>NW_022279608.1:1220709-1831063 GCF_009193385.2 Nasonia vitripennis
CTCGGCACATCGGAGGAAGGCGAGCGAAGCGAGGGATAAATTCAAAACCAAAATGCGTAGACCCAATAACCCTGCTCTTCCCGAGATCGATACTTTATTTAAGCTACACTCGGCACATCGGAGGAAGGCGAGCGAAGCGAGGGATAAATTCAAAACCAAAATGCGTAAACCCAATAACCCTGCTCTTCCCGAGATCGATACTTTATTTAAGCTACACCTCGGCACATCGGAGGAAGGCGAGCGAAGCGAGGGATAAATTCAAAACCAAAATGCGTAAACCCAATAACCCTGCTCTTCCCGAGATCGATACTTTATTTAAGCTATACATCGGCACATCGGAGAAAGGCGAGCGAAGCGAGGGATAAATTCAAAACCAAAATGCGTAAACCCAATAACCCTGCTCTTCCCGAGATCGATACTTTATTTAAGCTACACCTCGGCACATCGGAGAAAGGCGAGCGAAGCGAGGGATAAATTCAAAACCAAAATGCGTAAACCCAATAACCCTGCTCTTCCCGAGATCGATACTTTATTTAAGCTACACCTCGGCACATCGGAGGAAGGCGAGCGAAGCGAGGGATAAATTCAAAACCAAAATGCGTAAACCCAATAACCCTGCTCTTCCCGAGATCGATACTTTATTTAAGCTATACCTCGGCACATCGTAGAAAGGCGAGCGAAGCCAGGGATAAATTCAAAACCAAAATGCGTAAACCCAATAACCCTGCTCTTCCCGAGATCGATACTTTATTTAAGCTAAACCTCGGCACATCGGAGGAAGGCGAGCGAAGCGAGGGATAAATTCAAAACCAAAATGCGTAAACCCAATAACCCTGCTCTTCCCGAGATCGATACTTTATTTAAGCTATACCTCGGCACATCGGAGAAAGGTGAGCGAAGCGAGGGATAAATTCAAAACCAAAATGCGTAAACCCAATAACCCTGCTCTTCCCGAGATCGATACTTTATTTAAGCTATACCTCGGCACATCGGAGAAAGGCGAGCGAAGCGAGGGATAAATTCAAAACCAAAATGCGTAAACCCAATAACCCTGCTCTTCCCGAGATCGATACTTTATTTAAGCTATACCTCGGCACATCGGAGAAAGGTGAGCGAAGCGAGGGATAAATTCAATACCAAAATGCGTAAACCCAATAACCCTGCTCTTCCCGATATCGATACTTTATTTAAGCTACACCTCGGCACATCCGAGGAAGGCGAGCGAAGTGAGGGATAAATTCAAAACCAATATGCGTAAACCCAATAACCCTAGTCTTCCCGAGATCGATACGTTTTTTAAGCTACACCTCGGCACATCGGAGGAAGGTGAGCGAAGCGAGGGATAAATTCAAAACCAAAATGCGTAGATCCAATAACCCTGCTCTTCCCGAGATCGATACTTTATTTAAGCTATACATCGGCACATCGGAGGAAGGCGAGCGAAGCGGGGATAAATTCAAAACCAAAATGCGTAACCCCAATAACCCTGCTCTTCCCGAGATCGATACTTTATTTAAGCTACACTCGGCACATCGAAGGAAGGCGAGCGAAGCGGGGATAAATTCAAAGCCAAAATGCCTAAACCCAATAACCCTGCTCTTCCCGATATCGATAATTTATTTAAGCTACACCTCGGCACATCGGAGAAAGGCGAGCGAAGCGAGGGATAAATTCAAAACCAAAATGCGTAAACCCAATAACCCTGCTCTTCCCGAGATCGATACTTTATTTAAGCTACACCTCGGCAGATCGGAGAAAGGCGAGCGAATCGAGGGATAACTTTAAAACCGAAATGCGTAAATCCTATAACCCTGCTCTTCCCGAGATCGATACTTTATTTAAGCTAAACCTCGGCACATCGGAGGAAGGCTAGCGAGCGAGGGATAAATTCAAAACCAACATGCGTAAACCCAATAACCCTAGTCTTCCCGAGATCGATACTTTTTTTAAGCTACACCTCGGCACATCTGAGGAAGGTGAGCGAAGCGATGGATAAATTCAAAACCGAAATGCGTAAACCCAATAACACTAGTCTTCCCGAGATCGATACATTATTTAAGCTACACCTCGGCACATCGGAGGAAGATGAGCGAAGCGAGGGATAAATTCAAAACCAAAATGCGTAGATCCAATAACCCTGCTCTTCCCGAGATCGATACTTTATTTAAGCTATACATCGGCACATCGGAGGAAGGCGAGCGAAGCGGGGATAAATTCAAAACCAAAATGCGTAACCCCAATAACCCTGCTCTTCCCGAGATCGATACTTTATTTAAGCTACACTTCGGCACATCGAAGGAAGGCGAGCGAAGCGGGGATAAATTCAAAGCCAAAATGCCTAAACCCAATAACCCTGCTCTTCCCGATATCGATAATTTATTTAAGCTACACCTCGGCACATCGGAGAAAGGCGAGCGAAGCGAGGGATAAATTCAAAACCAAAATGCGTAAACCCAATAACCCTGCTCTTCCCGAGATCGATACTTTATTTAAGCTACACCTCGGCAGATCGGAGAAAGGCGAGCGAATCGAGGGATAAATTTAAAACCGAAATGCGTAAATCCAATAACCCTGCTCTTCCCGAGATCGATACTTTATTTAAGCTAAACCTCGGCACATCGGAGGAAGGCTAGCGAGCGAGGGATAAATTCAAAACCAACATGCGTAAACCCAATAACCCTAGTCTTCCCGAGATCGATACTTTTTTTAAGCTACACCTCGGCACATCGGAGGAAGGTGAGCGAAGCGATGGATAAATTCAAAACCGAAATGCGTAAACCCAATAACACTAGTCTTCCCGAGATCGATACATTATTTAAGCTACACCTCGGCACATCGGAGGAAGGTGAGCGAAGCGAGGGATAAATTCAAAACCAAAATGCGTAGATCCAATAACCCTGCTCTTCCCGAGATCGATACTTTATTTAAGCTATACATCGGCACATCGGAGGAAGGCGAGCGAAGCGGGGATAAATTCAAAACCAAAATGCGTAACCTCAATAACCCTGCTCTTCCCGAGATCGATACTTTATTTAAGCTACACCTCGGCACATCGGAGAAAGGCGATCGAAGCCAGGGATAAATAAAAACCAAAATGCGTAACCCCAATAACCCTGCTCTTCCCGAGATCGATACTTTATTTAAGCTACACTTCGGCACATCGAAGGAAGGCGAGCGAAGCGGGGATAAATTCAAAACCAAAATGCGTAAACCCAATAACCCTGCTCTTCCCGAGATCGATACTTTATTTAAGCTAAACCTCGGCACATCGGAGGAAGGCGAGCGGAGCGAGGCATAAATTCAAAACCAAAATGCGTAAACCCAATAACCCTGCTCTTCCCGAGATCGATACTTTATTTAAGCTACACCTCGGCACATCGGAGGAAGGCGAGCGAAGCGGGGATAAATTCAAAACCAAAATGCCTAAACCCAATAACCCTGCTCTTCCCGATATCGATAATTTATGTAAGCTACACCTCGGCACATCGGAGAAAGGTGAGCGAAGCGAGGGATAAATTCAAAACCGAAATGCGTAAACCCAATAACCCTGCTCTTCCCGAGATCGATACTTTATTTAATCTATACCTCGGCACATCGTAGAAAGGCGAGCGAAGCCAGGGATAAATTCAAAACCAAAATGCGTAAACCCAATAACCCTAGTGTTCCCGAGATCGATACTTTATTTAAGCTACACCTCGGCACATCGGAGGAAGGCGAGCGAAGCGGGGATAAATTCAAATCGAAAATGCGTAAACCCAATAACCCTGCTCTTCCCGAGATCGATACTTTATTTAAGCTACACCTCGGCACATCGGAGAAAGGCGAGCGAAGCGAGGGATAAATTCAAAACCAAAATGCGTAGATCCAATAACCCTGCAATTCCGGAGATCGATACTTTATTTAAGCTATACATCGGCACATCGGAGAAAGGCGATCGAAGCCAGGGATAAATAATAACCAAAATGCGTAAACCCAATAACCCTGCTCTTCCCGAGATCGATACTTTATTTAAGCTATACATCGGCACATCGGAGAAAGGCGATCGAAGCCAGGGATAAATAAAAACCAAAATGCGTAAACCCAATAACCCTGCTCTTCCCGAGATCGATACTTTATTTAAGCTAAACCTCGGCACATCGGAGGAAGGCTAGCGAGCGAGGGATAAATTCAAAACCAACATGCGTAAACCCAATAACCCTAGTCTTCCCGAGATCGATACTTTTTTTAAGCTACACCTCGGCACATCGGAGGAAGGTGAGCGAAGCGATGGATAAATTCAAAACCGAAATGCGTAAACCCAATAACACTAGTCTTCCCGAGATCGATACATTATTTAAGCTACACCTCGGCACATCGGAGGAAGGCGAGCGAAGCGGGGATAAATTCAAAACCAAAATGCGTAACCTCAATAACCCTGCTCTTCCCGAGATCGATACTTTATTTAAGCTAAACCTCGGCACATCGGAGGAAGGCGAGCGAAGCCAGGGATAAATTCAAAACCAAAATGCGTAAACCCAATAACCCTGCTCTTCCCGAGATCGATACTTTATTTAAGCTATACCTCGGCACATCGGAGAAAGGCGATCGAAGCCAGGGATAAATAAAAACCAAAATGCGTAAACCCAATAACCCTGCTCTTCCCGAGATCGATACTTTATTTAAGCTAAACCTCGGCACATCGGAGGAAGGCGAGCGAAGCGAGGGATAAATTCAAAACCAAAATGCGTAAACCCAATAACCCTGCTCTTCCCGAGATCGATACTTTATTTAAGCTATACCTCGGCACATCGGAGAAAGGTGAGCGAAGCGAGGGATAAATTCAATACCAAAATGCGTAAACCCAATAACCCTGCTCTTCCCGATATCGATACTTTATTTAAGCTACACCTCGGCACATCCGAGGAAGGCGAGCGAAGTGAGGGATAAATTCAAAACCAATATGCGTAAACCCAATAACCCTAGTCTTCCCGAGATCGATACGTTTTTTAAGCTACACCTCGGCACATCGGAGGAAGGTGAGCGAAGCGAGGGATAAATTCAAAACCAAAATGCGTAGATCCAATAACCCTGCTCTTCCCGAGATCGATACTTTATTTAAGCTATACATCGGCACATCGGAGGAAGGCGAGCGAAGCGGGGATAAATTCAAAACCAAAATGCGTAACCCCAATAACCCTGCTCTTCCCGAGATCGATACTTTATTTAAGCTACACTTCGGCACATCGAAGGAAGGCGAGCGAAGCGGGGATAAATTCAAAGCCAAAATGCCTAAACCCAATAACCCTGCTCTTCCCGATATCGATAATTTATTTAAGCTACACCTCGGCACATCGGAGAAAGGCGAGCGAAGCGAGGGATAAATTCAAAACCAAAATGCGTAAACCCAATAACCCTGCTCTTCCCGAGATCGATACTTTATTTAAGCTACACCTCGGCAGATCGGAGAAAGGCGAGCGAATCGAGGGATAACTTTAAAACCGAAATGCGTAAACCCAATAACCCTGCTCTTCCCGAGATCGATACTTTATTTAAGCTAAACCTCGGCACATCGGAGGAAGGCTAGCGAGCGAGGGATAAATTCAAAACCAAAATGCGTAAACCCAATAACCCTAGTCTTCCCGAGATCGATACTTTTTTTAAGCTACACCTCGGCACATCGGAGGAAGGTGAGCGAAGCGATGGATAAATTCAAAACCGAAATGCGTAAACCCAATAACCCTAGTCTTCCCGAGATCGATACATTATTTAAGCTACACCTCGGCACATCGGAGGAAGGTGAGCGAAGCGAGGGATAAATTCAAAACCAAAATGCGTAGATCCAATAACCCTGCTCTTCCCGAGATCGATACTTTATTTAAGCTATACATCGGCACATCGGAGGAAGGCGAGCGAAGCGGGGATAAATTCAAAACCAAAATGCGTAACCCCAATAACCCTGCTCTTCCCGAGATCGATACTTTATTTAAGCTAAACCTCGGCACATCGGAGGAAGGCGAGCGAAGCGAGGGACAAATTCAAAACCAAAATGCGTAAACCCAATAACCCTGCTCTTCCCGAGATCGATACTTTATTTAAGCTACACCTCGGCACATCGGAGAAAGGCGAGCGAAGCCAGGGATAAATTAAAACCAAAATGCGTAAACCCAATAACCCTGCTCTTCCCGAGATCGATACTTTATTTAAGCTAAACCTCGGCACATCGGAGGAAGGCGAGCGAAGCGAGGGATAAATTCAAAACCAAAATGCGTAAACCCAATAACCCTGCTCTTCCCGAGATCGATACTTTATTTAAGCTATACCTCGGCACATCGGAGAAAGGTGAGCGAAGCGAGGGATAAATTCAAAACCAAAATGCGTAAACCCAATAACCCTGCTCTTCCCGATATCGATACTTTATTTAAGCTACACCTCGGCACATCGAGGAAGGCGAGCGAAGCGAGGGATAAATTCAAAACCAAAATGCGTAAACCCAATAACCCTGTCTTCCCGAGATCGATACTTTATTTAAGCTACACCTCGGCACATCGGAGGAAGGCGAGCGAAGCGAGGGATAAATTCAAAACCAAAATGCGTAGATCCAATAACCCTGCTCTTCCCGAGATCGATACTTTATTTAAGCTATACATCGGCACATCGGAGGAAGGCGAGCGAAGCGGGGATAAATTCAAAACCAAAATGCGTAACCCCAATAACCCTGCTCTTCCCGAGATCGATACTTTATTTAAGCTACACTCGGCACATCGGAGGAAGGCGAGCGAAGCGGGGATAAATTCAAAACCAAAATGCCTAAACCCAATAACCCTGCTCTTCCCGAGATCGATACTTTATTTAAGCTACACCTCGGCACATCGGAGAAAGGCGAGCGAAGCGAGGGATAAATTCAAAACCAAAATGCGTAAACCCAATAACCCTGCTCTTCCCGAGATCGATACTTTATTTAAGCTACACCTCGGCACATCCGAGGAAGGCGAGCGAAGCGAGGGATAAATTCAAAACCAAATGCGTAAACCCAATAACCCTAGTCTTCCCGAGATCGATACGTTATTTAAGCTACACCTCGGCACATCGGAGGAAGGTGAGCGAAGCGAGGGATAAATTCAAAACCAAAATGCGTAAACCCAATAACCCTGCTCTTCCCGAGATCGATACTTTATTTAAGCTACACCTCGGCACATCGAAGGAAGGCGAGCGAAGCGGGGATAAATTCAAAGCCAAAATGCCTAAACCCAATAACCCTGCTCTTCCCGAGATCGATACTTTATTTAAGCTACACTCGGCACATCGGAGGAAGGCGAGCGAAGCGGGGATAAATTCAAAACCAAAATGCGTAAACCCAATAACCCTGCTCTTCCCGAGATCGATACTTTATTTAAGCTACACCTCGGCACATCGGAGAAAGGCGAGCGAAGCAGGGATAAATAAAAACCAAAATGCGTAACCCAATAACCCTGCTCTTCCCGAGATCGATACTTTATTTAAGCTAACCTCGGCACATCGGAGAAAGGCGAGCGAAGCGAGGGATAAATTCAAAACCAAAATGCGTAAACCCAATAACCCTGCTCTTCCCGAGATCGATACTTTATTTAAGCTAACCTCGGCACATCGGAGAAAGGCGAGCGAAGCGAGGGATAAATTCAAACCAAAATGCGTAAACCCAATAACCCTGCTCTTCCCGATATCGATACTTTATTTAAGCTACACCTCGGCACATCGGAGGAAGGCGAGCGAAGCGAGGGATAAATTCAAAACCAAAATGCGTAAACCCAATAACCCTGCTCTTCCCGAGATCGATACGTTTTTTAAGCTACACCTCGGCACATCGGAGGAAGGTGAGCGAAGCGAGGGATAAATTCAAAACCAAAATGCGTAGATCCAATAACCCTGCTCTTCCCGAGATCGATAATTTATTTAAGCTACACCTCGGCACATCGGAGAAAGGCGAGCGAAGCGAGGGATAAATTCAAAACCAAAATGCGTAAACCCAATAACCCTGCTCTTCCCGAGATCGATACTTTATTTAAGCTACACCTCGGCACATCGGAGGAAGGCGAGCGAAGCGAGGGATAAATTCAAAACCAAAATGCGTAAATCCAATAACCCTGCTCTTCCCGAGATCGATACTTTATTTAAGCTAACCTCGGCACATCGGAGGAAGGCGAGCGAAGCGAGGGATAAATTCAAAACCAAAATGCGTAAACCCAATAACCCTGCTCTTCCCGAGATCGATACTTTATTTAAGCTACACCTCGGCACATCGAGGAAGGCGAGCGAAGCGAGGGATAAATTCAAAACCAAAATGCGTAAACCCAATAACCCTGTCTTCCCGAGATCGATACTTTATTTAAGCTACACCTCGGCACATCGGAGGAAGGCGAGCGAAGCGAGGGATAAATTCAAAACCAAAATGCGTAAACCAATAACCCTGCTCTTCCCGAGATCGATACTTTATTTAAGCTACACCTCGGCACATCGGAGGAAGGCGAGCGAAGCGAGGGATAAATTCAAAACCAAAATGCGTAAACCCAATAACCCTGCTCTTCCCGAGATCGATACTTTATTTAAGCTACACCTCGGCACATCGGAGGAAGGTGAGCGAAGCGAGGGATAAATTCAAAACCAAAATGCGTAGATCCAATAACCCTGCTCTTCCCGAGATCGATACTTTATTTAAGCTATACATCGGCACATCGGAGGAAGGCGAGCGAAGCGGGATAAATTCAAAACCAAAATGCGTAAACCCAATAACCCTGCTCTTCCCGAGATCGATACTTTATTTAAGCTACACCTCGGCAAATCGGAGGAAGGCGAGCGAAGCGAGGGATAAATTCAAACCAAAATGCTAAACCCAATAACCCTGCTCTTCCCGATATCGATAATTTATTTAAGCTACACCTCGGCACATCGGAGAAAGGCGAGCGAAGCGAGGGATAAATTCAAAACCAAAATGCGTAAACCCAATAACCCTGCTCTTCCCGAGATCGATACTTTATTTAAGCTAACCTCGGCACATCGGAGGAAGGCGAGCGAAGCGAGGGATAAATTCAAAACCAAAATGCGTAAACCCAATAACCCTGCTCTTCCCGAGATCGATACTTTATTTAAGCTACACCTCGGCACATCGGAGGAAGGCGAGCGAAGCGAGGGATAAATTCAAACCAAAATGCGTAAACCCAATAACCCTGCTCTTCCCGAGATCGATACTTTATTTAAGCTACACCTCGGCACATCGAGGAAGGCGAGCGAAGCGAGGGATAAATTCAAAACCAAAATGCGTAAACCCAATAACCCTGCTCTTCCCGAGATCGATACTTTATTTAAGCTACACCTCGGCACATCGGAGGAAGGCGAGCGAAGCGGGGATAAATTCAAAACCAAAATGCGTAACCCAATAACCCTGCTCTTCCCGAGATCGATAATTTATTTAAGCTACACCTCGGCACATCGGAGAAAGGCGAGCGAAGCGAGGGATAAATTCAAAACCAAAATGCGTAAACCCAATAACCCTGCTCTTCCCGAGA
The DNA here is from genome assembly GCF_009193385.2 of Nasonia vitripennis. Classification (NCBI taxonomy): domain Eukaryota; kingdom Metazoa; phylum Arthropoda; class Insecta; order Hymenoptera; family Pteromalidae; genus Nasonia; species Nasonia vitripennis. Next base: position 1,230,228 of record NW_022279608.1, read on the forward strand.
TCGATACTTTATTTAAGCTACACCTCGGCAATCGGAGAAAGGCGAGCGAACGAGGGATAATTCAAAACCAAATGCGTAAATCCAATAACCCTGCTCTTCCCGAGATCGATACTTTATTTAAGCTAAACCTCGGCACATCGGAGGAAGGCTAGCGAAGCGAGGGATAAATTCAAAACCAAATGCGTAAACCCAATAACCCTGTCTTCCCGAGATCGATACTTTTTTAAGCTACACCTCGGCACATCGAGGAAGGTGAGCGAAGCGAGGATAAATTCAAAACCGAAATGCGTAAACCCAATAACACTAGTCTTCCCGAGATCGATACATTATTTAAGCTACACCTCGGCACATCGGAGGAAGATGAGCGAAGCGAGGGATAAATTCAAAACCAAAATGCGTAGATCCAATAACCCTGCTCTTCCCGAGATCGATACTTTATTTAAGCTATACATCGGCACATCGGAGGAAGGCGAGCGAAGCGGGGATAAATTCAAAACCAAAATGCGTAACCCAATAACCCTGCTCTTCCCGAGATCGATACTTTATTTAAGCTACACTCGGCACATCGAAGGAAGGCGAGCGAAGCGGGGATAAATTCAAAGCCAAAATGCCTAAACCCAATAACCCTGCTCTTCCCGATATCGATAATTTATTTAAGCTACACCTCGGCACATCGGAGAAAGGCGAGCGAAGCGAGGGATAAATTCAAAACCAAAATGCGTAAACCCAATAACCCTGCTCTTCCCGAGATCGATACTTTATTTAAGCTACACCTCGGCAGATCGGAGAAGGCGAGCGAATCGAGGGATAAATTAAAACCGAAATGCGTAAATCCAATAACCCTGCTCTTCCCGAGATCGATACTTTATTTAAGCTAAACCTCGGCACATCGGAGGAAGGCTAGCGAAGCGAGGGATAAATTCAAAACCAACATGCGTAAACCCAATAACCCTAGTCTTCCCGAGATCGATACTTTTTTTAAGCTACACCTCGGCACATCGGAGGAAGGTGAGCGAAGCGAGGGATAAATTCAAAACCAAATGCGTAAACCCAATAACCCTAGTCTTCCCGAGATCGATACTTTATTTAAGCTACACCTCGGCACATCGGAGGAAGGTGAGCGAAGCGAGGGATAAATTCAAAACCAAAATGCGTAGATCCAATAACCCTGCTCTTCCCGAGATCGATACTTTATTTAAGCTATACATCGGCACATCGGAGGAAGGCGAGCGAAGCGGGGATAAATTCAAAACCAAAATGCGTAACCTCAATAACCCTGCTCTTCCCGAGATCGATACTTTATTTAAGCTAAACCTCGGCACATCGGAGGAAGGCGAGCGAAGCGAGGGACAAATTCAAAACCAAAATGCGTAAACCCAATAACCCTGCTCTTCCCGATATCGATACTTTATTTAAGCTACACCTCGGCACATCCGAGGAAGGCGAGCGAAGTGAGGGATAAATTCAAAACCAACATGCGTAAACCCAATAACCCTAGTCTTCCCGAGATCGATACGTTTTTTAAGCTACACCTCGGCACATCGGAGGAAGGTGAGCGAAGCGAGGGATAAATTCAAAACCAAAATGCGTAAACCCAATAACCCTGCTCTTCCCGAGATCGATACTTTATTTAAGCTACACCTCGGCACATCGGAGAAAGGCGAGCGAAGCGAGGGATAAATTCAAAACCAAAATGCGTAAATCCAATAACCCTGCTCTTCCCGAGATCGATACTTTATTTAATCTATACCTCGGCACATCGTAGAAAGGCGAGCGAAGCCAGGGATAAATTCAAAACCAAAATGCGTAAACCCAATAACCCTGCTCTTCCCGAGATCGATACTTTATTTAAGCTACACCTCGGCACATCGGAGAAAGGCGAGCGAAGCGAGGGATAAATTCAAAACCAAAATGCGTAGATCCAATAACCCTGCTCTTCCCGAGATCGATACTTTATTTAAGCTATACATCGGCACATCGGAGAAAGGCGATCGAAGCCAGGGATAAATAAAAACCAAAATGCGTAAACCCAATAACCCTGCTCTTCCCGAGATCGATACTTTATTTAAGCTACACCTCGGCACATCGGAGAAAGGCGAGCGAAGCGAGGATAAATTCAAAACCAAAATGCGTAAACCCAATAACCCTGCTCTTCCCGAGATCGATACTTTATTTAAGCTACACCTCGGCACATCGGAGAAAGGCGAGCGAAGCGAGGATAAATTCAAAACCAAAATGCGTAACCCCAATAACCCTGCTCTTCCCGAGATCGATACTTTATTTAAGCTACACTTCGGCACATCGAAGGAAGGCGAGCGAAGCGGGGATAAATTCAAAGCCAAAATGCCTAAACCCAATAACCCTGCTCTTCCCGATATCGATAATTTATTTAAGCTACACCTCGGCACATCGGAGGAAGGTGAGCGAAGCGAGGGATAAATTCAAAACCAAAATGCGTAGATCCAATAACCCTGCTCTTCCCGAGATCGATACTTTATTTAAGCTATACATCGGCACATCGGAGAAAGGCGAGCGAAGCAGGGATAAATTCAAAACCAAAATGCGTAAACCCAATAACCCTGCTCTTCCCGAGATCGATACTTTATTTAAGCTACACCTCGGCACATCGGAGAAAGGCGAGCGAAGCGAGGGATAAATTCAAAACCAAAATGCGTAGATCCAATAACCCTGCAATTCCGGAGATCGATACTTTATTTAAGCTATACATCGGCACATCGGAGAAAGGCGATCGAAGCCAGGGATAAATAAAACCAAAATGCGTAAACCCAATAACCCTGCTCTTCCCGAGATCGATACTTTATTTAAGCTATACATCGGCACATCGGAGAAAGGCGATCGAAGCCAGGGATAAATAAAAACCAAAATGCGTAAACCCAATAACCCTGCTTTCCCGAGATCGATACTTTATTTAAGCTAAACCTCGGCACATCGGAGGAAGGCGAGCGAAGCGAGGGATAAATTCAAAACCAAAATGCGTAAACCCAATAACCCTGCTCTTCCCGAGATCGATACTTTATTTAAGCTACACCTCGGCACATCGGAGAAAGGCGAGCGAAGCGAGGGATAAATTCAAAACCAAAATGCGTAGATCCAATAACCCTGCTCTTCCCGAGATCGATACTTTATTTAAGCTATACCTCGGCACATCGTAGAAAGGCGACGAAGCAGGGATAAATTCAAAAACCAAAATGCGTAAACCCAATAACCCTGCTCTTCCCGAGATCGATACTTTATTTAAGCTAAACCTCGGCACATCGGAGAAAGGTGAGCGAAGCGAGGGATAAATTCAATACCAAAATGCGTAAACCCAATAACCCTGCTCTTCCCGATATCGATACTTTATTTAAGCTACACCTCGGCACATCCGAGGAAGGCGAGCGAAGTGAGGGATAAATTCAAAACCAACATGCGTAAACCCAATAACCCTAGTCTTCCCGAGATCGATACGTTTTTTAAGCTACACCTCGGCACATCGGAGGAAGGTGAGCGAAGCGAGGGATAAATTCAAAACCAAAATGCGTAAACCAATAACCCTGCTCTTCCCGAGATCGATACTTTATTTAAGCTACACCTCGGCACATCGGAGAAAGGCGAGCGAAGCGAGGGATAAATTCAAAACCAAAATGCGTAAACCCAATAACCCTGCTCTTCCCGAGATCGATACTTTATTTAAGCTACACCTCGGCACATCGGAGGAAGGCGAGCGAAGCGAGGGATAAATTCAAAACCAAAATGCGTAAACCCAATAACCCTGCTCTTCCCGAGATCGATACTTTATTTAAGCTACACCTCGGCACATCGGAGGAAGGCGAGCGAAGCGAGGGATAAATTCAAAACCAAAATGCGTAAACCCAATAACCCTGCTCTTCCCGAGATCGATACTTTATTTAAGCTACACCTCGGCACATCGGAGGAAGGCGAGCGAAGCGGGGATAAATTCAAAACCAAAATGCGTAACCCCAATAACCCTGCTCTTCCCGAGATCGATACTTTATTTAAGCTACACCTCGGCACATCGGAGGAAGGCGAGCGAAGCGAGGGATAAATTCAAAACCAAAATGCGTAAACCCAATAACCCTGCTCTTCCCGAGATCGATACTTTATTTAAGCTACACCTCGGCACATCGGAGGAAGGCGAGCGAAGCGGGGATAAATTCAAAACCAAAATGCCTAAACCCAATAACCCTGCTCTTCCCGATATCGATAATTTATTTAAGCTACACCTCGGCACATCGGAGAAAGGCGAGCGAAGCGAGGGATAAATTCAAAACCAAAATGCGTAAACCCAATAACCCTGCTCTTCCCGAGATCGATACTTTATTTAAGCTACACCTCGGCACATCGGAGGAAGGCGAGCGAAGCGGGGATAAATTCAAAACCAAAATGCGTAAACCCAATAACCCTGCTCTTCCCGAGATCGATACTTTATTTAAGCTACACCTCGGCACATCGGAGGAAGGCGAGCGAAGCGAGGGATAAATTCAAAACCAAAATGCGTAAACCCAATAACCCTGCTCTTCCCGATATCGATACTTTATTTAAGCTACACCTCGGCACATCGGAGGAAGGCGAGCGAAGCGAGGGATAAATTCAAAACCAACATGCGTAAACCCAATAACCCTAGTCTTCCCGAGATCGATACGTTTTTTAAGCTACACCTCGGCACATCGGAGGAAGGTGAGCGAAGCGAGGGATAAATTCAAAACCAAAATGCGTAACCCAATAACCCTGCTCTTCCCGAGATCGATACTTTATTTAAGCTACACCTCGGCACATCGGAGGAAGGCGAGCGAAGCGGGGATAAATTCAAAACCAAAATGCGTAAACCCAATAACCCTGCTCTTCCCGAGATCGATACTTTATTTAAGCTAACCTCGGCACATCGGAGAAGGCGAGCGAAGCGAGGGATAAATTCAAAACCAAAATGCGTAAACCCAATAACCCTGCTCTTCCCGAGATCGATACTTTATTTAAGCTACACCTCGGCACATCGGAGGAAGGCGAGCGAAGCGGGGATAAATTCAAAACCAAATGCCGTAAACCCAATAACCCTGCTCTTCCCGATATCGATACTTTATTTAAGCTACACCTCGGCACATCGGAGAAAGGCGAGCGAAGCGAGGGATAAATTCAAAACCAAAATGCGTAAACCCAATAACCCTGCTCTTCCCGAGATCGATACTTTATTTAAGCTACACCTCGGCACATCGAAGGAAGGCGAGCGAAGCGGGGATAAATTCAAAGCCAAAATGCCTAAACCCAATAACCCTGCTCTTCCCGAGATCGATACTTTATTTAAGCTACACCTCGGCACATCGGAGGAAGGCGAGCGAAGCGAGGGATAAATTCAAAACCAAAATGCGTAAACCCAATAACCCTGCTCTTCCCGAGATCGATACGTTTTTTAAGCTACACCTCGGCACATCGGAGGAAGGCGAGCGAAGCGAGGGATAAATTCAAAACCAAAATGCGTAAACCCAATAACCCTGCTCTTCCCGAGATCGATACTTTATTTAAGCTACACCTCGGCACATCGGAGGAAGGCGAGCGAAGCGGGGATAAATTCAAAACCAAAATGCGTAAACCCAATAACCCTGCTCTTCCCGAGATCGATACTTTATTTAAGCTACACCTCGGCACATCGGAGAAAGGCGAGCGAAGCGGGGATAAATTCAAAACCAAAATGCGTAACCCAATAACCCTGCTCTTCCCGAGATCGAAACTTTATTTAAGCTACACCTCGGCACATCGGAGAAAGGCGAGCGAAGCAGGGATAAATTCAAAACCAAAATGCGTAGATCCAATAACCCTGCTCATCCCGAGATCGATACTTTATTTAAGCTACACCTCGGCACATCGGAGAAAGGCGATCGAAGCCAGGGATAAATAAAAACCAAAATGCGTAAACCCAATAACCCTGCTCTTCCCGAGATCGATACTTTATTTAAGCTAAACCTCGGCACATCGGAGGAAGGCGAGCGAAGCGAGGGATAAATTCAAAACCAAAATGCGTAAACCCAATAACCCTGCTCTTCCCGAGATCGATACTTTATTTAAGCTACACCTCGGCACATCGGAGGAAGGCGAGCGAAGCGAGGGATAAATTCAAAACCAAAATGCGTAAACCCAATAACCCTGCTCTTCCCGAGATCGATACTTTATTTAAGCTACACCTCGGCACATCGGAGGAAGGCGAGCGAAGCGGGGATAAATTCAAAACCAAAATGCGTAAACCCAATAACCCTAGTCTTCCCGAGATCGATACTTTATTTAAGCTACACCTCGGCACATCGGAGGAAGGCGAGCGAAGCGAGGGATAAATTCAAAACCAACATGCGTAAACCCAATAACCCTAGTCTTCCCGAGATCGATACGTTTTTTAAGCTACACCTCGGCACATCGGAGGAAGGCGAGCGAAGGAGGGATAAATTCAAAACCAAATGCGTAAACCCAATAACCCTGCTCTTCCCGAGATCGATACTTTATTTAAGCTAACCTCGGCACATCGGAGGAAGGCGAGCGAAGCGGGGATAAATTCAAAACCAAAATGTGTAAACCCAATAACACTAGTATTCCCGAGATCGATACATTATTTAAGCTACACCTCGGCACATCGGAGGAAGGCGAGCGAAGCGGGGATAAATTCAAAACCAAAATGCGTAAACCCAATAACCCTAGTATTCCCGAGATCGATACATTATTTAAGTTACACCTCGGCACATCGGAGGAAGGCGAGCGAAGAGAGGGATAAATTCAAAACCAAAAAACCGTAAACCCAATAACCCTGCTCTTCCCGAGATCGATACTTTATTTAAGCTATACCTCGGCACATCGGAGGAAGGCGAGCGAAGCGGGGATAAATTCAAAACCAAAAAACCGTAAACCCAATAACCCTGCTCTTCCCGAGATCGATACTTTATTTAAGCTATACCTCGGCACATCGGAGAAAGGTGAGCGAAGAGAGGGATACATTCCAAACCAAAATGCGTAAACCCAATAACACTAGTCTTCCCGAGATCGATACATTATTTAAGCTACACCTCGGCACATCGGAGGAAGACGAGCGAAGCGAGGGATAAATTCAATACCAAAATGCGTAAACCCAATAACCCTAGTCTTCCCGAGATCGATACTTTATTTAAGCTACACCTCGGCACATCGGAGGAAGGCGAGCGAAGCGGGGATAAATTCAAAACCAAAATGTGTAAACCCAATAACACTAGTATTCCCGAGATCGATACATTATTTAAGCTACACCTCGGCACATCGGAGGAAGGCGAGCGAAGCGGGGATAAATTCAAAACCAAAAAACCGTAAACCCAATAACCCTGCTCTTCCCGAGATCGATACTTTATTTAAGCTATACCTCGGCACATCGGAGGAATGTGAGCGAAGAGAGGGATACATTCCAAACCAAAATGCGTAAACCCAATAACACTAGTCTTCCCGAGATCGATACATTATTTAAGCTACACCTCGGCACATCGGAGGAAGACGAGCGAAGCGAGGGATAAATTCAATACCAAAATGCGTAAACCCAATAACCCTAGTCTTCCCGAGATCGATACTTTATTTAAGCTACACCTCGGCACATCGGAGGAAGGCGAGCGAAGCGGGGATAAATTCAAAACCAAAATGCGTAAACCCAATAACCCTAGTCTTCCCGAGATCGATACTTTATTTAAGCTACACCTCGGCACATCGGAGGAAGGCGAGCGAAGCGGAGATAAATTCAAAACCAAAATGCGTAAACCCAATAACCCTGCTCTTCCCGAGATCGATACTTTATTTAAGCTACACCTCGACACATCGGAGGAAGGCGAGCGAAGCGGGGATAAATTCAAAACCAAAATGTGTAAACCCAATAACACTAGTATTCCCGAGATCGATACTTTATTTAAGCTACACCTCGGCACATCGGAGGAAGGCGTGCGAAGCGGAGATAAATTCAAAACCAAAATGCGTAAACCCAATAACCCTAGTATTCCCGAGATCGATACTTTATTTAAGCTACACCTCGGCACGTCGGAGGAAGGCGAGCGAAGCGAGGGATAAATTCAAAACCAAAATGCGTAAACCCAATAACCCTGCTCTTCCCGAGATCGATACTTTATTTAAGCTATACCTCGGCACATCGGAGGAAGGCGAGCGAAGCGGGGATAAATTCAAAACCAAAATGTGTAAACCCAATAACACTAGTATTCCCGAGATCGATACATTATTTAAGCTACACCTTGGCACATCGGAGGAAGGCGAGCGAAGCGGGGATAAATTCAAAACCAAAGTGCGTAAACCCAATAACCCTAGTATTCCCGAGATCGATACATTATTTAAGTTACACCTCGGCACATCGGAGGAAGGCGAGCGAAGAGAGGGATAAATTCAAAACCAAAAAACCGTAAACCCAATAACCCTGCTCTTCCCGAGATCGATACTTTATTTAAGCTATACCTCGGCACATCGGAGGAAGGCGAGCGAAGCGGGGATAAATTCAAAACCAAAAAACGGTAAACCCAATAACCCTGCTCTTCCCGAGATCGATACTTTATTTAAGCTATACCTCGGCACATCGGAGAAAGATGAGCGAAGAGAGGGATACATTCCAAACCAAAATGCGTAAACACAATAACACTAGTCTTCCCGAGATCGATACATTATTTAAGCTACACCTCGGCACATCGGAGGAAGACGAGCGAAGCGAGGGATAAATTCAATACCAAAATGCGTAAACCCAATAACCCTAGTCTTCCCGAGATCGATACTTTATTTAAGCTACACCTCGGCACATCGGAGGAAGGCGAGCGAAGCGGGGATAAATTCAAAACCAAAATGTGTAAACCCAATAACACTAGTATTCCCGAGATCGATACATTATTTAAGCTACACCTCGGCACATCGGAGGAAGGCGAGCGAAGCGGGGATAAATTCAAAACCAAAGTGCGTAAACCCAATAACCCTAGTATTCCCGAGATCGATACATTATTTAAGTTACACCTCGGCACATCGGAGGAAGGCGAGCGAACAGAGGGATAAATTCAAAACCAAAAAACCGTAAACCCAATAACCCTGCTCTTCCCGAGACCGATACTTTATTTAAGCTATACCTCGGCACATCGGAGGAAGGCGAGCGAAGCGGGGATAAATTCAAAACCAAAAAACCGTAAACCCAATAACCCTGCTCTTCCCGAGATCGATACTTTATTTAAGCTATACATCGGCACATCGGAGAAAGGTGAGCGAAGAGAGGGATAAATTCAAAACCAAAATGCGTAAACCCAATAACCGTAGTCTTCCCGAGATCGATACTTTATTTAAGCTACACCTCGGCACATCGGAGAAAGCTGAGCGAAGTGAGGGATAAATTCAAAACCAAAATGCGTAAACCCAATAACACTAGTATTCCCGAGATCGATACTTTATTTAAGCTACACCTCGGCTCGTCGGAGGAAGGCGAGCGAAGCGAGGGATAAATTCAAAACCAAAATGCGTAAACCCAATAACCCTGCTCTTCCCGAGATCGATACTTTATTTAAGCTATACCTCGGCACATCGGAGGAAGGCGAGCGAAGCGGGGATAAATTCAAAACCAAAATGTGTAAACCCAATAACCCTAGTATTCCCGAGATCGATACATTATTTAAGTTACACCTCGGCACATCGGAGGAAGGCGAGCGAAGAGAGGGATAAATTCAAAACCAAAAAACCGTAAACCCAATAACCCTGCTCTTCCCGAGATCGATACTTTATTTAAGCTATACCTCGGCACATCCGAGGAAGGCGAGCGAAGCGGGGATAAATTCAAAACCAAAAAACCGTAAACCCAATAACCCTGCTCTTCCCGAGATCGATACATTATTTAAGCTATACCTCGGCACATCGGAGGAATGTGAGCGAAGAGAGGGATACATTCCAAACCAAAATGCGTAAACCCAATAACCCTAGTCTTCCCGAGATCGATACTTTATTTAAGCTACACCTCGGCACATCGGAGGAAGACGAGCGAAGCGGGGATAAATTCAAAACCAAAGTGCGTAAACCCAATAACCCTAGTATTCCCGAGATCGATACATTATTTAAGTTACACCTCGGCACATCGGAGGAAGGCGAGCGAAGAGAGGGATAAATTCAAAACCAAAAAACCGTAAACCCAATAACCCTGCTCTTCCCGAGATCGATACTTTATTTAAGCTATACCTCGGCACATCGGAGGAAGGCGAGCGAATCGGGGATAAATTCAAAACCAAAATGCATAAACCCAATAACCCTGCTCTTCCCGAGATCGATACTTTATTTAAGCTACACCTCGACAAATCGGAGAAAGCTGAGCGAAGTGAGGGATAAATTCAAAACCAAAATGCGTAAACCCAATAACCCTGCTCTTCCCGAGATCGATACTTTATTTAAGCTACACCTCGGCACGTCGGAGGAAGGCGAGCGAAGCGAGGGATAAATTCAAAACCAAAATGCGTAAACCCAATAACCCTGCTCTTCCCGAGATCGATACTTTATTTAAGCTATACCTCGGCACATCGGAGGAAGGCGAGCGAAGCGGGGATAAATTCAAAACCAAAATGTGTAAACCCAATAACACTAGTATTCCCGGGATCGATACATTATTTAAGCTACACCTTGGCACATCGGAGGAAGGCGAGCGAAGCGGGGATAAATTCAAAACCAAAGTGCGTAAACCCAATAACCCTAGTCTTCCCGAGATCGATACTTTATTTAAGCTACACCTCGGCACGTCGGAGGAAGGCGAGCGAAGCGGGGATAAATTCAAAACCAAAATGCGTAAACCCAATAACCCTAGTCTTCCCGAGATCGATACTTTATTTAAGCTACACCTCGGCACATCGGAGGAAGGCGAGCGAAGCGGAGATAAATTCAAAACCAAAATGCGTAAACCCAATAACCCTAGTATTCCCGAGATCGATACTTTATTTAAGCTATACCTCGGCACATCGGAGAAAGGTGAGCGAAGAGTGGGATAAATTCAAAACCAAAATGCGTAAACCCAATAACACTAGTCTTCTCGAGATCGATACTTTATTTAAGCTATACATCGGCACATCGGAGAAAGGTGAGCGAAGAGAGGGATAAATTCAAAACCAAAATGCGTAAACCCAATAACCCTGCTCTTCCCGAGATCGATACTTTATTTAAGCTATACCTCGGCACATCGGAGGAAGGCGAGCGAAGCGGGGATAAATTCAAAACCAAAAAACCGTAAACCCAATAACCCTGCTCTTCCCGAGATCGATACTTTATTTAAGCTATACCTCGGCACATCGGAGAAAGGTGAGCGAAGAGAGGGATACATTCCAAACCAAAATGCGTAAACCCAATAACACTAGACTTCCCGAGATCGATACATTATTTAAGCTACACCTCGGCACATCGGAGGAAGACGAGCGAAGCGAGGGATAAATTCAATACCAAAATGCGTAAACCCAATAACCCTAGTCTTCCCGAGATCGATACTTTATTTAAGCTATACCTCGGCACATCCGAGGAAGGCGAGCGAAGCGGGGATAAATTCAAAACCAAAAAACCGTAAACCCAATAACCCTGCTCTTCCCGAGATCGATACATTATTTAAGCTATACCTCGGCACATCGGAGGAATGTGAGCGAAGAGAGGGATACATTCCAAACCAAAATGCGTAAACCCAATAACCCTAGTATTCCCGAGATCGATACATTATTTAAGTTACAGCTCGGCACATCGGAGGAAGGCGAGCGAAGAGAGGGATAAATTCAAAACCAAAAAACCGTAAACCCAATAACCCTGCTCTTCCCGAGATCGATACTTTATTTAAGCTATACCTCGGCACATCGGAGGAAGGCGAGCGAATCGGGGATAAATTCAAAACCAAAATGCATAAACCCAATAACCCTGCTCTTCCCGAGATCGATACTTTATTTAAGCTACACCTCGACAAATCGGAGAAAGCTGAGCGAAGTGAGGGATAAATTCAAAACCAAAATGCGTAAACCCAATAACCCTGCTCTTCCCGAGATCGATACTTTATTTAAGCTACACCTCGGCACGTCGGAGGAAGGCGAGCGAAGCGAGGGATAAATTCAAAACCAAAATGCGTAAACCCAATAACCCTGCTCTTCCCGAGATCGATACTTTATTTAAGCTATACCTCGGCACATCGGAGGAAGGCGAGCGAAGCGGGGATAAATTCAAAACCAAAATGTGTAAACCCAATAACACTAGTATTCCCGGGATCGATACATTATTTAAGCTACACCTTGGCACATCGGAGGAAGGCGAGCGAAGCGGGGATAAATTCAAAACCAAAGTGCGTAAACCCAATAACCCTAGTATTCCCGAGATCGATACATTATTTAAGTTACACCTCGGCACATCGGAGGAAGGCGAGCGAAGAGAGGGATAAATTCAAAACCAAAAAACCGTAAACCCAATAACCCTGCTCTTCCCGAGATCGATACTTTATTTAAGCTATACCTCGGCACATCGGAGAAAGGTGAGCGAAGAGAGGGATAAATTCCAAACCAAAATGCGTAAACCCAATAACACTAGTCTTCCCGAGATCGATACTTTATTTAAGCTACACCTCGGCACATCGGAGGAAGGCGAGCGAAGCGGGGATAAATTCAAAACCAAAATGCGTAAACCCAATAACCCTGCTCTTCCCGAGATCGATACTTTATTTAAGCTATACCTCGGCACATCGGAGGAAGGCGAGCGAAGCGGGGATAAATTCAAAACCAAAATGTGTAAACCCAGTAACCCTAGTATTCCCGAGATCGATACATTATTTAAGTTACACCTCGGCACATCGGAGGAAGCTGAGCGAAGAGAGGGATAAATTCAATACCAAAATGCGTAAGCGCAATAACCCTAGTCTTCCCGAGATCGATACTTTATTTAAGCTACACCTCGGCACATCGGAGGAAGACAAGCGAAGCGGGGATAAATTCAAAACCAAAGTGCGTAAACCCAATAACCCTAGTATTCCCGAGATCGATACATTATTTAAGTTACACCTCGGCACATCGGAGGAAGGCGAGCGAAGAGAGGGATAAATTCAAAACCAAAAAACCGTAAACCCAATAACCCTGCTCTTCCCTAGATCGATACTTTATTTAAGCTATACCTCGGCACATCGGAGAAAGGTGAGCGAAGAGAGGGATACATTCCAAACCAAAATGCGTAAACCCAATAACCCTGCTCTTCCCGAGATCGATACTTTATTTAAGCTATACCTCGGCACATCGGAGAAAGGTGAGCGAAGCGAGGGATAAATTCAAAACCAAAATGCGTAAACCCAATAACCCTAGTATTCCCGAGATCGATACTTTATTTAAGCTACACCTCAGCACATCGGAGGAAGGCGAGCGAAGCGGGGATAAATTTAAAACCAAAATGCGTAAACCCAATAACACTAGTCTTCCCGAGATCGATACTTTATTTAAGCTATACATCGGCACATCGGAGAAAGGTGAGCGAAGAGAGGGATAAATTCAAAACCAAAATGCGTAAACCCAATAACCGTAGTCTTCCCGAGATCGATACTTTATTTAAGCTACACCTCGGCACATCGGAGAAAGCTGAGCGAAGTGAGGGATAAACCAAAATGCGTAAACCCAATAACACTAGTATTCCCGAGATCGATACTTTATTTAAGCTACACCTCGGCACATCGGAGAAAGTCGAGCGAAGTGAGGGATAAATTCAAAACCAACATGCGTAAACCCAATAACCCTAGTCTTCACGAGATCGATACTTTATTTAAGCTACACCTCGGCACATCGGAGGAAGGCGAGCGAAGCGGGGATAAATTCAAAAACAAAATGCGTAAACCCAATAACACTAGTCTTCCCGAGATCGATACTTTATTTAAGCTATACATCGGCACATCGGAGAAAGGTGAGCGAAGAGAGGGATAAATTCAAAACCAAAATGCGTAAACCCAATAACCGTAGTCTTCCCGAGATCGATACTTTATTTAAGCTACACCTCGGCACATCGGAGAAAGCTGAGCGAAGTGAGGGATAAACCAAAATGCGTAAACCCAATAACACTAGTATTCCCGAGATCGATACTTTATTTAAGCTACACCTCGGCACATCGGAGAAAGGCGAGCGAAGTGAGGGATAAATTCAAAACCAACATGCGTAAACCCAATAACCCTAGTCTTCACGAGATCGATACTTTATTTAAGCTACACCTCGGCACATCGGAGGAAGGCGAGCGAAGCGGGGATAAATTCAAAAACAAAATGCGTAAACCCAATAACCCTAGTCTTCCCGAGATCGATACTGTATTTAAGCTACACCTCGGCACATCGGAGGAAGGCGAGCGAAGTGGGGATAAATTCAAAACCAAAATGCGTAAACCCAATAACACTAGTCTTCCCGAGATCGATACTTTATTTAAGCTACACCTCGGCACATCGGAGGAAGGCGAGCGAAGAGAGGGATAAATTCAAAACCAAAAAACCGTAAACCCAATAACCCTGCTCTTCCCGAGATCGATACTTTATTTAAGCTATACCTCGGCACATCGGAGAAAGGTGAGCGAAGAGAGGGATAAATTCCAAACCAAAATGCGTAAACCCAATAACACTAGTCTTCCCGAGATCGATACTTTATTTAAGCTACACCTCGGCACATCGGAGGAAGGCGAGCGAAGCGGGGATAAATTCAAAAACAAAATGCGTAAACCCAATAACCCTGCTCTTCCCGAGATCGATACTTTATTTAAGTTACACCTCGGCACATCGGAGGAAGGCGAGCGAAGAGAGGGATAAATTCAAAACAAAAAAACCGTAAACCCAATAACCCTGCTCTTCCCGAGATCGATACTTTATTTAAGCTACACCTCGGCACATCGGAGGAAGGCGAGCGAAGTGAGGGATAAATTCAAAACCAAAATGCGTAAACTCAATATCCCTAGTCTTCCCAAGATCGATACTTTATTTAAGCTACACCTCGGCACATCGGAGGAAGGCGAGCGAAGCGGGGGATAAATTCAAAACCAAAATGCGTAAACCCAATAACCCTGCTCTTCCCGAGATCGATACTTTATTTAAGCTATACCTCGGCACATCGGAGAAAGGTGAGTGAAGCGAGGGATAAATTCAATACCAAAATGCGTAAACCCAATAACCCTAGTATTCCCGAGATCGATACATTATTTAAGTTACACCTCGGCACATCGGAGGAAGGCGAGCGAAGCGGGGATAAATTCAAAACCAAAATGTGTAAACCCAATAATCCTAGTATTCCCGAGATCGATACATTATTTAAGTTACACCTCGGCACATCGGAGGAAGGCGAGCGAAGAGAGGGATAAATTCAAAACCAAAATGCGTAAACCCAATAACCGTAGTCTTCCCGAGATCGATACTTTATTTAAGCTACACCTCGGCACATCGGAGAAAGCTGCGCGAAGTGAGGGATAAATTCAAAACCAAAATACCCCACACTCCCATAGTTTAATAATTTACTCAAAAAACTCATTGGCACTTTTCTCGACAGTTTTGATGAGAGCATAATATTTTAAAATACGTCGGCATACCTGGAGTGAGCAGCGAAAGTTGGTATATAATTTAAATTGAAAACCATTGAAAATGCTTGTTTTCCAGCAGCTATTTGGCAAACGATTATCAGCTTCTATAGAAAAATTGCTGAAACCTACGTTAATTGCGATAATATGAATAAAGCGATTCTTTGCACGCTTTAACGCCAAACCAAAAGCGCTAAACCCTCTTACTCTACGCACTGCAACTTTATCATGCACAGAAACTCTCGATACGCATCGCTGAGTATGTTTAAAAAAATAGAAAATAACCGGAGAGAAACGTAGATGAAAGGAATTTTGCTGAAGCAAGTTGAAACCAAATTATTTAAATAGCATTAATGTACGCTTTCATACTTAAAGGGGAGAAACATTTATATACATTAATTACTTGCCTCTAAAATCAGAGAGAAATTAGCAGGATCGATCTTGAAATTTGAAATTAAAAGGCATTATATGAAGTTAACAGCATACACAGTAATTAAGCAGCTACTAATAAACCACGCAAAAATGAATGTAAAAAATAAATTAATAATGCATTTTTTATTTTATATATTTTACAGGCTAAACGCATTTTTAATTATTGAATTATTCAAATGTTAATTCAGTGTTGCTATGTAAACGTAAGGTCTTTAATTATTATTCGATTTAATAAATTTTTATATAAAATTATTTTATTAAATTTTTCCTGTATTTATAATTAATGATGAAAAAATGTTAATGAAGTAATGTTAGTAATCACAGTCTTACTCATCAACAACGAATTTATTAAATACAATGAGATATTAATATTATTTTTATTACAATTATTAAATAAGTGATCAAAATAAATAAAAAGTAATTCTATTATGATAAAAGTAGTGAAATCTCAAAAAAGCTTTTTAAATCGGTATAATTCAGATTGTTTAGGTATACTCTATTATTTTGGATTTGATTATAATGGTTTTTCTTATTTTTTCGGATATTCGTTGTCTTGAGAATTCATGGTTTTTTACGGGGCATTAAAAAATGTTATGTAATTACAATTCAATTCATTTTATTTTTCCTTACTTTATCAGAAAATTCTTATTTTGATAATGATACTATTTTTATTGGCAAAGGCTTTTAGAAAAATAATAATTGTCATATTTTGGGACCATAAAAAAATAATTAACGTATATGTAACATGAACATAAACACAGTAATTAACACTTGTAAAATATATTTTACAAATTGATAAAATATAAAAATGACAACATATGTGTAAGTATGTAATTATTTGTATAAATATGGTATTACGAAAATCCCTTGGCTTTAGTCAGTTGATGAAAAAGGCGGTATCTCTCTTATTTCTGACGGTCATAAAATCATTGTTCTGGTGGTTTTGGATCCACTTCTTGTCCTCAACAAACCGCCCACTTCAGTTCTTTTTCTTGCAAGGCTCTTTCTGCTCATCAGACGGGGGTTTGCTGAGACGTGCCTGCATTGGTGTTAATTCTTCCATTTTAACTGAAAGTTACAATATCATTTATAATAAAAAGTAATCTATAAAGTAATAACAAATTACAATTAAAATATTAAGACTTATTGGTACGTTCAGCCAATTTGAAAACAATGTTTGCAAAATCGAAGTTTAAGGCTTGTTCAACAATAATTATATTATATGATATTATGGTACGTATATAGTATAGATGCTTTTAGTACAGAACATTATGTAACTATGAAATCGTACTATTATATATCTCAATATATTTAAAAAATGTCCCAGTACTAAAGCATAATAATCAGCAGCAGATAATATTTTTAAGAGTAATGCTACGACGTTAGTAAACTCTATATAAAAAGAATAAGTAACAGTGTAAATTATAAATAATAAGAATTTGTCACAAGTGGACATAAAAATATTATCTTATCATCATTATTCGTGAAGCCATATTTGTGATTTATCTCATTCACTTACGCTTGCAAAGCATTGATTTCTTTTCTAACTTCCTCTTTTTGAACATCACCCTTGTTGGAGTTGAGGAACACTTTCGCTCAACGCTCGACTTTGGCATGCCTATGCGCATGCGCGACTGTAGCGCGCACAGCGGGACTCAGTCTCTCGCGCCGCCGGTCGGCTCTTGACTGTCAGCTCTCATAGAGAGAGGTTCTCCCGTGGACACGTTTCTTAAATAAAGCTTTAGTAATCTCAGTGAAACCAAGTGTACTTTTATTGCGTCGACCTCCTCGTAAACCTTCTCCATCAACCCTGGTTAAAAAAATCATAATATTAATCATTTATATGCAACAAATACAATTTTATATTTCATGGTTATTGATTTACATAATATATGCCTATTGTGTTTAGAAAATATAGATTTTCTTAATACTATAACTTCGTCAAAAGATTGTAGTCCTTATTTCCAACTCTCATCTAATATTATAAAATATTTCTATCGCTTCGCAATAGTACTTTAAACTTTACAATATTTTAACCTGCAATTCAAATTAAAATATCTTTAGAACAATGATAGCATTTAAAATATTTATACGAAATACAGAAATATATGTACTATTAATATTGTTGTCAATCATTGGATGATTTCCAGTTAGCCTTTATTTCAAACAATCATGTTCTTATATTCTAAAATATTTCTATCGCTTTCCAATAGTATCTTACACTTACAAATATTTTGCATAATATTACAATAAAAAAATTATTTGCGTGATAATAAAAAATATTCAAAATAAAAGAAACATATAAAATCTGTTATGCAAATAAGCAAAAAATAAAAAAAATCATAATAGAGTATAATTTATATTTTACAGCGCTTGTTAGAGTACGTATTATATATGGTTTTTAATACATTTTGATTTTACTTTTTATCACAAAGAACAAATACTGTAAAGATTTACTAAGACATTAATCCTTTCAGTAAAATTTAATTTCAAGTTTTTTCAGATTGACGAGCAATCAATTGTAATGGTTTATAATTATCTGCAAAAGAGAAATGTGTGTTTACTATTTTAAACAATATTTGTGAATAATCATTAGTGAAAGGATTAATTTTACATACAAATGACAAATATCATTTATACGAATAATTTTTTTTAACATAATTGCAATCACATTTTACAAATCACATTCAATTTCACATACGATACAAAGTGTCAATTATTAAAAAATATGTATACCAAAGAAAGGCGTGGCTCATTCATATGTTAAATTTTTTATAAACATGCATAATTTGAGCACATATTGCAAGTAAAGACACACTGGCTTTACTTGTGTCTTTGCGTTTCAGACACTTTTTGTGAGCAAAACGATTGCATAATACACATGAGTAGCAAGAAGGGCCATATAGCGAGACAGGCGTTATTGGTTTCCCCCTCCCCTCCGCTTCGGAGCCTAGGCCGGTATAGCGTACATTCCCTCTATCTCGTTATCTCCCTCTCGGACTGGGGGTCTGTTATGGTGTAGGGCATTTTTGATTTTTCGAGGGGCAGATAAGGTGTACCTGTTGCTAAGTGGACATTAAATAATGCAACAGATATGTCCTTATTTGAGGCTGACATGGTGTAGAAGCGCTATATTTGCGCTCTCCACTTTCATGTGTGTGCGTTTGTTCTATACGTATGGATATTTGTGGTCCTGAAAAGTTTCGATGGTTTCTATGAAATATAAATTATAATTTTTTATAACCCTTTTTTCGGGTATAGATCCGGTATTTGTAGAGTATTTTTCTGTAATTGATTTGAAGGGGCTTTTTTCTTCCTTCTTTTGGTTTTTCTTATCATCGATGAGTGGCTTATAGCCGGTCTTTTTTGCGCTGTGCTCCTGACCCATCGTGGTTGCCTAGTCGTCTCCAAGTGAGACGCGACGCTTATCGGACGCTATTTATAGCGGTAAAATAATAGTTGGAAAGAGAGGGAAAAACGTTACGATCTCCAGATAGGTAAACATTTATTATCAAAGATGATTATTGGCTGATTGCCAAATAAGGAGCTTTAATAATTGTTGCGGTATAAATAAGGAAAGATGTGATGGTGAATAATAATAAAATGTTTTTTTTTAAATGTATTAAAATTTATTCAGGAAAGTATATACATGGTGTACGCAAGAGGTTAAATTTTTAGGCAAATTTTACAAAATTTAGTACATCTTTTGCGATGAACGGTAAACCGGTCACGAGGATTTCGGATAATACAATTCTCAAATATTGCTCTTTAAAATTGTCGTTGTTATCGTCGACCATTTTATCCAGTACAAAGCCTTCTATAGCGATGTTATGTCTCGAATAAAACTGTTTAAATTCCTTGATTTCTGTCAAAATGTTCTTAATGTTTTGTGGTTCTTCGGCTTCCAGAGCAGTCTTCAAATATTCGAGAATGTAGTCGTAGGTACGGTTTACCTTACCGACTAGAGTTTTCAAAGCATCCAAACGTTGATTGACTAGTGAACTATGTAGACGGAGTCCTTCAAATATTGGGTGTTGCATTACTATACCCGGTGGGTTGGATGTTTTCATTTTTTTACAAACCGGCTGAGCGATTTCTCCTTCTTCGTCTTCTTCGTTTGGCTGTGTGTTTTTAGGCCTTTCGTCGATTGTGATTGACTTGATGCCGTACGCGGTTGAAAAGTTTAAGTCGTGATTTGTAAGATAGATCTTAACCGGGTGTCCAAATTCGTGATAAAACGAATAAGAATTGTTCAAATAAGCTGTTATAGCGTCAAACTGATCTTTTAAAAGAGTCCAGCTGTTTTCGTCAAGAGTTATGTTTTTGTACATTGGCCCGTTACTTATGAGTTTAATAACTTGATGATAGTTCCCATCACTGTACTCCAGGCCGATGCAGAATCTCTTTGAGTTGGATTTGTTGAGCGCGTAGGTCGTCGACAGCAGTAGATTTGGAAATTCAGCAGTCGGACTACGTTTGCCGGGTGTTTGACAGTTCGCCATGGTGAAGCACAAAAAAAAATTCACGGTACTATCTCACTTGTAAAAAAAAAGTTGTTATAGCGTACAAGTGCACAGTCAGAGAGTCTCGATGCTACTATGAAATCTCGCGACCGCCGTCGTCTCTTTAATACAATTTTCCCCATTACCCTTTCGTAGTCCAACAGTTATACGGTTGTTGAAAATACAGCGTAAGGACGTTACAAACTGGCCGTTAAAAATAAAAAATAAATCTTTCATCAGAGAAAAGTACGACGGACGACATCCGTCTGTTTAGAAAAGAAAAATTCGTTACTGATTAATAAAGGAATACATGTGCGTAGGTAGAATGAGAACACATTTATATTACGTTTAATATTTTTCTTTATTCAAGATTACAAATACATCAAACACATCTTAATTTAGATGTACACGCTTGATTACATGGTCCTGAGCCTAGAGAACGCTCATCGGCAAATGTAGACGCTCGCTTACATTTTTTATATTTAAGTTTATTGCGAATCTTGTTATAAAATTTGATGACAAGGGTATCGTTTTGCCCAGTGTCTTGTGAGAATAAGCGGCAAAATGTCCCGAGTCTCATACCGCAACACATGTGATATAAAAACATAATAGTGTATTGTCCGCAGCAAATCGAGTCGATGCTTTGAAGAGTTTTTGTATTCCAGCGAAAATATTTACAGTTCTTACGTAGGCGTTCTATATGATGTCTTGATACCGGTGGCAGGCCATAACTGTCGAAATACGTGCCCAATCTATTTTTGTCAATGTAAATAGCTACCCAGTGTGTTCCTGGTTTAGTGTGATCATCGGTGTTACACACTAATACTCAAGATGTATATGAAGGAAGAGTACGTAAATAATAATGAAATAGCAAATATTGACCCTGATAATTATAATGAATTTAAAAACATCAATGATGTATATATAGGAGACAAAACACAAAATTACATAAATAGCATTCCTGAAGGATCTGAAATGTATCAACAAGTCATAGAATTTGAAGAAGAATTTCGGAAAATGTGCCGAAAATTTTTAATAGAATGTTGTACGCAAATCAAAGAAAGATGCGATTTGAAGAAAAAAAAACAAACATTTTTTTCATCCTGAAAATGCGCGGAGTAAAGCGTTTCACGAAAAAAAATCGTAATCTTGATTCATCTTTTGCAGATCATCCGCATATGAAACTATGTAGCGACGAAAAATTTAAAAATGCTATAAATGATCAATGGTCACGTATAGTTACATATGATTTTCCCGAAGAAATCAGTACTAAATTGCATGCTGCTAAATATGCTGATGATTTTTGGTTTATCATTAAAAAAATTTAACTGATAGCAATGAACATATTTTTGAAAATTTGGCAGATTATGCTCTAAATATTCATTGTATTCCACTTTCAAACGCAACTCCCGAAAGAGTTTGGAGTAAATTAAAAATTTTAAAACCAAGAATCGTAGTAGACTAAGCTTTCCAATGTTGCGAGCCGTATTGTTGTCAGCTCAATACGTCAAAGATAAAGGTGGCCCCATCATTTTTCGCCCAACTCCCGAAATGGTAGAATCAATGAAAAGCCAGTCATTTAATTCCCGCAATTCAATAATGCCAAAGAAAAAACAAAATATTCTTAAGACAAAATATGGGGATATTGAGTTGAGTGAGAATGTTAGATTAAGATGTCGCGTGGAAGAATTAATGTTCCATAAGAAGTACTTAGATATGGAGGAAAATATTGAAGAGAACAAATCAAATAACTTTGTTAATTTTGTAGAAAAGTTTACTGAACCAACAACAAATTTGTTAGATGATAGAATAACAATGCCATCGAACATTCCATTGACAATGATTTATTTAAAAATAAATTAGAAGGTAGTGAGTTGTCAATGTCATGCAAAAAACAAAAATTAGATAGCATATTGGCACAAACAGTTAACAATATTATGTGCAGTGACAATGATTCAATAGTTAATAATTTTAATAATTGCAACCCTACAGATTCTATTAATACATCTAATATACCTATGAAAATCTTTGAAGCAGATCTTTCTATGGAAATTATGGCTAATGATTTGATGTCAAGTGTAAATTATTACATGCGTTCAGAAAAATAGCAGTTTACAATTGGGAGGTACACTGGCAAAAATAACCATCCCATAAGAGATTATCGTGATTTGGATGAGCATGGAAAGGCACCAGAAATCTTTCCAAGCAATTATGAAAGTTAATTGTGGTCAGAGGAGTACCAAACATTACAAGAAGCCAGATTTATTGATGGGGATGTTATTGATGCATTTCCATTCATAAAAGAAAAACATTGGAATAATACCGTTGTAGTTTCTACACAGCAAACAAGGCACGTATTAGTAAGTATTGGAGAGAGGCCAATGCCAAGTAATTGGTTCATGTTTCATCTCATGAGGGAAATGAAAGGCAAAATTTTAATGCCTTATGCATTAAACCATCATTGGTGTTTATTTGTAATTGATATTGATAATACATCAGTTACGCACATAGACCTTCTGAAAGTGGAAGATCGTGACATTGATATACGTTCACTTTCGTGCTACGAAAATTTTGATAAATATTTACACTCTCCTTTACAACAAGGGTGTATTAATTTAAGAGAAATAGAATGGAGTTATGTCGCATGCCAAAGCGAACGTAAAATTCAAACTGATGGTCACAGCTGCGGTCCTTTTGTAATGCACTATGTAGTTAGGATTGCATTGGTCGCAACGTTGATTTCGATTTAACGTTTGATCCTGTTAAATATAGGGACCAAGTAGCAGAATTATTAATCAATGAATCCAATAGTATGTAGGAAATATGTTTATATTGCTTTGATACGAAGGATACAGTAACAGAGAATGAAAAGGTCACATGTGAGTAGTAAGAAAGGCTATATAGCGA
This sequence comes from Nasonia vitripennis, assembly GCF_009193385.2. Classification (NCBI taxonomy): domain Eukaryota; kingdom Metazoa; phylum Arthropoda; class Insecta; order Hymenoptera; family Pteromalidae; genus Nasonia; species Nasonia vitripennis. The sequence continues at coordinate 1,253,633 of NW_022279608.1, forward strand.
GACAGGCGTTATTGATTTTCCCCCTCCCCTCGGCTTCGGGGCCTAGGCCAGTATAGCGTACATCCCCCTCTATCTCGTTATCGCTCTCTCTCCCTCGGCCGGGGGGGGGGGGCTGTTATGGCATAGGTCATTATTGATTTTTCGGGGGCTCATAAGGAGTAACGGGGGCTAATAATTTTTAATATACTATTGTTTCACTTTGAAAAGTCCTTGAATTGTCTATTCCTTTCATATGCATGATAAATAGCCTATTCGAGCACTTATCATAAAAAGTACGGTGTGCAACAAGGGGGGAGTGGCTTTTTCAGACTCATCATTTTCATCATCACCCTCGCTAGAAAAAGCTAATTTCCCCCCCCCCCCCCCTAGTCAGTGCTGGGGTCACGATTATTCGGAGGGTCGCTCAAATGCCAACTTCAGGGGGCATCCCGATTTCGAGCCACAAAATAGCATACGACAATGGCGCGAAATCTGAATTTGAATTGATTATCGGACCCCCATAACTGTACAAGTTGCTATAATTTACGTTTCTCCGATGTGTTTTTAAGATGCCTGAGGTACGTAGGATATCTCACACTTTTTACCGTCTCTGCGAATAATAGAACTTGCAGTGCTTAGAGTAAGAGGGTTTAGCGCTTTAGGTTTCGCATTAAAGCTTGCAAAGGCTCGCTTTACTCGTCTTATCGCAATTAACGTAGGTTTCAGTAGTTTTTCTATAGAAGCTGATCATTTTTTGCCAAATACCTGCTGAAAAACAAGCATGTTCAATGGTTTTCAATTTAAATTGAATATCCACTTTCGTTCCTCACCCCGGATATGCCGACGTATTTTAAAATATTATGCTCTCATCAACTGTCGAGAAATGTGCCGATTAGTATTTAAAATGAATTATCAAACTCTGAGGGCGTGGGGTAGTTTGGTTTACGCATTTCGGTTTAAGATGTATTCCTCGCTTCGCTCGCCTTCCTCCGATGTGCCGGCGAGTTTTTAAAATAAATTATTAAACTCTGGGAGTGTGGGGTAGTTTGGTTTACGCATTTTGGTTTTGAATTTATCCCTCGCTTCGCTCGCCTTTCTCCGATGTGCCGAGGTGTAACTTAAATAATGTATCGATCTCGGGAATACTAGGGTTATTGGGTTTACGCATTTTGGTTTTGAATTTATCCCCGCTTCGCTCGCCTTCCTCCGATGTGCCGAGGTGTAGCTTAAATAAAGTATCGATCTCGGGAATACTAGGGTTATTGGGTTTACGCATTTTGGTTTTGAATTTATCCCCGCTTCGCTCGCCTTCCTCCGATGTGCCGAGGTGTAGCTTAAATAAAGTATCGATCTCGGGAAGACTAGGGTTATTGAGTTTACGCATTTTGGTTTTGAATTTATCCCCGCTTCGCTCGCCTTCCTCCGATGTGCCGAAGTGTAGCTTAAATAAAGTATCGATCTCGGGAAGACTAGGGTTATTGGGTTTACGCATTTTGGTATTGAATTTATCCCTCGCTTCGCTCACCTTTCTCCGATGTGCCGATGTATAGTTTGAATAAATTGTTACAATTAGGGAGCGTGGGGTAGTTGGGTTTACACTTTTATCCTCGCTTTCACTCGCCCTCCTCTAACGGGCCGACGTATTTTTTAAATAAATATTTTCTATTTAAAAATCGAGGCACTTGATAAGCTGGAATTTTATTTTTAATAGATATTCTCTTTTTAAAAACCACGGCGAGCGGGGTAGGTAGGTTTAAGTGTTTTAGATCTAGAATTGCTCCTTGCCTTCGCTCGTCTTCCTTCGATGCACCGCGTATTAAATCTCGCAGTGCTTATGGGCTAGGTAGATTTATCCTCGATTCGACGTATTTTTCAAATAAATATTATTATGCTATAACAACTCTATACTAATAAATATAGTTTTGGAATAATCTTTGAAATTTATAATTTTTCAATAGGTAGGTATATGCAATTGTGACATCTGGTCCGTGCTTAGCAACTCCAAAAGCCTTAACATTTAAGCAGTTCCGAGATGAAAGCTAAAATATTCAATTTCGCAATAGTTTATTTACACAAAATTGTTTAAACATTATAATTCTGATATCAGATTCGTGCTTAGCGACCCCGAAACCCTTATATAAAATATATTTGTTAGATCAAATTTAAAAAAGGGTATTTCGCAAACTGCAAAATTTTATATAATTACACAACACATTGCAATAAACACACACACACACATTGTAACGGGGTGAGACTTTATCCAACAAACCAACGTTGAATAACTGAATCGCTATCCCACGCTGCGGCGGAGACTATCTCGTCGCCAGCGATCAACCCGCGTTGCAACGCAGCTTACTCTGCTGCTTTCTCTCTCGTGGACTACGCACCGCCTGGTGCGTGCCCGGCTACTCAGACGCGTTAAAATTGCGTTATTAACGCCCGCGTAGGCGGCGGTATTCGCGGGAAGGACTTAAGGAAACGGACGTTTGAACAAGAACCCTAAGCACCAAATCTAGTTACCCAAGATTTGAATATCATACGTAAATATTAATATATCCCATAAACTTAACTTTACCTATCCCAAGCAAATCGAGATGCAAATGAAAAAATAATACTAAACTAAAATCTCCTAAAACCATCCACATCAGGCACAGCAAGTTGCTAACATAAAACGAAAATATTAAATCCTAAGTACATAAGCCTACGCAAAGATCAAATTAAATTTTTAAATATGTCTGCACGTTGAAGAAAGGCAAGCAAGCGCAAGAGTGAGATTAAAAACTAAAATCGTTAAACCCACCTTCCCTATTCAGTAAGAGTTTAAGTCGTAAAATATTATTTCAAATACGTCGGCATATTAAAAAGAGGCGAGCAAGCGTAAAAGTAGCATCAAAAACCAAAATTCCTAAACCTACCAACCTCGCACAGCTAGAGTTTTGGTTTTACCCAAAGGTTAGTGTTTGATTGAGGGACCCTTGCTAAATTATTCTCCATAGATAATATTATCATCTTAGTTAATATTATCCTCTCTCTCTCTCTCTCTCTCTCTCTCTCTCTCTCTCTCTCTCTCTCTCTCTCTCTCTCTCTCTCTCTCTCTCCGGCTCGCCTCCCTTCGATATGCTGACCTTTTTAAAAAAACTAGGAATGAAGGCGCGCTTTGCGCGCTCTTGATTCTATCTCTGTCTAATTACACTGGTAGAAAATCTACCATAAGTGTTGGGCGGCACACTTTGTTGATGCGAATTACTGCATAACTCGAGTTTTGTGAGAAACCTACATACTACCAGGAGATTTTAGGGTCTCTGATTACAAATCTGTTATCAGATTTGTAAAATAATGCATATAACAACTTCATGCAGTATACATTGCAAAATCCAGTCCTTTATTTTTGTTGAACCAAAATCTTGCGTACTAACAAGGATTTCGGAGTAACCGATGATGAATCTTATATCAATTTCGCAACAAAATGCAGCAAATTTTAGACTTAACTTCATATGCTCAGATAAGCCATTAACTCTACGCACCGTAAATTTCAATGCATCGAAACAACGATGGAAGGTGAGGCAAGCAGAAGGAAGCAAAAAATAAATCAACCCATTTAACCTACTCCGCTCTTCGAATTCAATAAATTATTTAAACTACATAAGTACTGAAACTCGTCGTGAGAGGGGTACGGATATTTTAATTTAAAATTAAATCAATTCTGTCGCCCGCCTTTCTCCGCTGTGCCGAGGAGTTTATTCAAATAAATTACTGATCTCAGGGGGCACAGTATAGTTGCACAATATACTATTTATTCGAAATATTGCCGTTTTTCCTTCAAGGTGTTGCCTTACAGTAGTATAGAATAAATTTGGATAACTGGATCACGTTTAAGCAGTTTGAAAACGCATGGCATGCACGTTTTTCGGACACGGCTCGACTCGGAACGCAAGGCTAGCGTGAGCCAGTCGTCAACTACCTCACGTATATTAAGGCATGTTTAATTGTATGGTAACCACACTAGGACCAGTCCAAAAAATAAATCTAGATCTCTAAAATATGCTACCGAAATTACAAATCCGAATCGATGAGTCCGAAATCTTCACGTTCCAAGAACTGGAAGCTATAGCGGTACGCAAACAAAAAGTCCTAATTATCGCGAGATCATATAAACGGCCCCCGAGCGCCGAAGATTCTCTTATATTGCTCTGCGACCAACGTCCGCAGAGCAATATTAGACAACAATTACACCGGCACACAAAATAAAAAAAGTTGTCTGCGCGAGAAATCAGACCTATCTATCTTTATGTTTTCAGGACGCTGAATTCGAATATAAGGTCAGTTAGGCCCCATGACGTCAGGGTCAAGGTCAGTTGGAGGTCAAATTAAGAAGAAAAGGTTTAAAAAAATTAAAATGCCATATATTTATGTTTTTTTGGTCGCTGAATCTGAATCTGGGGTCAGTTTTACCCGATCACGTCAGGTTCAAGGTCAGTTCGAGGTCAAACTGAGAAGAAACAGTTTAAACCGATTAAAATGTCATATCAAAACTTTCCAAAAATGGAAAAAGATACCGAAAAATTGTAAAAAATCTTATTTAATCACATAATATCTTCCTTGTGTACAGAGAAAAGTTGCTTTCGTTTATATTTTTTTCTTATTTTGCTTTTTTTCCACTAGCTTAGTAACTCTCGATGTCTTTCTTTACTCCTTTTTTCTCTTGTAACGAACTCTTTTTACTTCAAATGACCTATGTAATGGGTTTCATTTTCTCTTTTTGTTATTTGTTTTAATGTCTCTCTTCAGTGTCCAGCAAAAATCTGCCATCATGTTGACATTCCATCTTCCTTTGTATCGATTCTCCATTACACTTATATCTTGATGAAATCGTTCTCCCTGTTCTTCACTGACATCTCCTAGATTAAGAGGGAAGTAATCAAGATGGGAATGTAAGAAATGCATTTTATAACTCATCAAGCAACCCAAATTTTTGAAATTCTCCAACATTCTCACTCTTTTTATTTCCTAAAAAGTTCTCACGAACAGTTTTAAAACTTTGCCATGCAGCTTTTTCTGTGTCGTTTATTTTTGTGATAAATGTTTCGTCTTCAAATAGAGTACGAATTTGAGGACCATCAAAAATACCTTCTTTTAATTTAGCTTCACTTATTGCGGGAAACTTTTCTCCCAAATACTGGAAACAATCGCCATCTTTATCCAGAGCTTTGACGAACTGCTTCATGAGGCCAAGTTTGATATGAAGTAGTGGTAGCAGATAGTTTGATGGGTCAATCAATGGCGTACGTATACACAACTTTTTTTATTTTGTGTGCCGGTGTTATCTAACCTTGAGCTGGACGAAGAACAAAATAGAGCACGTGTGGAAAATGCATAACCAGACTTTACGGAGGATGCCTTACCTGACGAGGACGAATTAAATAATTTAGGTTACGGACGCGACAAACGCTTTAAAAATAACCAAAGACCACCGATAAATAAAACACCTAATAAAAATCCGCATAACAACAGCAACAGACCAGCGTCACAGATACTAATCTGTTATAACTGCAGAAAATCTGGAAATTCTCGCGGGAATGCAAAGGCCATCCTTCAAACGTATGTTGTTCGTGAGTGTAAAAGAGAGAGCATAGGACGCGCGCGGCAACAGTGGGGCTAATCGGGCGAACGCAAAGCGAGGGACTCGAGGTAAGAGGGAAGTCGGCTGCGGAATAGTCTGTTTTCAGACTTGCAGCAGACTTCTCAGACTCGTTGGTTTCGTTGCGGTTAAAGAGAAGCGCGGTGATTGGTGTCAATAAAGCGAGCGGGTCCGAGCACGCAAGTCGCGGCGCTCGGCCCGTCAGTGATTCTCGAACGTACCGCAAGGAAGGACGTGCGCGAGGTGTGCGATTTCGTGGGGAATTCGCGAGTGTCGGTGTGGAAAAAGAAAGAGAGAGACAGAGAGAGAGAGAGAGAGAGAGAGAGAGAGAGAGAGAGAGAGAGAGAGAGAGAGAGAGAGAGAGATTGATTAGATTAGTTTTATTTTTCATACATTATATTATACGATTGTAAGTTTACAGCATTACAAAGTAAGAAAATAAATAACAATAGATTGAGGCATGTTTAGAGTATGTATAGTGTGCGAGTGTGGCGATAGTGAAGGTGGAATGAGCGAGAAAGTAGGTGTGTGCGTGTGCGTGAAGTGTGTACGAGTTATGTGTTTTCGAGTTGAAAAAAGTGTTCCTTAGCAAGTTTTCTGAAAGTGACGGTGGATTAAGTGTTTCTGATGAGTGATGGCAGATTATTTCATAAGTATGAAGCGCTGATATGGAACGAGTTCCTCAGCGTTTCCGTCGCGAAAGCAGGAATTTCCAGAGGTGTCACCTCGCCCCTCACAGGCCGGAGTATGACGCGGAAGTCAAAAAAGGCCAGTACGTATGATGGTACGACCGAGTTAAACATTTTACGTAGGGAACAAGCTGTGAAGTACTTCCTGCGTCCGGCAGTGGTTAGCCACTGCAGCTCCCGCTTGTACGGGGAGATGTGCTCATCTCTCCTTACACCATAGATGTACCAAATTCCTGTATTCACGAGCCTCTGTAGTTTTAAGTCGAGTTCCTGCGTCAGATCACAGTATATAAGAGAACAGTAGTCTATAAAGGGAAACAGGAGCGCTTGCACTAAGTGCTTGCGCAACCTGAGATTGGTACTCTTTCTGAAAAAGTAGAGCCTGTACATTAGCGAGTGAGCACACTTTATATTTTTGAGTAACTTCAACAACTCTCAATTTACTTATTAAATAGTGTTTATACAATTCTAACAGAGATCAACAGCTTTTACTCACGTTGGTACATGTATACAATTAATTTGTTTTGTTTGATTGTCAAAAATTAAAATCCTAATTCGATTTGGGTTCTGGTTCTGTATATTCTTATTTTAACGTTTTTAGACAACAGCCTCGACTTAAGTAAATTACTCACGGCGTAGAAGCAAGCATTACCCGAATGGAATCTCTTATTTATTTCGACATTATTCTCGTTTCTATTATTTATGGTCGTACCCAGATACCTGAATTCGCTAACCTTTTCAAAAGTAAAATTCCCAATTCTGAAATCTCCCTCCCCTCTGCAGATGCCTAATTCATCCACAATCATGTACTTTGTTTTTGATTCACTCACTTCTAACCCTGTATACTCCACCGCTTTTATGAGGATTTCCGCGTTTCTTGCTACCGTTTCCCTACAATCCCCCAGTATATCCAAATCATCTGCATAGCCTAGTATCTGCGTTGTTCCATTAAGCGTTGCGCCCAGCTGGCTAACCTGCATTTTTCTAATGGCATACTCTAACGTTAAGTTGAACAGCACCGTAGAGAGCCCATCCCCTTGTTTTAAACCATCGCGTATCATGAAGGGTTCTGATACATTACCGCCTACTCGGACCTTTCCCGTGCTTCCGTTCAGACATATTTGAATTAATCTCACGAGTTTTTTCGGTACACCGAGAAGTACTAGATTTTGCTTCGCTTAATAGAGTCGTACGCTTTTTTAAAATCTATAAATAGTTGATGTATGGTTTCGCAAAATTCCCACTTTTTCTCTAACAACTGTCTTATGGTAAACATTTGATCGCTCGTCGATCTGTTGCGCCGAAATCCGCACTGATAATCTCCTACTATATCTTCCGCGAATGGAGTGAGTCTAGCTTGTATTACGTTTGACAGAACTTTGTAGCACGTTGCTAAAAGTGAGATACCCCTACAGTTATTGCAGTCTGTCTTATCCCCCTTTTTAAAAATCGGTATAATGATAGATTCCTTCCAATTTTCGGGTATTGTTTCATTTTTCCAGATAGCACATACTAGTTTATAGATTTTGAAAGTGAGCTCGACGCCCCCATATTTGAGTAACTCAGCTGGTATAGAGTCATTTCCCGCGGCTTTGTTGTTTTTTAGTTTTTTAATCGCGGCCTCTACTTCTTGGTAGCTCGGTTCCTCCACGTGGAGTTCAGCAGTGTGAATTTCGTCCCCTAATTCTTCGCTATTTTCGTGCACGTTTAATAATAACCCTTTCTGATGGCGTTAATCCCTCTGTACATTTTGCGGGGGTTATTTTCCTTACTGTTAGTTTCTATTCTCCTAATAAGATTCTTTTGATACTCCCGCTTCTTATTTCTGTAGATCGCGCTCGTCTGTTTCCTTACGTTAGAATACTCTTCTACGGTCCTACCACTTCTATTTTGTAAGTCTATCTCTTCGTCAAACCGTGGTTTGCTCTTAGGCTTTTTCTTTTTACCCAGTACTTTGTTCGCGGCCTCTTTTGCCGTTTTTTCGATGTCCCCTCATAAGCTATTCGGTTCGTCATTCCCCTCCGGCGATGTGTTTGCTTCTTCAAGTGCCTGAAACCTGTTATTAATTTCTATCTGGTACCTAATTCGCTCTGTTCTATCTCGTAGTTTCTCAATATCGAAGCTTTCTACCTTGTTTGCTCGCTTACTATTTTGATTCGCTACTAGTCTAGCTCTTAATTTGGCTACTACTAGGAAGTGGTCCGAGTCGCTATCTGCCCCTCTGTAAGCCCTTACGTCAAGAACATTAGTATGACGTCTTTTTTCAATGAGGAAATGATCAATTTGGTTCTGTGTGGCCCCGTCCGGCGATGTCCACGTTGCCTTGTGTATGTCCTTGTGCTTAAAACACGTAGTTTTGATTATAAGATCTTTTGCCGCCGCGAAATTTATGACCCTAATACCGTTATCATTGCTGGCTTCGTGCAGGCTTTCCTTCCCTATAGTAGGCCTAAACATTTCCTCCCTACCTATTTTAGCATTGAAATCGCCTAATACTATTCTTGTGTCATAAGACGCGAACTAGTCGATTACCTGCTCTAAAGTTTCGTAATAGAGATCCTTAGCTTCTTCTTTGTCCTCCGTAGGACAGTGTACATTAATAAATACATATCTATATCATTCACCTTCGATAATGATGTACGAGAGCCTATCATTGACGGATTTGAAACTTTTAACCGAATGTATGATGCTTTTGCTTACGAGAAATCCGATGCCTAGAGATCCCTCACTTCCGGCCCCATACAGGTAGGTGAAGTTACCCGATGCTAGTACTCCGCCATCTAGCCACCGCGATTCCTGTATTGCTACCAAATCTAGATTGTACCCATCAGCTTCCTTTACGAGTTCATTAAACGCACCTGCCCTGTATAGACTGCGAACATTCCAAGTTCCGACCCTTAAGTCCCTTTTGGTTAGGATTTGATTTTTTTGAGCCATGATAGTATGTTAAATCCGCGCGCTTCGGATCCTGTTCCGATCGCAGGTGAGTCCACCGTTCTAGAGGTGATAACCCCCATACCTCTCTAGAACTAAGTATGAGAGCTTTCCGACTTTGACGAGGACAGTGTCAACTCGTCGTCAGACACACTACGGTTTCATTCTCGCATCCTAACGCCCCCACCCCCCTGCAAGGCAGCGCGCCTTCGCTGGCATCGTTACCGCGTAAGACCAGGTGACGAATCATTCTACACATCCCCTTTCGGGGCAGTTGTCATCGCTCCCGCATCCTCCTCGATAAGAGATAATGTGAAGTGTTTTTTTGCTTGCGTAGTGTTTCTAGATGAATGCGTTCTACAGTGTGGGCTCATCACACCCACGCCTGTTCCTATCGGCTGTCCGCGGCTGCTTATTCAATTTATTCGCAGCTAACCTCGTTCTCAGGGGCTGTTCCTCTATCCGCAACCTAAGGACGCGCTGTGTAGTGGTGATAGGCACCCACCAATAATACTGCCGGTGGTTCTGTACGAGTGCGAAACGTGGGCTCTCACTAAGCAGGCGGACAACCGTTTTAGGGTATTTGAAAATAAAGTCTTGCGAAAAATATACGGGCCGAAAAAAGATGAGGAAACCGGGAAATTAAAGAGACTATACAATGATGAGTTACACAATCTGTACTTGTCACCAAATATTAATAGAATAATAAAATCACGCAGATTGGGATGGGCAAGGTACATTTTTTAATTATGTTTCATATTCATTGCTTTTCTATGGACCTATATGAGCATACTACCTTATAATTTTTCTAAACAAAATTAAATGCATCAATATAATTATAGTAATAACATAATTACAGCACAATTTTACTTATGTAATTTCATGTTTTCTTAAATTGTCAGCTCTATAAAATCTTTTGTTACAATAAGTACAGCCGACGAGCCAGCAACATGGCGGGAGTGCAGATGCCTCCCGATAAGTGTGTCTCAAATTTTGAGTGACATAGCAATAAAACTTCAACAACATTATTTTGCATCATATGTGATGCAGTATATCATTTTAGTTGTTTAGCACAAAAAACAACCAACATTAAATTCATAAGTGGTAACTTAATAGTGTGCCCAGAACATAGTGACACAAACCTAACCTCAAAAATAGAAGAGGAAGGTTTAGACGATGCAACAAGATTACTGATTGCACAAATAAAACTGAATAAAACGGAAGAAGTAAGGAGAGATCTACTACTTGAAGTTTCAACAGCAGAACAGGATGAACTTGACATCAATATTGAAGGAAAGTACAAGCTAATAAAAAATGAAAACCTTCTTCTGAAACAGCTAGTCAGCGAATTGAAGGAAAAAAACATACTACATAGAGAAAAATTGCTAAATAAACAAAATGAAAGCCCTGCGGCTAGTTTTTCGTATGTAGAAGTTACAAGTTTTCCTAAACTGTTACAAAAGAAAGTGCCTAAGATAACTGTAAAAAATGTGAGTAATAAAGCAGTGGACGTCAAAAAGAAAGTTATAGAGTGCTTAGTTACTGAAAAGAAGATACAAACAAAAAACTTGTACGTAAACAGAAAAGAAGAACTTGTTATCAATTGCTTGAATAGTGAAAGTGCAGTGTTGACTGAATCGGTTTTGAAACATAACCTTGAAGGCATATGTGAGGTTAGGAAAGATACGTTGAAGAATCCTAAAATCAAAATTGTCGGAATCGACAACTACAGTAACATGGAAATGGAGGACATAGGGGATGACATAAACATGAGAAATTTTGGGAGTTTTACTAACAAGGGGCAAGTACTACATATGTACAAAAGTAATTACAGTGGCTTAACTACAGTACTGATGGAGGTTCCTGCGGACATATACAAATTCATCAAGGAGAATAAAAGCAGGATTTTTGTTGGCTACCAAAATTGCAAAGTACATGACTCTATAAATATAAGTCCATGTTACAATTGTGGAAGATTCGGGCACAACGGTAATAAATGCAACAACAGTTCTGTATGCCTCAAGTGCGCAGAAAAACACAGGACTAGTACCTGCACAAACAGCGCATTTAAGTGTCTGAATTGTGTTTTTTCAAACAGCAAATATAATACAAAGCTTGACGTTAACCACGCTGCTAACGATACAAACCAGTGTAACATCCTGAAGAAAAAAATCAGCCTATATATAGACTCCACTGACTATCCTATTAGGCCTACCCTACCGGCAGTACATCAAGTCTATCGAGAACGTTACAATACTACTAATACACACAATACAACCACAGACAACACAATGAAACAGCCTTCACAAGAACTACCTAAATCTACAAAACAAAGACATGAAAGGAGTGAAGCAGCCAAGCAGCAGCAACATCAACAATCGAAGATTGCTAGAACACCAATTCAACCTGCTACTCCAGCAAAAAATACAAGGTTAAGAAGCAGTAAAACTTAAATTAATAAAATGGATACTTTTAATTATCTAGATATAATACAAAAGGATTCAATGCAGAAAGACAAAACATACAGTGGTATTGGCGATCTAAACAAGATAATTAGCAACAAAAATTATATAATTATGCACTTAAATGTAAGAAGCATAAATGCAAATTTTGATCAGGTAAACATATTTTTTGAAAGTCTGATCGTCAAACCATCTGTTGTTGTTCTTTCTGAAACTTTTGAGCAGGTTAATCATAATTTTTTTGAACTGATCGGGATTAACTGTGAGTACGAGTCTTACTACAATGATAGTAGGATAAATAGGAATGACGGAGTTATAGTATTCGTAAATAGAAACTTGGTTCAGAGCACAGAAATTGTTCAACAGGGTAGGATTAGAATTGTAAATACGAAAATTAACTTAAGTAATAATAGCAATATTGAAATCTCATCCATGTACAGATCTCATGGGATACCTAAGACTGAGTTTATTTTAGATTTAAATAAATATTTGATAAAAAAGAGGAACATTAAAAATCATTTAGTAATAGGAGATTTCAATATTGATTTATTGGATTGCGATCATTTGGGCCAATAATTACTGTGTAATTTTTTCGATAAAGGATATATTCCTGGATTTGTTGGAATTACAAGGCCACCTGTGAGCATTGCTAAGGGATCCTGCATTGAGAATTTTTTCATAAAAACTGATAACATACATACAATTACTTGTAAACTCAAACTATCAATAACAGACCATTACCCTATATTTATAGCTCTCAATAAAATGAAAATAGTACATAACAAACCAACAATAGTTTTAAATTATAAAAAATTAAAAAATAGTGCTGAAACAAGAAACTGGAATGAAATTATCACAATACAGGATCCTAATTTAGCAACAGATAAGTTGTTGTCTGAGATTAAACAATGTATCCAGTTATCCAAAATGAATCAAAAAAGGATTAGACAGGTGGGAAGGAAAAATTGGATCACTGATGCGATAATTAAATTGTGCGAAACCAAAGAATTTTTGTATAACTTATGGAAGTTGGATATAAATAATGAGCAACTTAAAACTGAATACAAGACCTATTACAAAATTTTAGAGAAAGTTATCAAAGACGCCAAAATTAGATATGATAAAAAAATAGTCAAAAAAAATGCAAATAACCCCAAAAAACTATGGGAAATTATAAACAATAAACTGGGCAAACAAAAGTCTAATGAAACCATAAGTTGTATAAAGATAAACGATATTAAAGTTACAGAGAAAGTTGAGATAGCGAGTAACATGAATAAGTTTTTTTGTGAGATCGGCCAAAAATTGAGTATCGGTATCGTGCAACCCAATAATGCTGAAAACAGACTACTGGATAATAATGCCAACTCAATCTTTCTAAAACCCACAAATATAAATGAAGTAAAAAACATAATCAATACATTGAAAATAAAAAATGGTGGTGTGGACAAAATAAAAGCTACCATTAACGCATATTTTTAATTTGTGCATTGAAAAAGCTATATGGCCCGATGCACTAAAAAAAGCCGAAAGCATTCCGATATATAAATCGGGGGAAAAACATAACATTACCAATTATACGCCCATCTCACTTATATCCAATGTTGCTAAAATTTTTGAAAGAATAATCTTTAACAGGCTATATGATTTCAACCAAAAAAATAACATAATATCAAAACACCAATTTGGTTTTATGAAAAATATTGGCTCAAAAAATGCTTTAAACTATATCACACAAATTTTGTACAATAATGTAGATAAAACGATACCAACAATAGTCACTTTTCTCGACTTGGCTAAAGCTTTTGATACAGTTAACCACAAGTTGTTATTAAATAAACTGTATTGTATTGGTATTAGAGGTCAGGCATTGGATCTCCTTAGAAGCTATTTGAATAACAGATATCAATCTGTTAAAATTGACGGTGTAGAAAGTGATAGTTTACTAATAAGTATGGGTGTTCCACAGGGTACGATACTGGGTCCACTTCTATTTATTATATATATATATATATATATATATATATATATATATATATATATATATATATATATATATAAATGATATGCTAAAGGAGATTCCACTAGAATCAATTCTATCCTACGCAGATGATACTCCAATTATAGTAACAGGCAATACATGGATAGAGGCGCAAAAAAGTATGAATGAGTTTCTTACTCTGATATACAAATGGTTAGCGGTAAATAAGTTATCTTTGAATGTTGATAAAACAGTTTGTATGGAATTTGGAAGCTATTGCGATAGTGTACCGAAACTTATTGATGTATGAATTCAAAATAGAAAGATAGCTAGAGTTGAGTATTACAAATACTTGGGAATTGTCATTGACTACAATCTGAAATGGGATAAACACATCCAATATATATATTAAAAAAGACAAAGTATCTAGTCTATATTTTTCACAAACTATCACACACTATGTCAACAGAAACTTTAAGAATGATATATTATGCTTTCTTCCACAGCATAATTAGCTATGGAATAGTAGCCTGGGGTGATGCATATAGAAATAACCGTGATTTATTACAAAGTTTACAGAGAAAAATTCTCAAGATTATCAACAAAAATACTTTTAGTATACAAGATAGTCCATTAAACCTAGAGCAAGTATTTAATTTCGAATCCCTTAAAATCCATTATCAAGATCTCAAAATTCAATTCCAAATGTCTACAAGTATTACTCGAAAGAAAAGTTTAATTATACCTAAGAGCAAAAAACGAGTCAGTGATAAAAATAGTTATAATAATGCTATTATAATTTACAATGCACTACCAAATGAGCTCAAGGAATTAGATATAAGCAAAACCGCGGCAAAACGTAAAATTAAGTATTGGATCAAAACCAATACTTAGTTTTCCAGATAGTTTTAAATTGTTAAATTTGTTAAATTCTAAGAAAAGAAAATGTAATGAGTGTTTATTGTTGTTGAAATGATTTTGATAATTTAACTATCTTTAGTTTTAAGTACTAGTTTTAAGTCTTTTATTCTTCTGTTATATACCAAGCTTGTACACAGGTAACTTAGTTTACCTCTACAAGGCTTGCTGGTATGCGTATTCTTAAGGTATACTATGTAAGCTATCATCTTGGTTTAATAAATAAATAAATATTTGTATATTTTTTTATGTAAAAGCAAGTGACGAATAAGGTGATTATGTTTTTTGAATAATATTTCGCATTTGTAACAAAGAAAGGTTTTAATGACTGCATGCTCCCTTATGTGCCTTAAATAATTTTTCTTGAAATTAAATCTCGAATGACAAATTCTACAAATGTATTGAATCCTATGTGAGTCTTCGTGATTTTTAAGAGGATACGATTCCATTTTTTGTTGAATAAATAAAAACTTCTGATTGAAATTTAATCTCAAACAAAACTTAGTCTGTTAAATTTTGTTTAGCAATCTCGAATAAAAAGTAAAACAATATCCACAATATGCATAAAAATAATGAATCTAAAGACGTTTATACTAAAGACTTATAAGTTTGAACAAGTTTGCCTGTATTTTTTCATACTTATATTTTTTATACTTATAACAATGTGTTCAAATCTATAAAGATGTTAAGTATACTAAAAGAAAATTTCTATTAAATGAAAATTACTAAAGTGGATATTATCATCGAAGAACAGACATTTGCACTTATTTAAATGCTTCTGCCCAAACAATATTTTTTATAGGTTGAGTATCATCCGTTTCATTTTGAATAAACAATTAATTTTTATTTTCACATCCACAAAGAGCAACAAATTACTGACCGTGAAAAAAAGTGGCTTGTCAATATAAATACCAACTGTGTCAAAACTTTGTCCTTACGATTTATTTATAATCATGGTGAAAGCAAAAATTAGAGGAAATTGTCGACGGATTAATATGAAAGGCAAAGATCTATATTCACCGGTATCTAAAATAATTCTTGGAATGATAGCAGCAGTTCCCTTTTTATTACCTGTAATAATCTCAGCTTTGATATTACGTTAAAACAGTTTACTTATTTTCAATCTGGTACCATTGCAAAGACCGTCATTTATACTTATATTTCGAATTAGCATGACTATTGTACTCTTTTTAAAGTCAATTTATGTACTGGGAAACCTGGGAATTTCAGAGAATTTAAATATTCTTTCGGATATTTTAATTCAGCATCACTACGAGTTTCATCAACACCTTTATGTCTAGCGTAATCAATACTCTAATATATAACTTCCTCGCTATTAATTTTTTTCAATGTTTTTTTATTTATTTTGTAAATATCTTGATTATGGGGCGATAAAATGACTCTTTTTGAAAGATCATCATTTACGAATATAACTAAACCGTAAATTTTATTGCATATGTTATTAGTTTTCCATTTATCTGAAATCTTAAAACTGTCCATATGTCCATCACCAATATTTAAAAGAAAAGATAAAAAATTAATATTTTCCGATCTCATATTTATCTTTAATTTTAACACCTTAAAATTCTTCCATAGAAAAGAGGATTTAATTGTTTCATCAATAATTTTTTATTTAGAACCATACTTGATTACAGGAAGTGTTTGTCGAAAGTCTTCTCCTAAAATAATTAATTTTCCAGCAAAAGGTATGCTACTCGAGTAGCAAATGTCCCGTAAAGTATTGTCAACAATTTCCAAAGCATTTTTGGGGATCATGGATGCTTCATCTCAAATAATGACATCGCATTCTCTTATTTTTTTTTATCAGATGAATGTTGTTTTAACGTTTTCTGAATTTAGCGGTAGTTTAAAAGTTTCATGACTGGTTGTCCCGCACGGTAACAGAATTGATGCTATGCCTGTACTAGCCATTGATAATATTTGTTTCTTTTTTTGCTTAAAAAATAATAAATTAAAGTATTGTACAAAAATGTTTTTCCTGTCCCACTAGGTCCATCAATGAATATCATTGTATCCCTGCATGATTTTGTTACATATTTAAAAATGTAAATTTGATCTTTGTTTAATTTTACGTGCAAAGAATTGAAAATTTCTATGTATTTGGTAATGTTTGATTCATGTTCGGTCAGAGAAAAATTTTGGTAAAGTTGAGGTTCTGGCAAACCAAAATCGGAGCAACTATAATTTTCAGAAATCAAAATATCGTTTATAAGTGTTAATGCTTTATTTTCAGCATTATCAGAAATTAAAAACCAAGCAAAAAATTTACGTAATAGTATTGGTAACATAATATCACATGCTTCGTCAAATATATTGAAAATTTCTTTATCATTTTCTACCAATCCCATAGCTATTGCAGTATCTATAAAAGTTGGGTAAAAGTTACCATTAAAAGTTTTTAAGTCATCAAAAGAAGTAGCTCCCTTTACTCGGTGTAGAAGTAATTTTATATGAACTAATTCCTGTTCTTTGGGAACAACGCAAATTAATCTACGTAGAGTATTGCTATGATTTTTACTTCTAATCCATTTTTTTTAGAAAAATATAGTGTCGTGGTATATCAGCATATACAAATTTTTTGGCAAAATCATCTGTTTTTTTTCAGTTTCAACCACGCTGTAAGTGTCGTTTCACAGTTTAATGCACTTAAATCTATATTGTTTTCATCAAATTTTAATGGTTGTTGGCCTGGCATATGAAGAGCTAAGGGTACTACAGTATGTGAATTTCCAGTCATAGGTAATTCATGTATCCTTCATGAGGCTCCCATAGAGCTTAAGTATCTACAGTCTACATGATTTGTAATTTCATCATATACCAAAGGGTTTGAATCTTTTTGTTCTACAGGATTTGTAATTTCATTATGCACCAAAGGGTTTAAATCCTTTTTTTTTTGTATTATAATTAAAGCTCTATCATGACCTTTGTGTAAATATTTGTATAAGTATTTGATACTCATAATTGAAGCATGAAATTCTGTATTTATGTGACAATGGTATTTTTTTAAAAGAGTCGGCTACTATCATAGAATTATCAACATTTACAATTTCACCATCGATCCTCTTATTATAATGATAGTTATTATTTCTATTATTACGTCTACGATATCTAGGAAAACCGTTATTTTTAAATTGAGTCGCGTCACAGAAATGTTTTGGAAATTTTTTAGAGCAAGTTTCTGTTTCTGAATCATAACACAAAGAGTCGTCTGTATGTGGGCCATGTAACATATGTTTAAGCACTAAATCTTTCAGTTCGACATTATCATCAGGAATTTCTGCACTAATATATTTGTCAATTTTATCTGGATTTGTTAGTTTATCTTAGGGATCTAATGTAAATAACATAAGTGCACGAAATTTTGCATAGAATAACCTAACTACTATAGGTGCAATATCATTACAAGTAAATCCCGGTGGAAATTTTTCTAATATTCGTTTTAACTCGGGCCTATTTGGATTAGTTGTCATTGTAACAAATAAATCTGGATTGCCACCAATTTTTTTTACTTTAGTCATAGAATCTAAGAACTTTCGATGCATGTATCTTCGACTTCCTATATATGTTGATGAAAGAACAAATGAAATACCTAATCTTTCTTTATTTTCAAATTTTTTTGAATTATTCAAAGCACTACTTGCTACATGATCTACCAAACCTCGATAACATTCAACGCGTAACTTTTTTTTATTATATCTTAGAAAATCTAATCTATTACTTTCTAAAATTATATATGCTTGAATAATATATTGTTGTGTCAACCTACCACAATACAAAGTAGCAGAAAATTTTGATCTGGGTCTGTATGCTAATCTATATGAATAATATTGAAGAGGAGTAAGACGTTTAGAGCTATTTCCATTTTGTTTGAACATTGGATTCCATCCTAAATCTCCAGACGGAAACATAATTGGAAAAATCAAAGGGTCTAAATGATAAGAGAGCTTATTCACAACAGAAAGACTTTTAACGCCGTTTAGCTAATTTTTTAGATAAACACAAAGATCGTAATTAGTTGGAACATCACCATCTTTGGAAACTATTGATACCGCACATTCACCTGTAGAGGGTTTATTATATCTACGTTGGTCTTAATTTATGTTCTGTGTGAAATACAAGCAGTATTCAGTTAATGTTTCTGACTTGATCAATTCATTTAAATTTTCGAATTTTTATGAATATGGGTTACTATTTAAAATTTTAGAAATGATTGCAATATGTTCACGAATCAGTTTTGAATTTTTCTTAAGTTTTATTTCAATAGCTTCTAAATTGCCATACAGGGTGGGCCATTTTAATCAAACCAGTCTAATAACTCCTAAATTAAGCCATGAACAGAAAAATTGTTCAGATGAAAGTTGTCCAGGATCAAGGGGGACATCTTTTTGCGCAATTAGTTTTGACCTTGAACTCAAATTTCAAGGTCATTTCAAGGTCTAATGTTATGAAATACTGTAATTGCTATTTAATCGCATTTTCTGATAGAATAATCGTAGTTAACGTACTTTTATGATGAATATTCAAACCCAATGTGACAATGACCATGAAAATATTTACCTTGAAAACAAAATAATTCCCTAATTTCAGCGCTACCCAGGAACAACGACGTGGACGTATTAGGATTATGTTCCCTTTGGGGTGCTTTTTTAACGTGAGTCCCCTTGCCTCTCACTGGGGTGCTTGTTTACTGTGAGTCCCCTTGCCTCTCATTAGGATGCTTGTTTAACATTCGTTAACAAATTTTTAGTGGTCAAAAGTAAATTTTGAAGTAAACATGATAATTTTAAATATCTGAGTTCTTAATGGGAGTGGGAAATGGAACGTTAAAAATCAATGTTGTCAATTCATTCACGGTCGAAGCAGAGTGAAGTAAAAGTTTAACGTTTCAAAAGCGTAAAAAATGGTTAAACAATAAAGGTAGGATGTTAAAAAATACATTATTTAAGATAAAATATTAAACAGCATTTTGCTTTTGTAATATTAAAAAAAATTTTTAATAATTGTATTTGCCAAAGTGCGTCACTTCCAGTTTAGATGTTTTTTTTTAAGTTGAATTTCTTTAATTTAATATGAATTGTAACGATTGTTCTCACGCTGTCTTCAATTTAAATCACAATGTCTTAACGTAAGAAAATAAGAAGTTACAAATTTGATTTAAAAATTATACAGTTTGAAAATTCCTCCTTTTTTTTGTTGTCACTTTCTTATTTTGGTTTAGTTTCAATTTCAATAAAGAGTGAATGTAAATAAAATAGTTTTTCTTATTATAAACAAAATGTTCAACATGGATGATTATCAATCCAATGAAATTGTTGATATGATAATGATCTTAGGCGAAACCCAAAACAATGCCAGAGCCGCGGTGTGACTCTACGCTGAACGCTTTCCTCTAAGAAGGCGTCCTACTCACGACACATTACTCAGATTACTTCGAAGAGCTCGTGATGGACATCTTCGTCGTCAACGCAGACACCACGAATACAACGAAAATGATCCTAATGTTATAGCCGCCTTAGCAGCTGGTAATCTCAATCCACAAATTAGTAGTCGACAAATTGAAAGAGAAATCGGTATACCACGAAGAACAGCATTGAGAATTCTCAATAATCTCCACTATCACGGTTACCACATAAGATTAGTTCATGAGCTGAGGCCACGCCATTTTCTAATGCGTATTAACTTTTGCCAGTGGGCTTTAGGAGTTTTACAAAATGATCCAGATTTTTTCAGATTTGTTATGTTTTCTGACGAGGCTATATTTCGCAGTGATGCTCAATTAAATAGGCACAATAGTCACTACTGGTCACCTGTAAATCCCCACTGGTACAGGGCTATTTACCATCAAAACCTATGGAGTTTAATGGTCTGGTGTGGGATCGTTAATGGTTACCTGATTGGGCCATATTTTTTCGGTCAAAATGTTAACCAGAATAGCTATTTGGCATTGATCAGAGATCGACTGCCAGAGCTTTTAGAGGATGTTGATTTTCGGACGTTTCGGACGTAAAATTTCCTGTTCTTTCCGAATCTGTTATCAAAAATAGGGGTTCCTATTTTAAAAAAAAATTTGACCTCCAAATGACCTTGAAATTTGAGTTCAAGATCAAAACTAATTGCACAAAAAGATGTCCCCTTTGATCCTGGACAACTTTCATCTGAACAATTTTTCTGTTCATGGCTTAATTTAGGAGTTATTAGACTGGTTTGATTAAAATGGCCCACCCTGTATATATATACATATATATATATATATATATATATATATATATATATATATATATATATAAATTTGACCACAATGAGCTATATCATTTGAAGTTTTAATTGTATTAGGTGATATATGACCAACCTGACCTTGAATTTTTAAATTATAAATCATAAATAATAATTCTTTCAAACTATCATCATATTACCTTAGCGGTGGTAATCTTACTTTACCATTATGACAATAACTTTTTTTAGAAAACTCTACGGCCTAGTAAGAAGCATTAGACCTTTTCTTGACTGCATCTTTTTGTCTTTTTTTATCTAAAGAATAAGAACTCATATTTTCTACTCTTTTTTTCGTTTTTTTTTTATTAAACGGGTCTCACTCATATTTTCAATTAAGTCACCTTCCCTTTTTTTCGATAATTAGTGTTTGAATTATCAATTTCAACTCTTTTTAATTTTCAAGCATTACGGTTTGTATAATAGGAACTTTTATAGGAATTTGTTATAATTGCTATAACATGAAATTGTTATAATTTTGTATGTCATAATGTCCTGTGTCTATGGGACCAGATAAAAATTAATATAATTCATTTTGATTATAAGTAATAGAATCGCGACCGTAATATATCGGATTAATTAAGTTTGCAATAGGAACTGAAATACGAACAGAATATAGACGAACAAATGCTATAATTTCCACTTCACTGCCGTGCGTACCATTCATTGACATATGCATTTCATAAGTACTTCTATCTGTAATTTTTAAAGATTCATCGCCTACGATAAATGGCTCAAAATATTCTCAATTCTCATAAACATGTTTTACAATTTTGGCTCTAACTTTTATATGATTTTCTTTCGTATTAAACAAAAAATACGAAATAAGCAATTTTTTTTTTCTATTTAACATTCTGACTTTTTATTGGATATTCTGTCTATCTACTATGTCAAAATTTTATAGATTGAAAATACTTAACTTTTAATTTTGAGTATGGTTCTCTTTATCTCTATTTTCCTATTTCTCTCTTTCCTTCTCTCTTTCAAATGATTGCAGCCTGGATTTAGTATCCCGCACAATAATATACATAAAAACTTGTGATTTAATTTCGAATTCAGTTTTATAGGAATACTAAACTATTTGTACATATAGCATTAAAAAATCGCGAGTAAAACTTCGAATTTAACCCAAACGTAAGTAAATTTTTAACGCGATGTGAATACAAAGCTGCCAAGAATTTGTTGTTATATGTTGTTGATACGGTTGCTATGCGTTATGTTATAGGTAACCACTGCAAGTTTAAACATAATAAATTTTTAAATATCGAATACAATTAAAATTAGAACTGCAGTAGAAATATTTTTAACTTATAAATTACTACCCATTTAAAAATTGTGGGTTGGCGAGCGAAACGAGTTCAATTAAAAAATTAATCATTTTGGAATGAACAATCAAAATTGTAATAAGAAGATGTAGAAATTATAAAATTATACAATTAAAAACGAAAATTAAAATTAGGGAGTTGGCGAGCGAAGCGAGCAGGGGGATACCCCTTTTAGTGTATAATAAATTAACATTCGAAATAGAACTTTACTTTAACACTTTTTCTTGTTAATTTATGTAAGAGCAGTATAAGAAACAAACAAAACATTTTTGCACTTATTACGTTATTTTAAGCTCATTTTATCGCCTAATATTTGTAATTATGTTGCACCCAAAGGCTTCGTCATAATATCTGCCAGTTAATTCTTAGTAGATATTTTCTGGACTGCTAATTCGCCTTCGGTTACCACTTCGCGAATGAAGAAGTGCTTGATGGCTATATGTTTTGTTCGTCGATGAAACTCTGGATTCTGGCTTAGTCGTACTGCTGCCTAATTGTCGACCTTAACTATTTGAACCTGCTTCAAAGTTACGATATTTTGAATAATCTTGAGAGCCAGATTCTTTCTTTAACAGCTTTGCTTGCTGCGATAATTTAGCTTCGGTAGTAGAAGTAGCCACAGTAGGTTGCCTCAGACTCAGCCATAAAATAACTCATCCTGCATACTTGACTACTACGCCGGAAGTAGAGCGACCAGTTTTCGTTCATCCGCCAAAATCAGCGTCACTGAAAGTCTCAAAAATACCTCTTTTTACG
Organism: Nasonia vitripennis; assembly: GCF_009193385.2. NCBI lineage: Eukaryota > Metazoa > Arthropoda > Insecta > Hymenoptera > Pteromalidae > Nasonia > Nasonia vitripennis. The sequence goes on from NW_022279608.1 coordinate 1,276,606, forward strand.
TTATAATAATAGGTTATCCCTTTTGTCAATGTGCCTGCTATTTAGCGAAAAACTCTTTTAACACGAGCTACATCTTCCAATGATGGATTTTCAAGTGTTCTTGATAAAAATCCAACGCTGTACGCTAAGTCAGGTCGCGTTTCTAGCATCAAATACATAAGTGCTCCAACCGCTTGTCTGTAAGGAAAGTTACATGTTTTGAAATTTTCTTTCCCTGGTTGAGAAATCTCAAAAGCTTTCAACATTAGTATAGAGACAGGTTTGCAATCTAAAAAATTGAAACGTTCTAAAATCTTTTTTGCAAAAGCTTGTTGATTAATTATAATATAATCATCTGTTTGCTCAATTTCTAGCCCTAAAAAGTATGAAGCTTTCTGAGAAGTAATCTTGAATTCTTTGCTTAAATCTTGTAAGAAAATCTTTGAATCTTGAGAGTCTGTTGCGGCAACTAATCCAGCATCTACGTGCAGAGCCATGATAATACTCTTCTCATTTACTTTTTGCATGAACAAACATGGATCTGCATCCCTAACTTTGAAGCCGAGTCTGATGAGGTACTTGCCAAAACGTTTGAACCAACATCTTGGAGCCTGTTTCAAACCATACAAACTTTTTTGAAGTTGACATACCTGATCAGTACCGTCATTGTAGCCCTCAGGCTGCTGCATGTAAATAACTTCTTCAAGGTCACCGTATAAAAACGCTGTACATACGTCAAACTAAGCTAGGTGCATTTGCTTACTTGCAGCTATGCTTAAAATTTAACGTATAGTTCCTATTCTTGCTACTAGACTGAAGGTTTGGCTGTAATCAATACCGTAGCGTCGACTGAATTCTTTTATGACTAGTCTTGCTTTGTACCGACTGACTGAACCATCTGGATTGGTTTTCACTCTGTAGGTCCATTTACATAGAATCGCTTTTGCTCCTGGTGGCAAGTCTGACATTTTCCACGTGTAATTTTCACTGTGCGACTTCATCTCATCTTCCATGACATGTTTTCACTGTAGACTTTCCCTACCTGAAACACCTTCATGGAATGATTGAGGGTGTATATACGTGTCAATGAAATCTTCGCTGTTTTCTGCAACACGTGCCTACTCTTGTAGGTAACTTTGTTTTTTCAATTTTGAGCGATCTCTCAAGATTCTCGTAGGTAATGACAGAGGCTGCGCTAGTTCTTGTTCATCATCGGTCGCCGATTTATAATCCGTGCTTTCCGAATCATACTCGAGTGATTCTTGTTGAACTGGAATCTCGGGATCTTTCTCGGTGTCATGTTTCTGAAAATTAGAATCTTTGAGTGGTTACTTAACCTCATGATCGCAATCTTTCGTCAATTCTCAAAATTGAACATCTCTTGAGACAATAACTTTGTGCTCTTCTTTGATATAGATTCTGTATCTCTCATCGTTATTGTAACCTATCAGATATCCTTTGATTGCTTTCTCATTTATTTTTCTTCTCTTTTCTTTAGGTACATGAACTTAGCAAGTTGATGCAATAATACTTAAGTGCTTAATTCTAAGCTTACTTTCAATTCATAGCTCGTAAGGACTTACACCATCTACCGATGACTTGTCTGTTATGTTCAACACGTACGTAGCTGTAGTGACTAATTCTGCCCAAATAGCCTCAGGAAATTTTACTTCTGGATTGGAGTATTTGAATGTTCGATCCATTTCAACAATCGTGCGATTTTCTCATTCAACGCAACCATTTTACTGAGGTGTATACGAAGCTGTCAATCTGTGCGTTATTCCGTTTTTCTGTAGAATAGCCTTTGCTTCCGCGTTGTCAAACTCGCCCTCGTATCATTCAGAAGCGCCTTAATCGAATGACCTTGCTGCTCCGCGTGAGCAATCGTAGCTTATAAAGCTTCTGTGACGTCAAACTTATCTGTAATTATGTAGCAGTATCAAAATTTAGTGTACATATCTTTAAATACGGCCATATACTTTTTCTTGCTGAATGATACGTCAAAGAGCCACGTGAATTTGTAGCAATCAGTTCTCCAGGTTGACTTGCTTTTCTCCTGGTACCGAAAAACCAAAGGATGTGCCTTACATGCACTATTTTATTTTATATTAGCTTGTCTGACAGGAGAACTCGATATTTTTTATGTGTATCTATGGTGCTATTAAGTCCTTTTTTAACAACAGTACTCATATTTTTCGTATTCAACGCAAAAAACTCCGAATCGCGAATTTACTGTTTGACCGCAGCGCCATTGCAGTGAATTGGCATTTTGCGGGAAATTCAGGACAACATCCTTTAAAATAATTGTTACCGAAAATTGAAATAATTTTCATCTAGCGATTTTTAACGGAAGGACTCGAAAACCACCTGCAAATATTTTTTCACCGTTTTTTAAAATTATTTTAAAGCCTCGTATTATAATTTTCACCCTCAAAATAAGGGATGATGACCAAGTGGATGTAGCTGTAGCTCCCTGCAAAATTTACTTATGGCGCACCGTTCTAAAGTGTGATAGAATCACTTTTCAATATTCTATCTCGCGAAAGAAACAATGAGATTGCCGGAAACAGCACCTAAAAAGAGCCCTATCCCTAACGGCGCGTGTGAGCAGCCCCCGCGCTTGAACACTGTCAATTCCTGCCTAATCGAATACTTTAAAGTTGTCTGGGATGTCTACTTATTGACTCGCGCACTGAATTGTCTGGTTCTTGAACTAGCTCTGAAGTAGCTGCTTCTTGCTACTCGAAAAATCTGATTGTTGGACGATTTTCTCAACTAGCTGCTTTCTGGCTCGTTTTCTAGAGTAGCTGTTTTCTGACGCGTATTCTGGAGCAGCTGCTTTCTGGCTCGTTTTCTAGAGTAGCTGTTTTCTAAGACTTTTTCTGGAGTAGCTGCCTCCTGAAGAAATTTTCTGGAGTAGCTGCTTTCCAAGACTTTTTCTGGAGTAGCTGCCTCCTGAAGAAATTTTCTGGAGTAGCTGCTTCTCATTCTCGACCGTGGATACATAGATTGTTATTTCAAATATCGGTGGTCGTGGCGTAAGCTAAAGGCTAGCAATTTAATTATACAAGGTGTTGTATAGGATTATTATATGTAAAAAAGTGGAATGTTTGCGGAATATTACACATGATTGAAAAAGCACTTCCACGTTGTTTTCGCTGTATGCACTCATTTTCGTCGATAACTTACTGGCAGTTGGTAATGTAGAGAGTTGTAGAAGGATGATAAGTTATAGCCTAGCGGCGTGTATGCAATAGTCATTTTGTTCACCTTATACATGTCTATTTCGGATAGAAATAAAAAAACGATAACTGATGAACCGAAGGAATGTTTCCCAAAGCACTTAAAGGTACTTCGTCTGTTCTTTAATTGGTGTGCACCAAGGGTTAAGCAGGCTCTTCGAAAGCGTACATTTCGCTCGTAGTACCCAATATATTATTATTATTATTTCGAGGACTAAAAACAATTATTTATTATTAGTGCTTTGCCTTTACGAAAATATTCTGCTTAAATTTTTGCATATTTCTTTATGGCTCTTATATTTCTTTAAGGCTTCTGTTATATTTTCTGCAGGATTTTTTTTATACGTGGTCAAGTTTGAGTCGTTGCCGATAGAATGTCAAAAACCAAGTATATATTTTTTTTTTACTCAAACATGCATCCCGTTTAGGAAAATTAATTTCTGTATAGAATTCAACGGACTGAGAGAGATGGATAGGGGGTGAGGGTAAACATTTTGAAAAATAAATATTTGAAAGTACCAGAATATTGGAAAGGTATAATTTTAAAAAGCTAAATTTGGAAATTCTTAATAATATCGCTTTTGCAATATTTCAACTACAAATATCACCTTTCGCAATATTTCAATTCAACATTTTCGTTTTATAAATTTTTTCATTTTAAAATCATAGTTTATAAATTTTGAATTTCTAATCTTTACCCTATCTAATTTTTATTTTTCAAAATTTTTACTCTCACCCATGGATTGGGGGTAAAAGGTTTCTGCACGTGCAGCAATTGTGAGAAAATATGTTAAATACTTAAAGGTTATTAGAAAAAAAAGCTTAGCTGACGTGAATGATCATGCTCCAAACATCCTGATTAAACGATACACCAGCTCCGTTAAAGATCTTCGTAGCATCCATAAAGGACGACTCGTGGAAAATTTCAAAGTTTAAACAACATTGAAATTGCATGCATGAATGTATCAGCAGTAGAAACGTAGGTCACTTCAGTCTTGTTTATACTTAAAAATTTTTACGAGCCGTCTTCTGCGGAAGCTACGGAAATCTTCAATGGAGCTGGTGTACAGTTAAATCAGGATTTTCGAAAGCATCCTCATCAACGTCAGATAAGCTTGTTTTTCTAATTATTCTATAAGAATTAAAAATTTTTTCTTGCGACTGCCGCACGTGAGGTAACCTTCTAGCCTCTCTCTATCTCTGTCACTACGTTGAATTCTATACGGAAATTAATTTTCCTAAGCGGGATGCATGTTTAAGTAAAAAATATATATTATACTTGGTTTTTAATTTGTTATTTTAGGCAGTCGCTTGCTCCTTTCAGTCTTTGTCCGGTGGTAACGATCGTTTTTGACATTCTATCGGCAACGAACGACTCAAACCTGACCACGTATAAAAAAAATCCTGCAGAAAATATAACAGAAGACACTGCGATATATCAACTGTAAGAGCCATAAAGAAATCATGCAAAAATTTAAGCAGAATTTATTGCAGGTATTGTGTGCTTCTATTCAAATTTACGTACATAATATACCCTTAATACGATAATCAGTATTGTATACTACAGTTTTGTATACAATATTCGATAAAGCATGTTTGCATGTTGAAACTAATGTACAAATATGTACATAGAACCAGCAAGTTCATACAAAATATTATGCACACATGTATGCACAGAACAGTGCAGTAACTCATGCACGAATTACGCGAATTATGTGCAGATATTCTACCATAATAGCATGCACAGCAACCTGCATATTCATATACAGTATATGATGCAATATCTCATGCAGATAATCGTGCATAAATGTTTACAGTTTTTTGTGCAGATGTCCATGCAGTAGCTCATGCATGATGTTATACAGTCAGATATGCAGGATCATATGCAGAATATTTTCGTAAGGGTTGATCACGTTTTATGATTACAAGATCTTATACGCATCTGTAATAATCTTTGAACGTGATTAATTTCTTTTCTACATAGGATTTTATACCTTTGGCTTTTTGTTATGTCGATTTTGGTTCTATTAGCCAAAATGCTATACATTTTGCTTCTAGAACCTACAAATTTTGTCATAATCTTGCTACAGCATTCATCTTTCATTAATCCAAGGACTTTTTATAAACACTTTGTAGCGGTCTCGACTTGTGCAAGCATCAGAAAAAGACTCGCGCATAAATATATTGCAAACAGCGAGCAGCAGCAGCGGCGGACTGGAAGGGGAAGCGCAGCAGTACCACTGGCGGCTGACTGGCGGGGATAGCACAGCAGTAGCTCGTTGAAGTAGCGTCTCATAGGATATAAGGAGCCTTGTTTAGATCCTCATTCGTTCGACCGAGCTTGAACGGAACGAAGCATTAAGACTATTTCTCCCCGTAGACTTCAGTCAGAGCACATATTTGTGCGCGAGTTAAGGTGATGGAATTACGTCCAGTCCCTCACACTAACGGATTAAATCAAAACAAATTTCAGCTGTTAAAGTAGCGAACAATAAACTATTTTTATATTAATAATATATATATATATATATATATATATATATATATATATATTTATATATTTATTTATTTATTATTACCAGAAGAAATTTACAAGGTATGTATTTCATACCTGGAAACCTGCAGAAGTAAATAAAATTACCTGTTCGTAGTCTGGTTACAAAGGAAAAAGAAAAATATAAACAAAACTTAAAATTAAAACTTAAAACTAAGATATATACATTTGGCATTAGCTTCTAATAACAAATTTGTGTATTGCATACAGAAACAATTTTTTTCTTTTATTATTTTTCTAACAGTTGTATCGTAGCCAGTCTTTTATGATTTTCTTTTGAGGGTATTTATTTATATTTAATACTTTTAGTCGATTAGGAAGCTCATTATATACATTAATTGCTTTCATATAGCTGTTCTTATTGCTGATTCTCTTATTTGTTTTTGGTATAATAATACTTCTATTCCTAGTAACACTATCTGATGCTAAGAATTTTTCTTTGAGATCATAGTAGTGTAGTTTAAGAGCTTCGAAAGCAAACAGTTGTCCTATATTTAATGAATTGTCTTGTAACAAAAAGTTATTTTTATTGATGATTTTTCAAATTTTGTTTTGTAATTTTTGAACTTGGTCTCGGCTATTCCTATATTCACCGACCCAAGGAATGATGCCATAAGTTATAATACTATGAAAAAAGCGTAGTAAATCATTCTGAGAGTCTCTATGGGCATTGATTTAGAGATTTTATAAAAATATAGACTAGGTATTTAGTTTTTCCAACTATATATTGCATGTGGTTATCCCACTTTAGATTACTATCAAAGACAACTCCTAAATATTTAAAGTTCTCCACCCTAGTTATACTTTTATCAAGAATTTGAACATTTATCTGAGCTGGTATGCTTCCAATATTACTTCCAAAAGTCATGCACACTGTTTTTCCTACATTTAAGGACAACTTGTTTACTGCCAGCCACTCGGCAATTACACTTAAGAAATTGTTCATGTTTACTTGAGCTTCTATCCAGTCTTTACCTGTAGCTATAATAGCAGTATCATCTGCATAAGAAATTATGGACTCGGGGGGAATCTCCTTTAAGACATCATTAATATACAGGATAAATAGTAGCGGTCCTGATATCGTTCCTTGCGGGACTCCTGTGTTAACTAAAGTTCTATCACTTTCATTACCGTCTATTTTGACTACTTGATATCTGTCATTTAGATAGCTGGGAAGGAGATCCAACGCTTGACCCCTGATTCCAATACGATATAATTTGGCCAGTAGTATACTGTGGTCAACAGTATCAAAAGCCTTCGCCAGGTCAAGAAAGGTTATTATCGTAGGCTTACTCTTATCGATATTATTATATAACACATTGGTTAGGTAGTTCAGAGCATCCTTCGTACCAATCCCTCTCATAAAACCAAATTGTTGCTTAGAAATTATATTACTCTTTTCTACAAAATCATTTATTCTATTATACATAATTCGCTCAAGAATTTTTGCAACATTAGATATAAGAGAGATAGGTCGATAATTCGTGATCTTATGTTTTTCGCCTGATTTGTAAATCGGCACTACTTCAGCACTCTTTAGAGCATCAGGCCATACCGCTTTTTCAATACACTTATTGAAAATATGGGTCAGAGGACCTGCTATATGATTACATAGCAATTTTAAAGTCTTGGCATTTATCTTATCAAATCCCCCATTTTTCAGTTTTAGCGTATTGATTATACTTATTATTTCAGCCATACTGGTTGGCTTTAAGAAAATCGACATAGGATTCATGTCAGGTAGCCTAAGTTCTGCGTTGACAGGTTTCACGATATTTGCACTCAATTTTCTCCCAATTTCGCAGAAGAAAGTATTCATGTTTTGAGCTATTTCGACTTTGTCTGTAATTTTCCTATCATTAACCTTTATATAATTTATGGCATCATTAGATTTTTTAACTTTACCGATTTTTGTATTTATTATTTCCCATAGTTTTTTTGGGTTGTTATAATTATTCTGCACTAGATTCAATTCATATTTCATTTTGGCATCGGTAATTACCTTATCCAAGATTTTAGAATAGGTTTTATACTGTATTTTAAGCTGTTTATTCTGCATATCTAGTTGCCACAAATTATACAAAAATTCTTTGGTTTCACATGATCTTATTATTGCGTCGGTAATCCAGTTTTTTCTACCATTTTGTCTATTAGCCTTTTTTGTTGTTTTTGACAATTCTACGCATTGCTTGATTTCATTTAACAATTTTTCTACAGCCAAGTTTGGATCAGGTATCGAACTAATTTCATCCCAGTTTCTTGAATTAGCGTTATTTATTAATTTTTGTAGTTTAAGAAAACATACGGTTCTTTAGTTATTTTATGTCTTTAGCTTATTTATAGCTATGATAATCGGGTAATGATCCGTTAGATCATGCTTAAGCTTGTATGTGGCTGTGTTAATGTTGTGAGATTTAATGAAAATGTTGTCGATACATGATCCTTTAGCTCTACCGATAGCTGGCTTTGTAATACCAACAAAACCCTGAATAAATCCCTTATCAAGGAAGTTACATAGAAAATCTTGGCTATAATGATCACATATATATATATATATTTTTTTTTCTTGTATTTTTCTTTTTAGCATTCGTATAGTACGACTTCAGAGGCACTAAGTCCTCTAACGGCCAAATATATACCCTTTTTTATATTACAAACAAAACATCATTGAGGCATTATGTATTTGAAAGAACACATTTTGAAACAAATTCAAACATAAGTTTCTCTTTAGGTATAATAGCCTTGGCTACAATAAGTTAGTCAAGGACTTAAGCATTGCTTTTCGAATATACTCTCTTATAGTATAGTATAATTTCAGATGCACCGAGTCCTTTGAAAATCAACTATACTATAAAATTTTGTCACCCTCTAGAATATTTCAAGGACATTGCGACCTAGGAAAAAATTTTTGTGAAGGAAAGTATCTTAAGGGGTGGTGGAAGCTACAGCTTCGCAAATCCGCCACAAGGTATTTAGTATTTGAAATGCCAAAAAAAAGCCGTATTGATATTTTCTTCCGGTAGAATGATTCACTTATCTCAAACCTATGGCGCTCTGCTCTATATTGATGAAATTTCAAATTAAAAAAAGTTAATAAGTAAAATTGGCGTTTGAGTTTGGCGCTGTAATCGCATAAACACGCGTAAACACCTGCTCGTATTTCACAACTTTTACAAAAACCAAAGTCCGATTGGTATTTTTTTTTTTTTTTGGTAGGATGATTCACTAAACTCAACACAATGGCGCTCTGGTCTTGGTTTTTCATTGCAAGCTTTATTCAACAAGTTATATAGAACAGAAAAACAGTGTTTTCAGCTCCCACAGCCCCTTAAACAGCTCTACAACTGTTTATGAAAATAACCTAAATAAGATAAAATTCAAACATAAGTTTTTCTTTTAGGTATATTAGTCTTGACTACAATAAGTTAGCCAAGATCGATATACTGCGAAATATATCACAAATTCAGTTTCATACATAGAAAAGATTAAAATACTACGGAATGCCAGACCATCAAAAATAATTCTAAAAGAGCTAAGTCGAAGCGTTTTAACAGAATTTTAAACTGATTATTTTCATCATAATCAGAAGCATCAAATTTGTGTATATCTTTTATCATTGTTCTCTTTGATATACACGCGCATTTCTCTTATCAATCAAAGTCAATTTTAGCAAAATAGCCTATGTCAGAATCTCGCGTTGTAATAAAAAAATTTGGTTTTGTCTTATGTTCAATCCATTAAAATGTTTTAACTTGTAAAGGCTGTACCATTGCTTATTCATAATGATTGTTCATATCAAAATATGAGAGGGTCTTTGTTTTATGCTCCTTATCGTATAAAGGACCCATATACGGATGCGTGCGCATACACACATAAATAGTTATGCACTGAGGGGAGTATCAAGATTAGATTAGATTGGATTAAATTAGATCGGATTAGATTAGATTACACTAGATGAGAAAGATTAGATTAGATTAGATTAAATAAGTTTTATTTCTGTACATTGTGTTGTACAATTCAAAAATAACAGTATAAAGTAAAATCAGTTATAATTTGTGTGTGTGTGTGTGTGTGTGTGTGTGTGTGAGACATGATATATATAGAGTGGAGGAGTGTAAGTGTTTGTGAGATGATTATGAGTTTTCAAGTGCATAAAAATATTGTTTAGCTAATTGTTTGAAGTGTGACATGGATGTCGTGTTGCGAAGGCAGCGAGTTCCAGAGGTATGAGGCGCTTATATGGAATGAACCTTTCAGCGTTTCCGTCTTGAAAGTCGGGATGTCCAGAGGCATCACCTCCCACCTCACAGGCCTGTGCGCGACGTGAAAGTCAAAGAAGGCCAAGATGTAGGAAGGCACAGCTGTGTTAAACAGTTTTCCTAGAAAACAGGCTGCAAAGTACTTTCTACGTCCGGCAGTTGTAAGCCATTGCAGTTCACGCCTGTAGGGGGTACACCATAGATGTATCGAATTCCCGTGTTTACGAGTCTCTGGAGTTATGTGTCAAGTTCTTGGGTCAGGTCACAGTATACCAATGAGCAGTAGTCAATGATTGGAAATAGGAGTGCTTGCACGAGATGTTTACGCAACCTGAGATTGGTACTTTTCCTGAAAAAGTAAAGCCTATACATTAATGAGTGAGCACGTTTGCATAGTTGTGTAAGTGACAATTTCCAGGCAGATGGGAAGCAGCGTTCGCTCAGGGACAGGTTGAAAATATGACTTAGTAAGGGAGCGAGAACCGGCAATGCTTTTGAAATAACAACCTGTGGGATGCCGTCACTTCCCCTGGCTTGGGTGTTAAAGTGCGAAACCGCAGCCAACACGTCCGATTCCGTTATAGTGCTGAACTAGAAGTGTTCCGGGAGGTCAAGACTTTCCAGGGTGAGAAGATAATCCTCAACGGCAGGGGCCAACGGATCGTTGGAGATGGCGCTGAAATGCCTGTTGAGTTCATCTGTGGTAAATCGGGATGGTAATGGGGCCTTAGTGGCAGAAATTCCAAGTTTCTCCAGCTCTCTCCAGATCTCGGCAACGTCGATCAAGGTAGACAGGAGTGAATAATAATAATTCAGCCTGGCTTCCTCGACTTGTTTGTGAGCATAGTCTCTAGCTAGTCTGTAAATGCGGAGATCCGAATCGAGCCTAGAGTCCCTGAAACGCCTGTAAAGTCTATCACTCTCGGATACAAGGTCACGAAGAGCCGAGGTGTACCACGTGTGACGTTGTCGTCTTGGTGTCACAGTCCGCAATGGGGCGAGATGATTGATGGCGTTCGTTAAGTTAGCGTTAAGTATAGATATGCTCTCGTCGAGTGATGACGTGGTGAGAGATGACCAGTCACATGTGCTAAGGAAGTTCCTTAGCTTCTCGGCGCTGATTCCTTTAAAGTTTCTGTAAGAGTATGTGTTAGGTACGTAGCGTGGAATCTCTACGTCGAGAGTGGCCATGATAAGGTCGTGTCCGTTGATGAAAGGTGCGTCTGTCTTCCAGTATGACAGCAGGCGATCCTGCTCATCGATTAGACATAAGTCAAGCCAGGTGTCAGAACCCAGAGAGAGAGAGAGAGAGAGAGAGAGAGAGAGAGAGAGAGAGAGAGAGAGAGAGAGAGAGAGAGAGAGAGAGAGAGAGAGAGAGAGAGAGAGAGAGAGAGAGAGAGAGAGAGAGAGAGAGAGAGAGAGAGATGAAGAAAGCAGCACGCTGACCAGCAACGTGAGCTACTACTAAGCAACAACATTAAAGCGTCAATCAACCCTGTCTGGCTGACAGCAGCACAGTTCAACTTTCAACACATTCATAAGTCTCTTCTCTGTACATTCTGCTTTAAGACATTTGAGTCCATCTGCAGGGCATATGATATTTTTGACTTCAGTAAATCGGAACTGGTAATTCGAAAGACGATACCAACAAGGTCAATATAGCTGAGCTTGAACGGTATGTCAGTGGCCTCTCAGTCATGGCAAACCAAGTGACCTCCATCACGGCTAAACTGGAGGGGAATTTCGAAACATTGAATTTTATACCAGCAATAATCTTCGACATAAAAGGTTATCCTGATACCTGCTTTCCCGTAGTCCCTTACACACGAATACCCCCACTCTTCTGTACGCGTCGGCGCTCCTCACCGAACGCCTATAAAAACCGAAGGCATCTAAGTGTGACTATCAGTCGTCTCCCGTCCACTGCCCGGTGCAGATATACTCTCGACACTCGGCTAGCGAGTTCGCGACGCCACACCGAGGACGGCCAGCCCAGGGAAAAGATTTTAAGAGCAAACGAGCCACAAAAGAAAAAAAATTCGACTTACTTTCTTCCGAACCTTCGCCGCATCAGCGCAAAAAGGAGCCGAGTAATCGCCGGGCTCTCTCTGAGGGCCGCGCTCCGGAGTTATAGGCCCGGCGCTCACTCGCGCTCATTATTTAATCGCGGGTAGCCGAATGGAGCGGATGACCGGCCGAGACCTCATCATCGGAGGCCGACGAACAACGCCTTCAAGTGATGGCTGGGAAAGTGACACTACGCAAACCCAGGCGGCCACGACCAATTTACGCACTGCCCAAAAGAGACTCTCTCCACGAATCAACGACCTTCCGTTGCCCCGGACTATGAGATCCACGTCGCCTCGCTGCCGCCAAGAGACACGCGCAACAAATACAAGAAACGTTAAAATCCAACACTGTAAAGCCGTACAAGGCCACGGAGGTTCATCGTAGCCGATCCCAGAGCCGGCTCCTATCAATTCGAAAGTTTCAGAAACGGTCACGCTACCGCTCTCCTGAGCGAGTTCTCCTGCCCAGACCTCTTTAGAAAGTTACACATCAATCGGCCCTTTTTAGGGCCACCAATCAGTATGACGATGGAAGATCGCCTTTTGTATCTTTCTCTGTTAACCTTCTTTACAGAGAGCCGAGAAAAAAACAATCCGAATAGAAGGTTGAATTTGCCTTATGAGAAACTAAGCTGGTGAAACTTAAGAGTAGCTGTGCATCGATTAATTACAAGTGCACGGCTATGGCTGAGCGGATTCAACTGAAACAGCAGGTACAAGATTTTTTCGACGTAGTTAATAACAGCAATATTAGTGGCAAGGCTTGTAATAACATAAATAGTAGAATCGATATGGTAATAAGTAAGAGTTTTTTTTACTGACGATGATAACTGACGACGCCAATCATAGCGCAGCAAATGTCGGCCTGGATGGTAATAGCGAGTCCGCTGCTGTAGAATTTTAAAGGAAGATCTGTCGGCCACAAAAACGGGGCCTCTATTCGAAGGGTGCTGGTCATTTGAGATCGGACGAAGATAAAGTCCACGTATGAATAGAGCACAAAGTGGTGAGACATCAGCGGAAATAATTGTCTTATATGTTTATGATGAGACAGATGCTCAGCGTCTTGAAGTACTAGACGATAGAGACATCTATTATTAAAGATGACATCTTGTCAATCGCGTTTGTTTAGGCTAGAATGTGTAAACAATCGTGGGTCTTCAAAGTCAGGTTAGGAGCATCATCGGTCTTCGAGGGTACTAAGCCTCTTTCGTCGCGTCACAGTATAACAAATCTTGCGTTTAAAAGGCAGGCTTGCTTCATTTATTATTAGAATTAGAACGGCGCGCTTCGCGTATGTAATCTACGTCATGTTCTATTATTGAATGTAAGTTAAATGTAAGTTTAATGACTTTATATTGTTGATAATCATGATAGGCACCGCGAAACACAAAGTTGTTGGGCCATACGTGCTTTATTATTTATTTATTGCAATAAATATGTTTTTGGTAGGTTAGGTACCTACATTACCGACATTATGGCTCCGACATCCCCTTAAGAGTGCGTTTAAGTGCATAAGTGTTAAATTTGCATATAAAACCACTGATTAGCCATTATATCATGTTTGTTTTCTATATAACTTCTAGTAGAACGTCAGGACCATTCTTAAACTTTACAGCTACTTTTTTACTATAAAAAGGTATCTTTTTACTGGATTAAGGTAGTCAGAGTCCAGAACAAACATTCAGATTTTTACATTTTAAGGTTTAAAATGAAAATAAGGAAGATATATGGATGGGTTATTCCACGTCAACCAGTTGAAAATTTTTTCAAATCTCGGCCAAATTTTTTTTCCCAGTTCAGTATTACCCCAAAATAACACAAAAATATTTCAGACCTAAAAGTGCCCCTGTTGCAAAGTTATGGTCATATAAAAAATTAGAATTTTAAAAATGTTTGCTTTAAGGGGACACAACACCTTTAACCCCTGAAAAAAAGAACTCTGAGAAAAATTCATAAATTTTAAGTAAATCATTTAAAATTTTTTATAGATATATAAAGCATAAATACCTTTAATTTAATCATGCTAAAACCTTCATTATTTCTGCTGGCCCATGGTGGCACTCAGTGCAAGAATTTGTAAACTTTTTCACTGTCCGTAGGATTCCAAGTGAACGAATAGTTCTTTTGGGCTCAAAATCAAGGAGAATAGTAAATACAAAACTACAAGTGTACAAATACTTTGTACACTTGTAGTTTTGGTATAAATGCAGGGATTTTAATTTGAATGTTTGGAAATGATTTTTCGATGAAAAACTGCATTTTTTAATTTTTTTCGCTTATTCTGGCATCTTTTTGTGTATAAAACATTCTCTAAACATTTAAATCAAAATCCCTGCATTCATACCAAAAATACAGATGTACAAAGTATCCTCCTTAAGTTTGAGCCCAAAAGAACCATGCGTTCACTTGGAATCCTACGACAGTGAGCTGTAATCAGTAAAAACAACATTTAGAGAAAATCAACTTTAAAGGTTATGAAAATTGTTGAAAGTGTAACTTTAATTAGTGTTTACTGAATCCTTTGGGACCAAGTTTTCTATGTTGCACACATAGAACTTGACTTTCAACAATTATGAGATATATTCACTTATACCTCTGGGTTCTGTACGGCTTTTCTTACCTGCAACCAAAAACAGGCATTTTATGAATTTTTATAAAAATGTGATAAAAAAGTTATTTTATCCTTAATAATAATAACACTTTATACTTGTCTTTGCGGGCGCGCGATATTTGAATTTAAATAAATGTCCCTACGTATCCATCGAAGCCTCATATAAGAAGCGAAACTAGAAATTTATCTAGAAAATAACGCAAAATTCTTATCAATACGCACTAATTTATTTACTAAAATATGTATGCGGAACATAATATACGTATGTACTACGGTAAAAAATAGTATTTTTAGCATTTACAATACAAATTTTATTCAGATTGAATTTATAAAAAATTAAAATTATTAGTCGTATTAGACAAAAAATGAAAAATACGCAATTTTACGTAAAAAGGATAAAAATTTTGTTTTAGTATTTTGCTTGTAACTTTGCGGGAAATTTTTTATTTTAAAAACGGGTTTCAGGAGCGTGTTCTACAGAACATTTCCTATCAAAACAAGCAATAAAAAAAATCGATTTATTCGAAGTTTGGAGGTGTTGTGTCCCCTTAAGGTCCCTCTCTACACTCGATATATAGCGATACTAAATATATATATATATATATATATATATATATATATATATATGTGGAGGAAACTACGGTTCCGTTGCTCCAATAAATCTCCAAAAGAGAATAATAATCTGGTCTGAAAAAGTTATCTGTTGTAGATTGTGATACATACTTACCGCGGATCTGAACTGTGGCCTGAGCTTTTCGCCAATCAACAGAAAAAATCATAAAATAGGACATCTTGGTTTATAAGTTGGGTTAGCTGTTCAAGACATTTTCGGCCGTTGTTTATTTGATTTTTTATTAACGATAGCTAACCTGGCTGCCCAAGCAAGATGCACATTTAAACAATTTTTCTATTAGATCGACAACGTTTTAGAGCTTAAGCTTTTGTCTGCGGTATCTAGGTATCATAATCAGTCATTGATAATTTTTTCAGATTGAAATATCACTTCCTTGCTGAGATTTATTGGAACAACGGGACCGTAGTTTTGCCAATTTTACTACATATATTAGTATAACTATATCAAGTGTAGAGAAGGACTTTAATTGCCAAGTTAAATGATTCTTTTAAGGCATGATAGAAGGATTTTAGGTAAACTCATAAATACCTTTTTGTTAAAAAATTATCTGTA
This sequence comes from Nasonia vitripennis, assembly GCF_009193385.2. NCBI lineage: Eukaryota > Metazoa > Arthropoda > Insecta > Hymenoptera > Pteromalidae > Nasonia > Nasonia vitripennis. The sequence continues at coordinate 1,292,509 of NW_022279608.1, forward strand.
GAATACTGTAAGCTCTCTCTTGGAACCCAATTAGCTCATTTTTGATTGGTTGATAGTTGCCGGATGCGACGCGGCGCTCTCGATCCTGTTCAACACGAAGACCGGAGCAATGCACCATGGAGAACCGACTACTGAGAAAATCATTGCTCTGCCTTTGCGAAGGTAATTTTCTTATTGAACATAAAACACTAAAATTTATAAATGGAGGTTAGCGAGCGAAGCGAGCAGGGGAGTACACCCCTAGTATTTATAAAAATAAATACGTCGCACTTGCTCTTATCCCTAGTAGCCCTCGGTTACGTTCAGAAAAACAACCGTATGTCAACTAATTAGAAATGAGCTAATTGGGTTTCGAAAAAAAGCTAACAGTATTCTACAGACAATTTTTAAACAAAAAGGTATTCATGAGTTATTATCCAAAATCCTTCTATCATGCATTAAAAAATCATTGAAGTTGGCAATTAGAGTACAAATTTTTAAAATCTTAATTTTTTATATGGCCATAACTTTGCAATAGGGGCACTTTAAGGTCTGAAAATTGTATATAAATATATAATAGGACTTTAAAATTATTTTTATTGAAAAATTCAGGAAATTTTACAAAAAAAGCCAGAGTAATGAACCATGTAGATTTCCTACAAATAGAAAAGTTATAATTCTATCAATAATGATTCATTAATACTTTATAGACGACTTCAGATGAAATGATTGAAGACTCTGAACGAAAAAGTCCTTTAGAGGCATCTAAAAAGAATGAATCTAAACCTGACGTTGTTATAAATATGCCTATACCAGAATTACATTCAGTTGGAGGAGTTTTAGTTCATATGCCACATGTAAGTTCATATTTGTTATAAATCATATATTTCATAACGAAATATGGATTGTATTTATTTGATTTATTCATTTTATATTCTAAATTTTCAAGATGTAATGTACACTCGCAAAAAACGCTCGCTTTGTTAAGGGTTAACATATCGTCGGTCCCTACGAAGAGTATTATATGGTTCAGATTTGCCACACAGACTAGTACATTTCAGATCTTTCTCACATGAAAAAATCGAATTGTTTTGGAGATAAACAAATAGTTATTTTGGTTAAAACTAATAAAATTGCAATATTTTCAAAGTTGTCAAAAAATGTTTGAAAAATTTTGAAATTTAAAAAGTTATGTGATTTAATATTAATTTTTTTTCTAATTAAAGTTTTTAATACAAATTTTGTAAATTTCAAAATTTTTCAAACATTTTTTGACAACTTTGAAAATATTGCAATTTTATTAGTTTTAACCAAAATAACTACTTGTTTATCTCCAAAACAATTCGATTATTTCATGTGAGAAAGATCTGAAATGTACTAGTCTGTGCGGCAAATCTGAACCGTACTGGTCGACGATATGATAGTTATCATGTTTTATTGTGGAGTATTTTTAAAAAGAATAAAATATTCAAAAATGTTATTTGTTCATATAAAATATGTTAATATAATGTTTCTTTATTTTAATACAGTCCTAACTAAGATTATATGAAAAAACTTTTTTTTTATGTATATGATTATTAAATATTTAAATTAATGTACCAAAATTGGTATACTTGTCCAGTATACCTCCAAAAGAACACAAAAAAATTGCGCGGAGATGCTGATACCCCGTATGTGACGCGTCCCCTGGGTGGTGGATATGATTATTAAATATTTAAATTAATGTACCAAAATTGGTATACTTGTCCAGTATACCTCCAAAAGAACACAAAAAAATTGCGCGGAGATGCTGATACCCCGTATGTGACGCGTCCCCTGGGTGGTGGATAGGGGAATGCTGATTGGCGCGTAGAGGTCTCCTTATCGTGTCGAAGGATAGATAAGAATTAAAATATGCTCCACGGACCAAACAGGCTAGGGGGAGAAATACCAAAAATGAACTAAATATGGATAGTAAGTTCACAATAATACTACCCTAAGCGGGTAAGGCGGCAAAGCCAAGTCCCACCGCCGCACGGTGTGGAAACAAATTTTTAAGTCATAACTTCTTATGGGACGGTGAACCTACAATGTTAGCATACTAAGGAATAAAATCTGTCTTTCACTTTAGTCATGTGATTTAGTTTCATAGCGATTCTTTAATTTAGTTTTTTGTGATAATTTTATAGAAAGAGTTAATAAAAATAGTAAATATGTACCTAAAAGTAAATAATATTCCCTTATTTTCACCGTAGATAATTTAGATTACAGTTCATTGTTCTTTGTTCATGCACCAAAAGTGAAATTTTTTAAAACCGTTATAACTCGATCAATACACTGTATAAGTTCTACAAAAATCATGATTGTTATAAATAATACTTACTGCGTAAATATAAAGTTATTTCACTAATTATTTCCTGAGAAAAAACTCAGTTATTGAAAAAAAAAGGTTTTTGTTTCCTACCTAGGGAAGCTTTGCATTTTACAGACCAAGTCAATTAAGGAGACGAATACACCTTAAATTGTCAAAAAATGCAAAATTAAATTTTTCCTGAATTGTTTGAAAAATTAATTAAACCATTAAATATATCCAGGTATAATGTAAGAAACATAAAACAATGTTTATATGTGCCATATTATCAGTTATGACATTTCTTCGGAGACCAAAATTCAGAATTTCCATTTTTCATCTACCGCAGACTTACTTAAGATTTGGGCTTCGAAGGGCACTTTTATACTAATAGATATGCTTCAAAGACATACAGTTTCCAAAAATGTTTAATTTTCTGAAAATAACACCGGCACACAAAATAAAAAAAGTTGTCTGCGCGAGAAATCAAACCTATCTATCTTTATGTTTTTCGGGTCGCTGAATTCGAATATAAGGTCAGATAGGCCCCATCACGTCAGGGTCAAGGTCAGTTGGAGCTCAAATTAAGAAGAAAAGGTTTAAAAAAATTAAAATGCCATATATTTATGTTTTTTTGGTCGCTGAATCCAAATCCGGAATCAGTTTGGCCCCATCACGTCAGGGTCAAGGTCAGTTCAAGGTCAAACTGAGAAGAAACGGTTTAAACCGATTAATATGTCATCAAAACTTTCCAAAAATGGAAAAAGATACCGAAAAATTGTAAAAAATCTTATTTAATCACATAATATCTTCCTTGTGTACAGAGAAAAGTTGCTTTCGTTGATATTTTTTTCTTATTTTGCATTTTTTTCCACTAGCTTAGTAACTCTCGATGTCTTTCCTTACTCCTTTTTTCTCTTGTAACGAACTCTTTTTACTTCAAATGACCTATGCAATGGGTTTCTTTTTCTCTTTTTGTTATTTGTTTTAATGTCTCTCTTCAGTGTCCAGCAAAAATCTGCCATCATGTTGACATTCCATCTTCCTTGGTATCGATTCTCCATTACACTTATATCTTGATGAAATCGTTCTCCCTGTTCTTCACTGACATCTCCTAGATTAAGAGGGAAGTAATCAAGATGGGAATGTAAGAAATGCATTTTATAACTCATCAAGCAACCCAAATTTTTGAAATTCTCCAACATTTGTTCAACTAGTTCCTGATAGTTCTCACTCTTTTTATTTCCTAAAAAGTTCTCACGAACAGTTTTAAAACTTTGGCATGCAGCTTTTTCTGTGTCGTTTATTTTTGTGATAAATGTTTCGTCTGCAAATAGAGTACGAATTTGAGGACCATCAAAAATACCTTCTTTTAATTTAGCTTCACTTATTGCGGGAAACTTTTCTCCCAAATACTGGAAACAATCGCCATCTTTATCCAGAGCTTTGACGATCTGCTTCATGAGGCCAAGTTTGATATGAAGTGGTGGTAGGAGATAGTTTGATGAGACAATCAATGGCGTACGTATAATGTTCCTCGATCCTGGTTCAAAATGTGTTCTAGTTGGCCATACTTTCTTATGTACTATATTCTACTTCACTAGTTGAACAAATGTTGGAGAATTTCAAAAATTTGGGTTGCTTGATGAGTTATAAAATGCACTTCTTACATTCCCATCTTGATTACTTCCCTCTTAATCTAGGAGATGTCAGTGAAGAACAGGGAGAACGATTTCATCAAGATATAAGTGTAATGGAGAATCGATACCAAGGAAGATGGAATGTCAACATGATGGCAGATTTTTGCTGGACACTGAAGACACAGCGACCAAATAAACATAAATATATGGCATTTTAATTTTTTTAAACCTTTTCTTCTTAATTTGACCTCCAACTGACCTTGACCCTGACGTGATGGGGCCTAACTGACCTTATATTCGAATTCAGCGACCCGAAAAACATAAAGATAGATAGGTCTGATTTCTCGCGCAGACAACTTTTTTATTTTGTGTGCCGGTGTAATCAACAAAAATTGTTTAAATACTTTAAAAAGTAACAAATTTTATGTTAATATCCAGACAACTTTTTTAAATAATATTTTTTTGCAAAATCCCACATTCATCTGGAAACTATATATGTTTAAAGAATATCCATCAGTATAAAAGTGCCCTCCGAAACACAAATCTTAAGTAAGTCTGCGGTAGCCTTTTGGCCTTCGAAGTCATGTCATACCTGATAATATAGCATATATAAACATTGTTTTATCTTTCTTACATTATACCTGTGTTAAGTAGGAGTTTTTACTGCCCTTTTAACTAATAATCCCCGGGAACACGAACCAACCAGCCCCCTATACAGGAGACGCCAACACAACCTGTTAGCTACCGCGGCTCGACTGTTTGTTTAAATTTGAATATTGACGATGGTGATTGAATATATCTAGTATATTTCTCTTACTTTGTTTCGTAGACGTAGATGACTGTTGAGTTGACTTAAGACAATACCACACTATCTCCAAAATCGGAATGATCCGTTCTCTAAAAACCACTTGGGATTGAGTTTGGCAAAATAATCAGATGTGACATCAAATTAATTAAGACTCAATGCGGTAGATCTTCTTTCTCTGGGTTTTATTTTCGTGATTTGAATATTTTCTAGTACATAAATTTTGACGTATGGTTCTAATTAAACTTTGACTATGACGATTAACCAAAACTCAGATTGAAATTCTATTATAGAATTCAATGTAAAACTCAATATAATACTCGAAAAAAAATAAAATGCGTCCTTACTCTTGGATCGCACACACTGGAATGGAGATTCGGGGGAGGTGGTACTACAGGAGAGTCAAGGCTTTCTCCCACGCAGGGTGCTTACTTCTCCTCTCTTCGCACTTCAGCCTAGCCGCGCTCTCTTTCTTACTCATTAGATCTTATGGGCCTAAGCTACGGTCAACGGCTAAACTGTAGCGTATTGTTGCCGGAGTCAACGGTCCAACTTGTTGATTTTAGTTTCTGTTGTGTTGCGTTTTGTTCTTTTTCTGTCTTTTGCTGTGCAGTGGATCGTGTTGATGTGCATACTTTGTTGTAAGCTAGTCTTGTCGAGTGCGTCATTTGTGTCTTTTCTACAGCCTTGTCTGCGCTGTCCTGGTTTTCAAACTGGATGAATGCAGTGTATCGTCCATTTTGTCCGTCTTTTGGCTCTAAGTGTCTTACGACTATGATACTTCCGAATTGTTGGAATGTCTCTGTTAAATTTTGTCTTATCGTATGTCCGGGTACTCGTATACATATAGTATCTAGTGTTTGTACGTATTCTATTGTTTTCTCCTGATTGGTTTGTTGTTCTGTCGCTGGTCCCTGTATGTCAGCGATCGTTTGCTGTATGTGTTCTTTGTATTTGTTGATTACTTTAAGCGCATGATTTTTCATCTGATACCTAGTTGTTATAGCTTTGATGTCTTTGTCTTTCGTTGTGTGGTGTTCGGTGTGGCAGGGCTCATGCTGTCTGAATAATGCCTCTGCATCTATTGTCGTACCTATGTATGTGGCTGTCACTGTGTAAGCGTCTGTCAAGTTTACTTTAATGAGTCGTACGTGGTCTTGCGGGCTGTATATATGTCGTAGGGTTAAGTTCGGCTCATTAATGGTGTAAGCTTCGATGTTATCTGTTGAGTTATTGTCATTGTTAGCAGTGTTCTCCTTTGAGGCAATTCTGTCATTATTGTCAATGTTGTTATTGTTTGAATCGTCAGTGTTGTCCGTAGAGTCGGTGTAATTAAAGTGCCCAGAACTGTCAGTGTTAGTTTCTACAGCGTTTGTTGGTTGGTCTGTCCGTCTGTTCAGTTCATAATCACGTAGTAGCTGTATCGTACCTGTGCTTGTCCTGTACGTTATTGTCAATGTGCCTGTGGCATAGTCGGTTCCGTGATTGGTAATTCTAAAGTTCTTGGTGTTGTTCGGTCCATCCTTATTCAGTAGTGTCATGACAACGGGTAGTTTTCCTGGTGGGCCAAACCGGATGGTGACGTGTCTTGATTCCTCGTCAAACTCGACTGACTCGATTATGGTTTGGAAGACTTTGTCCATTTCTGTAAAACAAGGTATGAAAAATTCGTGAGAGAGAAAGAAAAAATCTAAGCATTATTATTAAATGGGATATTCGTGGGTTATATGGCGGTCAATCATTCATTTTTTTATTCACACATGTTAATTGGTCCCATCTCATTGCTTACTTTTCCTAATCTATAATCATGTCGCTATCATTTAAAGCATCGTCTATTATTTTGAGGGTCTCGGGTTTTTCGGATTTATGTTGATTCTGGTCATTTGCGCTGGCACTTGTCGGCACTTGTAGGGTTGCTGGTAATGGAATTTTCTTCTCTGTTTTGTTTCTGGTTTTCCAGTCTGGCTATTTTTTCCTGTAGTTCCAATATGGTTTCTTTTAATGCTTGTAGTTTGCCTAGAGGGGCTTCATCGACTTGTTCTTGAAACCATTTTGCTTGTTTCTTGCAAGTCACATCGTGCAAGCTGTATATTTCTGCTTCAATCATTCTTTTGCATTTTTCGTGGAACTTTGTGGTAGTGTTTCCTTGTGCAATACGTGGGAATCTTCTTGGTTCTACAAACGTCGTTTTGTATATGGGATCACTCTCTTCTTTGGCAATTATGGTCTCTTCTTCCGTGAAGTATTGCACATGTCCATACGCTAGCCGTCCATTTCTGTCTATGACCGTCTCGTAATTAGATTATTTTATCGTCATTAATAATGTTTGACTATACGCTGTTTGGCTATATACAAGCTTCCTGTAAAAATGTATGCTTAAATTTTGGTTAAAATTTGGTGAATTATGAGCATTCTGCTTCTTGTTTCGGTAATATTAACATTTTCTTTGTGCTTTTTGAGGTTTTACTTTCAAGGGTTTCGCGGTCTAAATATGGGGTATTGGGGGTTTCGCGACTAATTGAGATGTTTTCGAGTTCGAATTCCTCATCATTTGAGATGAGTTTTCGTCTCTTGTCATTTCTTTTAGGTGGTGGGTGGGCGTGTCTTTTGTTGAGACATTGGCAGTTGCCGAGGCATTTCATTTTTATGATTATTACTACTATTATTACTATGATTGTTAACTGAATAGTCACACTTCCGTATAGTGTTGTGTCATTTTTATAATTCTGTCTTTTGTGTTCGCCTATCTCTTCTAACTGACTCATTATTTCATGTAACGATTTTCCGTCATTATTAGCTGTATTGGGTGTTAATAACTTTGTTGTTTCTAAACTATGAACTTCTATGTCATTGTCTTCTTTATTTAGGGGCGGATAAATGTCTGTTATTTTGAGGTTTATATCTGGTTTATATAAATAAGTGTATTATGTGTTTCTGGTTATTTCTTCAGTTATTGTGGCTTCTGTAGTTGTTGCTATGCACATAGGAGCTACGTGCACAATTCCTGTTTCTTTTATTGTTATTTTGGTTTCGTGTTTGCTTTGGCATATGTTTAGTGTTTCTGGTTCGGTCGTGGAATAAAGCCATGATTTATCATATTCTAAATACGTCCATTGGGTCTGCATATTCATCTTGTATCGTATACCGCAGTTTTGTTGATACGGCATTCGGTCTACTAGTAGTAAATGCAGCACGGCTAACGTTCGTTCGTTTTGGTGTATGGCATCGAACTTCGATATTTTGGCTAGTTCTTCTGCTCTCATGTGCTCTGGTGGTATTGGGAATTGTAAGTCTCGACTCACTCTTTTTACGTCCATGTTCATTTGATGGAGCACATCTTGTTTCATGAGTTCTGGGTGCAGTTTTCCTTCTTTTAGCTTTTGTAAAATTGCTAATAGTTTCTCATTGCTTTTGATGACGTGGTCTAATGTCGATTCCAATCGTTTTACGTATATCATTATTTCGACTTGGTAATTCATTTCTTCCTTTTCTCGTAGCACACTTTTGATCGTTTTGTTAACTCTCTTTCAAATCCTTGTAGAACTTTGTGATGGTTGCTGGTTATATTGTATAGTTCCTCGAACTTTGTTGAGATTATGTGAGAATTGCTGTCTATCAGATGTACTATTTTGGTCTGATCTTCGAAAAGCTGGTCTATATTTCTGTTTATGTTCTCTACTTCGTCGTCGGTCACTAGTCCAAACACACTATTGCTTATACTTCCTATTATGCCTAGTGGCACTAGTTTTCTTGCCCTGATGCTTCGTGGATATCGCGCTGTTGGATATTGGGTATGTCCTAAAGTTGCTATTATTTCTTTTATTGTTTCTTGGATATTTGTTAACTCTTGCTCTTTTATTTCTAGTAGGTCGATGGCTAAAGCATTTCGGCACTTTCTCTCTCCCATTATTGTTTTACAGGTTTGAATGACTGTATAAAGTCTTCCACGTTGATGTAAATGTTGAGTTTCCATGTTGCTCTTTTTATTCTGATCACGTCCAATTTTTCAAAATATATTCCAGGATTGGGGTTTAGGGATTCTATCTGGTATACGGGTTCGTATCTGCTCTCGTTAAGTAGATTAAGTATTATTATTAAAATGTTTAAAATTCTCATCCTGTAACATTATCATTGATTAGTCGAGGGAATCTGAATCATCATCATCGGACTTATCCTCTACTGGTTTTAATTTGTCTATATACTTTTGTATACGTTTGCCATTGGGGTATTCCAAAATAACATTTTTCCTACCTAAAAATTCAATTATTTTCAGTGGTTTATTCCTATAAGCATCGAATTTACTTGCACGGGTTTCATTGATTAGTCTCGCATATCCGCCTACCTTACCCTTAAATGTTTTAACCTTTTTATCGTATCTTTCTTTTGTTTTAACTTTGTTTGCTATTTGGGTTTCGCCTGCTAAGATTTTCATTTCTTCTAACCTTAATACTAAATCACGCATGTAAACATTATATGTTTTTAATTTTTCGTCAGACGGTATTTTCAACTGGAAACGCGCTATTGGCCCGTAAACTAGTTCGAATAGGGTGAAGTTAGTGGCTGCATGCACGCTGGCAAACGTCGCAAATAGGGTTAAATGGTCCCAATCATCGTATTTCTCTGAGTATATTCTAATGAATTCTATGAGTGGGGCGTGGCTCCCTTCTAACGACCTATTTGTTTGCGGTCTATATCCTGAAGTGGTGAGATGGTAACTTTTAAACAGTTTGAGTAGATATTCGACTATGCTAGAGAGGAAACTGGTACCTCTGTCTGAGAGTATGGCCCTTGGTGCTCCGAATTGGCAAATGAGGTACTTTGCTAGTGCATCAGCTATTGTGGTGGCATTAAGATTCTTGATGGGTATGGCTATCAGATATTTCGTTAAATTACACTGCATTGTTAAGAGGTGACAGTTGCCCCTTGGAGTCATTTTGAGTTTTCCAACTGTGTCAATTGAAACTTTGTCAAATGCTTCTAATGGAGTGTCCGTGATTATCATTGGTTCTCTTGCTTTCAATCTCTCTATCTTCTGCTCTTGGCAGCTTGCACATCTTCGAATGTAGTCTTGAACATCATTCCTCATTCCTGTCCAATAATATCGTTCTCTTATTTTCTGGTAAGTTTGATTGATTCCCTTGTGTCCTCCTGTTAGACTGTCGTGAAGGTGGCTGATTATTTCTTTTCTGTGTTTTTCAGTTGGTACTTCTGCTTTTCCGTAACACATTGTCACTCTTATTCCGCTTTGATGAAAATATTTGTAAATCATCTCTAAGATGGCTGGTGACTATAACTGGACTAATACATCTCATTTTCTTGCCACTCGGAAAGTTTTGATTTCTTTGTTGACGAATGTTTCTTTTAAACTCTTAAGCGCCCTGTTTAAATCTTCCATTTTGATTGCGTTGAAGTATTTGTTTTTTATTATTACTGTGAATATGTGGTGCTTTTTAAATGGGGTGACTAGGACTTGTCCTATCTTTGGCTTCTTACTTTTGATTTTCATTAGGTCTATGGCTCCAATTTCTAATAATAGTCTAGTCTCAGACCACGTGTTATCACAGTCTGCTGATAGGAAATGAACAATGTTGTCTCTTTTGTGCGTGAGGCATTCTCTTACGGTAACTCTTCGTCCGTGTAAAATCGTGGATCTTATCTGTAAATTGCTTCGCGCACTTCATCTGATACACGATCATCATCTGAAAAGTGCGAGGGTATCTTCATTTGTATTTCTATTTCCGTGTCTGATTCAGTTGTATTGGTACTTCTATCCATTTCATACCTCTTCATGCTTTCTTCAAACTTTCTACTTGCTTCTTCTACTTCTTCTCTCTTCAGGATTGTTTTGATCGATAGATTCTTTATGGTTTCTTCGTCGGTATTTTCTTCGTTTTGGGATGTTTCTACTGCGCTCACTTCTATGGCGATGTTGCTTATGGTCTTGTCTTGGCTCTCGCCAGAGGAAAACACCTCTTCCTCTTGTGTTTCTCCTTCCGTTACTTCCGACTCTTCTTGTCGCAATCCACTATACCTGGGATCAGGTATTGGAGGTTTGTTCAAAATCGCTGTCTTCATTGGCTGTAGATGATATGATCTTGTGGCTGTAGATGACATGATCTTCTGGATGGGTTAACTGTCATTAACCCATTAAAGCCCATGCTAAGACTGGTTGAGATAGCGACAAACAAACTGTGCTATCCTTTGCATAAGTGAAAAATAAAATATACGTATTTTTTCTTATGTCATTTGCAATTGTTTATAACAAATTATTTAAACAAATTACAAAAAATTTATAATTTTCAAAATCTGAATGCGGAAATCGATTCTGGAGGTAAAATCGAGACGGAAACCTATATAACACTTTTTTGTCAGAGTTCAATTTGTTAGTGTAATGTAGAAATAAAGAATTGCATGTTGGGGAGAAAAAGTGACCATGTCAAGTCCCAAGCAAAATCTATCTGGAATAGCAAAAAACAAACTGTGCCATCCTTTGCATAGCTGAAAAATAAAATATACGTGTTTTTTCTTATGTCATTTGCAATTGTTTATAACAAATTATTTAAACAAATTACAAAAAAATTCATAATTTTCAAAATCTGAATGCGGAAATCGATTCTGGGGGTAAAATTGAGACGAAAACCCATATAACACTTTTCTGTCAGAGGCCAATTAGTTATTGTAATGTAGGAAGAAACATTCGGCCTCCTGAGAGTGTTTCAAAAAATCGTATAGAATGAAGCTAATTATTGTATTTATCCATCAATATTCACATGAATTATTGTAAATATCTTCGGTGGGATTGAATTATTGTTCATTGCCGTGCCCTACTTTATGACTTTTGCAAACAGGTATAGAACATTTCTAAAATCTAAAATCTAAAAGTTTTCCGAAATTATTATTTCAAAGAATAGATCCAATGTATGAATGTTTTCAACCGTTAGCCCGCCACTCAAACGTGATCTCTAACACGGAAGGATTTGCGAAATGAAATAAACTTATCCAATTACAGTATAAGATCTCAAAATTTATCAGTAAAAAATACTGATATGATTCCACATACCATGCAAGAGAATGAAAACACTTATTTGTCAATAGTTTATTTCTACATAAAGATAACAAATTGAACTCTGACAAAAAAGTGTTATATAGGTTTTCGTCTCGATTTTACCTCCAGAATCGATTTCCGCATTCAGATTTTGAAAATTATGAATTTTTTTGTAATTTGTTTAAATAATTTGTTATAAACAATTGCAAATGACATAAGAAAAAATACGTATATTTTATTTTTCACTTATGCAAAGGATAGCACAGTTTGTTTGTCGCTATCTCAACCAGTCTTAGCATGGGCTTTAATGGGTTAATGTGTCTGAATCTGCATCGGTTGAAATTTCGGGAACTTCTCTCGGTTTTACAGTGGTAGCTTTGGATGTTGATGTTTCGGTTTCTGCTGACTTCTTCTGTCTTTGTTTTTCTTCCTAATACAGCCGTCTTCGATACTTTTGGTATTGCGCCTTGTTTGATATACTGCCCCACTGGACTTTGTGTTTGCGTGCGCCTTGCTCTGGTTCTCTGTGCTATTACGCTATGGTCTAATTTAGGTGCCTCTTTATTGGTTTTGGAGTCTATTAGTCTCTCTCTTCCTCTGGAATTATTTGTTATGTCACCTGTTGATTGTATTCAGCTTCGTGGCTGTATTGTTGCCTTGTATGATGTCGTGGCGCTTGCTGACAATTTTTCTTGTTTCTTTTGTTTCTCTTCTATGACCATCACCTTAATACTAGGTAGATTCTCATTGATTTCTTCTTCAGTCATTTCTGGCGGGTTTCGTGATAGCGCATCAGCGTTTTCATTTAATTTGCCTGGTTTATATTTGAAGGTATATTTGAAGGTATATTCGTATCCAGTGAATCTAAACATCCATCTCATTAACCTCTGTCCTGGATATTTTCTGCTATGCATCCAGTTCAGTGGTTCATGATCACTCACTAGCGTGAACTTTCTGCATAATAAATATGGTCTAAATTGGTGCAAGGCATATATTACAGCGAGACATTCCTTTTCTGTAGTTGATTAATTTCTTTCAGCTTTGTTGAGCGCTCTGGATAAATATTGTACCGGGTGATCAAAACCGTCTTTTTCTTGACTGAGTACAGCACCGATGGCGTAATCAGAAGCATCTGTGGTTAATGTAAATTCTTTATCAACGTCCGGAAATTGTAAAATTGGTTCTTTCATCAAACATTCTTTTAGTTGCTGATAACTGTTTTCACACTCTTCTGTCCATTCAAATTTTACATTATTCTTTAGTAGGTCATTGAGTGGTTTCACGATTTTTGCAAAATCTTTTATGTATTTTCTGTAATATCCAAACATGCCGAATACTTCTCTCACATTTTTCGCATTTTTAGATGTGGCAAGTTTTGCTATAGCGACTACCTTTTCTGGGTTTGGCTCTATGCCCTTAGCGCTTATGATGTGTCCCAGAAATCCGACTTCTCTTCTAAATAACTCTATTTTATCTGGTTGTAATACTAGTTTCGCATATCCGAGTCTCTCCATCAAGTTTCTAATTCTTTGTTCATTTTCTTGAAGATCTTTACTATATACTATTATATAGTCTACGTAAACTAGCATTTCTATGTTCTGCAAACCTTTGAGTACCTTCTCCATTAGTCGTTGGAATGTAGCCGTTGCATTTTTCAATCCCTCTGGCATTCTAGTATATTCATAGTGTCCATTTATAGTTGTGAAAGCCGTCTTGTAACAATCTTCTGGGGCCATTGGTATTTGTTGGAAACCACTTGCAAGATCAAAAATGGAAAAGTTTGTGGCTCCTCCCAATAGCTCCATTATATCAGCGATGTTGGGTAGGGGGTAAGCATCTCTGATTGTCTTTTTGTTGAGTTCTCGGAAGTCGATTACCATTCTCCATCTCGGATTTCCGTGACTGTCAGGCTTTTTCGGTACTATCCATATTGGTGAGTTGCATGGTAAATTTGACTCTCTAATAATTTTATCTCGTAACTTCTTTTCTACACTTTCTCTAAACACTTGTTTATGTTTTGGCGGATGCCTGTATTGTTTCGTATTTATTGGTATATCATCCTCTAAATATATATGGTGCTGAATCATGTCTGTGCATGGTGATTTGTCTTCAGGTAATAGAAATCTGTCTAAATAATCCTCTATACTACGATCTACAATTTTTAATTCTTCTTTATTGAGGTAGCTTCTTCTAATGGCTTCTTTTACTCTCTCTAATCGTTTAACTTTGTCGACTATAATTGATGTTCAGTTCGTTTTATTCGTTCAAGTAGTGTAGGTGTAAATTTAGGCTTTTTGAATTTCGCACCGCTGCGGGCTCTCCGTTGCGACGTTGAGAGCGCGCGCACATGCGTCGAGTTGCGCGTCGCCGGCCCCGCTCGCGAGCGCGCAAAGGGCCCGCGCGCGCTCATTCCTGTTAGGACTGCCTAGCGCTTCGCACTTTTGGCTTCCTTACGCTTTTCGACGTTTTCTTTGTACGGTGAGCCAGTGACTTGTTCTTCTCAGAGCTATCACTGTTCACCTCGTTCTGTGCCGTGTTTGTTGTGTTTAGCGGAAAATTCGCGATTATAATAATTTCGAGTTATTCGTGGCCTTGAATCTGGTATAATCCTCGCCTCCATGCGTGATTCTAATAGTACAGCTTCTACTACTACTACTAATCATGACAACTCGTTCGGATAAATTTGCTGGCAATCCTTTTATGTATATGTCAACCGCTAACATTTCCAATGGCTCCATCATTTTATCAAGGTTTTCTTCTCCCTTTTCTTCTTTTAGAGCGTTTTTGGAGCTGGTCAATAGCACATTCAATTCGTCATGAAAATCTCCTACTGTGTCACCTTGTCTCATTCTTAGCTTTTGTATGCGTGTGTTATAGTAGCTGAAGTCCCTCCCTGGACCAAATCTTTATTTTAAATGTTTAATTAATTCCTCTATTGTTGTTATAGTCTTATTGTTGAGACTCTTCTTTGCTGGCCCAGTTATTCTTTGCAACACTTTCCGCATAAACTGTGGTCTAATGTCGTTAGTGACTAATTCATTCGCATTCTTCAAATCTTGGATGTAGTCTCTTAGCTTGGTGTGTCTTCCATCAATCAAAACTTGGTATGCCGCTTATGCTATTCATAAGCGCAAAACTATTAGCCACTGTAGTGGCTAATGCAGCAGCCGTTTGATCACCCGCACCGTTTTCGTCAGGCATGTTGAATATATCACTTGTTTTTTATAATTTATATAAATGATTTATGCTTCTAAATATTCTTAAAACAGTTTAATAATCTATAACACTCTTGATACACAATATTTTTGAATCTTCTTTATTATTCTTGTTTATTGCTTAATTTTCATATCCTGCTTCTATATCTCTTGTCGCAAACAATGATTATGGGAGAAAAATCATAACATGGGTATCGCGTGGATTAACTAAATTACATTATAAAAACGTTATGGCAAACCAGAAAAAATTGTAGGGACCCCTCCAATTTCGTTCAAAATTGTGGGTCCAAAAAAATTTTTTTTCAAATGCTTTAATTGGCTTGTTAAACCAAGAAAAATAAACAATTATTAATTTTGTGGAGAAAAAAAATAAATTTTTAAAACTCGGTTTCGAAATTAATTTGTTAATAATTATAATTAATGGTGGATGTAAAGTTAATTTTTGTAGTCGCGCAAACGATCATCAATTGTATTTAATAAGTTT
The DNA here is from genome assembly GCF_009193385.2 of Nasonia vitripennis. Lineage (NCBI taxonomy): Eukaryota > Metazoa > Arthropoda > Insecta > Hymenoptera > Pteromalidae > Nasonia > Nasonia vitripennis. The sequence continues at coordinate 1,308,006 of NW_022279608.1, forward strand.
GTGAACGAATTATTGTTTCAATTTGTTTTAAAGTTTTGCGTATTAAAAAAAAAAACAAAATCTGGATAAACGTACTCTTATACTGTTAATAATTGAATTTAAATATTAATAATTTTGACAATTTATTTGATCACCTATTGTGCGTGTATATCCCCGAAATGTCCCACTCTACAAACTCAAATTCAAATCCCGCGTGCGCTCTCGGCCGCTCTCAAGATGGCGTCCGCTCGCTCGGCAACAGCGCCTCAGAGTTTACTAAAGAGAGAGAGTTTTATAGAGCATTTGTAAATAAAGTCTTCGTTAGCTTCCTTTATATAATTGACGAGTTTTATTCTCCGACTGCCTCGAGCTCAGGCGAGCCTCCTACAATCTGGTAACGATTACCAAAGGTGTGGCACCGCTTCGCGCCTGACTTCAAACTAGAGTTAAACTCCCTAGTCAAGGTCGCTTGCGTCAGTTGTCTGCCTCGCCTCGCGTCGTGTGCCGTGTATTTCGCGATAAATTGTTGACAAAAGTTTTGCAATTTATAAACCGTGCGTGCTATTTCGTACTACTTCAACGGAGGTGTGAGTGTGCTATCGCCGTGTTCCTGAAAAGGTGAAAATTCGTGGCCCAGGATAGTCCCCAGTGCTGTAGACGCAAGTTACTCACAGCATCAGATAAGTTTTCTTTTATAATTTTATAATTCACTCACTCAAGCAACTCAAGAACTGTTGCTTTGTGTAAAATTGTTTGTCTTTCTTTTTCAGCTTTCAATGCAGTCAGCAGTGGTATTACTTTTCTTAAAGACTTTCAAGATCAAGGAGGACAATGCTGACTTTGTGTGACGTCACAGGTATGTTTGTGTAAGCAGATACTCTACCACTTTGTTTCTCACTCTTTAATTATTTATAATTTATAGTGCTTTTCAATAAATTGTGTGTTCAGCCTTGTTACTTATTCGTTTTTATTCAAAGAAAAGAAGGAAAAATGTGACTCGAACCGCCTCTTGTGTACTTTAAACGTGCTTCTATTTTGTGATTTAGCAATAATTTATTATTTGGCGTTGCAATTTGCGTGTTTAACAATAGTGAACTCAATCTACTCTCAACAATACAAAAACTTGTCAGAGTCGTGTTAATTTTGTCAAAACCTTGCTTCTACACTTAAAATCTTAATAAATTTGCAATAATTGCACTCTCTAATTTACTCCTTATGCTTTTCACAAAATGTAGTCAATGATCAATTTCTTATGCACTGTATAACGGTGTACTGGATGCAGTTGCTCAGTTTCCAGCTCCGCTATAATCAAGGTCCGTAGACCTCGTTACTCTCGAGAAAGAGAGTCATCGGGATAGCACCTATTGCTGAATAGGTTCCGGCCAGGCCAGTTATGCTGCGATCTCGTACATATGCGAGACGCAAGCCCGCGGAGGCGGCTGGGTCGGTGATGGAGCGAGGTACAAGTATACGCGTAGGAACATGCAAAATAACGACTGTCGAGATTGTTGAGGAACTGTCACAGCGTTTATTGACAAACTATATACAGGGCTTGCATGCGAGCAAGCGAGGTCGCAGGTACGAGGGAGGATAAGGAGAGCCCTGGCGAGTGTAGCGTGAGAGAGAGAGAGAGCGAGAGAGCTGGCACTTACAATTAGCCGGTATCGCCCTGATGTTCGCTGTCAGCAGTCGGAACCCCATCGGTGCAGTTCCGGATGCGGTAGCGAGACGCAATGTCGTATACGCACGCACACTCACACACTTCAACTTTTACTCTCCTAACAGCTATCTCCCGAAAGTACTGAGCGTCTCGCGAGGAGTCAGTTCAAAGGTCGGATCGTATCTGGCGGCACGCGTCTCAGTCGCGTGTCGCCGAATTTTCTCTCTCTCTCCCTCTCTCTCCGCCTCTCTCGCGTCGTCCAGCGGCTCTCCCCGCCTTGCCAGCGCTCGTACCTGTAACAGTGTGAATTTAGTACAAGTCTTTCTTCTCGCGGCATGCTGAGCTTATGACGTGCTAATATCGCCCGCCATACACCCCCCTCCAGACGCTGGGTAACCGCCAGGTGTACCAGCTCTCACTCTATAAAACTCGCCAGCATGCAATAAAAAGGTTAGTAAGGAAGGGTAAATAAATCAACATTGAGAGACGGAAAAATTTTTGAAGAGGCTTATTTATTGAAGGAAACTGTATTTAGAGAGAATGAGAAAAAAAAATAAATAAATAAGGGAGTAGGAGAAAAAAATAGAAGAAAAGAGAGAAAAAAAAAATTTTGAAGAGCCTTAGGCCCTTATTCTAGGGTGTTTCTTCCCGCCGCTTGACGAGCGAGGCGCAGCAAATTCCCGTGGTTCCGGGCATTCGGGCATTCTCTGCCCCTCTCCACACCTAGCATGCCGCAGATGTAGCACTGCGGTGCTTTCTCTCCCTTCAACAGCGCTAGGTTGAGCCTAGCGAGTCGCAGTTCTTCCAGGAGCTTGGGGGGAGGGTGACCGAGATGTCGCCGGTCCTCGTAGGCTTGGTTGAGCTCCTCAACCAAGCGGGTCCCCTCCTCGATGCGCTGCTGAAGCGCTTCCTTGGCTTCCTCGGCTGCGCGGCGCTTTTTCCTCCCCTCGACGTATTCTTGGCGGCGGCGTCTGACGTCACGCTCGTCCGCCACTAGCTTCGGGTAGTTACCCGCGAGCGCACGGCCGTCCTCCCCGAACTTCTCCAGGAAGTCGTCGAGGGCCAAGAAGGCTTCCTCCTCGGCTTTGAGGGCTTCCCTCTTCAGCGCCCTGGCTTGCTCCAGCTGGTTCTTGGTGGCCTCCCAGGCCTCCTCGGGTGTTCTCGTGGGCGCTGGTGCGTTGGAGCCGTGGTCTGTCGAGGGGGTCTTTGCCGTAGTGGAGGGCGTAGCGCCCGCCGACGTGGTGCTGTCAGGAGTCGGTGGTAGAGGCAGATCCTCTATCTGAACCCAGCGGGTTCGGCCCCCCTCCACGACTCTGATCCAGCTGGGGTCTGACGCCATCATCTGCAAGGTCAATAAGAGGGAGTTCTAGGAAGTTTATGAGGGTCTTTTGGACCGAGTACGACGAGGGGACAGGACAGGAGGAGTCTCTCGCTTGTTCACGGAACCTTTTGGGCGACCTCGCTTTTTCAGGGGTACTACTAACGGGATTACCTCCTCATTCTCGATACTAGGAGGTGGTTCGCTAGTTTTCTTTCCGCGCGTGACTCTAGTTATCGCACGGTTAACAACGATGCGCGTCTTCCGCGGTCTACCTCGCTTACGTGGCGCTTCCACGTTTACAGACGTATTAGTCGAAGCCGGGGCAGCATCTTGTGGATTCGCAGTCGTCGTTGCGGTGTCTGTTGGTTCTTCGTCGCTCGATGGGTCTTCGTCGTCCTCATATTTCTTCAAATCGACTACATGTATCTTTTCGAACTTGTCACCTTTGTCGTTCTCGAGGGTGTACACATCTTGTCCAATTTTAGCCGTAATTCTGAATGGGCCAGCAAACTTCGGCGCGAGCTTCGCATTTATGCCTAATAGAGCGGACGAAAGAATGCGATTACGCTTCCAGACTAGGTCACCGACCTGATACTCGGATTGTCTGCGTCTCGCGTTATAGTAAGTTGCTTGTTTTTCAGAAGCTCTCTGTGCGTGTCTCGCTGTACGGACTTGCAGATCCAATAAACGTTGGATTCTATCTTCCCAGTCCTTGATGGCTTGTTCTTCTGCCTCTTCTTTCTTGAGAATCTCTTCTGCTCGGCGGCTGTTGTGGGGTGGCTCTAAGTGCCGTCCAAAATTTAGAAAGGCCGGACTAACACCTGTGGTCTCTTGGATAGCCGTGTTGTATGCAAACATTAGTTGGGGAATGTCTTTATCCCAGGACCTGTGTTCACCTTCGATAAACGTCGTAATCATTGTCTTGATAGTGCGATTGACACGTTCTACCGGGTTGGCTTGAGCGTGATACGGTGGGATAGTTCGATGTTGTATCCTCAGTTCTTTAAGAAATTGGGCTAGCACCTTGTTTCGAAATTCCGTCCCGTTGTCAGATAAAAATGCCTCGGGCACTCCAAAACGTAGAATAACACTTTCATTTAGGTTTTTCCGAATCGTTTTTCCATCCGCCTTGCGAATTGGGATGACTTCGATCCACTTCGTGAAAACATCTAAGAAGATGAGGATGTATTGGTAACCTTGAGTCGACCGGGGGAACGGACCCATAATGTCAGCGGCGACAATTTCCCAGGGTCCAGGGATTCTTCTCTGACCCATTAACCCAGCGGGTAACGCTTGTTCTACCTTGCACTGCAGACCGTGCAAGTACGAACAAAGTTACTTACATCTCTATACATTCCCTTCCAGTAGAAGTATCGTGCGATTCGCTCGTAAGTCTTGCGGCGGCCCAAGTGACCAGCTGTGGGCTCGCAGTGCGATTCCCGCATCGCTTCTACGGTCTTCTCTGGTGGCAAAACCATTTTCCATTCGTCCTGTTCGTCTAGGATATCGTCTAAGAGAGGATCAGGACGTAGATGATACAGTCTGCCCTCCGAAATCTTCCAGTTTGGATGATCGGTTGGGTTTTCCCTTACCTTGGCACACATGTCAGTATACCATGGGTCGTCTGTAAATTTTCCTCCTATACCGAGTGTGGCTAAGGGCGTATTCTCGTCTTCATCCTCGTACATTCGGGATAAGGCGTCTGGTACGCAATGTAATGAGCCCTTTCGATGGATAATCTCGAAATCATAGGCTTGCAATTCGAGAGCCCACCTAGCTAAGCGACCGTTGGGGTTACGCATATTACGCAGCCACTTCAGACTACTGTGGTAGGTAATAACTTGGAAGTGATAACCCTCAACATAGGCTCTAAATTTGCGTATCGCCCACAATACAGCCAAACATTCGCGTTCAGTGACAGAGTAATTTCTCTCGGCTTTTGACAGGGTGCGGCTCGCAAAGCTTAACACGCGTTCTTCGCTATCATGGACTTGAGTCAACACTGCACCCAGGCCGGTGTCACTAGCATCCGTCTGAATCGTGAAAGTTTCGTCGAATGATGGACTATGTAGGATTGGAGCCGATGCTATCAGCGTTTTAATTTGTAGGAACGCTTCTTGCTGCGATTCGCGCCAGTTATATCTCACGTCTTTCCTGGTTAACTGAGTGAGAGGATCGGCGAGTGTCGCAAAATTGTCCAGGAATTTCCTATACCAAGAGACCATCCCTAGGAACCTGCGGAGTTGTTTTAGATTCTTGGGGGCCGGGTAGTCTAAAATTGGAGCAACCTTATCCGGATCGGGACGGAAGCCATCTCGATTTACCATCACCCCAAGGTACTTAACCTCGCTGCAACAGAATTTGCTTTTCTCCCAATTAATCGTGAGTCCAGCATCGCTGATCCGCTTGAGTACGACTTCTAACCAATGTAAATGGTCTTCGAACGTGTCGGTAGTGATAATAATATCATCCAGGTACGAAAAAGCATGAGGTTCCAACTCAGGCCCGATAATCTTATCGCTAAGCTGTTGGAACGTCGCAGGGCCACCAACCACGCCATAAGGAAGCCGGGTGAACTCAAAAAGTCCGAGTCCGGGCACCGTAAATGCCGCGAGGTGCATGTCTTCCTCCTTCATGAGGATCTGGTGGTAGGCACTACTCAAGTCGATCGTCGAGATGTAACGAGCATTCTGCAATTTGCTAAGGATGGAGTCCATGAATGGAAGCGGATACGCACTGGCCTTGGAAACGGCGTTGAGTTTACGGTAGTCTATGCAAAACCGGTAGGATCCATTGGCTTTTCGCACCATGACTACGGGGCTCGACCATTCACTGTTCGACCGTCGAATTATTCCTGCTTCTAGCATTTCCAACACTTGCTTATGCATCTCCTCCTCAATCTTCTTCGACACGGGGTAGTACCTCTGCTTGATAGGTCGAGCGGAACCCACATCAATGGCGTGCATGATCAATGAAGTGCAGCCAAGTGGTTGTTCGTTCTCTGGTAGCCACCTATCCAGCAGTTCGTTTAAATAGTTACGCTGCCGCGGCGTAATATCAACTAGGCCAATGGCCGCCAGGGCATTACTCTCGCCGTCAGTGAGACTAGATAACTCCAGAGGGATAGTCTCCGACGAGCCCTCAATCTCTAGAACATTCTGACGAGGTCTAAGCGTGGCGCCAAATGCACGGATGAAATCCGTCCCTAAAATGCAGGAGGAATCAAGTTCGCTCATGATCATGACTTTCAGTACTTTTCGACGACCCTGTACGTCAAAGGGTAGGTCGACGTGACCATAAATCGGCACTAACTGGCCGTTAGCGAGCTTCGCTCCTGGTCCTTTATAGGGCGTAATAGTTTGTCCACAGGCCGAGGCAATCTGAATGCCGACCGGGCCAATGGCGGTGCGTGCAGCTTCAGAGTCGAACAAAGAGCGGACTCTGAACCCTGCAATTCCAACCTGCACCCACCAGCGACGGTGATCCTCCGGACTTGGATCTTCGGCCTTCAACGGCATGAGTGCGTCCTCGCTCTTTAAATCGAGCGATTCGCTAGAGGCCGTTGTTGCCTCGGGAGAAGTGTTGGCCTGACTCACTTCTTCCCTTGGTCTTTTCCCGACTTCTGGGAGCATTCTGGGCACGAACTTTTTACGTGTTGTGGCCAACTGCAACCATAGCATTTAACGTGGAGCTTATATGGCCCACGAGCCTTCTGGTCTTTATTGTGGTCACTATCCGGTTTGCGTACCGTTCGTTTCGTTTTCTCCTCTACTACCTCTTCAATTGTCACGGTAGAGACACTTTTCGGCTTCGACTTCTTGCCGTTCTTCGGGTTATTTCCACCCGCTGTGATGGCTTTCGGCTGTAGTTGCGATGGTTGCTGCTGAAAGGCAGCAATGCCCGCAAGGCCTAATTGGGCTAGGGCCTCCTTTACTGCCGTCGCGACTAGCGTGCTCTGGAGCGGGCTCGCTGGCTCGACGGGTTCTGTTACAGCGTTCACGCTAGGAGTTTTCGCAGTGGTGGCTGTTGGTGTAGCCGGCTTTTCCTTATAGGCGACATACGGTAGCAGGCTACGTTCCGGTGGAGGTGGCGGCTTGTAGTTGTCTCGATCGTGAACCAACTTCTCGGCGTCCCTCGCTAACGTAACTAGGGCGTCTAAGTTTGTGACGTCTTTACGTGGTACAATCATCTTGATTTCTGGCAACATATTGTCATAAATCATCTTCAATTGTACGTCTACCGGTGGAGGTTCATCTAACCTGCTGAGGATCGTCAGTACTGCGAACATGTGTTCCCTCACTGACTCCTTTTTCCCTTGGGTACGCGCTTGGGCTTCGGCTAACAGCTGCATTTGGATGTCCTGATCGACTCCGTAACTTCGCCTTGCAGCTTTGCAGAAATCTGTCCATGTACACCAAGTGTGTCGCAGTTGTCTACACCAGATTAGTGCTGGCCCCGTTAATACGTGCAACATAGCATTCAGCGAATCGGTGTCGTCTAGATGAGATGACATTCTGCATTCGTTGACTCTCTGTAGGAACTCTTCGATGCAAGTGTCTTGGCTGCCATCAAACTTTATTTTCCATTCTCGGGCGATTTTTCCGATGTATTTACGTGATTGTGATGTCCACGTAGGAGTGGGTGTGCAGTTGAACGGATTCGTTTGCGTGGCGTCAAATAGCCAAAAAGGATTCGTGCTATTAGCGTATGGTGTTTCCCCAGACTTGAGGAATGGATTGTTATTACCAATCGGTGATCCGCCCCTCCCCTTAGACTCTTGATAGTCTGGAGTGTTACTCTGCCTTCTGAATGGATTTTGCCTAGTCTGATAGTTCTGTGTACCGTCTAAATTAATTATCCACGGGCTTTCGCTTGCGTATCGCGTACTATGCGCGTCAGGTTCAGGGTATCGAATATCCAGCGTCTCTTGAAATCGAACTTTCCTACTATCAGCTGGCGTCGTCGGAGTGTACGAATTACTGGATTCAGCCATGTCTAAAATAACTTGTTCCAGCTGTTCTAGTTGTTGTCGTAAAGCTTCCTTCTCTTTGACGTCTGCGATGCGCATTCTAATCAGTTGTTCGTTTTGTTGCCTGAGGTACTCTTCGTTTCTCTGAGCATTGTTTGAGTACGTTACTTGCGTATTCGCTTGCCTTGTTCCTTGTGCTTGCGTTGTTATTGTGCTGGTACTTGTCGTTGCCGCTGTGCTGTTGCTAGTCGGCAACACACTTGTACCCGTTCGCGTTATGCTTGACAGTTGTGGATTATTAATCTGAGGTTCGAACTCATCTATGAATGTCGAATTTGTGTCGAACACGTTTACTCTGCTTCCTCTGCGCCGTGCTATTATGCTATTCTTCAGCGACGTAGGTAACGTTTTATCTGTCTGTATTAATCTGTGGAGATCTGTGTCTCTTCTTGAACTAACTATAAATATTGGATCACTTGATTCTTGAAAATCTTCTGCAGTGTAGTCTCCGCGAAGTCGTCTAGCTAACCTACTTACATTTTCTAGCCTTGAATTACTCCGAATAAGATCTAGTTCGATTAATCTATTTTGTATTTCCAATGGCGACAGGGAAAGCGCCCAGTTTTCTATTTGTAAATCTAGTTCTTCTTGAAAAAGCGCCATCCTCTGAAAAATTCTTTTTGGTTTGCTATAACGAAAGGGTAAGAGAGAGAATATAACGGTGTACTGGATGCAGTTACTCAGTTTCCAGCTCCGCTATAATCAAGGTCCGTAGACCTCGTTACTCTCTAGAAAGAGAGTGGTCGGGATAGCACCTAGTGCTGAATAGGTTCCGGCCAGGCCAGTTATGCTGCGATCTCGTACATATGCGAGACGCAAGCCCGCCGAGGCGGCTGGGTCGGTGATGGAGCGAGGTACAAGTATACGCGTAGGAACATGCAAAATAACGACTGTCGAGATTGTTGAGGAACTGTCACAGCGTTTATTGACAAACTATATACAGGGCTTGCATGCGAGCAAGCGAGGTCGCAGGTACGAGGGAGGATAAGGAGAGCCCTGGCGAGTGTAGCGTAAGAGAGAGAGAGCGAGAGAGCTGGCACTTACAATTAGCCGGTATCGCCCTGATGTTCGCTGTCAGCAGTCGGAACCCCATCGGTGCAGTTCCGGATGCGGTAGCGAGACGCAATGTCGTATACGCACGCACACTCACACACTTCAACTTTTACTCTCCTAACAGCTATCTCCCGAAAGTACTGAGCGTCTCGCGAGGAGTCAGTTCAAAGGTCGGATCGTATCTGGCGGCACGCGTCTCAGTCGCGTGTCGCCGAATTTTCTCTCTCTCTCCCTCTCTCTCCGCCTTGCCAGCGCTGGTACCTGTAACAGTGTGAATTTAGTACAAGTCTTTCTTCTCGCGGCATGCTGAGCTTATGACGTGCTAATATCGCCCGTCATAACTGATTCTATGGGAAACTTGTTGCGTCTAGAGGTCAATTGTCGCTTTTTATTACTAATTACAATTATTTATTGACTCTTCTCCAATGAGAAATATGTATTTAAGCCTAAACCCTCAGCTTCTGCTTTAATTTATCTAAAATAGTCAATTTTTGTGAATTTTTGTCTGGAAATACTTTGATTAAATTGACTCGCATAACTAAGTTTCATCCTTGCATTCACTCTCAACTGAATAATTTCACTTTGTTCAATTGAAAATTGTCACTCTTTGTTTTAGTAATAATTCTTATGATTTTTTTATTAATTCTGTGCTTTTATGCAAACTTGTGCTTATTATTCACACGCAACGGGCAACTCTATGTCCGAATTTGGGCGTACTTTAAATTCATGGGCAAAAATAGTTTTATTTATAATTTGGGAGATAAATGTACCTAAAGCTAATGTTTGCCAATCTTTATAGGGATCCAGCTGGCGTCTTATCATCAAATTTAGCTGTTTCGAGTGCAGAAAACCAGATTTTCTCCTGTGAAAGCCGTTGTTTAGCACTGTGCACAGCAGCCTCTACAACGCACTTTCGATGCTTATCGTCAACCAGATTGTACTGTTCGTGTTAATTTTTGGAGGATAATTTACGCAACTCCTAACGAGCCCATCCCTACGTCTTCTGCTAATATTTCAGTGTTTGAGAAAAAAAATTCATGCAGTGTTAGGAGTGTGATTTTGTTAGAACACAGTGTTTCAAACTGAGTAGTGTAGCAATTCCTAAAAATTGTAAAATTTTAATGGTCTAAAAATGAAAGTAAAATGTTGAACTTGATGTTTGAAACTTGGTGTTTGTGACAGAAGTACAATACGAACTTTTTTCAAATTTTTGATTTTATTCTTTTGAAATCTAAAGCAATTATATGTGATCTTTCTTTTGGAAATTAGTGCATTTTACATGTTTTTAATATGCGATTCAATAAACAATGATTTGTGGGACTGAAATGCTAAAGTGCTTTGTAAAATAGTAATTTTGTAATTTGAATTAATTTTGTTGAAAATTTAATACGTATTGGGATTCTTTGTCTGTTGTGTAATTTTGGCAGGACTCGTGAAACTGCCTGTGTGTTAAGTATGTAAAGAAAGAAAAATATTTATGTAAAAAAACTCCAGTGTCGTGTCAACTGTTGTAAAAACCGAATGTTGAATTTTATTTTTTAGAAGTAAATGTTATGTTGAATTATTTCTCTATTAATTCACCTAGTATATTTTAAACCTTACAGTGTGTTTATTAAATTAAATTTATTTTGTAAAATTGTTTTAGAGTTTTACGTGTGTCACCCGATGTGTAGCTATGCGTGACGTCACCGCGTCTCTTGTGTGCTTGCGCGTGTCTCGAGTTTAAAATTCCTACGGAAGATTGTACCTTCTTTGTACTTGTGTTTTTTTTTGTCTACACACTAACAATTTGTAATTTTTATTTTAATTATATACGCGCACTTACGTGGATTTGTTTTTATAATAATTTCGCCCAATCATACAAAATTTAATATGTAAGGAGACAAACAAACAGTTTCGCAACTGGCAAAGCCGTCATATCCCAGCTCCTCCACCAGTTTTGTTAAGTAGGAGTTTTTACTGCCCTTTTAACTAATAATCCGCGGGAACACGAACCAACCAGCCCCCTATACAGGAGACGCCAACACAACCTGTTAGCTACCGCGGCTCGACTGTTTGTTTGAATTTGAATATTGCCGACGTTGATTGAATATATCTAATATATTTCACTTACTTTGTTTCGTAGACGTAGATGACTGTTGAGTTGACTTAAGACAATACCACACTATCTCCAAAATCGGAATGATCCGTTCTCTAAAAACCACTTGGGATTGAGTTTGGCAAAATAATCAGACGTGACATCAAATTAATTAAGACTCAATGCGGTAGATCTTCTTTCTCTGGGTTTTATTTTCGTGAAAGTCGAGGCTTTCTCCCACGCAGGGTGCTTACTTCTCCTCTCTTCGCGCTTAGCCTAGCCGCGCTCTCTTTCTTACTCATTAGACCTTATGGGCCTAAGTTACGGTCAACGGCTAAACTGCAGCGTCGACTGTGCACGCGCGCTTTCACCCGAGGGAGGAGAAGTTTGTTTTTGGTTTAGGGTTATTTCTTGCGCTCGTTAAGCGTCGAAGTTTCTGGATTTTTCATACTGTCTTTGTTTGTCTTGATTTAATATTTCTGAATATTTATGCAGAATCTTCGTCACTTAACAACCTGAATATATTTAATAGTTTAATTCATTTTTTTAAAAAATTTAGAAAAAATATAAACATAAAATTGAATTTTTCATTTTTTGACAAGTTAAGGTGTATTCGTTCCCTTAAAGAAAGAAGGCATCAATCATACCCAAAATTTGTATCCGGACGGATTTTATTGTTATCTTAATTCTTATTTTTATATGAATTTATCTATCTCTGCAAGTTAAATATACTTTTTTTTCGAAAACTTAAGGTTATTTTTTACACCAAAGTACATGAGTTACGATTTTTACTCCAATATTTTTTAAGTGATATTGTTTTAAAAAGTCGGTTTTATTAATTAAACATTAAAACAATTGGGAGCTCATGTAATCAATATAGCGGCACAAAGGATGAACATATGTATAGATTAATAGATGTACAAACACATATAAATTTTAATACATAAGATAACTCCTTTTATTTTCTCCAAAATCATAATACAGATAAATGAGAAAGATAATGCTTCAAAATAAAAATATAGATTCATAGTGACTAAATTGATGTACTTTAATGCCCACTCTTTAGGTTAGACTTGATTCTTCGAGCCTCCATGCACATTGAAAAACTTTCGTTTTGAAAACTACTTAAAAAAACATATAAATTTTTAATTAATCATATTAAGGCTTAGAGACCTATTAGCAAAAAATTGATATATAACAAATTCTTATCCTATTTTCTAATGTATATAAGTATTTATATGTATATAGCAAAACCATGTCTATTCCATATTAAAACGTTGCGCTTACAAACTAATGCTTCTACACTCGCAATGATTTTTTTTTTTTTTGATAGAGTTTATAATAATTGCTCGCATTTGTCAAAAGAAAGAATTAATCATTGTTAGTCAAGGGACTGTCAGAGCGAACTTTACTGATTGTGACCTCACCTTGCCCCGTAGTTCTTATTATATGCTTTCAATATACTTCAAATCAATAAAAATCAAATTGATAATTGTTTCTTATTATGTAAGTGACCTCGGAACACAGAGTTTTTAGTGATTTAATTACTAAAAACTGTACATCATAAAATATTGTATGAAAAAGTGTCGGTCATCTTACTGATTCTTACTTATATCGTCGCCTCCACCTTGCGCCGTAGTTCGCATTGTTTGTCTAAATTACATACATTGGTGTGCATATTAAGGCGCTTGTAAATATCTGGTTTCATAATACGCACCTCAGAGCACCGAGTTTATGTGCGATAAATAAGAGTATGTACTTATTATTTATGATGCAAAATATTTCTGAGATTAGGAAAACCAGATCATGTCGACCAATCAGCGTGGCCCCAACATCTCCAATCTAAATTTTTTTGCTCTTTTACAAAATTGGCTACTTGACCATCGCAGCAATCGAACATCAAGAGCCTAAACTAATCACCTATGCGCCAACCTTTGTCTTAGAGCTGAACCAGTGAATGCACAATCTCTTAGCACTCCAATCTCAGCACATGTACTGCTTACTAAGCCATTTTTCCATTGCAGCCTCTGTTTCTGTCCTGATCACGATAATGGGCCCAAACCGAGTGTTATTGAACGTTTTAATAAAGCTTGCTACTGCATCAACCTTAATAAGACTTCCAAGGTCGTCACCATAGCTTCGTTCTAATTAGAACAAATCTAGACAAAAATTCCGGTTGCATAACATTTGCCTTTATTCTATCTGAATCGGCCACTAATCTCAGTTGGCTCTCAGTAACCAAGTTTCTAACTTGATTCATATCTTTTCATTCAGTTATCACGCTCGTCAATACGGATTTTTTCAGTAATTGAATTTTCTCAGGAAAGAATAAGTAGAACATCACTATATTTATACAGAAAGTAGTTCTTATCATAATTCATCAACGTGATTTTTTTAAGAAGTTCCATAGTTTAGTTTTTTAGTTATAATGGTCTAAAAATTGGCACTTTTTGGTCTAACGAACGATAATCTAAAGTCTCTGCAGTATGGATATCAATAATTTAATTCTCTTTCAGGTACATATTCAGTGTCGGGGAAGAGGTGAAAGGGAGTATAGCCAAAATAACTATATAATATAGGAAGATATTAGAATTTTATCACCTCAAAGAACTATCGTATATAGTAATACTATAAGTTTTTCAAACGTTTGATACTGGATGGCTTATCTGCCTATTAATAAATATACATAAACCAAGATAATAACGTTTTCTGATGCAGAAACTAAAAAACTTGAGGCGCCAGATTTCACTATTTCCCCAGACGCTTGGGTTTTCCCGGCTGCGCACAAATTTTACGATAGAGCCGCTGCCTGTCATCTACCGATCCCGATCGCTATACCTGCTCACGCTTTTAATGACTATTTCTACGGACTGCCTAATTGCACTCTCTTGCCGCTCTCTCGCTCTTAAGTCCTATGAAAAATATTTTTTATATCACACTGCTGCGTCTTTTATTTTCATCTCGTCATTTATTTTATTAAAAATTTTCATATTTTTTTTATTTAACTTTTAACGTAACACTCGACTAGAACTATCCGAAGGGGCAACGGTCGTAGGGTTTGCAGATGACATTTCAGTAGTAGTAGTAGCAAAGTAAAAAGAAGAGGGGACGAAATTCGCTGAAGAGGCAGTGGTTATAATCCGCGATTAGCTACGCAGACTGGACTTAAGCTTGCTAGCCATAAAACGGAGGCTATCCTTATATCTAGTAGGAAGAAAATGGAGACAATAACACTGACAGTGGACGGACATGAAATAGACTTTCAGCCGACCATTAAGTACCTCGGAATCACCATAGACGCCAAACTAACGTTTAAGCAGCATCTCGAGAGGGTGAGCAATAAGGCAGCAAAAGTTGGTGCTGCACTATCGCGACTAATGCCAAATGTCGGTGGACTACATCAATTATGTTATACGGTGCCCCAATATGGGCGGACGCTATGTTGGTTAAGTCCAATGCACGAAAGCTGTCAACAATTTATAGAAGAAGTGCATTGCGGGTCGCTTCTGCCTTCTGAACAGAATCAGAAGATGTAGTGTGCGTTATCTTAAGTACGCCGCCTATTGACCTTCTAGCAACAGAACGAAAGAATATATACAAATAAAGCCGGCGTAGTGACAATACTTGAAATAAAATTTGGATATTGCTTTCGAACCTACCTACACAGTTTCAAAATAAAGGACAATTCAAATTGCCCAAGATTTTTGGAAGCAAACGAAGATGCGGAGCATGTCTTCTGTGACTGTTTGCAATACGAAATGAAACGAGAAGAACTTGAGCGTTACCTTTAGACTAGGGTGACCCCTGAGTCAATGACGACAGTTATGCTAGCGTCGAAGGATGGGTGGTGCGCAGTAAACAACTACGTAAGGACTATTCTCAAGAAGGTTAGAAATGACGAAGAGAATAGAAGGGAAGGACAAGGCGAAACAGCTGAGTAAAACTGTTGCTAGACGAAGGCCACTAGGTAGTAGATACGAAACGCTCCTTGGACTGATGCAGAAGAACGTAGGTCACAGAGTTAAGCTCTCACTCCCTCACCCGATGCAGAGGAACTTAGATGTTGGAGTTAAGTCTGTCCAGTGGATAGTTGGTCCATGCTGCTCGAATTAGACAATCGGACGATGGTGCAGGAAGCAGGCGGCTGGACGATGCAGAATGAAGAAGACGGCAGGACAATGCAGAATGAAGAAGACAAGTTTAATTCTGAACCCCTTATTACCTTGGTGGATGGGGGATGTATAAAAATGTCAAACTTCAAAGAAGTAGCCAAAAAAGGCTAGTTAGCGGGCCCCACAAAAGTTTTGTTCAACAATAGTACCTCAGTCCGGGCGCCAGGGGGGTCTTGGTGTTCTTTCAAGGTCCCTTTGGCAACTTGGGTTTACTTTATGTTTTTTGGTGTGCTGTTTTTGAGTTATGATCATTTTTAGGTTAAAATCGGTTTTTTCGGAATTTTCCGGGAAAAAGTATGATTATCGTTAGTGTACATTTTTTTACAATATAATGATTGATTTAAAGTAGGTTTAGCCGTGGTCAAGTCTATTAAAAATACATATTTAATAAAAAACTCGAAACAATCGATGAACGGGTCGTCCACGCTATCTCTCTATGTACTAATATCTCGCAATTTCTCTATGTACTAATCAATTATAAACAAAAAGTACACATTTCATTTGATGTTCATTTATTCAATGCAAGTTTAAAGGTGCTTTACAATTTGCTTGACTTTTAACGTAATACGCTTAGCTCTTTTAATAAGATTTTGTAAATATATTATTCTATATATTAAAATACATCAAGTTTCGTGGAGAGAATGCAAACAAAAATCCGGACGGACGGACGGACAGACGGACATTTTTCAAGTTCTTTTATTGCTAATGACGACGATGACGGTGCAGGGAGTAGTGCGGGCTGGGGTGTATCTGCAGGCGTCTCCAGGCACTCAAATCTCAGGAAACACTTGTACGCTGGTGTGGACTAGCAGCTCGCGGAATATCGACGGTTCATGTTGCGTCAGCTGTTGATCTGGCTGAAGCGAACACGAGTTTGAGCGCGCTCGCTCCTTGCGAAAAATCTCCTGTCAGCGTCGCCGCTGACGTCGTCTGCTATCCTGGAAATCCTATTCGCGCGACATACGAGAGCGCGAGATCTAAAATCTCAGCGCTTGTTACAATTTATAAAATATTTAAAAATGTTTTTAGATATATTTTATAACGATTTATGTACACATTTTAATACAATACGAATACAACATTATATGACCTTGAAAAAAATGTTTTAACATTTTTTATAATATTTTATCCTAATATTTTTTGTGAAAGAAATGAAAATGTATCTCAGCAATATTTACAAAATATTTCAAAATGTGTTTCAGATATATTATACACATATATATATATATATATATATATATATATATACAGGGTGTTTCATTTTAATCCGACCACGACAAAAAACCATGAAACAACTAATTTTAACGAAAAATGACCTTAACAAAAGTTGAAGGGGGTAAAGGGGGCCATCGAATGACACAAACACCTTTGACCTTGTCTGTTTCTCGTAGTACGCACTCTGGAAGTTGGTGTACATTTCGTAGAGTACAGCATACTGCTTGCGAGATATATCTAGATTGAGATTTCCATAGGGATAGCACTGCGAATTCAGGAAGAGTTTCACATTGCTGATGTTGCAGTGATCAAAGCTACTGGCATTAGCAGCTTTCTGTCCTTTTCGATTCGTTTGGAAACCCACCACAACGAAGCGGGGCTTCTCCATCTGATTGGAAGTTTTCACCGTCCAGACGTGTTTCGGTGTAGCTGGAAGCAGCGGATACTCGAACAACTCCCAACTGCGAAAGCTCATGGCAATGGGTCTATCCTTCTCGATGTTATTCAGAAGACGTATCTTGTGAGCATTGGATGCCAACGCATACGGCATGAGCCATTCGATTCTCGTTAAATTAATCTTGAAATCTTCAAAAGTAGCTGGATTACCGGCTGCCGTTTGAACAACAGCATTTAAATCGTTTCTCGATCTCGTGATTATGAGCTCGTGCTTGACGTTGACCACGATCTTGCGATAATCTTCGGCGAAGCCGAGGATCATGCTCAGAGGAATGCATACGTCAAAGTAGCCCTCGTTGTTGCTCAAACTCAACGCTGTCTCCTCGACGTCGAGCCATCCCGCGTTCTCCAAACTCTGATTGGGATTGATGGATATCCAACCCTTCATTAGGGTAGTTAAGCCAACATTCTTGCACCTGTCTATCTCGATAGCGTTTATCTCATATCGAACTTCCTCGAATAGATGACAGATGGCGTTATTGACTAAGCTGGTATTCTCTACCACACTATTATCAGCTTTCACGATTCGACCGCACACGTGCAATAAACTGCGTGCTGGCAGAAGACAGAGATCTTGATGTTGAATGGAGATGCGGATCTCGTCGCTGTTGTTGTAAGTGCTGGCTGGTGCGCGTGAATCTCGTAGTGCGCGACTGACTTGTCAAACGCGACGGGTGTCTGAATGTTTAGAATCTCTTCCATGTCAGTGACAGATGAATACACACTTCAATCTTTTCCACCAACGACTCGCAAGCCTAGACTTTTCAGAAATTGAATGTTTCGCCGTGTTAGCGCTTTGACTGCTCGGCGACGACTGATAGTTGGTCGAGGTTTCGAGCTCCTTATATAGCTGCTACTGTGATTGTACACGATACCCATCCTCAGACTTGCTTCACATGCAATCTGATAGTTATGACTTCCTCTCGAAAATTCACCAAATTACCGTCCTGGTCGACTATGCGCACTTGCAAGTGATATGCTCTTGACTGACTTGACGTACTATGCTCTTGACAGCGATTGGAAGGTAGATTACCTGCGATGGAACTTCGATGATCTTGTATCCTGGTGGTACTGCTGGGAAGAACTCGTGTATCGTGTGGACTCTTTGACTATTTATATAGGCACCCAATGTGATGTTGCACTCGACACGTATGCCGTTGACCTTGAGGATACGCACAGGTAGATCAGAGCTGTGAGTGACGTTTGTCTCGAGGATGCGCCTTTTGAAGCCCAGTAGCGAAGCTATGGAGTCCGCTGGACGGAAATCAATGGCGTGACTGCACTTCACGACACTGCGTAACGTATTGTTATTTGGTTTGAGACTGATCGATATACCTTTTGGAGCTAGTAACTCGTGAAGAGCTTTCTCTATGTCTTCGATCTCGTAGCTACCCGTCGCTACAGTAACTTCCTCTTCGCCCACGTAGAACTTGTTCTCACCTGTATCGATGTTCGGTATGGTATTGAAGGTGAGAAGTTCAACTAAACCGAGAACGTACGTCTCGTTCGGTGAGAGCTCGATAGGTGGAAAATACTCAGCTTCGAGTACGGAGGAGTAGCATGACAGAGTCAGAGTCAGTAATGACTGCTCCATGGATGAACTCATAATGAGGTGAATCTACTCTCGCTGGTCTTTATATAAGCTTACCCCTCTCTAGCTCGTTGCACAAAAACTTCAGACAGAGGTGACCGCAGTCAAAGGTGTCAAAGTTCTGATACCTCTCGGGATTGTAATGGATCTCATCGACGCCGAGATACAGCATTAAGTCCCGAGGTGGTTGTAGATCACCGAAACTGTCGAAGTAGACGACATGGTTGCCACGTTTGCGATAGGCCACCCAGTGCGTTCCAGGTCCACTCGCGTTGTCCAGGTTAACGATCGCTGACTCACGATACTGCGGACCATCAGGCAACGAGTCACGCATGTACACTCCGCGGAAGTGAGGAATATTCAGCAGTTTGGCGAATTTCATCAAGTCGATGTTGGAGAGTGCTCTTTGCGGCAATCTCACTTCAAGGATGTTTTTTTTTTTCGTTTTCGTCACCATGTGAAGGCCAAGTCCGGTTTTGTATGGTTTCAAGTAGAGACCTTTACCAAGAGCGATGGCCTCCATCGTCTGGTTGTGGCGTTGACTCTCGGCCAAGTGTTTCTGAGCTGCCTTGAAATCGTTGACAGCTTTTGCTATTCCAGCAGCACCACCTGCCAAAGCATCCGTTGCACTCAAGCCGGCAAACAGAGGTATGAGAAAATGTAAGAATCCACCTAGCTTCTTTGGGATTGTTAGAATACGCGGCACCTTGACCTTACTCTTACCCCCAGCCTGCTTTTCGGCATCGCGAGCATTTTCCAGAGCAGCACGAATGGCTTTGCATGCACTACTAGTTGGTACGGTTGACACAAATTTGATCACCTTGTTCAACGAGACAGGTGGGTTCTTCTTTTTGCGCTTGAACCCCATACCGAGTTTGGACTTCAGCTTCATAGCGTTGGTTATAGTGTAGGCAATTGCCTTCTCAGCAAGACCCGAGTCTTTGATTAGAACTCTTCGCCAGGCTTTGTCAGCTAGAACTCTGTCTGCTGCATTCCTAGCCTCAACGTTCTCACGATTCTGCGAATAGGCAATATCGTACTCCTTGCACGCTGCGTCCAGAGATACCCGGATCACCTCGGGCAAGGCGTTTTTTCAATTTGGTACCGGGTCCACAGTACTGGTATCCAGGCTGATGAAGCTCTACTGGTAAATTGTTGATGAGATTGTTCAGTAAGCCACGTCCTCGTTGTCGTCGTCGCTTCTTTACGATCATTACGCTTCAGAGGTTGACTCACGACTGAGGACGCGACTATAAAAGCGGTCTATTTATAGGCTGAGGCTCAGTCGTGATCGAGACAGTGCGCTGTAAACATGGAATTCAAGGAACCAACTGTCAAGCTACCGGTATTGAATTTTGACGATATAGCGCAGCAGGATGTTGGACCTAAGAAACGACATGGTGAATTACTCCCGAGTAACGTACGAGCTATATTCTGTGGACCATCCAACTGCGGCAAAACTAACAGTCTACTATCACTCATCACACATCCCAACGGACTGAGATTCGAAAACATCTACATCTATTCCAAATCACTCGATCAGCCGAAATATCGTCTGCTCAGAGAACTCTTGGAATCCATAGATGAAGTGCAGTATTTTGCTTTCAAAGAGCATGATGAAGTGATCTCTCCCGACAACGCATTGCCCAACTCCATCATCGTATTCGATGACATAGCATGCGAGAAGCAGGACAACGTGAGAGCGTTCTTCTGCATGGGTAGACACAAGCAAGTCGATTGTTTCTATCTCTGTCAGTCTTACGCGCATATTCTCAAACATCTCGTGAGAGACAACATCAATTTGTTGGCAGCATTCAGACACGACAATATCGAGGCAAACGATGACACATCGGGGAATAGTAGAGGAAATTCATAAGCCAGCACGACGCAACTATCCCAGACGAAAGTTTAACGTACGAGGATTGGATGAGACTTGGCAAGCTGATCTCGTGGAGATGCAACCCTACGCTCGAGTGAACAAAGGCTTCAGATACTTGCTGACCATCGTGGATGTATTCTCCAAGTCTGCGTGGGCTGTCCCAGTCAAGCGAAAATCCGGAGAAGAAGTCACTTCAGCGATGAAGTCTGTACTGCATCAAGGACGAGTACCTACAAATTTGCAGACAGATCGAGGCAAGGAGTTCTACAACAAGAGTTTCCAGAATCTCATGAAGTTCTACAACATCAATCTCTACTCCACATACAGCAATCTCAAAGCTTCGATTTGTGAACGCTTCAATCGGACTCTCAAGAGCAAGATGTGGATACAGTTCAGCTTACGAGGAAACTACAAGTGGCTCGACATCTTGCCCGATCTCATAGCAAAGTACAACGATACCAAGCATCGAACTATCGGTATAAAACCCAACGATGTCTCCAACCATCGAGCCCAAGTTTTGAAACGATTTCGTAAAAAGTCCGGAGTAACGAAGAAAAAGCAGAAGTTGAAGGTTGGCGACAAAGTACGAGTGAGCAACGCCAAGCAAGTGTTCGATAAAGGATACACACCCAACTGGTCCACGGAGATATTCACAGTCAGCCAGGTGATTCCTAACAATCCAGTGACTTACAAGTTGAAGGACTATCGAGACGAGCCCATAGCTGGTGGATTCTACGAACAAGAACTCTCGAAGACCAAGTATCCCGACGTATACCTCGTAGAGAAAGTCTTGAAGAGACGAGGAAATCAAGTCTATGTCAATTGGCTGGGGTTCGACAGCACTCACAACAGCTGGACTGACAAATCATCGGTGTAAAAAAAAGGACTGAAATAAAGAATTTTTTTTTAAAACTTATATGATAGTGTTATTTCTAATCCTAAATTTTCTTAGAGATGGTGAGAGCCCCCACCTTCGCTCTGACCTGTGAGGTACTTCCAGTTCAACGTCACTAATGAGTCTCTTACCAGGAGTGGTGAGAGGCGCACGCGCGACTCGTATACCTCTTCGTTTATCTCTTTTTTTTTTATTTTTACAAAACAATACATAAAATAGTTTATTTTGAACTTTTTTTTATTCAACATCACTAAATAATTCAGTTTATTGAATATTAATCACTAAATTCAATGTTATTGTGATCGGTGTATTTAACAAATAACTTGTAGTGTTGGATAGACTCCTGCAGGCTCTCGAAGAAGTCTTCATTCCTATTGAGTGCATCCGACACTCGGCTGGGTAGGAACATCTGGAACTCGTTATTGAGCTCCGCGACGACTCTCTTGCCGTACTTGGTGCTGACCTTCCTCAGCGACGTCACCAGGAATTGCTGATTCTTCGCACACTCGGAGAACTTCGTGGGCAAAAAGCCTCCATGTGCGATCTGGTTCAGCTTGGTGATGTCCATTTTTCTGAAACAAATGACTCGTCATTATCGAGATAAACACCTATCACACACACACACACACACACACACACACACACACACACACACACACACACACACACACCTCTGATCAAACTCGTAGATGGTATTCAATGTTCCTTTCGAGACCTCTTGCTCTCT
The DNA here is from genome assembly GCF_009193385.2 of Nasonia vitripennis. Classification (NCBI taxonomy): domain Eukaryota; kingdom Metazoa; phylum Arthropoda; class Insecta; order Hymenoptera; family Pteromalidae; genus Nasonia; species Nasonia vitripennis. The sequence continues at coordinate 1,330,060 of NW_022279608.1, forward strand.
GGCTCTTCGGACGACTCAATGATGCCAGGTCCGCGGCGCTCCGCCTTATGTAGGGCTGTCCCCACCACTTCTTCGGGCGGCGGGTTCGAGCACGCTGGCGGGTCCGCGTGCTCCCCGACAAGATTCATCAGGAGCTCCTCCTCCGATATGGCGTAGTGCCCCCAGGGCAGTGTGTCCGTCTCGCCGGGGACGAGGTAGCGCTTGTTGTCGTGTGGGCTCAGCGCTATCTTGCTCTCTTTCTCGCTGCGTACAACGTGAAGTCGAGAGCGGATGTTGCACTGCTGTCGTGTCTGCCTGGTGTTCTGGCGTAGGCACTCCACGTAGTCGTCGAACGTGATGGTCGTTCGGACGACGGCAGCCTTCACACCCTTGGCCTTCTTTATGACATCTTGGCCCTCGATCTTCACGCTGTACATTTTGCTGCGCAAGCCCACAAACTCCGTCATGACACGGCCGCAACACCCGTCCTTCATGAGGCCGACCACTTTCTTATTGGCACTAGGTATGCCGAACTGATTCGTCTCGGGATAGTCCGATGTATCGAAGTGGTCGATATCCTGCCTCATGATCTCGTACATGTTTATATCCGTTACCTCGTACACGAGGCTGTCCGTATCAGTGTACAGGAGCTTGCAACGATCACCCACTCGGTCTCGCATGTACTCGTAGTGGAAATCGTAGACGAGCGACTTCGATAAGTCGAGCACACAGAGACCGATGTACATGGGTTTCCTCACGGTGATCTCTGTGCGTGCTAGTTCCACGGCAACGAGATTCTCCTCGAAAATGGAGCAGCTGTGAAAGTTGGGCTTGGCTACGAGTGCTTCTGCACCGTATCGCCCACCCCACTTTGTGGCGAGCTTCACGTCTATTCGCTTGCGCTCGTTCTCCATCGTTTTTCCATATATGGCGTTGTTGAAGAGCTTGTAGAGGAGCTTCTCGAAGTCGTTCTTAGCCTGCTTCCTCTTCTCGCTGTTCAAATCGATGTAAGATCGCAGCCACGCCCTCTGGTCGAACTTCAAGACTCTGTGGATCTTCTTCAGTCGCAGCCCATGCTTGAGAGCCTGTTTGAGACTACGATAGTGGATGACGTATCTCTCCTTGTCGTGGAGAGTCGTCATCAGCTTCTCTTGTCGGGTGCCTGGAGCTGGCATACGCTCGGGACACAGGGGCAGGTCCTTGTGGGCATCGTGAAGTGCCTCAGGGTACTCGAGGTCGACCTCGAGAATGTAGCCTACGGGATGATCGTCTGGCACTTGGAAAAAGTCAGACATCTCGACGGCGACGTTGATCCACTTGAAGCCGCCGTATGGCAGACACTCCCGCATCACCCAACCGTAGAGATTGTTGACGTCGTAGTAGACGAGATACTTGGACTCCTCTGTCTCGTTGTAGGTCTCTCCCATGTGTCGGTTGTTGGCCTTGGCGTAACGGTTGGAACATTGACTCACACCACCTCTTATGCCCCGTTCGACAAACAGGAGCATGTCGACGTCAGTCAGCAGCTCGAGCTCAATGTTCGTATACTTGAGCATGGCATCCCACGTGAGGCCAGGGGTGATGTAGTACTGTGCGGGGTCGAGGTCGTAAGCTTCGAGACAGTTGTCCCTGAAGTTCTCGAAGACGTCAGCGAGAAGGAGTACGTCTGTCTTGAGATACAGGTCCGAGTATTCGTTCTTGAACTTGAGGATGTTATCGTGTTTCGTGGGCAGTTTCACTTTGCATTGATTGACTTGTGCGCAGTCGACCTCGTGAGCCCGCAGTTTTAATTGATTACGAAAGTAATGGAGACACCTTTCACAGATATATTGTTTGTGTGTTCGATTCGACAACTGCGCACTCACTAGCCTCGACAGGTCTTTTATCAACACATAGTGGAATTTAGGCAATAGCTCGATGTCGTCATCGTCGTTGTCGTCGTCCTCGTCCACGTAGTAATCTTGCACGAAGAGAAGATTGAGGTGTTTGATCTTCTTCGACGCCGTCACGTGGCACGGAGACACTTCAAATTTCTCACCCCTCTTTTGAGTATGTACAAGTTCACCGATACGTCGTTCTGCTTCTCGAACTTGACGATATGTTTCGGCGGCACTGGGAAGTCAATACCCTCAAAGTTTAATTCGTCCGCGAATTCATGGTACTTTGAAACTCTATCTACATTATCTGGTACTGGATGCAGCGCGGATAGCACAGCCCACTTGAAACACTGGTTGTCGTTGATTTTAACGTTGATGCATGCGTGCTCCGGCTTGATGAGGGATGGTAGATCGATGTAGGAGCTTCCTCTCATCGGATTCAACTTGTTCACATTCACCGTCAAGTTCAGAATGGAATGCAGGGTCCAGCCGGAATCTCGCTCTTGGAATTCTTCCATGTCGCGTTCAATGGGCTGTTGGACGTTCGCGGTGAACCACTCGTTCAAGTCAGTGGTCTGATAAATCGACGTACTCTTCGTGTTGAAGTACTTGATGTCCTTCGTTTCCTCGTCATTCTTGACGATCACGTACTCGGCTGCCAGCACTGTATTCACTTTTACAGCATTGTGTTCACGGAGCGCGAGCTCGATCTTCGAGGCTAAGAGAGCTCTAGCGTCATCCATGAACGTGGATATATCCAGATGTCTCATGTTCGTGATCACACCCGATCTGATATGACTCGCAAAAGCCGACTTCACTTCGTTCCAAGCTACACTTGGCTGCTGGAGGCTTCCACCACGCTTGACACAAAAGCTCATTCTATGTCGCATAGTATGCAGGAGTGCCACTGTAGACTGGTACTTCTGTCTCTCTGGCACACTTAGCCCTGGTGTCTCCAAGAGGCGCTCGAAGGTAGCGATGTGATCGGGCACAATGACGTTGGTCCAGCGTTTCACGGATGCATCGTCGATGGCACCCTCAACCATGAGACTCAGTGCCTCCTGCATCATGGCGACGGCCTCCCTGCAGTCCTCCACAGAAGCCATGGTGACCCTGAAGAGTGTGTCTTCTTCGTAGGCTGTTTTTCCTCTAGGTCTTCCGAAGAGTTGTTCACTCCTCGAAAAACTTTTGATACTGAAGAAATCTCGGATCCCTGGCTCCTTATATACACCTAAAAGTGCTACACGTTCGAACAGATATTGGCAAAACCAGCATCGGCTTGAAAGAAATTCTGATCGACGCACGCAGAGATCTACAGGTTAGAACAACTTCTCCAGGACCTGCATGGACTCGCAGGGTCTCAGCAAGTTCTGCCGATCGATCGAACATGCATCGACTCGCCATAGCAGACATGGTGGGGTAAGCCTCAGAGAAGGGTATAAAAGCGGTGAGAGCAGCCTAGTGAATCAGTTGCCATCGAGATGGAGTTTGTAGTAGACGTACATGGCTTCAAGAGGCCGGTGAACGACTTTGTATTCAAGGAGGTGGCCGTGGTCCCTCTCCAGGAAGACTCTCTGCCGTCTGTCTACCTCTTCCAGCCACCATCTAGCTGGGACTACTTACCTGCCAAGTACAAGAGCGAGAATCGATGGTTGGAGTACAACTACCACGGGATACCCTGGAGCTCGGGTGATATCTACTACGACGAGGTCGCCACCACAATCCAGAACGTGCTGCAAGATGCGAGCAAGGTCTACGTCAAGGGCCGAGAGAAGAAGAAGTGGTTGATGGGAGTGACGATGACGTACAACATCTACGATCTCGAAGAAGTAGGATGTCCTTCACTGCGGAAGCTCCAGGAAGCCACGATTACCAACACCGCCTGCTCGCATCATACATCGAACTGGGTTCCGATCTGTGCCGTGCACAACGCTATGATAATGAAACAATGGCTGCTCAGCAACCGAGGTATTGACGAGGTCGACTGTGGATGGAGCACCGAATGTCTTGCCCCCTCGTCACCACTCAGAAACTATTACAATGATGTACAAAATATGATTGAATAAAGTTTAAAAAAATTTGGCTCACACACAGGTGAGAGCGAAGATGGGGGCTCTCATCATCTCTCTAAAAAAAATTAAACTAGTTCGCGCTATCTCTGAGTGGTAAAAGCAAGCTCTAGGATTCAAGGTCATTATTAATTTAATAAAAAAAAATTTTTAAAGTTGTTACTTGAGGACACGTTACAGGCGTCTAATTACTATAAGAGATCGATTAGAAAAATCCATCGTCGACTTTGACTCAAATGGTAGTGTCGGACTTGCAAGTCGGAGGTTCGAGGTTCGCGCCCGACCCCCGTCACTTTTTTTTTTTTTACAATAATAAAAACTGTAACAAAGTTACGTAAGTGGTGAAATCATACTATCGGATTCAAGATCATTTTTATTTTATTTTTTTTTTTTTTAAGGAAGTGATGAGAGCCCCTACCATCGCTCTCACCTGTGAGGTACAGTCAATCAAGTTTACCTCTCCATTTGACTTCCTTTTTTTTTATTGTTTTTATTTAAAAAAAAAAATACATTAAAATTCATTAAAATCTAATCTGCGGCGCTTGGTGCCAACCACCTGCGATGGTCGGGTGGCCTTGCGTATGCAGGGACCTTCCGGGGAGCGTTTACGAGGTGCGCGCTTCTTATCAGCAGAGGGTACCGGACAGTGCACGGGAGAATTTTCTTTCTCCTCGTCGTCACTCGACGGTACGCTCTGCTGACGAGGAGGGCACACCTTCGCCAACTCTTCCATCACTATACATCCATTTTTACAGAAAGCAACGTCTCCACGTGCCCAAATCGCTTCTTTATCCGTAGTGTCCATGTCCTACGATGGTTGGTCTAGATCCTTATATTGTTCGCACACAATAGCTACGTCTTCCTCTTTCTTGCGGACATACTGGTTGAGTAGGTCCTATGCTGTCTCACAGTGGTTTTGATTTAACTGCACTATCTCTAATTTCCATAGTTCTCTAGTTCTTTTAATGTGGCTTGGTAGGCTGGGCATGTATAGCTACCAGCTGCATAGTCACTCTTTAATTTACCATTCTTTTTCCGGCCGAGAATGCAACTCAGATCGATCGTGCAACTTTTTGCTTCATATCCTTTTGTTTTGCACTTAAAACAGCATTTACTTTTGTCGTACGTCTTTGTACACGTTTTTGCGATGTGGCCAAAACACAGGCATTTATAGCATCTAGGTGGGCGCATCTCTTGACTTATCTCCCTGATTCTGGGATTAAATCAACGAATTTTGAGCTTTTCCCTTACGATCGCCTTTTGTGCAATCTAGAAAGGCAGCTGTACGACAGCGGTCTCCGTATCTTAATAGGTTTTCCGAAGGGTCATTTCAGACGTCTCCTCTACTACTTCCTTCTCTTTTGCAAACTCTCTACTTAGGGCTTCTAGAATATCCTGTTAAGAAGAAAGCATGTCAAGGTCTTTTATTTTAAAGACCACTTGATGCTGAAGTTTTTTGATTGTGGGTTCTTCTACCAGCACCGCTTTAACCGCTTCTTGAAGTTGCTGTGGTTTCACGTCCTTGTTGCGTCGTAGCTCTAAAAGAAGATCTTCTGCCATCGTTTTGCTTATCTTGTTTACTCTGTTACCAAGCACCGTCAGATTGGAGTACACTTTTATTTTTCTCAAAATATCATTGTACGAATTTTCCTCAGCAGCTTTTATAACAAGTGCATCAGGCCTGCTGGGTCTCTCTCGTGGTTTTCTAGTGCTATTTTTGATCTTGGCGCCAGTGCCTTCATGTATCTTCTTTTTCCTCTTCTTTTCTTTTTTGTCTTGTTTCTGGTTATAATCTTCTGCCAGGGTGGGTTTGCCTTTTCTTCCGAAGACACCTGTGATTAGATTTTTGATGTGACTACCACAGAGGCTACTTTTTATCTTTTATTGTTCTCTTAGCGTAGTATTCTTGTCGCTCTTCTACCTGGCTTGGTGATATTGCCTTACGTTTATTCGTTGTTCTTCTCGTCACCGCGTTTGATGGTTCTATCGTCTGTGATGCCTGATCCTCCTTCTGGGTATGCTGCTGCTTCGGTAACATTTGCGCTTTACTTAGCATCAATCCAAGACTCTCCTTGCTCTTTTCCAGCGCCACTTGTCCTCTTCTAAGTTACTTAACCTGAATCATAATCACCGATAGATCGCTTCTAACAGACTTATGAATGTTGGATGCGTTTGACACAACGTTATCCATAGAGTCCAGGCTGTCTTGGATCTTTTCCCATATGCTTTCTGGTTCTCGCTCAGCATCCCGGATTATATTCCAGATCTCAAGAGTTCCTTTTTCTGCTTTCTCTCCTTGCTCGGATAAATTATCCATGCTCTATAAAGTAACAGTCGGAAACAGCTATCCGAAAACCAATACAGGGGACTACATCAACAGTGTTCTTGGTTAGGTACATAACAGCCATAGACTAGGGATTAGGGTTCTAGCAGATGGACCCTGCAGATGCTCACAATACAGCTTTAACTGTACCATTTGGTCATTATTGCTATTAACGATTTCAAATGAGACTCAAGGGCGCTCCTTTAAAATGTTAGTCTCTGATGGGCTTAGATCTTGCAGGCCTAACTGTAGAACCGAACTGTAAATCTACCTAAATGATATAATTCTTTTTGATAAAGATCTAAGAAAATAAAAGCAGTAAATAACTTTTTAGTATTAACAAACGTCATGAAACAATTTTAAGGCTCATAGGATACTACAAGCGCTTTATTAAAGACTCCGCGAAATCAATAGCAATTTTATCTTGACTTGTAAAAAAAAACAAACCCTTCGTGTATAAAAACCATCAGCAAGCATTTGATAAATTACGAACAGCATTGTGCGAGGAACCAGTAATAAAGGTACCGTATCCAACTATGCTCTTTCTAGTAATAAACGACGCATCTGATTACGCCATACGAGTTATCTTGAGTCAAGGACAGTTAGACAGCGACTAACCCTGCACTTATACATCGCGAGTCATCATATTATGTACAGATCTGAAGCTTGCAATCAAAATGTAGATGCACTTTCCAGAAATTCTATTTTCGAAGAAGGAGAGAAATACCTAGAGAAGCAAAATGCAGAATTGTACGAGTTAGCAAATAAGCAAGAGCACGAAGTTACGGTACTACGATTTGAAACAATAAGGAAACAAGGGTCCTGATCGGATGACAAATGTCGATTAAAGACAGGAACACGAAATGGTAAGAAAATAGTTTAGAAAAAGTAGAAAAATATTCCCTACATACCGCAAGCTATCCGACTCAGGGGTAAAATCCGAGCCAATTTTTAGTCAGGCGGACCCAAACCAGTCCTGGGAAAACTCTGCAAGGAAGAAAATATGGGACTTAAAGAGCAAGCCAAAATAACACCGCAAAACCAAAGAATGGATTACAACGACGGCTTCCAGAGGCCTATATGGAAGTAGACTCTTAATAGGAGTTCGTCAAAAGTTCACAGAAACGACATAGAAATTCGCGAAAACAGCGACAACAGCTTATTGGGTTATTAATAGCTTAGCTAGTGATACCGAGGATGAACTCCTGAAAGCCGGTCAGATAGCATGAGAACAAAAAGATGAGATATCACGCAATCTTACTAAGAAGAAACCTTCACTGAATCACCACAACTTATCACAACCACTTACGCCGAGACTGACGCTAGACACTACGAGTAGTCACGAAACATCGAGACCAATCCATCAAAAAACGGACGGCGCGCCGAGTAACCTAAACCCTGGTAATAAAACGATGAGCACACAATCACCGATAGCAAACTTTCTAAAAGCACTATTTAGTAAAGAAAATAAATTCAGAACTCGTCTCACTGTAGACGCAAAGATAATAAGTAAAAATTAGTCAGGCGTTCAAATTAAAATATGGTAAAGTGATACGCAGAGCAACGACAACTGACGATGAACTACTTACAATGAAAATAAAATCAATAAGAAAACTTTTAGTTCAGAAACACTACGAAAGCATAGATTCTCCACAACCGATTCTTATAACACATATCGCTTTAGACAGTCACCCTAACATTCTAAAACACGCTTTTTGCACTTACAAGCCAAGATAAGATTTTTACCACATTACTCCGCAAATAGATGATCGAGCCATCGCAATACCCTTGTCCGAAAGCAGTGCTTCAGACGAGTCTAGAGAAAACGTTAATTCACGTCCATTCGATACTAGCAATTACAATAATATCAGTCCCAAAAAGAGAAGAAACAGTCAGAAATCTATAAAACCAATGAAGGGCTCATTCGACGATCAAACAGCAATAGATTAGACGAGGGCAACTATGGTCACGACACCCAGAATTAAGGCTTCCTAAACACTTTACACAGAAACAGACTTTGACATAATGGCTCAGCGATATTGCGTATACTTACAGCTATCAGAAGTTGAGTACGGAGACGCAGATTGTATATACCCATTTTTAAGTGAGTTTGGATACGATATATACGTACATTTCTGAACGAATAACCAAAATAATTTCTGTCACTTTATTTTAAACAGGAATAAGTAGTTTATATATCTAAATCTAGCTAGCAATCACTTAACGCCGTATATTATAATAGAGGACGAATCTGATGGAGAATTCAAATTAGAGTCAGGGTAAGAAGAACAACCTGCAAATGTCCAACGAAACCCTTACATGAGAGAAGCTATTGTACACTATTTAATAGCCGAAACGCAACCAAAACAAGCGTCAGCATTGGAGAGAGACCCTAATGACAAATATTTATTTGTTGTAGTACAACGCTTCAGTGATCACCCTTTCTTGCATAAATGCAACCTTGCTTATATTTCGGCAGAAAATATGGTTCTAGACACAGAGGACTTTGATAGAAAGACGTTACATACACGCAAAGAGCTGTTAGAAACACAACGCTTCGTAGGAAAGATAAACGTAACTAAACACAAAGAGACTTACACGTTCAACATTATTTTAAAGAAACTAAATCTAAACGACAAACTCTTAAGAGCGGATATCGCAGAATGTATAAAGACACTATAGTTAATAATCAACCAGTACGGAATAACAACGTTTGGCTTTATCAGAGATTCGGGAATAACTACGCTCGCAGACTGGGAATGCGTAATTGACCAGTGTAATAAAACTTAAAAAAAAGCAATATAGATCATATTATTTATTAACAACTTACCAGTACCCAAAGTCAATAGACATAGTCTTATCAAAGAATATCACGAGGCATTAATCGGCAGCCACAAAGGAACGTACAAACTGTACAACAGAATAGCTCGCAAGTATTATTGGTAAAACATGCAAGCAGCCGTCAGACGATCTTCCGAGGATGCGCGGAGTACGAAGAAAAGAAACTAGTTTGAGTAAAAACAAAACTGCCAATGCTAGTACCATTCGTACACGCAAAGGCAAAGGAAGTAACACGAGCACTAATGGTCGAAAAACTAATTTGCTATTCCAGCTCACCAGTATCCTTCATATTCGATCAGAAAGCAAATTTTATGAACCAGGTAATGGAAGGAACCAGTATAATGAAATTATTCACTATAAATATACGTAATCGCACGTATATTTATAGCGAATAAGTACTCTGCAACCACGTATTATTCACTGTCGATCGGCGGAATAGAACAAATGCATCATGCGCTCGAAAAGTATACTGAAATGCACATCAACAACTATGATAAATGGGTTGAAGTCAGACTTTCAACACAGCGAGCATATAATTCTACGAAACACGATAGACTAATTTACTTGTAGCAAAAATTAGTTTTTGACTGACGCGCACGCACACCGTCAAACTTTCCACCAGAGGAGCACTTAAAAACATACAACGACTATCTTGTTGACACGACAAAAGCTGACGTTTAACTTAGAATAGAGAACTTAACTTAGATTCCAGCGATAAATCTAGTACAATCAAATCAACGCTTATAATAGTATTACGATGGGAAATTCAATGTGAAACACTTTAGAGAAGGAAAAATGGTTTATGTTCTCAAGGAACTCAAATTAGGCTAATTTAAACCCGAATATAAGGGTCTATGTAAAATAATAGCTATAAACTACTTTACATACTGAAACGGCCACCACTCTTCTTGGTCCTGAGTGCATGAATGATTTTAATTATTGATGAAGAGTAGTGCACATTTGCTAATATGCGTCATAATTCTGACAGTAGATCAAGTATATTGCAGTGATTTTAAGTTAATTTATTATAATAATAATAATGAGGTCCGGGATACACGGTTGTGAAAGATTATTACAACAATTAGATTTTTGTAGTTTGTTTTGATAATAAAATTAATATATTCAATAAATTATTATGAAGGAGAATATTGCATGAATTTTGCATATATTCTTATTAACAAAATGAATTCGTAAATCCGCTTTGATTTTATATTATAATTTTAGTCAGATACGCTATAGAATTGTATTGCGTCAATGTTATAAAGAGAAATAACATATTAAACTACTTTAGGGAATCGAATGTTATTTATAGATTATATTAGATGAATGTGCATAATGACCTTAATTATTATTTGTAAAATATTATTGGGTCAATGTAAATGACATGACCTTTCTTCCTCGATCTTAATAATTATCAATAAAATTTTATAGCGTTTATGTGATACTCATGTATAAAAGACACTTAATCAACTAGGCTTAGGCTTCGAAAATTAATCTCAGTTTATACCCTGGAAGAAAGGAACATCACCTTGCTTTCGCGGCCGTCTTCATTATTTGTAGAATATTATTCAGTATACATAATTGATAAGACGTGTGAAGAGGTGCGGAATCGGGTACATTCGCGTATCGTCGAAACGCGACGTTGGCAACGACGAATAAGCAGGGCTGAGCCCTTTTATCTGTATCGTGTCAGCAGTAGCAACGGCTAAAGCTTTGCGACTTGGGGCAGCAGCACCTTGTAGCGGGCTCCTTGTTTGCGCCCCTACGTTCCGCAAGATACTCTTCACAGCAACTCAATATTAATGTGACTCGGCGAATACTTGTGTAGAAAAAATATTAGTTGCACAATACATTTTTCGTTTTATCTTAATTGGGTTTCTTTTTATTTTCCCGATTGGTTCTCTTCTGTTTCCTACGTCCATACCAAATCTGAGTAGCTGGCTTTGCACAGGAGAGTGCGGAGGGATAGCACACTTAAAGCCACCAACAAAACAGTTCTCGAAGCGAACTGTGTTGCAACGAGGGATTGCAGTTTACAGGCGTTAAGAGATTTCTTTGCACCACCGAGGGATTGTCAACTGGTTAAGTATTGCCGAATTTTTCCCCCGAAAACGAGCCCCGTTACAATTTAGAGAGATATAATTTGATTTTTCCTTCGATCTAGTATGATTTACAAATTATGGGGGATTCTTACCAAATAGACCCACCACTCTTTTTATATTCTATGTAGATACGTTTTCATGCAAAAGTATCAATGAAGTTAACAGTTTAAAAGTACTTAACAGAATTTTTTATTGAAATTGTTAATTTTGTACATATAAATAATCAAATAACATTAATTATCATGTTTATTTTAATGTAGTTTTTTGAGCAAATAATGACTGCCACCGTGGAGACAGTATCAGAACAATTGGATCTTGCAACGGTTATGCCTACTGAAAAAATTATATCAGCTATGGCTCGAGCAGTTACAATTTCTGACACAGATGTTGGTAAGCTATATTTTTTATGTGTTCGTTTTAAAAATTATTAGCAGTTAATTGTTTAAACATTGCTGATTTAATATTATCGAAGTACACAAACCACTAGCAATGTGTATAAAGCTTCTTCATATAATAACTAGTAGCAGTTATCCAAGTCGCGGACGTTTGCTCGTTTATGGTCACGTACACGTGTGTAAGGTTCGTACACGAGCAAAAGCCGCATGTACGCAAAGGTAACCGCGCGTACCCGAGGGTAACTGTGTGTACTCGTGGGTACCCGAGGGTACTCTCGTGTAACCAAAGCTACCCGCGTAAACCCGAACCTAGCTTTATGCACACAAAGAGAGCCGCGCTCTGACAAAGGCAGCCGCTCGCACCCGTGGGAAGCCGCGTGTAAACAAAGACAGCTGCGCGCACATAAAGGTGAATCGAAGATTACGCGGAAGCATCAAATGTTTCCTTGTGAGGATGATTAGTGCATCACATATGTGCAAAGACGTTGCTCAACAGCTCTTTGGATCACAAGTGAAGTCAACGCCCATTTGTGCTAGTAAGCGTAAGTGGACATACATATATACTCCAGCGCTAGTAGATGGATATAACAATATACATATATGCAAGCAGAGGATTGCAAACGTTTTCCAGGCATATGCAGTTTAGTGTTCGTAATACGGGGAAGTGTCTGTCTCATTCCATGTATTTAGATCTTATACATATATATGTATGTATTAGCTATTCCACGTGAATCCGTGAGAAAATTTTATCTATAGATTGATTGATAGCGCATCCCTACTGAAAATAATCGCATGAGTAATCACCCGAGAGATCGCGCGATTACTTGCGCGATATACAAATTTTCGATTTTTTTATATTATACTGCTCGTGGACTATATCTCAACTACTGGAAAACTACAGGATATATTTTCATTATTTTTTGACTGCTCGTGGACTATATCTGAACTACTGGAAAACTACAGGTTATATTATCATTATTTTTTGACTGCTCGTGGACTACAGCTGAACTACTGGAAAACTACTGGATATTTCTTTATTATTTTCGTGCTGCTCGTAGACTATTGCTTAACTAATCTTAAAAACTACAGGATATATTTTCGTTATTTATTGACTGCTACTGGACTATATCTGAACTACTGGAAAACTACAGGTTATATTTTCATTATTTTTTCACTGCTCGTAGACTATAGCTGAACTACTGGAAAACTACAGGATATATTTTTATTATTTTCGGACTGCTCGTGGACTATAGCTGAACTACTGGAAAACTACAGGATATATTTTTATTATTTTCGGACTGCTCGTGGACTATAGCTGAACTACTGCAAAACTACAGGATATATTTGTATTATTTTCCTGCTGCTCGTAGACTATTGCTTAACTAATCTTAAAAACTACAGGATATATTTTCATTATTTTTTGACTGCTCCTGGACTATATCTGAACTACTGCAAAACTACAGGATATATTTTTAATATTTTCGTGCTGCTCGTAGACTATTGCTTAACTAATGATAAAAAATGCAGGATATATTTTTATTAGTTTCGGACTGCTCGTGGACTATACTGAACTATTGGAAAACTACAGGTTATATTATCATTATTTTTTGACTGCTCGTGGACTACAGCTGAACTACTGGAAAACTACTGGATATTTCTTTATTATTTTCGTGCTGCTCGTAGACTATTGCTTAACTAATGTTAAAAACTACAGGATATATTTTCGTTATTTATTGACTGCTACTGGACTATATCTGAACTACTGGAAAACTACAGGTTATATTTTCATTATTTTTTCACTGCTCGTAGACTATAGCTGAACTACTGGAAAACTACAGGATATATTTTTATTATTTTCGGACTGCTCGTGGACTATAGCTGAACTACTGGAAAACTACAGGATATATTTTTATTATTTTCGGACTGCTCGTGGACTATAGCTGAACTACTGCAAAACTACAGGATATATTTTTATTATTTTCCTGCTGCTCGTAGACTATTGCTTAACTAATCTTAAAAACTACAGGATATATTTTCATTATTTTTTGACTGCTCCTGGACTATATCTGAACTACTGCAAAACTACAGGATATATTTTTAATATTTTCGTGCTGCTCGTAGACTATTGCTTAACTAATGATAAAAAATGCAGGATATATTTTTATTAGTTTCGGACTGCTCGTGGACTATACTGAACTATTGGAAAACTACAGGTTATATTATCATTATTTTTTGACTGCTCGTGGACTACAGCTGAACTACTGGAAAACTACTGGATATTTCTTTATTATTTATAAACTGCCCGTAGACTATTACTTAACTAATGTTAAAAAATACAGGATATATTTTTATTAGTTTCGGACTGCTCGTGGACTATATCTCAACTACTGGAAAACTACAGGATATATTTTCATTATTTTTTGACTGCTCGTGGACTATATCTGAACTACTAGAAAACTACAGGTTATATTATCATTATTTTTTGACTGCTCGAGAACTACATCTGAACTACTGGAAAACTACTAGATATTTCTTTATTATTTTCGTGCTGCTCGTAGACTATTGCTTAACTAATGTTAAAAACTACAGGATATATTATCATTATTTTTTGACTGCTCGTGGACGACAGCTGAACTACTGGAAAACTACTGGATATTTCTTTATTATTTTCCTGCTGCTCGTAGACTATTGCTTAACTAATGTTAAAAACTACAGGATATATTTTTATTAGTTTCGGACTGCTCGTGGACTATACTGAACTACTGGAAAACTACAGGTTATATTATCATTATTTTTTGACTGCTCGTGGACTACAGCTGAACTAGTGGAAAACTACTGGATATTTCTTTATTATTTTCGTGCTTCTCGTGGACTATTGCTTAACTAATGTTAAAAACTACAGGATATATTTTCATTATTTTTTGACTGCTCGTGGACTACAGCTGAACTACTGGAAAACTACTCGATATTTCTTTATTATTTTCGTGCTTCTCGTAGACTATAGCTGAACTACTGGAAAACTACAGGATATATTTTTATTATTTTCGGACTGCTCGTGGACTATAGCTGAACTACTGGAAAACTACAGGATATATCTTTATTATTTTCGGACTTCTCGTGGACTATAGCTGAACTACTGGAAAACTACAGGATATTTTTGTATTCACGCGGATTGCTCGTAGACTATAGCTGAACTACTGGAAAACTACAGGTTATATTATCATTATTTTTTGACTGCTCTTGGACTACAGCTGAACTACTGCAAAACTACAGGATATATTTTTAATATTTTCGTGCTGCTCGTAGACTATTGCTTAACTAATGATAAAAACTACAGGATATATTTTCGTTATTTATTGACTGCTACTGGACTATATCTGAACTACTGGAAAACTACAGGTTATATTTTCATTATTTTTTGACTGCTCGTGGACTACAGCTGAACTAGTGGAAAACTACTGGATATTTCTTTATTATTTTCGTGCTGCTCGTAGACTATTGCTTAACTAATGTTAAAAAATACAGGATATATTTTTATTAGTTTCGGACTGCTCGTGGACTATAGCTGAACTACTGGAAACCTACAGGATATATCTTTATTATTTTCGGACTGCTCGTGGACTATAGCTGAACTACTGGAAAACTACAGGATATATTTTTATTATTTTCGGACTGCTCATGGACTATAGCTGAACTACTGCAAAACTACAGGATATATTTTTAATATTTTCGTGCTGCTCGTAGACTATTGCTTAACTAATGATAAAAAATGCAGGATATATTTTTATTAGTTTCGGACTGCTCGTGGACTATACTGAACTATTGGAAAACTACAGGTTATATTATCATTATTTTTTGACTGCTCGTGGACTACAGCTGAACTACTGGAAAACTACTGGATATTTCTTTATTATTTTCGTGCTGCTCCTAGACTATTGCTTAACTAATGTTAAAAACTACAGGATATATTTTCGTTATTTATTGACTGCTACTGGACTATATCTGAACTACTGGAAAACTACAGGTTATATTTTCATTATTTTTTGACTGCTCGTGGACTACAGCTGAACTACTGGAAAACTACTGGATATTTCTTTATTATTTTCCTGCTGCTCGTAGACTATTGCTTAACTAATGTTAAAAACTACAGGATATATTTTTAATATTTTCGTGCTGCTCGTAGACTATTGCTTAACTAATGATAAAAAATGCAGGATATATTTTTATTATTTTCGGACTGCTCGTGGACTACACTGAACTATTGGAAAACTACAGGTTATATTATCATTATTTTTTGACTGCTCGTGGACTACAGCTGAACTACTGGAAAACTACTGGATATTTCTTTATTATTTTCGTGCTGCTCGTGGACTATAGCTGAACTACTGCAAAACTACAGGATATATTTTTATTATTTTCCTGCTGCTCGTAGACTATTGCTTAACTAATCTTAAAAACTACAGGATATATTTTCGTTATTTATTGACTGCTACTGGACTATATCTGAACTACTGGAAAACTACAGGTTATATTTTCATTATTTTTTCACTGCTCGTAGACTATAGCTGAACTACTGGAAAACTACAGGATATATTTTTATTATTTTCGGACTGCTCGTGGACTATAGCTGAACTACTGGAAAACTACAGGATATATTTTTATTATTTTCGGACTGCTCGTGGACTATAGCTGAACTACTGCAAAACTACAGGATATATTTTTATTATTTTCCTGCTGCTCGTAGACTATTGCTTAACTAATCTTAAAAACTACAGGATATATTTTCATTATTTTTTGACTGCTCCTGGACTATATCTGAACTACTGCAAAACTACAGGATATATTTTTAATATTTTCGTGCTGCTCGTAGACTATTGCTTAACTAATGATAAAAAATGCAGGATATATTTTTATTAGTTTCGGACTGCTCGTGGACTATACTGAACTATTGGAAAACTACAGGTTATATTATCATTATTTTTTGACTGCTCGTGGACTACAGCTGAACTACTGGAAAACTACTGGATATTTCTTTATTATTTATAAACTGCCCGTAGACTATTACTTAACTAATGTTAAAAAATACAGGATATATTTTTATTAGTTTCGGACTGCTCGTGGACTATATCTCAACTACTGGAAAACTACAGGATATATTTTCATTATTTTTTGACTGCTCGTGGACTATATCTGAACTACTAGAAAACTACAGGTTATATTATCATTATTTTTTGACTGCTCGAGAACTACATCTGAACTACTGGAAAACTACTAGATATTTCTTTATTATTTTCGTGCTGCTCGTAGACTATTGCTTAACTAATGTTAAAAACTACAGGATATATTATCATTATTTTTTGACTGCTCGTGGACTACAGCTGAACTACTGGAAAACTACTGGATATATTTTTATTATTTTCGGACTGCTCATGGACTATAGCTGAACTACTGCAAAACTACAGGATATATTTTTAATATTTTCGTGCTGCTCGTAGACTATTGCTTAACTAATGATAAAAAATGCAGGATATATTTTTATTAGTTTCGGACTGCTCGTGGACTATACTGAACTATTGGAAAACTACAGGTTATATTATCATTATTTTTTGACTGCTCGTGGACTACAGCTGAACTACTGGAAAACTACTGGATATTTCTTTATTATTTTCGTGCTGCTCCTAGACTATTGCTTAACTAATGTTAAAAACTACAGGATATATTTTCGTTATTTATTGACTGCTACTGGACTATATCTGAACTACTGGAAAACTACAGGTTATATTTTCATTATTTTTTGACTGCTCGTGGACTATAGCTGAACTACTGGAAAACTACAGGATATTTTTGTATTCACGCGGATTGCTCGTAGACTATAGCTGAACTACTGGAAAACTACAGGTTATATTATCATTATTTTTTGACTGCTCTTGGACTACAGCTGAACTACTGGAAAACTACTGGATATTTCTTTATTATTTTCGTGCTGCTCGTAGACTATTGCTTAACTAATGTTAAAAAATACAGGATATATTTTTATTAGTTTCGGACTGCTCGTGGACTATAGCTGAACTACTGCAAAACTACAGGATATATTTTTAATATTTTCGTGCTGCTCGTAGACTATTGCTTAACTAATGATAAAAACTACAGGATATATTTTCGTTATTTATTGACTGCTACTGGACTATATCTGAACTACTGGAAAACTACAGGTTATATTTTCATTATTTTTTGACTGCTCGTGGACTACAGCTGAACTAGTGGAAAACTACTGGATATTTCTTTATTATTTTCGTGCTGCTCGTAGACTATTGCTTAACTAATGTTAAAAAATACAGGATATATTTTTATTAGTTTCGGACTGCTCGTGGACTATAGCTGAACTACTGGAAACCTACAGGATATATCTTTATTATTTTCGGACTGCTCGTGGACTATAGCTGAACTACTGGAAAACTACAGGATATATTTTTATTATTTTCGGACTGCTCATGGACTATAGCTGAACTACTGGAAAACTACTCGATATTTCTTTATTATTTTCGTGCTTCTCGTAGACTATAGCTGAACTACTGGAAAACTACAGGATATATTTTTATTATTTTCGGACTGCTCGTGGACTATAGCTGAACTACTGGAAAACTACAGGATATATCTTTATTATTTTCGGACTTCTCGTGGACTATAGCTGAACTACTGGAAAACTACAGGATATTTTTGTATTCACGCGGATTGCTCGTAGACTATAGCTGAACTACTGGAAAACTACAGGTTATATTATCATTATTTTTTGACTGCTCTTGGACTACAGCTGAACTACTGGAAAACTACTGGATATTTCTTTATTATTTTCGTGCTGCTCGTAGACTATTGCTTAACTAATGTTAAAAAATACAGGATATATTTTTATTAGTTTCGGACTGCTCGTGGACTATAGCTGAACTACTGCAAAACTACAGGATATATTTTTAATATTTTCGTGCTGCTCGTAGACTATTGCTTAACTAATGATAAAAACTACAGGATATATTTTCGTTATTTATTGACTGCTACTGGACTATATCTGAACTACTGGAAAACTACAGGTTATATTTTCATTATTTTTTGACTGCTCGTGGACTACAGCTGAACTAGTGGAAAACTACTGGATATTTCTTTATTATTTTCGTGCTGCTCGTAGACTATTGCTTAACTAATGTTAAAAAATACAGGATATATTTTTATTAGTTTCGGACTGCTCGTGGACTATAGCTGAACTACTGGAAACCTACAGGATATATCTTTATTATTTTCGGACTGCTCGTGGACTATAGCTGAACTACTGGAAAACTACAGGATATATTTTTATTATTTTCGGACTGCTCATGGACTATAGCTGAACTACTGCAAAACTACAGGATATATTTTTAATATTTTCGTGCTGCTCGTAGACTATTGCTTAACTAATGATAAAAAATGCAGGATATATTTTTATTAGTTTCGGACTGCTCGTGGACTATACTGAACTATTGGAAAACTACAGGTTATATTATCATTATTTTTTGACTGCTCGTGGACTACAGCTGAACTACTGGAAAACTACTGGATATTTCTTTATTATTTTCGTGCTGCTCCTAGACTATTGCTTAACTAATGTTAAAAACTACAGGATATATTTTCGTTATTTATTGACTGCTACTGGACTATATCTGAACTACTGGAAAACTACAGGTTATATTTTCATTATTTTTTGACTGCTCGTGGACTACAGCTGAACTACTGGAAACCTACAGGATATATTTTTATTATTTTCGGACTGCTCGTAGACTATTGCTTAACTAATGTTAAAAACTACAGGATATATTTTTAATATTTTCGTGCTGCTCGTAGACTATTGCTTAACTAATGATAAAAAATGCAGGATATATTTTTATTATTTTCGGACTGCTCGTGGACTACACTGAACTATTGGAAAACTACAGGTTATATTATCATTATTTTTTGACTGCTCGTGGACTACAGCTGAACTACTGGAAAACTACTGGATATTTCTTTATTATTTTCGTGCTGCTCGTGGACTATAGCTGAACTACTGCAAAACTACAGGATATATTTTTATTATTTTCCTGCTGCTCGTAGACTATTGCTTAACTAATCTTAAAAACTACAGGATATATTTTCGTTATTTATTGACTGCTACTGGACTATATCTGAACTACTGGAAAACTACAGGTTATATTTTCATTATTTTTTCACTGCTCGTAGACTATAGCTGAACTACTGGAAAACTATAGGATATATTTTTATTATTTTCGGACTGCTCGTGGACTATAGCTGAACTACTGGAAAACTACAGGATATATTTTTATTATTTTCGGACTGCTCGTGGACTATAGCTGAACTACTGCAAAACTACAGGATATATTTTTATTATTTTCCTGCTGCTCGTAGACTATTGCTTAACTAATGATAAAAAATGCAGGATATATTTTTATTAGTTTCGGACTGCTCGTGGACTATACTGAACTATTGGAAAACTACAGGTTATATTATCATTATTTTTTGACTGCTCGTGGACTACAGCTGAACTACTGGAAAACTACTGGATATTTCTTTATTATTTATAAACTGCCCGTAGACTATTACTTAACTAATGTTAAAAAATACAGGATATATTTTTATTAGTTTCGGACTGCTCGTGGACTATATCTCAACTACTGGAAAACTACAGGATATATTTTCATTATTTTTTGACTGCTCGTGGACTATATCTGAACTACTAGAAAACTACAGGTTATATTATCATTATTTTTTGACTGCTCGAGAACTACATCTGAACTACTGGAAAACTACTAGATATTTCTTTATTATTTTCGTGCTGCTCGTAGACTATTGCTTAACTAATGTTAAAAACTACAGGATATATTATCATTATTTTTTGACTGCTCGTGGACTACAGCTGAACTACTGGAAAACTACTGGATATTTCTTTATTATTTTCCTGCTGCTCGTAGACTATTGCTTAACTAATGTTAAAAACTACAGGATATATTTTTATTAGTTTCGGACTGCTCGTGGACTATACTGAACTACTGGAAAACTACAGGTTATATTATCATTATTTTTTGACTGCTCGTGGACTACAGCTGAACTACTGGAAAACTACTGGATATTTCTTTATTATTTTCCTGCTGCTCGTAGACTATTGCTTAACTAATGTTAAAAACTACAGGATATATTTTTATTAGTTTCGGACTGCTCGTGGACTATACTGAACTACTGGAAAACTACAGGTTATATTATCATTATTTTTTGACTGCTCGTGGACTACAGCTGAACTAGTGGAAAACTACTGGATATTTCTTTATTATTTTCGTGCTTCTCGTGGACTATTGCTTAACTAATGTTAAAAACTACAGGATATATTTTCATTATTTTTTGACTGCTCGTGGACTACAGCTGAACTACTGGAAAACTACTCGATATTTCTTTATTATTTTCGTGCTTCTCGTAGACTATAGCTGAACTACTGGAAAACTACAGGATATATTTTTATTATTTTCGGACTGCTCGTGGACTATAGCTGAACTACTGGAAAACTACAGGATATATCTTTATTATTTTCGGACTTCTCGTGGACTATAGCTGAACTACTGGAAAACTACAGGATATTTTTGTATTCACGCGGATTGCTCGTAGACTATAGCTGAACTACTGGAAAACTACAGGTTATATTATCATTATTTTTTGACTGCTCTTGGACTACAGCTGAACTACTGGAAAACTACTGGATATTTCTTTATTATTTTCGTGCTGCTCGTAGACTATTGCTTAACTAATGTTAAAAAATACAGGATATATTTTTATTAGTTTCGGACTGCTCGTGGACTATAGCTGAACTACTGCAAAACTACAGGATATATTTTTAATATTTTCGTGCTGCTCGTAGACTATTGCTTAACTAATGATAAAAACTACAGGATATATTTTCGTTATTTATTGACTGCTACTGGACTATATCTGAACTACTGGAAAACTACAGGTTATATTTTCATTATTTTTTGACTGCTCGTGGACTACAGCTGAACTAGTGGAAAACTACTGGATATTTCTTTATTATTTTCGTGCTGCTCGTAGACTATTGCTTAACTAATGTTAAAAAATACAGGATATATTTTTATTAGTTTCGGACTGCTCGTGGACTATAGCTGAACTACTGGAAACCTACAGGATATATCTTTATTATTTTCGGACTGCTCGTGGACTATAGCTGAACTACTGGAAAACTACAGGATATATTTTTATTATTTTCGGACTGCTCATGGACTATAGCTGAACTACTGCAAAACTACAGGATATATTTTTAATATTTTCGTGCTGCTCGTAGACTATTGCTTAACTAATGATAAAAAATGCAGGATATATTTTTATTAGTTTCGGACTGCTCGTGGACTATACTGAACTATTGGAAAACTACAGGTTATATTATCATTATTTTTTGACTGCTCGTGGACTACAGCTGAACTACTGGAAAACTACTGGATATTTCTTTATTATTTTCGTGCTGCTCCTAGACTATTGCTTAACTAATGTTAAAAACTACAGGATATATTTTCGTTATTTATTGACTGCTACTGGACTATATCTGAACTACTGGAAAACTACAGGTTATATTTTCATTATTTTTTGACTGCTCGTGGACTATAGCTGAACTACTGGAAAACTACAGGATATTTTTGTATTCACGCGGATTGCTCGTAGACTATAGCTGAACTACTGGAAAACTACAGGTTATATTATCATTATTTTTTGACTGCTCTTGGACTACAGCTGAACTACTGGAAAACTACTGGATATTTCTTTATTATTTTCGTGCTGCTCGTAGACTATTGCTTAACTAATGTTAAAAAATACAGGATATATTTTTATTAGTTTCGGACTGCTCGTGGACTATAGCTGAACTACTGCAAAACTACAGGATATATTTTTAATATTTTCGTGCTGCTCGTAGACTATTGCTTAACTAATGATAAAAACTACAGGATATATTTTCGTTATTTATTGACTGCTACTGGACTATATCTGAACTACTGGAAAACTACAGGTTATATTTTCATTATTTTTTGACTGCTCGTGGACTACAGCTGAACTAGTGGAAAACTACTGGATATTTCTTTATTATTTTCGTGCTGCTCGTAGACTATTGCTTAACTAATGTTAAAAAATACAGGATATATTTTTATTAGTTTCGGACTGCTCGTGGACTATAGCTGAACTACTGGAAACCTACAGGATATATCTTTATTATTTTCGGACTGCTCGTGGACTATAGCTGAACTACTGGAAAACTACAGGATATATTTTTATTATTTTCGGACTGCTCATGGACTATAGCTGAACTACTGCAAAACTACAGGATATATTTTTAATATTTTCGTGCTGCTCGTAGACTATTGCTTAACTAATGATAAAAAATGCAGGATATATTTTTATTAGTTTCGGACTGCTCGTGGACTATACTGAACTATTGGAAAACTACAGGTTATATTATCATTATTTTTTGACTGCTCGTGGACTACAGCTGAACTACTGGAAAACTACTGGATATTTCTTTATTATTTTCGTGCTGCTCCTAGACTATTGCTTAACTAATGTTAAAAACTACAGGATATATTTTCGTTATTTATTGACTGCTACTGGACTATATCTGAACTACTGGAAAACTACAGGTTATATTTTCATTATTTTTTGACTGCTCGTGGACTACAGCTGAACTACTGGAAAACTACTGGATATTTCTTTATTATTTTCCTGCTGCTCGTAGACTATTGCTTAACTAATGTTAAAAACTACAGGATATATTTTTAATATTTTCGTGCTGCTCGTAGACTATTGCTTAACTAATGATAAAAAATGCAGGATATATTTTTATTAGTTTCGGACTGCTCGTGGACTACACTGAACTATTGGAAAACTACAGGTTATATTATCATTATTTTTTGACTGCTCGTGGACTACAGCTGAACTACTGGAAAACTACTGGATATTTCTTTATTATTTTCGTGCTGCTCGTAGACTATTGCTTAACTAATGTTAAAAACTACAGGATATATTTTCGTTATTTATTGACTGCTACTGGACTATATCTGAACTACTGGAAAACTACAGGTTATATTTTCATTATTTTTTCACTGCTCGTAGACTATAGCTGAACTACTGGAAAACTACAGGATATATTTTTATTATTTTCGGACTGCTCGTGGACTATAGCTGAACTACTGGAAAACTACAGGATATATTTTTATTATTTTCGGACTGCTCGTGGACTATAGCTGAACTACTGCACAACTACAGGATATATTTTTATTATTTTCCTGCTGCTCGTAGACTATTGCTTAACTAATCTTAAAAACTACAGGATATATTTTCATTATTTTTTGACTGCTCCTGGACTATATCTGAACTACTGC
Source organism: Nasonia vitripennis (assembly GCF_009193385.2). Taxonomy (NCBI): domain Eukaryota; kingdom Metazoa; phylum Arthropoda; class Insecta; order Hymenoptera; family Pteromalidae; genus Nasonia; species Nasonia vitripennis. Next base: position 1,354,095 of record NW_022279608.1, read on the forward strand.
AAAACTACAGGATATATTTTTAATATTTTCGTGCTGCTCGTAGACTATTGCTTAACTAATGATAAAAAATGCAGGATATATTTTTATTAGTTTCGGACTGCTCGTGGACTATACTGAACTATTGGAAAACTACAGGTTATATTATCATTATTTTTTGACTGCTCGTGGACTACAGCTGAACTACTGGAAAACTACTGGATATTTCTTTATTATTTATAAACTGCCCGTAGACTATTACTTAACTAATGTTAAAAAATACAGGATATATTTTTATTAGTTTCGGACTGCTCGTGGACTATATCTCAACTACTGGAAAACTACAGGATATATTTTCATTATTTTTTGACTGCTCGTGGACTATATCTGAACTACTAGAAAACTACAGGTTATATTATCATTATTTTTTGACTGCTCGAGAACTACATCTGAACTACTGGAAAACTACTAGATATTTCTTTATTATTTTCGTGCTGCTCGTAGACTATTGCTTAACTAATGTTAAAAACTACAGGATATATTATCATTATTTTTTGACTGCTCGTGGACTACAGCTGAACTACTGGAAAACTACTGGATATTTCTTTATTATTTTCCTGCTGCTCGTAGACTATTGCTTAACTAATGTTAAAAACTACAGGATATATTTTTATTAGTTTCGGACTGCTCGTGGACTATACTGAACTACTGGAAAACTACAGGTTATATTATCATTATTTTTTGACTGCTCGTGGACTACAGCTGAACTACTGGAAAACTACTGGATATTTCTTTATTATTTTCCTGCTGCTCGTAGACTATTGCTTAACTAATGTTAAAAACTACAGGATATATTTTTATTAGTTTCGGACTGCTCGTGGACTATACTGAACTACTGGAAAACTACAGGTTATATTATCATTATTTTTTGACTGCTCGTGGACTACAGCTGAACTAGTGGAAAACTACTGGATATTTCTTTATTATTTTCGTGCTTCTCGTGGACTATTGCTTAACTAATGTTAAAAACTACAGGATATATTTTCATTATTTTTTGACTGCTCGTGGACTACAGCTGAACTACTGGAAAACTACTCGATATTTCTTTATTATTTTCGTGCTTCTCGTAGACTATAGCTGAACTACTGGAAAACTACAGGATATATTTTTATTATTTTCGGACTGCTCGTGGACTATAGCTGAACTACTGGAAAACTACAGGATATATCTTTATTATTTTCGGACTTCTCGTGGACTATAGCTGAACTACTGGAAAACTACAGGATATTTTTGTATTCACGCGGATTGCTCGTAGACTATAGCTGAACTACTGGAAAACTACAGGTTATATTATCATTATTTTTTGACTGCTCTTGGACTACAGCTGAACTACTGGAAAACTACTGGATATTTCTTTATTATTTTCGTGCTGCTCGTAGACTATTGCTTAACTAATGTTAAAAAATACAGGATATATTTTTATTAGTTTCGGACTGCTCGTGGACTATAGCTGAACTACTGCAAAACTACAGGATATATTTTTAATATTTTCGTGCTGCTCGTAGACTATTGCTTAACTAATGATAAAAACTACAGGATATATTTTCGTTATTTATTGACTGCTACTGGACTATATCTGAACTACTGGAAAACTACAGGTTATATTTTCATTATTTTTTGACTGCTCGTGGACTACAGCTGAACTAGTGGAAAACTACTGGATATTTCTTTATTATTTTCGTGCTGCTCGTAGACTATTGCTTAACTAATGTTAAAAAATACAGGATATATTTTTATTAGTTTCGGACTGCTCGTGGACTATAGCTGAACTACTGGAAACCTACAGGATATATCTTTATTATTTTCGGACTGCTCGTGGACTATAGCTGAACTACTGGAAAACTACAGGATATATTTTTATTATTTTCGGACTGCTCATGGACTATAGCTGAACTACTGCAAAACTACAGGATATATTTTTAATATTTTCGTGCTGCTCGTAGACTATTGCTTAACTAATGATAAAAAATGCAGGATATATTTTTATTAGTTTCGGACTGCTCGTGGACTATACTGAACTATTGGAAAACTACAGGTTATATTATCATTATTTTTTGACTGCTCGTGGACTACAGCTGAACTACTGGAAAACTACTGGATATTTCTTTATTATTTTCGTGCTGCTCCTAGACTATTGCTTAACTAATGTTAAAAACTACAGGATATATTTTCGTTATTTATTGACTGCTACTGGACTATATCTGAACTACTGGAAAACTACAGGTTATATTTTCATTATTTTTTGACTGCTCGTGGACTACAGCTGAACTACTGGAAAACTACTGGATATTTCTTTATTATTTTCTTGCTGCTCGTAGACTATTGCTTAACTAATGTTAAAAACTACAGGATATATTTTTAATATTTTCGTGCTGCTCGTAGACTATTGCTTAACTAATGATAAAAAATGCAGGATATATTTTTATTAGTTTCGGACTGCTCGTGGACTATACTGAACTATTGGAAAACTACAGGTTATATTATCATTATTTTTTGACTGCTCGTGGACTACAGCTGAACTACTGGAAAACTACTGGATATTTCTTTATTATTTTCGTGCTGCTCGTAGACTATTGCTTAACTAATGTTAAAAACTACAGGATATATTTTCGTTATTTATTGACTGCTACTGGACTATATCTGAACTACTGGAAAACTACAGGTTATATTTTCATTATTTTTTCACTGCTCGTAGACTATAGCTGAACTACTGGAAAACTACAGGATATATTTTTATTATTTTCGGACTGCTCGTGGACTATAGCTGAACTACTGCAAAACTACAGGATATATTTTTATTATTTTCCTGCTGCTCGTAGACTATTGCTTAACTAATCTTAAAAACTACAGGATATATTTTCATTATTTTTTGACTGCTCCTGGACTATATCTGAACTACTGCAAAACTACAGGATATATTTTTAATATTTTCGTGCTGCTCGTAGACTATTGCTTAACTAATGATAAAAAATGCAGGATATATTTTTATTAGTTTCGGACTGCTCGTGGACTATACTGAACTATTGGAAAACTACAGGTTATATTATCATTATTTTTTGACTGCTCGTGGACTACAGCTGAACTACTGGAAAACTACTGGATATTTCTTTATTATTTATAAACTGCCCGTAGACTATTACTTAACTAATGTTAAAAAATACAGGATATATTTTTATTAGTTTCGGACTGCTCGTGGACTATATCTCAACTACTGGAAAACTACAGGATATATTTTCATTATTTTTTGACTGCTCGTGGACTATATCTGAACTACTAGAAAACTACAGGTTATATTATCATTATTTTTTGACTGCTCGAGAACTACATCTGAACTACTGGAAAACTACTAGATATTTCTTTATTATTTTCGTGCTGCTCGTAGACTATTGCTTAACTAATGTTAAAAACTACAGGATATATTATCATTATTTTTTGACTGCTCGTGGACTACAGCTGAACTACTGGAAAACTACTGGATATTTCTTTATTATTTTCCTGCTGCTCGTAGACTATTGCTTAACTAATGTTAAAAACTACAGGATATATTTTTATTAGTTTCGGACTGCTCGTGGACTATACTGAACTACTGGAAAACTACAGGTTATATTATCATTATTTTTTGACTGCTCGTGGACTACAGCTGAACTAGTGGAAAACTACTGGATATTTCTTTATTATTTTCGTGCTTCTCGTGGACTATTGCTTAACTAATGTTAAAAACTACAGGATATATTTTCATTATTTTTTGACTGCTCGTGGACTACAGCTGAACTACTGGAAAACTACTCGATATTTCTTTATTATTTTCGTGCTTCTCGTAGACTATAGCTGAACTACTGGAAAACTACAGGATATATTTTTATTATTTTCGGACTGCTCGTGGACTATAGCTGAACTACTGGAAAACTACAGGATATATCTTTATTATTTTCGGACTTCTCGTGGACTATAGCTGAACTACTGGAAAACTACAGGATATTTTTGTATTCACGCGGATTGCTCGTAGACTACAGCTGAACTAGTGGAAAACTACTGGATATTTCTTTATTATTTTCGTGCTTCTCGTGGACTATTGCTTAACTAATGTTAAAAACTACAGGATATATTTTCATTATTTTTTGACTGCTCGTGGACTACAGCTGAACTACTGGAAAACTACTCGATATTTCTTTATTATTTTCGTGCTTCTCGTAGACTATAGCTGAACTACTGGAAAACTACTGGATATTTCTTTATTATTTTCGTGCTGCTCGTAGACTATTGCTTAACTAATGTTAAAAAATACAGGATATATTTTTATTAGTTTCGGACTGCTCGTGGACTATAGCTGAACTACTGCAAAACTACAGGATATATTTTTAATATTTTCGTGCTGCTCGTAGACTATTGCTTAACTAATGATAAAAACTACAGGATATATTTTCGTTATTTATTGACTGCTACTGGACTATATCTGAACTACTGGAAAACTACAGGTTATATTTTCATTATTTTTTGACTGCTCGTGGACTACAGCTGAACTAGTGGAAAACTACTGGATATTTCTTTATTATTTTCGTGCTGCTCGTAGACTATTGCTTAACTAATGTTAAAAAATACAGGATATATTTTTATTAGTTTCGGACTGCTCGTGGACTATAGCTGAACTACTGGAAACCTACAGGATATATCTTTATTATTTTGGGACTGCTCGTGGACTATAGCTGAACTACTGGAAAACTACAGGATATATTTTTATTATTTTCGGACTGCTCATGGACTATAGCTGAACTACTGCAAAACTACAGGATATATTTTTAATATTTTCGTGCTGCTCGTAGACTATTGCTTAACTAATGATAAAAAATGCAGGATATATTTTTATTAGTTTCGGACTGCTCGTGGACTATACTGAACTATTGGAAAACTACAGGTTATATTATCATTATTTTTTGACTGCTCGTGGACTACAGCTGAACTACTGGAAAACTACTGGATATTTCTTTATTATTTATAAACTGCCCGTAGACTATTACTTAACTAATGTTAAAAAATACAGGATATATTTTTATTAGTTTCGGACTGCTCGTGGACTATATCTCAACTACTGGAAAACTACAGGATATATTTTCATTATTTTTTGACTGCTCGTGGACTATATCTGAACTACTAGAAAACTACAGGTTATATTATCATTATTTTTTGACTGCTCGAGAACTACATCTGAACTACTGGAAAACTACTAGATATTTCTTTATTATTTTCGTGCTGCTCGTAGACTATTGCTTAACTAATGTTAAAAACTACAGGATATATTATCATTATTTTTTGACTGCTCGTGGACTACAGCTGAACTACTGGAAAACTACTGGATATTTCTTTATTATTTTCCTGCTGCTCGTAGACTATTGCTTAACTAATGTTAAAAACTACAGGATATATTTTTATTAGTTTCGGACTGCTCGTGGACTATACTGAACTACTGGAAAACTACAGGTTATATTATCATTATTTTTTGACTGCTCGTGGACTACAGCTGAACTAGTGGAAAACTACTGGATATTTCTTTATTATTTTCGTGCTTCTCGTGGACTATTGCTTAACTAATGTTAAAAACTACAGGATATATTTTCATTATTTTTTGACTGCTCGTGGACTACAGCTGAACTACTGGAAAACTACTCGATATTTCTTTATTATTTTCGTGCTTCTCGTAGACTATAGCTGAACTACTGGAAAACTACAGGATATATTTTTATTATTTTCGGACTGCTCGTGGACTATAGCTGAACTACTGGAAAACTACAGGATATATCTTTATTATTTTCGGACTTCTCGTGGACTATAGCTGAACTACTGCAAAACTACAGGATATATTTTTAATATTTTCGTGCTGCTCGTAGACTATTGCTTAACTAATGATAAAAAATGCAGGATATATTTTTATTGGTTTCGGACTGCTCGTGGACTATACTGAACTATTGGAAAACTACAGGTTATATTATCATTATTTTTTGACTGCTCGTGGACTACAGCTGAACTACTGGAAAACTACTGGATATTTCTTTATTATTTATAAACTGCCCGTAGACTATTACTTAACTAATGTTAAAAAATACAGGATATATTTTTATTAGTTTCGGACTGCTCGTGGACTATATCTCAACTACTGGAAAACTACAGGATATATTTTCATTATTTTTTGACTGCTCGTGGACTATATCTGAACTACTAGAAAACTACAGGTTATATTATCATTATTTTTTGACTGCTCGAGAACTACATCTGAACTACTGGAAAACTACTAGATATTTCTTTATTATTTTCGTGCTGCTCGTAGACTATTGCTTAACTAATGTTAAAAACTACAGGATATATTATCATTATTTTTTGACTGCTCGTGGACTACAGCTGAACTACTGGAAAACTACTGGATATTTCTTTATTATTTTCCTGCTGCTCGTAGACTATTGCTTAACTAATGTTAAAAACTACAGGATATATTTTTATTAGTTTCGGACTGCTCGTGGACTATACTGAACTACTGGAAAACTACAGGTTATATTATCATTATTTTTTGACTGCTCGTGGACTACAGCTGAACTAGTGGAAAACTACTGGATATTTCTTTATTATTTTCGTGCTTCTCGTGGACTATTGCTTAACTAATGTTAAAAACTACAGGATATATTTTCATTATTTTTTGACTGCTCGTGGACTACAGCTGAACTACTGGAAAACTACTCGATATTTCTTTATTATTTTCGTGCTTCTCGTAGACTATAGCTGAACTACTGGAAAACTACAGGATATATTTTTATTATTTTCGGACTGCTCGTGGACTATAGCTGAACTACTGGAAAACTACAGGATATATCTTTATTATTTTCGGACTTCTCGTGGACTATAGCTGAACTACTGGAAAACTACTGGATATTTCTTTATTATTTTCGTGCTGCTCCTAGACTATTGCTTAACTAATGTTAAAAACTACAGGATATATTTTCGTTATTTATTGACTGCTACTGGACTATATCTGAACTACTGGAAAACTACAGGTTATATTTTCATTATTTTTTGACTGCTCGTGGACTACAGCTGAACTACTGGAAAACTACTGGATATTTCTTTATTATTTTCCTGCTGCTCGTAGACTATTGCTTAACTAATGTTAAAAACTACAGGATATATTTTTAATATTTTCGTGCTGCTCGTAGACTATTGCTTAACTAATGTTAAAAACTACAGGATATATTATCATTATTTTTTGACTGCTCGTGGACTACAGCTGAACTACTGGAAAACTACTGGATATTTCTTTATTATTTTCCTGCTGCTCGTAGACTATTGCTTAACTAATGTTAAAAACTACAGGATATATTTTTATTAGTTTCGGACTGCTCGTGGACTATACTGAACTACTGGAAAACTACAGGTTATATTATCATTATTTTTTGACTGCTCGTGGACTACAGCTGAACTAGTGGAAAACTACTGGATATTTCTTTATTATTTTCGTGCTTCTCATGGACTATAGCTGAACTACTGCAAAACTACAGGATATATTTTTAATATTTTCGTGCTGCTCGTAGACTATTGCTTAACTAATGATAAAAAATGCAGGATATATTTTTATTAGTTTCGGACTGCTCGTGGACTATACTGAACTATTGGAAAATTACAGGTTATATTATCATTATTTTTTGACTGCTCGTGGACTACAGCTGAACTACTGGAAAACTACTGGATATTTCTTTATTATTTTCGTGCTGCTCCTAGACTATTGCTTAACTAATGTTAAAAACTACAGGATATATTTTCGTTATTTATTGACTGCTACTGGACTATATCTGAACTACTGGAAAACTACAGGTTATATTTTCATTATTTTTTGACTGCTCGTGGACTACAGCTGAACTACTGGAAAACTACTGGATATTTCTTTATTATTTTCCTGCTGCTCGTAGACTATTGCTTAACTAATGTTAAAAACTACAGGATATATTTTTAATATTTTCGTGCTGCTCGTAGACTATTGCTTAACTAATGTTAAAAACTACAGGATATATTATCATTATTTTTTGACTGCTCGTGGACTACAGCTGAACTACTGGAAAACTACTGGATATTTCTTTATTATTTTCCTGCTGCTCGTAGACTATTGCTTAACTAATGTTAAAAACTACAGGATATATTTTTATTAGTTTCGGACTGCTCGTGGACTATACTGAACTACTGGAAAACTACAGGTTATATTATCATTATTTTTTGACTGCTCGTGGACTACAGCTGAACTAGTGGAAAACTACTGGATATTTCTTTATTATTTTCGTGCTTCTCGTGGACTATTGCTTAACTAATGTTAAAAACTACAGGATATATTTTCATTATTTTTTGACTGCTCGTGGACTACAGCTGAACTACTGGAAAACTACTCGATATTTCTTTATTATTTTCGTGCTTCTCGTAGACTATAGCTGAACTACTGGAAAACTACAGGATATATTTTTATTATTTTCGGACTGCTCGTGGACTATAGCTGAACTACTGGAAAACTACAGGATATATCTTTATTATTTTCGGACTTCTCGTGGACTATAGCTGAACTACTGGAAAACTACAGGATATTTTTGTATTCACGCGGATTGCTCGTAGACTATAGCTGAACTACTGGAAAACTACAGGTTATATTATCATTATTTTTTGACTGCTCGTGGACTACAGCTGAACTACTGGAAAACTACTGGATATTTCTTTATTATTTTCGTGCTGCTCGTAGACTATTGCTTAACTAATGTTAAAAAATACAGGATATATTTTTATTAGTTTCGGACTGCTCGTGGACTATAGCTGAACTACTGCAAAACTACAGGATATATTTTTAATATTTTCGTGCTGCTCGTAGACTATTGCTTAACTAATGATAAAAACTACAGGATATATTTTCGTTATTTATTGACTGCTACTGGACTATATCTGAACTACTGGAAAACTACAGGTTATATTTTCATTATTTTTTGACTGCTCGTGGACTACAGCTGAACTAGTGGAAAACTACTGGATATTTCTTTATTATTTTCGTGCTGCTCGTAGACTATTGCTTAACTAATGTTAAAAAATACAGGATATATTTTTATTAGTTTCGGACTGCTCGTGGACTATAGCTGAACTACTGGAAACCTACAGGATATATCTTTATTATTTTCGGACTGCTCGTGGACTATAGCTGAACTACTGGAAAACTACAGGATATATTTTTATTATTTTCGGACTGCTCATGGACTATAGCTGAACTACTGCAAAACTACAGGATATATTTTTAATATTTTCGTGCTGCTCGTAGACTATTGCTTAACTAATGATAAAAAATGCAGGATATATTTTTATTAGTTTCGGACTGCTCGTGGACTATACTGAACTATTGGAAAACTACAGGTTATATTATCATTATTTTTTGACTGCTCGTGGACTACAGCTGAACTACTGGAAAACTACTGGATATTTCTTTATTATTTTCGTGCTGCTCGTAGACTATTGCTTAACTAATGTTAAAAACTACAGGATATATTTTCGTTATTTATTGACTGCTACTGGACTATATCTGAACTACTGGAAAACTACAGGTTATATTTTCATTATTTTTTCACTGCTCGTAGACTATAGCTGAACTACTGGAAAACTACAGGATATATTTTTATTATTTTCGGACTGCTCGTGGACTATAGCTGAACTACTGGAAAACTACAGGATATATTTTTATTATTTTCGGACTGCTCGTGGACTATAGCTGAACTACTGCAAAACTACAGGATATATTTTTATTATTTTCCTGCTGCTCGTAGACTATTGCTTAACTAATCTTAAAAACTACAGGATATATTTTCATTATTTTTTGACTGCTCCTGGACTATATCTGAACTACTGCAAAACTACAGGATATATTTTTAATATTTTCGTGCTGCTCGTAGACTATTGCTTAACTAATGATAAAAAATGCAGGATATATTTTTATTAGTTTCGGACTGCTCGTGGACTATACTGAACTATTGGAAAACTACAGGTTATATTATCATTATTTTTTGACTGCTCGTGGACTACAGCTGAACTACTGGAAAACTACTGGATATTTCTTTATTATTTTCGTGCTGCTCGTAGACTATTGCTTAACTAATGATAAAAAGTGCAGGATATATTTTTATTAGTTTCGGACTGCTCGTGGACTATAGCTGAACTACTGGAAAACTACAGGATATATTTTTATTATTTTCGGACTGCTCGTGGACTACAGCTGAACTACTGGAAAACTACTGGATATTTCTTTATTATTTTCGTGCTTCTCGTAGACTATAGCTGAACTACTGGAAAACTACAGGATATATTTTTATTATTTTCGGACTGCTCGTGGACTATAGCTGAACTACTGGAAAACTACAGGATATTTTTGTATTCACGCGGATTGCTCGTAGACTGTAGCTGAACTACTGGAAAACTACAGGTTATATTATCATTATTTTTTGACTGCTCGTGGACTACAGCTGAACTACTGGAAAACTACTGGATATTTCTTTATTATTTTCGTGCTTCTCGTAGACTATAGCTGAACTACTGGAAAACTACAGGATATATTTTTATTATTTTCGGACTGCTCGTGGACTATAGCTGAACTACTGGAAAACTACAGGATATATCTTTATTATTTTCGGACTGCTCGTGGACTATAGCTGAACTACTGGAAAACTACAGGATATTTTTGTATTCACGCGGATTGCTCGTAGACTATAGCTGAACTACTGGAAAACTACAGGTTATATTATCATTATTTTTTGACTGCTCGTGGACTACAGCTGAACTACTGGAAAACTACTGGATATTTCTTTATTATTTTCGTGCTGCTCGTAGACTATTGCTTAACTAATGTTAAAAAATACAGGATATATTTTTATTAGTTTCGGACTGCTCGTGGACTATAGCTGAACTACTGGAAAACTACAGGATATATCTTTATTATTTTCGGACTGCTCGTGGACTATAGCTGAACTACTGGAAAACTACAGGATATATTTTTATTATTTTCGGACTGTTCGTGGACTATTGCTTAACTAATGATAAAAAATGCAGGATATATTTTTATTAGTTTCGGACTGCTCGTGGACTATACTGAACTATTGGAAAACTACAGGTTATATTATCATTATTTTTTGACTGCTCGTGGACTACAGCTGAACTACTGGAAAACTACTGGATATTTCTTTATTATTTTCGTGCTGCTCGTAGACTATTGCTTAACTAATGATAAAAAGTGCAGGATATATTTTTATTAGTTTCGGACTGCTCGTGGACTATAGCTGAACTACTGGAAAACTACAGGATATATTTTTATTATTTTCGGACTGCTCGTGGACTACAGCTGAACTACTGGAAAACTACTGGATATTTCTTTATTATTTTCGTGCTTCTCGTAGACTATAGCTGAACTACTGGAAAACTACAGGATATATTTTTATTATTTTCGGACTGCTCGTGGACTATAGCTGAACTACTGGAAAACTACAGGATATTTTTGTATTCACGCGGATTGCTCGTAGACTGTAGCTGAACTACTGGAAAACTACAGGTTATATTATCATTATTTTTTGACTGCTCGTGGACTACAGCTGAACTACTGGAAAACTACTGGATATTTCTTTATTATTTTCGTGCTTCTCGTAGACTATAGCTGAACTACTGGAAAACTACAGGATATATTTTTATTATTTTCGGACTGCTCGTGGACTATAGCTGAACTACTGGAAAACTACAGGATATATCTTTATTATTTTCGGACTGCTCGTGGACTATAGCTGAACTACTGGAAAACTACAGGATATTTTTGTATTCACGCGGATTGCTCGTAGACTATAGCTGAACTACTGGAAAACTACAGGTTATATTATCATTATTTTTTGACTGCTCGTGGACTACAGCTGAACTACTGGAAAACTACTGGATATTTCTTTATTATTTTCGTGCTGCTCGTAGACTATTGCTTAACTAATGTTAAAAAATACAGGATATATTTTTATTAGTTTCGGACTGCTCGTGGACTATAGCTGAACTACTGGAAAACTACAGGATATATCTTTATTATTTTCGGACTGCTCGTGGACTATAGCTGAACTACTGGAAAACTACAGGATATATTTTTATTATTTTCGGACTGTTCGTGGACTATTGCTTAACTAATGATAAAAAATGCAGGATATATTTTTATTAGTTTCGGACTGCTCGTGGACTATACTGAACTATTGGAAAACTACAGGTTATATTATCATTATTTTTTGACTGCTCGTGGACTACAGCTGAACTACTGGAAAACTACTGGATATTTCTTTATTATTTTCGTGCTGCTCCTAGACTATTGCTTAACTAATGTTAAAAACTACAGGATATATTTTCGTTATTTATTGACTGCTACTGGACTATATCTGAACTACTGGAAAACTACAGTTTATATTTTCATTATTTTTTGGCTGCTCGTGGACTACAGCTGAACTACTGGAAAACTACTGGATATTTCTTTATTATTTTCGTGCTTCTCGTAGACTATAGCTGAACTACTGGAAAACTACAGGATATATCTTTATTATTTTCGGACTGCTCGTGGACTATAGCTGAACTACTGGAAAACTACAGGATATATTTTTATTATTTTCGGACTGCTCGTGGACTATATCTGAACTACTGGCAAACTACAGGATATATTTTCATTATTTTTTGACTGCTCGTGGACTAAATCTGAACTACTGGAAAACTATAGGTTATATTATCATTATTTTTTGACTGCTCGTGGACTACAGCTGAACTACTGGAAAACTACAGGATATATTTTTATTATTTTCCTGCTGCTCGTAGACTATTGCTTAACTAATGATAAAAAATGCAGGATATATCTTTATTATTTTCGGACTGCTCGTGGACTATAGCTGAACTACAGGATATATTTTTATTATTTTCCTGCTGCCCGTAGACTATTGCTTAACTAATGATAAAAAATGCAGGATATATTTTTATTAGTTTCGGACTGCTCGTGGACTATACTGAACTACTGGAAAACTATAGTATATTTTTGTATTCGCGCGGATTGCTCGTGGACTACAGCTGAACTACTGGAAAACTACAGGTTATATTATCATTATTTTTTGACTGTTCGTGGACTACAGCTGAACTACTGGAAAACTACTGGATATTTCTTTATTATTTTCGTGCTGCTCGTAGACTATTGCTTAACTAATGTTAAAAAATACAGGATATATTTTTATTAGTTTCGGGCTGCTCGTGGACTATATCTCAACTACTGGAAAACTACAGGATATATTTTCATTATTTTTTGACTGCTCGTGGACTACAGCTGAACTGCTGGAAAACTACTGGATATTTCTTTATTATTTTCGTGCTGCTCGTAGACTATTGCTTAACTAATGATAAAAAGTGCAGGATATATTTTTATTAGTTTCGGACTGCTCGCGGACTATACTGAACTACTGGAAAACTATAGTATATTTTTGTATTCACGCGGATTGCTCGTAGACTATAGCTGAACTACTGGAAAACTACAGCATATTTTTTTTTATTCGCTTGGATTGCTCGAAGACTATAGCTGAACTACTGGAAAACTACAGTATTTTTCTTTTATTCGCTCAGATTGCTTGTAAACTATTGTTCAACTACTGAAAAACTACTGTTTTTTTTTCATTTTTGACTGCTTGCAGGCTATTGCTCAATTACTGGAAAACTACAGACTGTTTTTTATTTGTTTAGACTGCTTGTAGACTATTGCTTAACTATTGGAAAACTACTGTTTTTTTCCGGTTATGACTGCTTTTAAACTATTGCTCAACTACTGGGAAGCTACAGAATATGTTTTTAGGCACGACCGCAGTACGGAAGTGCCTTATTATTTGTTAAGGCTGTTTGTTAACTAGATCTGAACTACAGGATATTTTTCGATTTGTTCAGACTGATTGTAAAGTACTGGAAAACTACATGATGTTTTTTTACTCGTTCATTTATGAAGCAAATAAAAAACTAGGACGCTCGTAATATTTACCTTTTGAGGTTAATAGAAATTAATATACATTCCAGATCATACAATATTGTATAGTCTAGAAATATTATTTTATTAGGTTAGAAATTCAATTATACATAGAGTCATGCGCAAAAATGAATAGCCAATCAGAAATCCAATGGATCTGTGGTACATAGATTCTGTTGACATACGCATAACATCATTTAAATTGGAACTTTTATAGGACAGGAAATAGTTTTTCTTATAGAATAGATTAGATTTTTATTACAGAATTAACAACTTTATTCTTCTTGAATGTTTTTTTTAACATGAAATAAACTTTATTAATGCTTTTGCATATTTTTTAAAGCGAGCTTCTTTAGAGTCTGGCCGCGTTGTTGCATTTGCAACGTACGCTTGCATTGAAGAGTGATACGTTGTCCTTTGTGTATCCAAAACGACTTAGCACATGACCTGTGAAAAATGTAGAATTTTATATTATATAAATCAACCAAAACTGTGCATGCATTTGTACGTGTGCGTATACACTGAGAAAAATGGAGTTTACTTTAGTAGTATACAATTTTCTAATATTTTATTAATATTATAATTGATACATTTTGGGCATATTTTTAATATTTATATGTATATTTTTTCATAATTTTGCGTGAATTTTCACGTGATTTCTCACGCAATGATTTAGCATCATTTCTCACGTAAGAGATCACTTTAAAAATCACTTATAAAATTAAAATACTTGTTTTGAATAAAATAATTTGACCGCAAGAAATGAAAAAAAAAATCCCTAAGCATAGATATAACCCCGATCCTCAACTTTAGAATCCGCATTATCTTACTAATTGAGCTATTTTCATACACTCATAAAATTCTATTCAATTTATACATATCTAAAAATAAATAAGAACCAGAGAGAAAGAGTAGAGAGGAGGTAAAACAGATAATAAACAAAAATAAGGGAGAAAGAGAAAAAAAGGGTACAAAGGGGATTAGTGAACATCAGAAAAAGGTTAGGGAAAGTAGAGAGAGATAGAGACAGAGAAGAAGAGAACGGCACGACCGCGGACCACAAACCATAGTAGTGACCAGATAGTAGAGTTACTATGGATAAAGTGGAACGACAGGAACGAAGAGAAATAGGAATTTAAAGCCCCACGAAGATTTGAACAGGTACGGGGAGGAGATGATACAGGGAGAAGAAGCGACAGCACATCAAGAGGGAGAAAAGCAAGAAAAGGGAGCAGAGGAGGGGTGAGAGCGCAAAAACAGTTGATCCTAACGGAGAGCTTTAAGAAAAAAGAAAGAGAAGGAGGGAAAAGAAAGGACAGAAGCCCAGCAGAAAAGCAGAAGAAGACAAGGGAAAAAGCGGAAACAGTAGAAGATAAAAATCCATTTAAAAGGAGCACACTAACGCTTAGGACCCTGATGAAAATAGGAGAAGAGGGACGAAGAAATGAAAGAGAGAAGATAAATAGTGCGGCAGAAGGGCAAGTACGGTAAAGATAAGATATTAAAAAAGGAAATGGAAAACAAGATAAGAGTTATAAGAAAAGACAAAGGAAGATCCCGCAGGAAAAGATAATAAAGAAGGAGAGCAGAATACAGAAAAAAAGTGAAATAAAAAGCAAATGATGGAGTTGGAGTGGAGCGTAGAGGAAGGAGAAAGAGAAATAACGTGGTGATAACAGGATTAAAAGGAGATGGATCGGACAGAAGGAAGCTGAAGAGCTGGATAGAAGAGTAGCTGGGAATCACAATGGAGAATCACGGAGTTGAGAAGGACGTGGACGATCAGAGGAAGGATCACGAATAGAATAGGAGCGGAATGCAGGGATCGGGAATAGAAAGAGAAACCAATGAGGACGAAGAATAGATTGAAAGGGACAGACGTGTTCATTGATCACGACTGGACCTGGAAGGAGAGGAGGATCGGTGAGAAGCTAAATGAGCTGGCAAAATAGTGGCAAAGGAAAGAAAAATTAGTGAAAATGGGGAGAAACAGACTGAAGGCTGAAGCGGCGGAATACGTATGGAGAGAGAGAGAGAGAGAGAGAGAGGGGGGGCAGGAATGGGGAATATATAAAGACAAGAGGAACGAAAAAGGAAAAGCGAAGGCTAAGGAGAGCATAGAAATACTGAGTTGGAACGTGGCAGAACTGAAAGGAGTAGAAGAAGAGTGGTGAAGGTTCACAAAAGGATTTGATGTCGTCTGCCTGCAAGAGATATGGACAGAGAAGAAGCTGCAAGGGTACGAGATAAAGGTAAGAGAGGCAAAAAAGGGTGGGAACTGACGAAGGCTGAAAGGAGGAATGATTATGGCAGTAAGCAAAGAAAGCAAAGGGGACACAGTAGATTGGATGAGAGAAAGCATAGGTGAATTTATAGGGGGGAAGATTCAGATTAAAGGGAAAAAATGGTGAATAGGTTCGACAAACATGAGGGAAGAAAGAGAAAAGAATTATGAGGAAACGGATGGTTGATAGAAAGAACAGTGGGGGAGAAAGTACTATGGTGTGGGGACTTAAACGCAAGAACAAGAACAGCGGGTGGAGATCTAGATGAGGAGGAAAATTAGGATAAAAGGGCATCAAAGGATGAGATGATAAGTAAGGAAGGGGAGGAACTGCTCGATAGAACGAATGAAATGGGGAAATGGGTTTGTGCATTTTAGAGAAGAGGGCTAAAGAGAGGGAGGTGGAGCAGGAAAACGTATATGCAGGAGAAAAGAGAGCTAAGAAACTTGAATAGGAAAAAAAAGAAGAATGTCTAAGAAAAGAGATAAAAGAAGCGAAAGAGGACAAAACAGGCAAAAATTTCTGAAATATGGTTGAAAGAACAAGGAAAAGGTAAAGACAGCAAGCAGACAGAGGGATAGAGCACGTAAAATGGCTAGAGTACTTCGAGGGACAATTGGAAGAGCAAGAAGAACAGCAAGGCAGAGGGAGAGAAGACGAAGCGGGAAAAATAAAAAAAAAATAAAAAAAGGACCGTATGCTAAAAAGTAATATAACATTACGTAAATAGTTGCGTGATCAGTCTGTGATTAGTCGCGTGATAAATCGCGTGCATTATCACGTGATAATTCGCGTGAATTATCGCGTGATTAATCGCGTAATTATAATATTTTCAGTAGGGGTACGTGATTTATCACGTACGAAATTAATCAATAGCGTCACGCTATTTATAGCGCGATTTGTCGCGTAAAAATGGCTCAGATTGTAAGACAATGGATTGCGAAGTTTAAGGACCAGAGTTCAATACTTGGTTGTTTTTTTAAATTTTTTGTGGTCAATTTATTATGGATATACATTTTTATCTAGTGAATAATAACTAGTATAGTATCAAAAGTAATACTTTAGCAATATCATGTTATTGCCTTTAATTGTTAACTACCTTAACTCCTAAGTAATATTGCAATTTTATAAAACGCACACGCACATATACATGCGCATATACAATTAACACGTATTTCATCGTTTCTGCACTTCTTTGTAAAACCTCTGTGAGAAAGAGAACAAAAAAAGAAGAAAATTAATTATGCGTAATGAATTTTTTAAAGGATGGAGACTACTCAACATTTTTTTTGATTTTTGTATATTAAATAATATATAAAATGTAACATCATAAACTATATTAAAAAAAGTAAGAAAATTACCCCGTTTATAGCTTTTAATATTGATAATTTTCAAAATAGTCCTAGCGATGAAGCTTTCAATCATGGTAATTACCATTTGAGGTATCGTTTCTAATCTACGTGATAAAGTGATTTGTGTGTGGAATTTTTTAAAGTAGTAAGATAAAATGCCAAGAACATATCTATTATCAAAATCGCACCACTAATCTGTTATTATAATGCAGTGGTGAACAATTATGTAAAATTTTAAATTGATTTGATACATGCCTCTTTGCCAGGAACACTAAATTATAGATTTATTAATTTTATGATAAGAAAATTAATGTTTAATTAAAAAGATTCTTCTCAGTCAAGAATATTATATTTACAGCGTTATTTACATGTATCTTATCGAATTGTAATTTTTTGATTATATGCTACCTGCAACAGAGTACTTAAAATAGAACTAATTTAGCTTGACATTTAAGTCAACACTTTTCAATTTTTGAAAAGTCTAGCTCCATCCTTAAACCGATCAACTTCTGACTCATACGTATAAGCCAAGCTTCAAACTACATAAGCTACAAGCTTCATTTTCATTTGTGAATACAGTAAAATGTGAGCAACCTCAGAGTGTCATTGATGCATCAGCGCGCAGCGACGCGCTGATTGAAGACCTAATGCCTAATAAGTCAAGATTTTTATAGACCGATTGTGACGTTGGCAGAGTCAAAGTATTGCAACCACACGAGGTCACAAGCCCACTTAGCCCTAGGCGCATACTACATTTTTTGTAACGCATGTACGGATTTTCACGTTTTTTTGGCAGACTAAGCGGGGCTAATACAACTTTATTCAGACGCGGCAACCATGCGCGCACACACACACACACACACACACATATACATATAATAAATGAAAAACGCCCGCTGCTCGAGAAGCGCGCAGTGAAAATTGAAAAAAATCCGCTACCTTTAATTCTTCTTTTACTTGCCAATCTAAAAAATGTTACTATAGTCCGACTTAAGGAGATGTCGGAGCCGTGCTGATTGATCTAATAAATGTTCTAGTTTTCCTCATTGCGGCCCGAAGGGAAGAGCGCGCTGATTGGTCGCGAGCAGCGAGCGGGTCTGAGCGCGCAAGTCGCGGCGCGCTGCCCGCCACTGAGTCTCAAGCCGTCAAAAAGGAGAGACGTGTTCACGAGTGTTTGCTTTTTTGTGTCCGTTGCCGAGATTACTGGGTCACGTCGCGTCGCATCACCGGGCGTGGATCGAGAGGATCGCGCGTGGGATTCTCGCGGAGTGGTGTAGAGAGAGAACGAAAGAAAGAAAGTGTGTGAGAGAGCCAGACCAGCATCAGGTCCAGAGGAAGAGGACGCGGGCGCACTATCTGAACGAGCTGAAGCAGTAGCGAGGTAGCTGAGGAAGAAGACGCGAGAGGGAGTCTAGGAAGCTCAGGAAGAAGACGAACGGTAGACAGAGATAGAGAGAGAGAGAGAGAGAGAGAGAGAGAGAGAGAGAGAGAGAGAGACAGATTAGATTAGATTAGATTAATTGCTCTTTATTTTTGTACATTTTGTTGTACATATAACAAATATAGTGTATTATGATAAAGGAATAAATAAAATTTGTGTAAGGGTATATAGTATAAGGTGTGTGTGATGTTGAGAGATGGCATGAGATGAAAGAGAATGTATGTATGTTTGTGCGATGTTTATGTGTTTTCCAAATTAAAGAAATAATTTTTAGCTGCTTGTTTGAAGTGTGATATGGATAGTGTGTCGCGAAGTTGAGATGGAAGGCTGTTCCAGAGGTAGGAGGCGCTGATGAAAAATGAATTCCTCAGCGTCACCGTCTTGAAGGACGGGATGTCCAGTGGAGTCACCTCGCCCCTGACAGGCCTGAGTGCGACGTGGAAGTCAAAATAGGCTAGTAGATAAGCTGGTATTGAGGTGTTGAAAATTTTTCTAAGAAAACAGGCCATGAAGTACTTCCTACGTCCGGCGGTGGTGAGCCATTGCAGCTCACGCCTGTAAGGGGAGATGTGCTCGTCCCTCCTTACACCATAGATGTATCGGATTCCCGTATTGACAAGCCTCTGCAGTTTTAAGTCAAGCTCTTGAGTCAGGTCGCAGTAAACAAGTGAGCAGTAGTCGATGAGGGGAAATAGGAGTGCTTGCACCAAATGTTGGCGCAACCTGAGAGAGAGAGAGAGAGAGAGAGAGAGAGCAGGAGAGAGTTCCACGAGGAGAGGAGGAGAAAGATAGCGTAAGGAGCCTAGTGTGAGTGAGAGAGAGCATGATTGAGTATGTAGTAAGAAAGTCGTCTGGGAGTCGTGTGTGGGCGAGAGACGCGAGAGAATTTTGTAGGAGAAAACGCGAGTTAGATCGAGAGAAAAGCCGCGGAGAAGCGAGAGAATGTGGGATACGCTCAGAGCCGATTCTGAGAAGCCGGGGCCGCTTTGAAGAGAGGGTATACTCGAACTTTGAGTGTATTCATTCCAATCGTCCTTGAGTAACCCGACTCGAGATCCAGCGCGACCTCCTCCGAGATAGAAAGAGGAAATCGGAAACGTTTTAAATAAAATAATAGTATCGCGGATTCGAGGCCGAGGATTCGACAGAGCAAGTTAGCTCCTCGGGTTTTGCCACGTCACACGTAAATAATAAGAACTCGGCGCGAGGTAGGGTCACAATCAGTGAAGTTCCCTCTAACAGCCCCTTAACAGGTCAAAAAAATACCAAAATCGTGCATGTGTTACAAAATAGTATAATAGGCTCCTATAGGGAATAAAGTAGGCTATGTATTCCCTGCGTTAAATATTTTCCAAAGAAATATTTTCTACTATATATTTTTAAATTTCTCTTTCTTGAGGTTAGGAATTCACACATACGTAAAGATTTCGCGCGAAAGTGTATATACATACACTGTACAGCCGATCAGAGAACGCGGATATGTTTACCATCTCTTATTAAAAATATGATTTTCACACATATCGAAAAATGTTGTTCATAATGTACTTTTGACCGCATCTAATCTCTCAGGATCAAGGGCTGGTTTCGCTGGGATGGTTAGGTTGAAATTGCTCTGTTTACCCGATTTGGAACTAGTGGCTAGGACCTCCTCAGTGAAAACTAATGATAATAAATCAGTGGTAAAGCTTGACACGCTATGTGTTGAACAATCACGGAGCTTCATTTTCGAGACAAATATATCGGAATCTCCAAGCCTTAGCCAAGTCTTCGTCTTCTGTAACAAAATCATTTTTTATAACGCGTGCATAAAAAAAGATCATTTTCGGCGCCTATAAAGTATAACGCAAATAAAGTTTTCCGAGCGTCGAAAATCAAGTGAAATGTTTATAAAATCTGATCTTGTGCTCAAACATAGAAATAACCAATGATCATCCTTAGTTGCACAATGTACTATATTATGTACGTACACTCGACGGTAACATATTCATATGGAACGCTTTTGAAATGCTCTAATCAGAGTTCTCGATTTACAAAAACTAACCAATCGCAGGTTGCGTCATTTCAAAAACAGTTTCACAGGAATATGTTATGACGAGTATATAGAGGAGATACGCCCAAATTAAGATGTTGACCTGCATGGGATGCCATCAGTTTCCAGCTTCTGGGGCGAGATTGCGGCACTTGCGCCCGGTAGGTTAAGCTTTTAGCGTTTAGAAAGTCATACTTCGAGGCCGTGTTGCTCGAGCGAGAGCGAAAAAAGTTTATTGGAAAGTATTGTTTTCTGCATTTTTGGAGCTGTCAAAGTTCAACGACGCTTACCTCCATAGAGGTTTAGTTTGAAGTTTAAACTTTCGAAAAATTCCGGTGTTATACGCTATATCTTGCTTTATTCCACTGTATAACTTTAAGGCGTAATCAAACTTTTTTTCCCCAGAATGGGATGAGGCATGTTATACCAGTATGGAACGTGTTTTACTTCATCATGCTAATTGTTGATTTAATGTTTAGTGTTACAAACAGAGAGGAGACACAGACGAAAGGCAAAAAAGTAGACGACGGGACTCGAACTCACGGACCCGAGAGCCAGAGGCCTGTGCTCTAACCACTCAGCTAACGTCTACGATGCATTCGGACGCTATATGCATCGTAGTACGGCTCGGCGGACTTTTATCGCTGCTCGCGTTGTGCGTCTGTGACAAAGGCTTTCAAACGCTATAGTCGAAAAAAGCTTTGTTTAGCCCGGAAATACTTTGAGGAAAATTAGAAGAGAAGCTGCGATCGATTTCGGTGCATTTCGGAAATATTTCTAAAATTGACGGCAAAAAAGAATAAACTGATTTAAACAAAATTTCTGCGCTTAAAGCAAACAATTTTAATGGTTTTTAGACGTTCAGAATATATACGTGTTGTAATTACCGTAAATATTAACGGCGCACAGTGGAAGAAAATGGACAAAATTCCAGCCACGCGTCATTTTAAATCGTATAGCTATGAATTTTTTTGTAATCTCTTTAGAATAGCATGAAGTTTGAGCTACAGGTGCGGAAATTATTGTATCACCTTCCCCTTAACCCATCCGACCCCTAGAAACCACCCCTATCAAGCCACAAGTAGGCTAACCCACCTAACCCAGGGAACAGCGAGTTCAATCGCTTCCTTTATTTTTTAAATAATCAAGTCCCACACCGCTAGCCAGCTAATCACCTAAATACGTATCCCTAACTCGCCTAACCCCTAAAAAAAACACCCCTACCAAACCACATCAGGCTAACTAACCTAACCCTGGGAACAGCAAGTTTAATCGCTTCCTTTTTCTTAAAATAATGAAAACCCACTTCACAGGCCAGACCAGAAACACGCAGAATCGCGACATGTGATTCAAGACATTATTACAAGTAAATTAGTCACATTATTTGTTAGCTGTAATTATTGAATGAACTGCTATTAGTTATCTGTGTTAAAACAGATTTCTTGGAGTTGACAAGTTTCCAGTTTCATGGGTTAGGGATTGGATGATTAGGTAGTTAACTGGCTTCTGGTGTGGGACTAAATTATTTTAAGAATAAAGGAAGCGATTAAACTCGCTGTTCTCAGGGTTAAGTAGGTTAGTCTGTTTGTGGTTTGGCTGGGGTGGTTTATAGGGGTTAGGGGGTAGGTGATTATGTGATTTGCTGGCTTCTGGTGTAAGGCTTAATTATTTTAAGAAAAAAAAGCGATTCAAGTTGCTGTTCCCAGGGTTAGGTTAGTTAGCCTGCTTGTGGCTTGGTAGTGGTGGTTTCTAGGAATCGAATGGGTTTAGGGGAAGGTGATACAATAATTTCCGCACCTGTAGCTCAAACTTCATGCTATTCTAAAGAGATTGAAAAAACATCATGTCTATACGATTTAAAATGACGCATCGCTGGAATTTTGTCCATTTTTCCCACACTTTTTCGATAGCCCAAAAAATTATCTTTTACGGTTCGGCTTTTCATTTGGATATCTCGCAAAATTAATGGTATCCCCGTATAAAACATCGAAGGCTCCTATAACAGCAAGCAAATTTTCCAGTTTCTCCCCTTTTGGCTTTTTCCCATTGTTATCAAATTTGGTAAAAGTTATTTTTACCAGGGTGTGTATCATAGACATAAGAGAGATAGACTGCGTGTGTAGGTTAGCATAAGTGGCACCCTGTTAGAGAAAGACAGACTCTCTTATGTCAATGTGTAAGACAAAGACACCATACCTTCTATCAATGCTTGGTATATGGAAAGAAGGTATGTTGTCTTTCTCTAATAGGGTGCCACTTTTGCAAACCTACACACGCAGTCTATCTCTCTTATATCTATGCTGTGTATAAGAGTTTTGAGGTTATGGGGTTTTTAGGTTAAAGTTTGGCCTGTTAGTAAATAAGAATTTTGAGGTTATGGGGTATGTAGATTTTAGATTGTATTATCTGTGTGTAAGAATTTCAGGGTCTACGTTTTTAATCTTACTATACATTTTCTCATTTAATTTCTATTAAACAATATACATAAAAATCAGAAACCAATCGAACCATATTTATTTTAGTTAATCGGTTTTAATTAGAATTTTTCCAGGAAAAAACTACGATTTAACTCCACTTAATATTATAGAATGGTATTTAATTAATTTTTTACATGTGTATTTTTATTTTCCCAAAATAATGTTTTCTCACAAATTCTAAACGTATTGTCAAATAATAATTATAAGTGAATTGAAATAATTTGTTCCAGGACCAAAAGTTATGTATTGAGTTTGAGATCTGATCAATGAATCATGAGAGAGATAATGAAATTTTAACAATGAATTTTTGCTTTTTGTCCAAGATCTAAATTATCCTTGAATGTCCAGGTCTCAATCTTGATAAATTAAAACCTTATATTTTTATAAGATTAAATAAAATAATAACATTTTTGGAGTCTCTATTATAAAAAACAATTATCAATGAGTCTGAAGCTAACCAGGTGTCCAGAGCACTTCAAAACCTTTGGTGTGCTTTGCGTGCCCCAGCAGTGTCTACTTGGCCTAGGATGGCTTATTTGCATTCTATCGCTTTCTGTAGTACTCCATGTGCCTGGACCATCTCTAGATGGCCAAGGTGGTCTATGGTGAGTTTAGGGTAAGCAGAGCACACCTGGATACAAAAGGCTATGAACTATCGGTTCCCCAGACTCATTGATACCTTTTTTTGATAATAAAAACTTCAAAAAAGTTATTATTTAATTCAATCTATTATAAATATTAAGTTTTAATGTATTATGAAATGTGTAAATTTGATAAATCTGGGTTTTAAAGTCTTGTCTTATACTCTCACTCGGTGTTTTGGTTGAAATTTCAACTTTTTTTCTAAGGAACATAGAGTAATAGAAAAAATACTGACTGATTCTACATAAAGAGACAATAAAAAAGGTTATCTATGATTTTTCCTGTAAACCTAAAAGTATTTGAGAAATAAATATAAATTAACTCAAAATTTTTAATCTTCAGCCATTTTTAATTAAAAAACTATTAAGTTTACAGGAAAAATCATAGATACCTTTTTTTATTGTCCTTTCATGTAAAATCATGAGAAATTTTTTTTATCCATCTATGTTCCTTAGAAAAAAAGTTGAAATTTTAACCAAAACACCAAGTGGGGGAACATATTCACAAGCTACTTAAAACCCAGATTTTTCAAATTTACGCATTTCATAATACATCAAAATGTTATACTTTTAATAGATTGATTGAAATAATACCTTTCTTGAAGTCTCTGTTATAAAAAAAAGTATCAATGAGTCTGGAGGACTGATAACCAGGTCGCCAGAGCACTTCAAAGCCTTTGGCATCCAAGTGTGCTTTGAGTGCCCTGACAGTGTCTAGTGGGCTTGGGATGTTTTTTTTTTGGGGGGGAGATCATGTAGTACACTCTATAACTTTTTGTAGGCAGGTGTACTCCGTGTGCCTAGACAGTCTCTAGGTGGCCAAGGTGGTCTACGGTGAGGTTAGGGCTATGAAATTCACTGGAAACCTGGTTATCTGTCCCCTAGACTTAAAGATACCTTGTTTGAAATAAGTTGAAGATGAGGGAAGCAGTAAAAACCAAACAAAAAACTAAGACTGATTCCTAGAACACACTAAAAATTACTTCATGATAAACCACGATATCTTTAGAAAAATATTAACCACACAAAGATTACTGAACACACTTTTGAGATAATGTTAATGACTACGATTCACACCTAAAAACCAAGCAGTGTTTAATTTACATATAAGGATGTTCTTTGGGGATACAGCAATAGAAACGAGAAAGCAACCTTTTTAATATTAACACAAAACAAAAGGAAAATTGAAGTAAATTAATAATAGAACGTGGAGTAATTTAAAAAGCTTAAGTTTTTTAAATGCCCAAAAATAGGTTAAGCATGCAGGCTATGAAACTGTTTGTTTTCATCTATTTCATAGATTAAAATAATCATGATTATAAATATAATGAATCACCTGTACGGTTTCAGAATCCTCTCTTCTCTTTGAGGTAGATGCTTTTGCGTCAGCATTTTTTTTCGAAGTATCTGCCTCCACCAAGCTTGGATTATCGTTTTCCTTGTTAGAAGAAGATGAAGTTACTGGATCGTGATCATTATTCTTTTTAGAAGCAGATGATGTTGTTCCTGAAGACTTTAGGGTGTTTATTTCATTCTGCAAACACTCTAACCTTTCCAGTAAAGCAGCAACTATGGTATCTTTCTTAGGATTTTTTTATTTAGATGGCGATGCAGCGTGAAGATTCTAAAATATCATTTCAAAATATTTTTACAATTTGAAGAAGCAATAAAAATTGTTGATGAGAAAATATTCAACTTACTGCAGTCAAATCAACAGTGTCATTATCGACGGTTTCAGTAGCATCTTCATCATTATTTTCTTTTTCCTTTTGGTCTTTCTTTTCTTTTCCATCATCATTGTCCTCATCATCATAGTCCTCATTATTTTTGTCACCATCTTTTCCACTATCATTTTCAAAGTCTGCATCATCTACAGAGTCTTTGGGTTTTGTACTAATCTCTTGATCATCATCAGAGTCATTGTCTTCCTCCTTCAAATTGAAAATGATACAGGTATTTATTTAAATAATTATAAACTGGTTCACAATGTATATATATATATATATATATATATATATATATATATATATATTTAGGATGTTTTAAACATTGTAAGGATTGGACGTATGGTGTGAGATACTAATATGGATATTGAAATAGCTACAGCACAAATTTGTAATACAAGCAAATGTAAAAATGTAATATTTAAAGCATTGCAAATGTTACAAAAACTGGAGGTATGATTTGAAACACCCTGTGTATACATAAAGTTGCACTATGAACATTTTTGCATTAACATCAAAATGAGTGGTCGATATAATATAAAAATCAACTCACAGTTTCTTCAAATAATTTTTTGGCTACTTGCTTGCCTGTAGTTTTCTCTAATTTTTTAGAATTAGTTTTAAAAGTTTTATATTTGTGATCTGTATCACTGGCTTCATCTCAGAGTTAAACTTCCTCTTCAATGCTTTTCTTGCACTCTTTGTAACTTTTGATACACCTTCCTTTCTATAAAGCTTTTAATCTGCTCTCATATCGACCCACCCTAAAAAGAATAATTTTTTTCACGCTTAAAATGTATGAACGATAGCATGGCAATCTCAGTTTCATTAGCAATAAAGAGGTTAGAATCTACAAAGCACTGACAATTATTATTTCAAATGACTCTATTGCTCGTTTCCAAATTTTTATTTAAAAGAGGGTAAATTAATCGGTCACTACGGCTTAAACTTAAAATTACAGGGTCAATCCATGCTTATTCTCCTATAGTAGGAGTCTGAACAGCAGGCTGGCCCTAT
This sequence comes from Nasonia vitripennis, assembly GCF_009193385.2. Classification (NCBI taxonomy): domain Eukaryota; kingdom Metazoa; phylum Arthropoda; class Insecta; order Hymenoptera; family Pteromalidae; genus Nasonia; species Nasonia vitripennis. Next base: position 1,381,147 of record NW_022279608.1, read on the forward strand.
GCAACAAATAAAAATTGTTGACGTTTCATCCACTGACAATAATGATCAACTTTCTCATAAAAAAAAAAAAAATAAATAAACAGGTGCTACAGAAGAACAAATTGGTGTATACTTACTACCATGTGCCAAAATCTTAACAGCATACTTTTGAAATTTGGCTTTCTCTAGATTTTTCTTCATAATTTTCACTGATGATACAATTTCGCAGTCAGGCCATGAAATAGATAATTCTTGCCCATTTGCAATAATATTTTCAATATCTCTTTGATGAGATTTTTTTAGCCAAGACAGATAGCCAGTGACAGCCTTTTGTTGGTTGGAAAATAGTACCAATATACACTCATTATTATTCATCGCACGCTTCTTCAATTTGAACTTAAAAACGATAGGTAAGTAACTTATATACTTTATAAGTAGTTACACTTCCTTGCCGTTTTTTATTTCACTATCTAATGTAAACGGCTTTTATACGACGAATCAACAAATGGCTACGTATACGAGTCAACAGACGTTGTCAAGAAGAACCAATTCGATTATTTTTGGTAACTTTATATCCTGATGGACTATAACATAATTTAGTGCATGTATTTTTATGTTGATAATGCCTGTGAAAATATTTCACATGAGATTTTATCAAGATAGCAAGAGTTCAGAATTTGAGGTTAAAATATTTTTGTATTTGTATACCAGTATATTCAACAATTACTTCAAGGTCGTTATTCTATGTGCATTAATTCTGTATAGAGTAGAAAATATATTCATTGTGAATCGTTCTATTTTACAAGCATTTCAAATTTTCACATAGTTTGTACAGAATTTATATAATTTACTAGCTTTTACAAACAAACTTTGATAATTAAAAATTTTAACTAATTCTGTTGAAATATGAATACAGAATACTGTGTTGAGATTCGTGACTACACCATATATAGCTAGCCAAGTGCCATCATAAGAATCATACATCCGGGCACTCTTACATATAATATGCTTACAATTACACATATTCAAGATTTGAAGCCCCTAACCTTTAAAATCAGCCTGAAGTTGTATTTTTTTTTTATTTCTAAAAATACTATAACTTTTAATCAATATTTTATTGATTTTACTTTCCAAATATTGAAAATATAACTTTATTAAATATATAACATTCGATAAATCTGGGTTTTAAGTAGCTTGTGAATATATACTCTCACTCAGTGTTTTGGTTGAAATTTCAACCAAAACACAGAGTAAGAGTATATATTCACAAGCTACTTAAAACCCAGGTTTATATCAAATTTACGCATTTCATAATACATTAAAATATTATATTTTTAATAGATTGAATACAATAATACCTTTTTTGAAGTCTCTCTTAGTGTGTGTGTCGCGAGGCACGTGTCGCGGTCGTGCCTAAAAAATATAATTAAAAGCAATAGACTCAATCTTTTTAAAATTTTATCGATTTCTACTGTAATTTTTCATATAGAATTTTATCGACTTATATTGATCTTATTGCGTTTTATCAAGTTTTAATGCAAAAAACGATATTAAACGTTATACTCAAAGTCAATAAGAAATCTTATCGATTTTTATCAACTTCTATCGATTTCTTTTTAGCAAGGACGTTTCATCTAAATATACAATAACAAAATTGCTTAAGGTTGTCCGATCTGTTGAAAATATCAAGGTTGATATGAAAGTTGATATGAACCTTGATGCAACCTTAATTTAACTTTGATACCATCCTTATTGATTATACCTTGATCTGAATTAATAACAAACGCGGATTGCGGGCTCATATATATATGATAGCCTATGATAGGCTCAACGTTAATAATGCATCAATAAAAGCATTCGTTGTTAAAATTTATAATCCTATACGAGCAACAATTCAAAATCGCAAATTCAAAATGGCCGATCCAAAATGGCCAATCATTGCACACTTGCTCCACATTACATGACTCTAAAAATTGGTTTGTCGTCGGATTTTCACTACCTCTAAACCAAAATTGAGATCCTAAATTCAAAATGGCCGATCATTGCACACGTGTTTTTCCTTTATATTGCTCTAAAAATTGGTTTCTCGTCAGATTTTGACTACCGCTGAACCAAAATTTGGGATCGCAATTTTCAATTTTGAGGTTAGGAATCCGTTTTTCATCAGTATCTCGTTAAAGAAATCTTTTTCACGAACAACCGACAAAATTTCCGCCCCATACATGGGGTTCCAACTATTGATTTCCTACTGGAGTCATATAATCAGATTATAGATTATTAACCGCAAAATTAAAAATCTGATTATACTACCTCATGGAGTGGTCGATATTCGAGGCCCCTTTCGTACGGAGCAAAAATTTTGTCAGTTTTTTGTGAAAAGGCTTCCTTAACCGACGAAAAAAGAAATTCTAACCTTAAAATTTAAAATCTGATAATACCACCCGACAAAGTGGTCCATATCCGAGACCCCACGTATAGGGCCAAAATTTCGTCCGTTTTTCGCGAAAAGCCTTACTGAATGAGATACCAACGAAAAACGGATTTCTAATCTCAAAATTGAAAATATGACTATACCGCTCCACCCTTGGAAAAATCGTCACCTATAGTTTGCCATCATTTTGCCAACGTTTTCAGTATCGGTTGGCGAAAATTCCTGTTATTTTTCTTACGGGTTTTCAGTCACGGTTGGCGTACCTCTGATGAAATTTTTAAAAAAGTAAAAAACTTCAAATAAACTTCATTTACAGCACAAAAAATGCATTCACGATGCTATACTATCGATGAACAAACATACGATTTAACAATTAACCCACTTTACAGCGTGAAATTAGTAAATGAAACAATTGTGTGTAGGTAAGAATTTGGGGTTAGAAGAGCATATGGCTCGAGAACGGGCTCGAGCGCGGCACTCATGTCGCGCATGCGCGCCAGCTGCAGAAGTAGGCTCATACAAGACTCGTATTTGCCCTGGTAAAAATAACTTATTAAATCCGATTCAAAAGGTAATAGATTGTAATTGGATTTCTTAATCGGAAATTATTCAATTAAAACCAATTTAATCGATTAAAATCTATTTAATCTGATTATAACTTTTAGTCGGTTTTAATCGAATTCAATCAGTTGTATTTTTCAATAAATATAACATTTTATTTAAAAACACAACTGTTTAAATCCGATTAAGACCGACTAAAACTTATAATCAGATTAAACAGATTTTAATCGATTAAATAGGTTTTAATTCGATAATTTCCGATTAAGAAATCCAATTAAACCCTATTATCTTTCGAATCGGATTTAATAAGTTATTTTTACCAGGGTGTATACCTACATGTGGGATCCCCTCCTACCAGCACATGTGACCCGACGCGCCACCTAGCGGAGCACGACGACGTGGCGAGAGCGAGGTGAGCTTATCATCAGCTCAGACGCTTCTGACAATCAGTCCCGGCCTGGCCGCTGGTGCGAACAGATCTTTATATAGTCTATTTGTTCAGTCTATAATATAATCTTAGCCTTACTCAACATCCAGCTTTGTCATTTCTCTTGATCCTGTCCGTTCCCCTTTTCCTACCCTAGCTCCTATCTAAGAGGGTAGTAGAAGAGATCTCTCACTCTCTAAAGCGGTGACCCTGACTCTAGAATACTCGCAATCAACGAGTCATCACGCGGTGCCATTTTCGACGCCTTGACATTTCACGAAGCCTCAACCGCGAGCTCGCTTTCTTCAGAGCTCGCTTCAGCTTCCGCTCCTGGCGACCAGCAGCCTTTTGCTTAACTTAAGCTTTTATTTCTATCTTTACACCGACAAACCCACGTATTTTCGCGCGGCCCTTTGCAGTCGCGTGATGATGCTTTTATATATAATTTACGGCATCTCCACGTCTCGCGCCGGCCATTCTAAAGCCGCGTTACGACGCTTTTATCTTTTTTTGACGATTTCACGTCTTGTGTCGGCCATTTTTAATTCGCGCCGACGCTTTTAATCTCTTTACGGTCCACGCACAGCCGCAGAGTACGATTCTCACCGGCTCATCTACAGTCGGTGAGATCAACAACCACACCGCAACATCAGTAACGAGACCAGCGAGTAGCGGAGCCAACATCAGCGGCAACAACTCCATCACCGGCGCACGGAACACCATGGCGTCGCGCAAAGCCGCCATTTCACGTCGCTTGCGCGCAAGCAGCCATTTTCAGCCGCGCGTCAACAATAACAACAGGCGTCAACATTGGCAGTCGCATGTTATCTCGTGCGCCGCGCCAGCGACTTCATCACCAGCAACAACAAACATCGCTTACCGCGCAGTGCCACGGCCAACTTTGCCAGCGCGCCGATGCCGCGTCAACCGTCATCGCGGGTACATCATCGCACGTCTAGCATACGCTGCACGTTTCACGTTGATATTTTCAGCCGTTCCATCATCGCGCCATTTCGCGCCGAACACATCGAGAAGCCGCACGCCTCGCTCGCATCGACAGACGCCACGCAGACCAGCTCATCCCTGGGCCAACAACTCGCTAACGACGACGACGGTCGCGGACGAGCTTATCGCTCCGGATTTTGCAGCCATCGCAGCCAGCTGATCGCCGTCGTCCAGCTCGCTAATCATCGCATGGCAGCATAGCGGAATTGTCGACTTGGCAGCAGCATTTCATCACGCAGTGTCATCTTCGACTGCATCCTGGGCACCGACGTCCTAGCACATCCCGGCACCCGAGGATTCTCAGCGAAAGACGCTTTTCAAGGCCGACAACCCAGGGCTCCGGGTCGTCGGCTTCAACATCACCGACAGCCGACATCAAGGACATCCCTGAGGGCGTCCATCTCATCCCCCAAGCCTTTTCACTGACACTTGGACGCTGCGCAACCTCTGGACAAGGACACTGTAGCCCAGGTAGACATCTTTTGTTTCGTCCAGCATCACTGGCCATAGGCTTCTGCGGACGTATTCGTGGGTCTACGTCCATCCAGCCAATCAGAACCTGGCGACTATGGCCGATCATCAACATCATTTTTTGCCACCGCAGTTTTGCCTCATCTAGGCTCAGTAGCCCTCAACAGCAACAGCTGAGGCGCCACGTTCAGCATCCGCAGCCTCCCTTCCCGGCATGGCCCCCTCTACAGGAACTTATCATCGTACCTCGGGCAGTCCCCACTTGTCACTGGTGGGAGAATAGCTGTGAGGGTCCTCTTCTACCACCACATGCGGCCCGACGCACTGCCTAGCGGAGCATCAGAACGTGGCGAGAGTGAGATAGATAGATATTAGTATTTATTTATTTGAACACAAAAAAAAAACAATACAATAAGTACACTTTATACATTTTTCGCCATCTTACGCAATTTGTTACTATAAACAGACTTTATACATTCTGTACAATATACGTAGAGCGGTGTCAAGGCGGTGTCAATGCCATATAAATAAGTGTTCTTCTAGAGAGTATGAATCACGTCAAATACATTAAAAAAAAAAAAAAAACACAGCGCTGCGAAAAATAGACATCTTGTAGATGTCCGCGCAATGCAGTTTTGTAAAAATTTAAGTAGTGCAATGATTTTCCAGAGGCGCGCACTGCAAGCCCTAAATGAATGCAGGCCCACGTTCGTATGAGATCGAGGCAGCAGTAGCTCCCTACCCTCGCCTCTAGTGGATTTTCTGGCCTTATTATTAACAAAACAATCTTGCAGATAAGAGGGCTTTTTGATGCAAATGATTGTGTACAGAAGCAGCGAAGAATAATAATTCACCCGCTGTTAAACTGTCAGCCACCCCAGCCTCAGTCGGTAAGGGGTTGGCTGCTAGCTCCACAAATATAGCGCACGCATAAATTTTGAAGACGGTGGAGTCTACCCCGAAGCTCCTTGGTTACATCTACATATACCAGTGAGCAATAATCTAGATGAGGAATGATAAGCGCTTCAGCCAGCCGTCTTCGCAGAGACTCGGTAGTAAAAGCTCGGAAAGACCTCAAACCATGAAGTGCATGGTTTACTCGCTTTGTCACGTAGTCCATATGAGGCTTCCAGGAGAGCTTAGCATCCATAAAAATACCGAGGTTTTTAACAGTATCACCTCAATGCCAGGAAGACTAAGTTCCTGAATATGGTTTACATTGTGGCCTGACCCAAAGAAAATAGCTTTTGTCTTCGAGACATTAAGACTGAGGCCAGAAGCTCTCGCCCACGCAGACACTGTCCTCGTCGCGCTTGTCAAGCGTCTAATCCCCAGATCGAGCTTAAGCAATTCTTCCTGCGTGTTAACCTGAAGATCGTCTGCATAGAGGATATGTTTGACCTGGTCAAGGTTTAAGGTTTTCGCGATATCATTTATATAGAGACTGAAGAGAAGGGGTCCTAGGACCGAGCTCTGTGGAACTCCAAGATTGGTACTGAGCCAATTCAACTGACCAAAAGATTTCGTAACAACTTTCTGTTTTATATCAGACATATAGGATTTAAAACTACTAGGAAGTCTAAGTGCGCTTCGCGTACTCCTTATTATGTCATCAATTACATCTTTCCAGAAAGATTTAAAATCTTGGCACCTATACTGAGTACTGATAGAAGCGTTTGTAGGTTATGTAATGAAATTCGCGGCTTCATATCTTGGCAACCATAGCAACTTAATGACCCAGCACGTCCACTTAGCAACCAATCAGAATCACGAAATAGAAGCTTCACAACCAAGTCTAGAGGAAAGTGGGGAACGAGTAGCAAAAAAATCAAGCAAGTCCTGAAAGTCGGATGTGCAAACTATCAAATTCACTTTTTTTTGAATGGATCCATTCAGTTTTCGCGTTCTATCAGTCAAATAAAAAATGAAACCAACCTACTTTTCGGCTTTGAATTTGAAGCTCATTTAATTAATTGATCGGACTTAATTTTTTGTAATATTCTTGGAGACAAAATTAGACGTACTTTATGGACTGCATTTTCAGTAAAACTGTTGTTTCTCGTATCTAAATAAAAATTGGCAGGTTACAGTGTATTCTGATTTAGAAAAAATTTTTAGACGAGCCATTTTTCACTCCACCATAGTATATTATGTACCAAGGGAAAAAAGTGTGCTGTGCGTCCCTTGAATGTAGGTTGTCGCTCGAATAAAGCGAGGACAGCAAGCACGCAAGCGCACACAATCTACCCCTACGAAAATAACCTGCACACAATTCTACAGGACACGATGCAAACATTGTTGTTGTAAATTTGCAAGATGGTGTACATTAATGTATGTAGGTAGAATAGTTCTGCAGGATGACATGAAAACGTCTACATAAAATTATAAAGATCGCCTGCATGCAGTGTGTATATTAATGTGCAGTCAACCGACAGAAATTTTGTTAGCACACTTCTTTCCCGAATGCAATATACGACATTTTGACATACCCAGCTTAAAATTCATACTTGTTCATTGCCAACGGGATAAAGATGTGCAGCGTAACGCGCTGTCTGTGCTAGCGCCATACGCGAATACACACCTGCCAAAAATATTCACGTAAAATTTTACATCAAATAAAGTGTGCCAAAGTGTGCGATACTGTGCCGTACCGTGCCAAAGTGTTTAAATTCGAAATTTTGCTGCACTTTATAGCATACTTTGCGACACTTTGGCACACTTTGGCACATTTTGGTACACTTTGGCAAACTTTGGTACAATTTGGCACACTTTGACATCATGGGTTTTTCGGAAACAAACATCTCTTCTTTGACACAGTATGGCACGGTATAGCACAGTATGGCACGGCGTGGCACACTTTATCACACTTTGGCACACCATGGCACACTTTGGCACATTAAGGATATCCCGCCGTCCGCGCGCTAAAACATTGCCACTGCACGATGCCGTCATATCGTACGTCATATTGTATGTGTTGTCCTAGTAGTACATAACAGTACATAATTTAATAAAAAAAAATAATTCTAGCGTTGGTAAGACTTTAATCTGGATCCTTTGGGTTAGTAAGCTGGAGGTCTACCACTGAGCCACGAGTACTCGTTACAGTTAATACAAAAATTTAGACTCATGTACTTCAAGTAGCTTTAAATACCTAGTCCTTTTACAATATTAATTAACAATTCCTCGGTATTGCTTTAAAGCTGCTGTCCGCCGTAAATGTTGGAAAAACATGTCTTAACAGGGATATCCGCCAGGAATCCAAGTTTTCCACATTTGCCAAAGTATGCCAAGGTATGCCAAAGTGTAGTGAATTTCCGAATTTGAATACTTTGGAACATTATGGCACACTTTGGCACACTATAGCACAAAATCCATTTCCACTAGGGTTACATGAGATTTTGACGTGAGATCTCATATGAGATTTAGCAATAGGGTTTACACACTGGGGTATATAAAAAACATATTTTTTCTCAAACTAAGCTAATATATTTTAAAATAATATTTTCAGATATATTTGGGCACAAGGTTTCAATATTTTTGTACACAGTATATTTTTTTCTTTCCCTATATAGTATTGCTTCTATTAGTATCTTGTATTTGAAATAGTCGAATATTGTATGTCGAATAGAAAGACCAAATTGATAAAAATATTATTTTGCTGGTAAAAAAAGTGAAACTCTTCAATAAAGCATTAATAATATCTAGAATTGACGTCAAAGCGTCTTAATTTTATCATCACGTTAATTCCATCGACACATATATTTATTACAATCAGACGATATTATTATGTTAAATATATTTTGTTTTAGGGTTGTATAGCTGATTCGCAACTATACGATGGATGTGACTTGTCAAGAGCGGAAAGTGAATTACTCATTTTAACCTTATCTCTTAGGCAGTTTTTCAAACGCTGCCTTAGAAGATGTTTTGAAAACCATCGATTGTCATCTTCCACATAATGAGTATAAATCAATTTACCGATTTTTAAAATCATTCAGTGAACCAGAGCATAAAGAGTGTTACTATTGTCCTGACTGCCCTGCCAATCTCAATTTTGAAACAGGTATTGACAGAGTAGAATGTGAATTCTGTCAAAAAATATACGTTCGATCATCAAATAGAGGAATAACGCCGGTAATTGTAACTGTAAATGAACTCCCATATCGATTGCGAAAAAACAACGCTCTACTTACCAGCTTGTTCTACGGAAGTAAACTCCCTATGAACGTGTATTTAAAGCCGTTTATTAATGAACTGAAAGGATTGACTAAAAAAGGTTTTAAATGTGTTCCATACGGATGTAAACAAGAAATCACTGTAACACTTCACACCATTTTTGCAACAGTAAATTCAATTGCTAGGCCTCATGTACAAAATAAAACCCAACATAATGGACGATGTGGATGCTCTTATTGTGATCATGAAGGAGAAATAGTAGTCGTAGGTAGAGGTTTCTCAAGAATGTACTGCGGGTCGGAAGGTAACCTTAGATCGCACGAACAATATATAGAAGATGCTAAACTCGCCATAGAAAGTGATGAAATCGTACGAGGCATCAAGGGTCCATCAATTGCATTAAAAATTCCAAACTTTGACATGATTCACGGCTTTCCGCCTGATTATATACATTCCTGTCTTTTGGGAGTCGGAAAACTTTTCGGAACTGAATGGTTCGATTCCAAAAACAGTGATAAAGACTGGTATATGGGTCTAAAGTTAAATGAATTTAACAATCGGTTTTTAGCAATTAAATTAAACCTCCAACTGAAATAACAAGAGTTCCTAGAACTATTACTGATTCAAAAATAAAGGCTAGTGAGTGGAAAAATTTCAGACTCTACTATTCGGTTCCTTGTTTAAGTGGTTTATTTCCAAAAAAGTATTTAAAACATTGGCTACTTTTTGTATTTAGTATAAATACCTTTTTACAACAAAAAATTACTGATGAAATGTTTTCACTTGCTGAAAATGCATTGTATAAATTTGTTAACCGTATTGAACACTTGTATGGCAAAGAATTTATGAAATATAATGTACACATACTTTTACATATACCAATGTATGTTAAAAAGTATGGTGCTCTTTGGGCTTGGTCTGCATTCTCATATGAACATTTCAATGGGGTCATACAGCATTTATTTCATGGCACTCAATCAATTTCCTTGCAAATCTGCAGAGCATACAATAAAATTAGAAACGTGCAAAATAACTCTTACGTTTTCAGTAGTCCAAATTGCAGCGAACAAGGTAGAAAACAATTCATTTCTATAATGAATCGATGCAAAATACAGCGTTGCATTGATTATGGAACCCATTTGAGGGTATTTGGAATACCAAATGAATTCAAATTGTCATTGAATACCAAACTGATTATTGAACAGCTATTAAGACAAGAAATCGAAAGTGATGCTCATGCGTATGAACGCTTCATTTACAAGAATTCACTCTTCCATACAACGAAATACAGAAGATAACAAAAGAGAGATCACTCTACTGTTTTAACTTACAACAATGAACTTATCGTACTTACTGATTTAATTGTTGTTCGAGAACTGCAAAGTAATCCTGAAAAGTACATTTTACTAGGAACAAAGCTAATGGTTGTAGATGAAACAATCTGTAAAATAGACAACATTTCAACGAACCTATTTTTATTCATCGTCAGAAAAACGAGCAAAATTGTCAGTATTAATCTATCATCTATAATGAAAAAATGCATCATGGTACCTCTCAACACAGATAAGTGGTGTGTTGTACCACTTGTAAACAACCTGGAAACGGATTAAGACTACATATTTAATCATAAGAAAATTGTAATTAAAAATGTTGATTTTATTACTTGCAAATAGGTTTCAAATGTAGAGTGAATGTAGTTGACGGCTACGTCCTAGGTTTTAAAATTGATTATTCATCCGATGTTTCGGGCAATTAAGTGTTCTTCTTTAAAAGCTGGTCAATTTTCATAAAACATTCAAGGTTGATTACACGTACCATTGGGGAACCAAAAACGTTAAAATATAATTGATTTAATATAATATATTTCTTTATTACATCAACAGATTTAGTTTTATACGTTGTTTTCCAAAATCTAACAACTCAACGATGATGTATTACAGGTGCCATAGATATTCATGACACACATTTTGATTTAAAAAATGTATCTATGAGATTGTAGTAATATACAACAAGATATAAATAAAATGTTTAATTGGTCATTTGCAAATAGACTTACTTATATTTTTGACTACCGTATGAATAATACAAAATAAAAATAAAGTTATTGGGATAAAGAACCTACGTGTATTCCTTAATTCCAACCTTCCATACGATTAACTTCAATTATGTAGTAAATATATGCAGGGTATCAACAGTTGTACGTTTCATTACTAGATTTTTGAATGATTTTAAAAACAATCAAACTGTAATTAAACTAGTATTTTTCGTTAATAGATCATAAAGTACCCCTTTACGCATGTATAACAAATATATTCTTTGCCCTGAGTAAGAATGAGTGACTTTCCGCATTAATAAAAATGGCGTGTAAGGAAGTACTGCGCTTTTACATACTCGCTTGCGTGCACTTTATGCACAGTGTATATAAAAATCTTCTTAACACACTGATTTCGATGCCTAAAGTAGCTTGTTACGCACACAATAGCAAAAAACTAATGCACACAGTAATCAGTATGAAGCATAGTATTCTTCATCGGAAGAAAGAAAATGTGTAGTTAACAATAGTTTTGTATTAGGTAGAAAAAAATAATGAAAATATATCCTGTAGTTTTCCACTAGTTCAGATATAGTCCACGAGAAGTCAAAAAATAATGAAAATATATCCCGTAGTTTTATAGTACTTAAGCAATAGTCTACGAGCAGTCCGAAAATAATAAAAATATATCCTGTAGTTTTCTAGTAGTTAAGCAATAGTCTACGAGCAGCACGAAAATAATAAAGAAACATCTAGTAGTTTTCCAGTAGTTCAGATATAGTCCACGAGCAGTCCAAAAATAATGAAAATATATCCCGTAGTTTTCCAGTAGTTAAGCAATAGTCCACGAGCAGTCAAAAAATAATGAAAATATATCCCGTAATTTTTCAGTAGTTCAGATATAGTCCACGAGCAGTCCGAAACTAATAATAATATATCCAGGATTTTTTAACATTAGTTAAGCAATAGTCTACGAGCAGTAAAAAAATAATGAAAATATATCCTGTAGTTTTGTAGTAGTTAAGCAATAGTCTACGATCAGCACGAAAATAATAAAGAAATATCCAGCACTTTTCCAGTAGTTCAGATATAGTCCACGAGAAGGCAAAAAATAATCAAAATATATCCTGTAGTTTTCCAGTAGTTCAGATATAGTCCACTAGCAGTCCAAAAATAATGAAAATATATCCCGTAGATTTCTAGTAGTTAAGCAATTGTCTACGCGCAGTCTGAAAATAATAAAAATATATCCTGTAGTTTTCTAGTAGTTAAGCAATAGTCTACGAGCAGCACGAAAATAATAAAGAAATATCTAGTAGTTTTCCAGTAGTTCAGATATAATCCACGAGCAGTCCAAAAATAATGTAAATATATCCCGTAGTTTTCCAGTAGTTAAGCAATAGTCTACGAGCAGTCAAAAATAATGAAAATATATCCCGTAGTTTTGTAGTAGTTAAGCAATAGTCTACGATCAGCACGAAAATAATAAAGAAATATCCAGTACTTTTCCAGTAGTTCAGATATAGTCCACGAGAAGTCAAAAAATAATCAAAATATATCCTGTAGTTTTCCAGTAGTTCAGATATAGTCCACTAGCAGTCCAAAAATAATGAAAATATATCCCGTAGTTTTCTAGTAGTTAAGCAATAGTCTACGAGCAGTCCGAAAATAATAAAAATATATCCTGTAGTTTTCTAGTAGTTAAGCAATAGTCTACGAGCAGCACGAAAATAATAAAGAAATATCTAGTAGTTTTCCAGTAGTTCAGTTGTAGTCCACGAGCAGCAAAAAAATAATGAAAATATATCCTGTAGTTTTCTAGTAGTTAAGCAATAGTTTACGAGCAGCACGAAAATAATAAAGAAATATCCAGTACTTTTCCAGTAGTTCAGATATAGTCCACGAGAAGTCAAAAAATAATCAAAATATATCCTGGATTTTTTAACATTAGTTAAGCAATAGTTTACGAGCAGCACGAAAATAATTAAGAAATAACCTGTAATGTTCCAGTAGTTCAGCTGTAGTCCATTAGCAGTCAAAAAATAATGAAAATATATCCTGTAGTTTTCTACTAGTTCAGATATAGTCCACGAGAAGTCAAAAAATAATGAAAATATATCCTGGATTTTTTAATATTAGTTATGCAATAGTTTACGAGCAGCACGAAAATAATTAAGAAATATCCTGTAATGTTCCAGTAGTTCAGATATAGTCCACGAGAAGTCAAAAAATAATGAAAATATATCCTGTAGTTTTGTAGTAGTTAAGCAATAGTCTACGAGCAGCACGAAAATAATAAAGAAATATCTAGTAGTTTTCCAGTAGTTCAGTTGTAGTCCACGAGCAGTAAAAAAATAATGAAAATATATCCCGTAGTTTTCCAGTAGTTAAGCAATAGTCCACGAGCAGTCAAAAAATAATGAAAATATATCCCGTAATTTTTCAGTAGTTAAGCAACAGTCTACGAGCAGCACGAAAATAATAAAGAAATATCTAGTAGTTTTCCAGTAGTTCAGTTGTAGTCCACGAGCAGTAAAAAAATAATGAAAATATATCCTGTAGTTTTGTAGTAGTTAAGCAATAGTTTACGAGCAGCACGAAAATAATTAAGAAATATCCTGTAATGTTCCAGTAGTTCAGCTGTAGTCCACGAGCAGTCAAAAAATAATGAAAATATATCCTGTAGTTTTCCAGTAGTTCAGTTGTAGTCCTCGAGCAGTAAAAGAATAATGAAAATATATCCTGTAGTTTTCTAGTAGTTACGCAATAGTTTACAAGCAGCACGAAAATAATAAAGAAATATCCAGTACTTTTCCAGTAGTTCAGATATAGTCCACGAGAAGGCAAAAAAGAATCAAAATATATCCTGTAGTTTTCCAGTAGTTAAGCAATATTCTACGAGCAGTCCGAAAATAATAAAAATATATCCTGTAGTTTTCTAGTAGTTAAGCAATAGTCTACGAGCAGTAAAAAAATAATGAAAATATATCCTGTAGTTTTGTAGTAGTTAAGCAATAGTCTACGATCAGCACGAAAATAATAAAGAAATATCCAGCACTTTTCCAGTAGTTCAGATATAGTCCACGAGAAGGCAAAAAATAATCAAAATATATCCTGTAGTTTTCCAGTAGTTCAGATATAGTCCACTAGCAGTCCAAAAATAATGAAAATATATCCCGTAGATTTCTAGTAGTTAAGCAATTGTCTACGCGCAGTCTGAAAATAATAAAAATATATCCTGTAGTTTTCTAGTAGTTAAGCAATAGTCTACGAGCAGCACGAAAATAATAAAGAAATATCTAGTAGTTTTCCAGTAGTTCAGATATAATCCACGAGCAGTCCAAAAATAATGTAAATATATCCCGTAGTTTTCCAGTAGTTAAGCAATAGTCTACGAGCAGTCAAAAATAATGAAAATATATCCTGTAGTTTTGTAGTAGTTAAGCAATAGTCTACGATCAGCACGAAAATAATAAAGAAATATCCAGTACTTTTCCAGTAGTTCAGATATAGTCCACGAGAAGTCAAAAAATAATCAAAATATATCCTGTAGTTTTCCAGTAGTTCAGATATAGTCCACTAGCAGTCCAAAAATAATGAAAATATATCCCGTAGTTTTCTAGTAGTTAAGCAATAGTCTACGAGCAGTCCGAAAATAATAAAAATATATCCTGTAGTTTTCTAGTAGTTAAGCAATAGTCTACGAGCAGCACGAAAATAATAAAGAAATATCCAGTACTTTTCCAGTAGTTCAGATATAGTCCACGAGAAGTCAAAAAATAATGAAAATATATCCTGTAGTTTTGTAGTAGTTAAGCAATAGTCTACGAGCAGCACGAAAATAATAAAGAAATATCTAGTAGTTTTCCAGTAGTTCAGTTGTAGTCCACGAGCAGTAAAAAAATAATGAAAATATATCCCGTAGTTTTCCAGTAGTTAAGCAATAGTCCACGAGCAGTCAAAAAATAATGAAAATATATCCCGTAATTTTTCAGTAGTTAAGCAACAGTCTACGAGCAGCACGAAAATAATAAAGAAATATCTAGTAGTTTTCCAGTAGTTCAGTTGTAGTCCACGAGCAGTAAAAAAATAATGAAAATATATCCTGTAGTTTTGTAGTAGTTAAGCAATAGTTTACGAGCAGCACGAAAATAATAAAGAAATATCCAGTACTTTTCCAGTAGTTCAGATATAGTCCACGAGAAGGCAAAAAATAATCAAAATATATCCTGTAGTTTTCCAGTAGTTCAGATATAGTCCACTAGCAGTCCAAAAATAATGAAAATATATCCCGTAGTTTTCTAGTAGTTAAGCAATAGTCTACGCGCAGTCTGAAAATAATAAAAATATATCCTGTAGTTTTCTAGTAGTTAAGCAATAGTCTACGAGCAGCACGAAAATAATAAAAAAAAATCTAGCAGTTTTCCAGTAGTTCAGATATAATCCACGAGCAGTCCAAAAATAATGATAATATATCCCGTAGTTTTCCAGTAGTTAAGCAATAGTCCACGAGCAGTCAAATAATAATGAAAATATATCCCTTAATTTTTCAGTAGTTCAGCTATAGTCCACTAGCAGTCCGAAAATAATCAAAATATATCCTGGATTTTTTAACATTAGTTAAGCAATAGTTTACGAGCAGCACGAAAATAATTAAGAAATATCCTGTAATGTTCCAGTAGTTCAGCTGTAGTCCACGAGCAGTCAAAAAGTAATGAAAATATATCCCGTAATTTTTCAGTAGTTCAGCTATAGTCCACGAGCAGTCCGAAAATAATCAAAATATATCCTGGATTTTTTAACATTAGTTAAGCAATAGTTTACGAGCAGCACGAAAATAATTAAGAAATATCCTGTAATGTTCCAGTAGTTCAGCTGTAGTCCACGAGCAGTCAAAAAATAATGAAAATATATCCTGTAGTTTTCCAGTAGTTCAGTTGTAGTCCACGAGCAGTAAAAGAATAATGAAAATATATCCTGTAGTTTTCTAGTAGTTACGCAATAGTTTACAAGCAGCACGAAAATAATAAAGAAATATCCAGTACTTTTCCAGTAGTTCAGATATAGTCCACGAGAAGGCAAAAAAGAATCAAAATATATCCTGTAGTTTTCCAGTAGTTAAGCAATATTCTACGAGCAGTCCGAAAATAATAAAAATATATCCTGTAGTTTTCTAGTAGTTAAGCAATAGTCTACGATCAGCACGAAAATAATAAAGAAATATCCAGTACTTTTCACAGTAGTTCAGTTGTAGTCCACGAGCAGTAAAAAATTAATGAAAATATATCCTGTAGTTTTCTAGTAGTTAAGCAATAGTCTACGAGCAGCACGAAAATAATAAAGAAATATCTAGTAGTTTTCCAGTAGTTCAGTTGTAGTCCACGAGCAGTACAAAAATAATGAAAATATATCCTGTAGTTTTCTAGTAGTTAAGCAATAGTTTACGAGCAGCACGAAAATAATAAAGAAATATCCAGTACTTTTCCAGTAGTTCAGATATAGTCCACGAGAAGGCAAAAAATAATCAAAATATATCCTGTAGTTTTCCAGTAGTTCTGATATAGTCCACGAGCAGTCCGAAAATAATCAAAATATATCCTGGATTTTTTAACATTAGATAAGCAATAGTTTACGAGCAGTAAAAAAATAATGAAAATATATCCTGTAGTTTTGTAGTAGTTAAGCAGTAGTCTACGAGCAGCACGAAAATAATAAAGAAATATCTAGTAGTTTTCCAGTAGTTCAGTTGTAGTCCACGAGCAGTAAAAAAATAATGAAAATATATCCTGTAGTTTTCTAGTAGTTAAGCAATAGTCTACGAGCAGCACGAAAATAATAAAGAAATATCTAGTAGTTTTCCAGTAGTTCAGTTGTAGTCCACGAGCAGTAAAAAAATAATGAAAATATATCCTGTAGTTTTCTAGTAGTTAAGCAATAGTTTACGAGCAGCACGAAAATAATAAAGAAATATCCAGTACTTTTCCAATAGTTCAGATATAGTCCACGTGAAGGCAAAAAATAATCAAAATATATCCTGTAGTTTTCCAGTAGTTCAGATATAGTCCACTAGCAGTCCAAAAATAATGAAAATATATCCCGTAGATTTCTAGTAGTTAAGCAATAGTCTACGCGCAGTCTGAAAATAATAAAAATATATCCTGTAGTTTTCTAGTAGTTAAGCAATAGTCTACGAGCAGCACGAAAATAATAAAGAAATATCTAGTAGTTTTCCAGTAGTTCAGATATAATCCACGAGCAGTCCAAAAATAATGAAAATATATCCCGTAGTTTTCCAGTAGTTAAGCAATAGTCTACGAGCAGTAAAAAAATAATGAAAATATATCCTGTAGTTTTGTAGTAGTTAAGCAATAGTCTACGATCAGCACGAAAATAATAAAGAAATATCCAGTACTTTTCCAGTAGTTCAGATATAGTCCACGAGAAGTCAAAAAATAATCAAAATATATCCTGTAGTTTTCCAGTAGTTCAGATATAGTCCACTAGCAGTCCTAAAATAATGAAAATATATCCCGTAGTTTTCTAGTAGTTAAGCAATAGTCTACGAGCAGTCCGAAAATAATAAAAATATATCCTGTAGTTTTCTAGTAGTTAAGCAATAGTCTAATAGCAGCACGAAAATAATAAAGAAATATCCAGTACTTTTCACAGTAGTTCAGTTGTAGTCCACAAGCAGTAAAAAAATAATGAAAATATATCCCGTAGTTTTCTAGTAGTTAAGCAATAGTCTACGAGCAGTCCGAAAATAATAAAAATATATCCTGTAGTTTTCTAGTAGTTAAGCAATAGTCTAATAGCAGAACGAAAATAATAAAGAAATATCCAGTACTTTTCACAGTATTTCAGTTGTAGTCCACAAGCAGTAAAAAAATAATGAAAATATATCCCGTAGTTTTCCAGTAGTTAAGCAATAGTCCACGAGCAGTCAAAAAATAATGAAAATATATCCCGTAAATTTTCAGTAGTTCAGCTATAGTCCACGAGCAGTCCGAAAATAATCAAAATATATCCTGGATTTTTTAACATTAGTTAAGCAATAGTTTACGAGCAGCACGAAAATAATTAAGAAATATCCTGTAATGTTCCAGTAGTTCAGCTGTAGTCCACGAGCAGTCAAAAAGTAATCTAAATATATCCTGTAGTTTTCCAGTAGTTAAGCAATAGTCTACGAGCAGTCCGAAAACAATAAAAATATATCCTGTAGTTTTCTAGTAGTTAAGCAATAGAATACGATCAGCACGAAAATAATAAAGAAATATCCAGTACTTTTCACAGTAGGTCAGTTGTAGTCCACAAGCAGTAAAAAAATAATGAAAATATATCCTGTAGTTTTGTAGTAGTTAAGCAATAGTTTACGAGCAGCACGAAAATAATAATGAAATATCCAGTACTTTTCCAGTAGTTTAGATATAGTCCACGAGAAGTCAAAAAATAATCAAAATATATCCTGGATTTTTTAACATTAGTTAAGCAATAGTTTACGAGCAGCACGAAAATAATTAAGAAATATCCTGTAATGTTCCAGTAGTTCAGCTGTAGTCCATTAGCAGTCAAAAAATAATGAAAATATATCCTGTAGTTTTCTACTAGTTCAGATATAGTCCACGAGAAGTCAAAAAATAATGAAAATATATCCTAGATTTTTTAACATTAGTTATGCAATAGTTTACGAGCAGCACGAAAATAATTAAGAAATATCCTGTAATGTTCCAGTAGTTCAGATATAGTCCACGAGAAGTCAAAAAATAATGAAAATATATCCTGTAGTTTTGTAGTAGTTAAGCAACAGTCTACGAGCAGCACGAAAATAATAAAGAAATATCTAGTAGTTTTCCAGTAGTTCAGTTGTAGTCCACGAGCAGCAAAAAAATAATGAAAATATATCCTGTAGTTTTCTAGTAGTTAAGCAATAGTTTACGAGCAGCACGAAAATAATAAAGAAATATCCAGTACTTTTCCAGTAGTTCAGATATAGTCCACGAGAAGGCAAAAAATAATCTAAATATATCCTGTAGTTTTCCAGTAGTTAAGCAATAGTCTACGAGCAGTCCGAAAATAATAAAAATATATCCTGTAGTTTTCTAGTAGTTAAGCAATAGTCTACGATCAGCACGAAAATAATAAAGAAATATCCAGTACTTTTCACAGTAGTTTAGTTGTAGTCCACAAGCAGTAAAAAAATAATGAAAATATATCCTGTAGTTTTCTAGTAGTTAAGCAATAGTTTACGAGCAGCACGAAAATAATAATGAAATATCCAGTACTATTCCAGTAGTTCAGATATAGTCCACGAGAAGTCAAAAAATAATCAAAATATATCCTGGATTTTTTAACATTAGTTAAGCAATAGTTTACGAGCAGCACGAAAATAATTAAGAAATATCCTGTAATGTTCCAGTAGTTCAGCTGTAGTCCATTGGCAGTCAAAAAATAATGAAAATATATCCTGTAGTTTTCTACTAGTTCAGATATAGTCCACGAGAAGTCAAAAAATAATGAAAATATATCCTGTAGTTTTGTAGTAGTTAAGCAATAGTCTACGAGCAGCACGAAAATAATAAAGAAATATCCAGTACTTTTCCAGTAGTTCAGATATAGTCCACGAGAAGGCAAAAAATAATCAAAATATATCCTGTAGTTTTCCAGTAGTTCAGATATAGCCCACTAGCAGTCCAAAAATAATGAAAATATATCCCGTAGTTTTCTAGTAGTTTAGCAATAGTCTACGCGCAGTCTGAAAATAATAAAAATATGTCCTGTAGTTTTCTAGTAGTTAAGCAATAGTCTACGAGCAGCACGAAAATAATAAAGAAATATCTAGTAGTTGTCCAGTAGTTCAGATATAATCCACGAGCAGTCCAAAAATAATGAAAATATATCCCGTAGTTTTCCAGTAGTTAAGCAATAGTCCACGAGCAGTCAAAAAATAATGAAAATATATCCCGTAATTTTTCAGTAGTTCAGCTATAGTCCACGAGCAGTCCGAAAATAATCAAAATATATCCTGGATTTTTTAACATTAGTTAAGCAATAGTTTACGAGCAGCACGAAAATAATTAAGAAATATCCTGTAGTGTTCCAGTAGTTCAGCTGTAGTCCACGAGCAGTCAAAAAATAATGAAAATATATCCTGTAGTTTTCTACTAGTTCAGATATAGTCCACGAGAAGTCAAAAAATAATGAAAATATATCCTGTAGTTTTGTAGTAGTTAAGCAATAGTCTACGAGCAGCACGAAAATAATAAAGAAATATCCAGTACTTTTCCAGTAGTTCAGATATAGTCCACGAGAAGGCAAAAAATAATCAAAATATATCCTGTAGTTTTCCAGTAGTTCAGATATAGCCCACTAGCAGTCCAAAAATAATGAAAATATATCCCGTAGTTTTCTAGTAGTTTAGCAATAGTCTACGCGCAGTCTGAAAACAATAAAAATATATCCTGTAGTTTTCTAGTAGTTAAGCAATAGAATACGATCAGCACGAAAATAATAAAGAAATATCCAGTACTTTTCACAGTAGGTCAGTTGTAGTCCACAAGCAGTAAAAAAATAATGAAAATATATCCTGTAGTTTTGTAGTAGTTAAGCAATAGTCTACGAGCAGCACGAAAATAATAAAGAAATATCTAGTAGTTGTCCAGTAGTTCAGATATAATCCACGAGCAGTCCAAAAATAATGAAAATATATCCCGTAGTTTTCCAGTAGTTAAGCAATAGTCCACGAGCAGTCAAAAAATAATGAAAATATATCCCGTAATTTTTCAGTAGTTCAGCTATAGTCCACGAGCAGTCCGAAAATAATCAAAATATATCCTGGATTTTTTAACATTAGTTAAGCAATAGTTTACGAGCAGCACGAAAATAATTAAGAAATATCCTGTAGTGTTCCAGTAGTTCAGCTGTAGTCCACGAGCAGTCAAAAAATAATGAAAATATATCCTGTAGTTTTCTACTAGTTCAGATATAGTCCACGAGAAGTCAAAAAATAATGAAAATATATCCTGTAGTTTTGTAGTAGTTAAGCAATAGTCTACGAGCAGCACGAAAATAATAAAGAAATATCCAGTACTTTTCCAGTAGTTCAGATATAGTCCACGAGAAGGCAAAAAATAATCAAAATATATCCTGTAGTTTTCCAGTAGTTCAGATATAGCCCACTAGCAGTCCAAAAATAATGAAAATATATCCCGTAGTTTTCTAGTAGTTTAGCAATAGTCTACGCGCAGTCTGAAAACAATAAAAATATATCCTGTAGTTTTCTAGTAGTTAAGCAATAGAATACGATCAGCACGAAAATAATAAAGAAATATCGAGTACTTTTCACAGTAGGTCAGTTGTAGTCCACAAGCAGTAAAAAAATAATGAAAATATATCCTGTAGTTTTGTAGTAGTTAAGCAATAGTTTACGAGCAGCACGAAAATAATAATGAAATATCCAGTACTTTTCCAGTAGTTTAGATATAGTCCACGAGAAGTCAAAAAATAATCAAAATATATCCTGGATTTTTTAACATTAGTTAAGCAATAGTTTACGAGCAGCACGAAAATAATTAAGAAATATCCTGTAATGTTCCAGTAGTTCAGCTGTAGTCCATTAGCAGTCAAAAAATAATGAAAATATATCCTGTAGTTTTCTACTAGTTCAGATATAGTCCACGAGAAGTCAAAAAATAATGAAAATATATCCTAGATTTTTTAACATTAGTTATGCAATAGTTTACGAGCAGCACGAAAATAATTAAGAAATATCCTGTAATGTTCCAGTAGTTCAGATATAGTCCACGAGAAGTCAAAAAATAATGAAAATATATCCTGTAGTTTTGTAGTAGTTAAGCAACAGTCTACGAGCAGCACGAAAATAATAAAGAAATATCTAGTAGTTTTCCAGTAGTTCAGTTGTAGTCCACGAGCAGCAAAAAAATAATGAAAATATATCCTGTAGTTTTCTAGTAGTTAAGCAATAGTTTACGAGCAGCACGAAAATAATAAAGAAATATCCAGTACTTTTCCAGTAGTTCAGATATAGTCCACGAGAAGGCAAAAAATAATCTAAATATATCCTGTAGTTTTCCAGTAGTTAAGCAATAGTCTACGAGCAGTCCGAAAATAATAAAAATATATCCTGTAGTTTTCTAGTAGTTAAGCAATAGTCTACGATCAGCACGAAAATAATAAAGAAATATCCAGTACTTTTCACAGTAGTTTAGTTGTAGTCCACAAGCAGTAAAAAAATAATGAAAATATATCCTGTAGTTTTCTAGTAGTTAAGCAATAGTTTACGAGCAGCACGAAAATAATAATGAAATATCCAGTACTATTCCAGTAGTTCAGATATAGTCCACGAGAAGTCAAAAAATAATCAAAATATATCCTGGATTTTTTAACATTAGTTAAGCAATAGTTTACGAGCAGCACGAAAATAATTAAGAAATATCCTGTAATGTTCCAGTAGTTCAGCTGTAGTCCATTGGCAGTCAAAAAATAATGAAAATATATCCTGTAGTTTTCTACTAGTTCAGATATAGTCCACGAGAAGTCAAAAAATAATGAAAATATATCCTGTAGTTTTGTAGTAGTTAAGCAATAGTCTACGAGCAGCACGAAAATAATAAAGAAATATCCAGTACTTTTCCAGTAGTTCAGATATAGTCCACGAGAAGGCAAAAAATAATCAAAATATATCCTGTAGTTTTCCAGTAGTTCAGATATAGCCCACTAGCAGTCCAAAAATAATGAAAATATATCCCGTAGTTTTCTAGTAGTTTAGCAATAGTCTACGCGCAGTCTGAAAATAATAAAAATATGTCCTGTAGTTTTCTAGTAGTTAAGCAATAGTCTACGAGCAGCACGAAAATAATAAAGAAATATCTAGTAGTTGTCCAGTAGTTCAGATATAATCCACGAGCAGTCCAAAAATAATGAAAATATATCCCGTAGTTTTCCAGTAGTTAAGCAATAGTCCACGAGCAGTCAAAAAATAATGAAAATATATCCCGTAATTTTTCAGTAGTTCATCTATAGTCCACGAGCAGTCCGAAAATAATCAAAATATATCCTGGATTTTTTAACATTAGTTAAGCAATAGTTTACGAGCAGCACGAAAATAATTAAGAAATATCCTGTAATGTTCCAGTAGTTCAGCTGTAGTCCACGAGCAGTCAAAAAATAATGAAAATATATCCTGTAGTTTTCCAGTAGTTCAGTTGTAGTCCACGAGCAGTAAAAGAATAATGAAAATATATCCTGTAGTTTTCTAGTAGTTACGCAATAGTTTACAAGCAGCACGAAAATAATAAAGAAATATCCAGTACTTTTCCAGTAGTTCAGATATAGTCCACGAGAAGGCAAAAAACAATCAAAATATATCCTGTAGTTTTCCAGTAGTTAAGCAATAGTCTACGAGCAGTCCGAAAATAATAAAAATATATCCTGTAGTTTTCTAGTAGTTAAGCAATAGTCTACGATCAGCACGAAAATAATAAAGAAATATCCAGTACTTTTCACAGTAGTTCAGTTGTAGTCCACGAGCAGTAAAAAAATAATGAAAATATATCCTGTAGTTTTCTAGTAGTTAAGCAATAGTTTACGAGCAGCACGAAAATAATAATGAAATATCCAGTACTTTTCCAGTAGTTCAGATATAGTCCACGAGAAGTCAAAAAATAATGAAAATATATCCCGTAATTTTTCAGTAGTTCATCTATAGTCCACGAGCAGTCCGAAAATAATCAAAATATATCCTGGATTTTTTAACATTAGTTAAGCAATAGTTTACGAGCAGCACGAAAATAATTAAGAAATATCCTGTAATGTTCCAGTAGTTCAGCTGTAGTCCACGAGCAGTCAAAAAATAATGAAAATATATCCTGTAGTTTTCCAGTAGTTCAGATATAGTCCACTAGCAGTCCAAAAATAATGAAAATATACCCCGTAGTTTTCTAGTAGTTAAGCAATAGTCTACGCGCAGTCTGAAAATAATAAAAATATATCCTGTAGTTTTCTAGTAGTTAAGCAATAGTCTACGAGCAGCACGAAAATAATAAAGAAATATCTAGTAGTTTTCCAGTAGTTCAGTTGTAGTCCACGAGCAGTAAAAAAATAATGAAAATATATCCTGTAGTTTTGTAGTAGTTAAGCAATAGTTTACGAGCAGCACGAAAATAATAAAGAAATATCCAGTACTTTTCCAGTAGTTCAGATATAGTCCACGAGAAGGCAAAAAATAATCAAAATATATCCTGTAGTTTTCCAGTAGTTCAGATATAGTCCACTAGCAGTCCAAAAATAATGAAAATATACCCCGTAGTTTTCTAGTAGTTAAGCAATAGTCTACGCGCAGTCTGAAAATAATAAAAATATATCCTGTAGTTTTCTAGTAGTTAAGCAATAGTCTACGAGCAGCACGAAAATAATAAAGAAATATCTAGTAGTTTTCCAGTAGTTCAGATATAATCCACGAGCAGTCCGAAAATAATCAAAATATATCCTGGATTTTTTAACATTAGTTAAGCAATAGTTTACGAGCAGCACGAAAATAATTAAGAAATATCCTGTAATGTTCCAGTAGTTCAGATATAGTCCACTAGCAGTCCAAAAATAATGAAAATATATCCCGTAGATTTCTAGTAGTTAAGCAATAGTCTACGCGCCGTCTGAAAATAATAAAAATATATCCTGTAGTTTTCTAGTAGTTAAGCAATAGTCTACGAGCAGCACGAAAATAATAAAGAAATATCTAGTAGTTTTCCAGTAGTTCAGATATAATCCACGAGCAGTCCAAAAATAATGAAAATATATCCCGTAGTTTTCCAGTAGTTAAGCAATAGTCTACGAGCAGTAAAAAAATAATGAAAATATATCCTGTAGTTTTCTACTAGTTCAGATATAGTCCACGAGAAGTCAAAAAATAATGAAAATATATCCTAGATTTTTTAACATTAGTTATGCAATAGTTTACGAGCAGCACGAAAATAATTAAGAAATATCCTGTAATGTTCCAGTAGTTCAGATATAGTCCACGAGAAGTCAAAAAATAATGAAAATATATCCTGTAGTTTTGTAGTAGTTAAGCAACAGTCTACGAGCAGCACGAAAATAATAAAGAAATATCTAGTAGTTTTCCAGTAGTTCAGTTGTAGTCCACGAGCAGCAAAAAAATAATGAAAATATATCCTGTAGTTTTCTAGTAGTTAAGCAATAGTTTACGAGCAGCACGAAAATAATAAAGAAATATCCAGTACTTTTCCAGTAGTTCAGATATAGTCCACGAGAAGGCAAAAAATAATCTAAATATATCCTGTAGTTTTCCAGTAGTTAAGCAATAGTCTACGAGCAGTCCGAAAATAATAAAAATATATCCTGTAGTTTTCTAGTAGTTAAGCAATAGTCTACGATCAGCACGAAAATAATAAAGAAATATCCAGTACTTTTCACAGTAGTTTAGTTGTAGTCCACAAGCAGTAAAAAAATAATGAAAATATATCCTGTAGTTTTCTAGTAGTTAAGCAATAGTTTACGAGCAGCACGAAAATAATAATGAAATATCCAGTACTATTCCAGTAGTTCAGATATAGTCCACGAGAAGTCAAAAAATAATCAAAATATATCCTGGATTTTTTAACATTAGTTAAGCAATAGTTTACGAGCAGCACGAAAATAATTAAGAAATATCCTGTAATGTTCCAGTAGTTCAGCTGTAGTCCATTGGCAGTCAAAAAATAATGAAAATATATCCTGTAGTTTTCTACTAGTTCAGATATAGTCCACGAGAAGTCAAAAAATAATGAAAATATATCCTGTAGTTTTGTAGTAGTTAAGCAATAGTCTACGAGCAGCACGAAAATAATAAAGAAATATCCAGTACTTTTCCAGTAGTTCAGATATAGTCCACGAGAAGGCAAAAAATAATCAAAATATATCCTGTAGTTTTCCAGTAGTTCAGATATAGCCCACTAGCAGTCCAAAAATAATGAAAATATATCCCGTAGTTTTCTAGTAGTTTAGCAATAGTCTACGCGCAGTCTGAAAATAATAAAAATATGTCCTGTAGTTTTCTAGTAGTTAAGCAATAGTCTACGAGCAGCACGAAAATAATAAAGAAATATCTAGTAGTTGTCCAGTAGTTCAGATATAATCCACGAGCAGTCCAAAAATAATGAAAATATATCCCGTAGTTTTCCAGTAGTTAAGCAATAGTCCACGAGCAGTCAAAAAATAATGAAAATATATCCCGTAATTTTTCAGTAGTTCATCTATAGTCCACGAGCAGTCCGAAAATAATCAAAATATATCCTGGATTTTTTAACATTAGTTAAGCAATAGTTTACGAGCAGCACGAAAATAATTAAGAAATATCCTGTAATGTTCCAGTAGTTCAGCTGTAGTCCACGAGCAGTCAAAAAATAATGAAAATATATCCTGTAGTTTTCCAGTAGTTCAGTTGTAGTCCACGAGCAGTAAAAGAATAATGAAAATATATCCTGTAGTTTTCTAGTAGTTACGCAATAGTTTACAAGCAGCACGAAAATAATAAAGAAATATCCAGTACTTTTCCAGTAGTTCAGATATAGTCCACGAGAAGGCAAAAAACAATCAAAATATATCCTGTAGTTTTCCAGTAGTTAAGCAATAGTCTACGAGCAGTCCGAAAATAATAAAAATATATCCTGTAGTTTTCTAGTAGTTAAGCAATAGTCTACGATCAGCACGAAAATAATAAAGAAATATCCAGTACTTTTCACAGTAGTTCAGTTGTAGTCCACGAGCAGTAAAAAAATAATGAAAATATATCCTGTAGTTTTCTAGTAGTTAAGCAATAGTTTACGAGCAGCACGAAAATAATAATGAAATATCCAGTACTTTTCCAGTAGTTCAGATATAGTCCACGAGAAGTCAAAAAATAATGAAAATATATCCCGTAATTTTTCAGTAGTTCATCTATAGTCCACGAGCAGTCCGAAAATAATCAAAATATATCCTGGATTTTTTAACATTAGTTAAGCAATAGTTTACGAGCAGCACGAAAATAATTAAGAAATATCCTGTAATGTTCCAGTAGTTCAGCTGTAGTCCACGAGCAGTCAAAAAATAATGAAAATATATCCTGTAGTTTTCCAGTAGTTCAGATATAGTCCACTAGCAGTCCAAAAATAATGAAAATATACCCCGTAGTTTTCTAGTAGTTAAGCAATAGTCTACGCGCAGTCTGAAAATAATAAAAATATATCCTGTAGTTTTCTAGTAGTTAAGCAATAGTCTACGAGCAGCACGAAAATAATAAAGAAATATCTAGTAGTTTTCCAGTAGTTCAGTTGTAGTCCACGAGCAGTAAAAAAATAATGAAAATATATCCTGTAGTTTTGTAGTAGTTAAGCAATAGTTTACGAGCAGCACGAAAATAATAAAGAAATATCCAGTACTTTTCCAGTAGTTCAGATATAGTCCACGAGAAGGCAAAAAATAATCAAAATATATCCTGTAGTTTTCCAGTAGTTCAGATATAGTCCACTAGCAGTCCAAAAATAATGAAAATATACCCCGTAGTTTTCTAGTAGTTAAGCAATAGTCTACGCGCAGTCTGAAAATAATAAAAATATATCCTGTAGTTTTCTAGTAGTTAAGCAATAGTCTACGAGCAGCACGAAAATAATAAAGAAATATCTAGTAGTTTTCCAGTAGTTCAGATATAATCCACGAGCAGTCCGAAAATAATCAAAATATATCCTGGATTTTTTAACATTAGTTAAGCAATAGTTTACGAGCAGCACGAAAATAATTAAGAAATATCCTGTAATGTTCCAGTAGTTCAGATATAGTCCACTAGCAGTCCAAAAATAATGAAAATATATCCCGTAGATTTCTAGTAGTTAAGCAATAGTCTACGCGCCGTCTGAAAATAATAAAAATATATCCTGTAGTTTTCTAGTAGTTAAGCAATAGTCTACGAGCAGCACGAAAATAATAAAGAAATATCTAGTAGTTTTCCAGTAGTTCAGATATAATCCACGAGCAGTCCAAAAATAATGAAAATATATCCCGTAGTTTTCCAGTAGTTAAGCAATAGTCTACGAGCAGTAAAAAAATAATGAAAATATATCCTGTAGTTTTGTAGTAGTTAAGCAATAGTCTACGATCAGCACGAAAATAATAAAGAAATATCCAGTACTTTTCCAGTAGTTCAGATATAGTCCACGAGAAGTAAAAAAATAATCAAAATATATCCTGTAGTTTTCCAGTAGTTCAGATATAGTCCACTAGCAGTCCAAAAATAATGAAAATATATCCCGCAGTTTTCTAGTAGTTAAGCAATAGTCTACGAGCAGTCCGAAAATAATAAAAATATATCCTGTAGTTTTCTAGTAGTTAAGCAATAGTCTACGAGCAGCACGAAAATAATAAAGAAATATCTAGTAGTTTTCCAGTAGTTCAGTTGTAGTCCACGAGCAGCAAAAAAATAATGAAAATATATCCTGTAGTTTTCTAGTAGTTAAGCAATAGTTTACGAGCAGCACGAAAATAATAAAGAAATATCCAGTACTTTTCCAGTAGTTCAGATATAGTCCACGAGAAGGCAAAAAATAATCTAAATATATCCTGTAGTTTTCCAGTAGTTAAGCAATAGTCTACGAGCAGTCCGAAAATAATAAAAATATATCCTGTAGTTTTCTAGTAGTTAAGCAATAGTCTACGATCAGCACGAAAATAATAAAGAAATATCCAGTACTTTTCACAGTAGTTTAGTTGTAGTCCACAAGCAGTAAAAAAATAATGAAAATATATCCTGTAGTTTTCTAGTAGTTAAGCAATAGTTTACGAGCAGCACGAAAATAATAATGAAATATCCAGTACTTTTCCAGTAGTTCAGATATAGTCCACGAGAAGTCAAAAAATAATCAAAATATATCCTGGATTTTTTAACATTAGTTAAGCAATAGTTTACGAGCAGCACGAAAATAATTAAGAAATATCCTGTAATGTTCCAGTAGTTCAGCTGTAGTCCATTGGCAGTCAAAAAATAATGAAAATATATCCTGTAGTTTTCTACTAGTTCAGATATAGTCCACGAGAAGTCAAAAAATAATGAAAATATATCCTGTAGTTTTGTAGTAGTTAAGCAATAGTCTACGAGCAGCACGAAAATAATAAAGAAATATCCAGTACTTTTCCAGTAGTTCAGATATAGTCCACGAGAAGGCAAAAAATAATCAAAATATATCCTGTAGTTTTCCAGTAGTTCAGATATAGCCCACTAGCAGTCCAAAAATAATGAAAATATATCCCGTAGTTTTCTAGTAGTTAAGCAATAGTCTACGCGCAGTCTGAAAATAATAAAAATATGTCCTGTAGTTTTCTAGTAGTTAAGCAATAGTCTACGAGCAGCACGAAAATAATAAAGAAATATCTAGTAGTTGTCCAGTAGTTCAGATATAATCCACGAGCAGTCCAAAAATAATGAAAATATATCCCGTAGTTTTCCAGTAGTTAAGCAATAGTCCACGAGCAGTCAAAAAATAATGAAAATATATCCCGTAATTTTTCAGTAGTTCAGCTATAGTCCACGAGCAGTCCGAAAATAATCAAAATATATCCTGGATTTTTTAACATTAGTTAAGCAATAGTTTACGAGCAGCACGAAAATAATTAAGAAATATCCTGTAGTGTTCCAGTAGTTCAGCTGTAGTCCACGAGCAGTCAAAAAATAATGAAAATATATCCTGTAGTTTTCCAGTAGTTCAGTTGTAGTCCACGAGCAGTAAAAGAATAATGAAAATATATCCTGTAGTTTTCTAGTAGTTACGCAATAGTTTACAAGCAGCACGAAAATAATAAAGAAATATCCAGTACTTTTCCAGTAGTTCAGATATAGTCCACGAGAAGGCAAAAAAGAATCAAAATATATCCTGTAGTTTTCCAGTAGTTAAGCAATAGTCTACGAGCAGTCCGAAAATAATAAAGAAATATCCAGTACTTTTCACAGTAGTTCAGTTGTAGTCCACGAGCAGTAAAAAAATAATGAAAATATATCCTGTAGTTTTCTAGTAGTTAAGCAATAGTTTACGAGCAGCACGAAAATAATAATGAAATATCCAGTACTTTTCCAGTAGTTCAGATATAGTCCACGAGAAGTCAAAAAATAATCAAAATATATCCTGGATTTTTTAACATTAGTTAAGCAATAGTTTACGAGCAGCACGAAAATAATTAAGAAATATCCTGTAATGTTCCAGTTGTTCAGCTGTAGTCCATTAGCAGTCAAAAAATAATGAAAATATATCCTGTAGTTTTCTACTAGTTCAGATATAGTCCACGAGAAGTCAAAAAATAATGAAAATATATCCTGTAGTTTTGTAGTAGTTAAGCAATAGTCTACGCGCAGTCTGAAAATAATAAAAATATATCCTGTAGTTTTCTAGTAGTTAAGCAATAGTCTACGAGCAGCACGAAAATAATAAAGAAATATCTAGTAGTTTTCCAGTAGTTCAGCTGTAGTCCACGAGCAGTCAAAAAATAATGAAAATATATCCCGTAATTTTTCAGTAGTTCATCTATAGTCCACGAGCAGTCCGAAAATAATCAAAATATATCCTGGATTTTTTAACATTAGTTAAGCAATAGTTTACGAGCAGCACGAAAATAATTAAGAAATATCCTGTAATGTTCCAGTAGTTCAGCTGTAGTCCACGAGCAGTCAAAAAATAATGAAAATATATCCTGTAGTTTTCCAGTAGTTCAGTTGTAGTCCACGAGCAGTAAAAGAATAATGAAAATATATCCTGTAGTTTTCTAGTAGTTACGCAATAGTTTACAAGCAGCACGAAAATAATAAAGAAATATCCAGTACTTTTCCAGTAGTTCAGATATAGTCCACGAGAAGGCAAAAAACAATCAAAATATATCCTGTAGTTTTCCAGTAGTTAAGCAATAGTCTACGAGCAGTCCGAAAATAATAAAAATATATCCTGTAGTTTTCTAGTAGTTAAGCAATAGTCTACGATCAGCACGAAAATAATAAAGAAATATCCAGTACTTTTCACAGTAGTTCAGTTGTAGTCCACGAGCAGTAAAAAAATAATGAAAATATATCCTGTAGTTTTCTAGTAGTTAAGCAATAGTTTACGAGCAGCACGAAAATAATAATGAAATATCCATTACTTTTCCAGTAGTTCAGATATAGTCCACGAGAAGTCAAAAAATAATCAAAATATATCCTGGATTTTTTAACATTAGTTAAGCAATAGTTTACGAGCAGCACGAAAATAATTAAGAAATATCCTGTAATGTTCCAGTAGTTCAGCTGTAGTCCATTAGCAGTCAAAAAATAATGAAAATATATCCTGTAGTTTTCTACTAGTTCAGATATAGTCCACGAGAAGTCAAAAAATAATGAAAATATATCCTGGATTTTTTAATATTAGTTATGCAATAGTTTACGAGCAGCACGAAAATAATTAAGAAATATCCTGTAATGTTCCAGTAGTTCAGTTGTAGTCCACGAGCAGTAAAAAAATAATGAAAATATATCCTGTAGTTTTGTAGTAGTTAAGCAATAGTCCACGAGCAGTCAAAAAATAATGAAAGTATATCCTGTAGTTTTCTAGTAGTTCAGATATACTCCACGAGCAGTCAAAAAATAATGAAAATATATCCTGTAGTTTTCCAGTAAGATTGGTAGTTAGCTAAGATGATTCTTGGTACGTAAAATATAACCCGTTAAACAACTGATCTGAAGAAACCTGTCTTAATCAGCTTGCGTGGTAATTCCGAGGGGTAAATTATATCGAGAGAGAGCGAGAGAGAGAGAGAGAGAGAGATTTCTACCTCGACAGTCACCCCGTCGCAAGTTGCTAAGCTTGCGTCTCCAAAATTATCTCATTACACTTGTCTCTAATTCTAATTCTAATTATCATCTTGATTGTTTAATTAATTAAGATATTTTATGTATTAATTAGAAAGCTTCTTTAATAAACATGGTTTAATTTATCTAAGTCAGAAAATTGTATTTCATAAGTTAAATAATATCAATACGATCTTCAACTTGCGTTCCATTGCAAGCAGATCTACGAAGATCACATCCGCGATTATCATCACTGTCTTTTCTGAGACCGTTTGGTAGGAGCGCGCTATTTCCAGTCCCCCTCTACACTGTGCAGCCGTTATTTGCTTTCTATATTTCTAACTTCCATAGCACTGGCCCATACTTTGGTTTCATATAGAAGGATGGAGTTACATATTTGCCTACAGCTTGGTCGTCATAAGTATCTGCCTAACTAATTATATATTAATCGAGACTAAGCTGCGTTACCCTTAACGTCGCCTTCTTACATAAACGATTTCAATGCACTATATAATTCAGCTTCGTGTCCAGGGTCACCCTTACATACCTAGCTGCCGGTTTAGTCATGCTTGCTTTTTGGCCTACCCTCATATATATGATAATTGGAACAAGTTTTCTAGTCAGAATTACTATATCTATCTTGTTTAATGCCAAGGTCAGTCTGTGATTTCTAATCCACGTCAGCACCTTACATATTACCGTGTTTAGCTTAGCTTGCGCAATCTATATGTTCCGACCTGTAATAACCGCCGCTACGTCGTTTGCGTATCCGACGAGTATGACATCGTCTAGCATTTCTAGTCTAAATAGCTCATCGTACAGGATACCCAATAGGTCCAACCCCATGATTAAACTCTGTGTTACCCCTGCAAATATGAATTTGCTTCTACTTTTTTCCGCCGTGTCGTATTCGATAACCCGATCCCTTAGATAGCTAATCAATACTAGTCGTATAATGTACCGCGGTACCCTAAGCGACTGCAGAGCGTCTAGTATGTCTACCTCTATCTGACCGAGTAAAACGAGCTTTTTATGTCCAGTATTGCATGCACAGCCATTGATCTTGCCGCATGATAAGCTGCATGCGTCCTTTTTTACCGTGTCAGTAACCTCTCTAATCGCGCCGATCGTTGACCTGCCCTTTCTCAAGTCATATTGCTTATCAGAACGGTCCCCTGCTTCATTAACCGCCTCTAATATTCGTAGCTTAAGTAGCACTTTACTCGTATTTCCCATTGTGTCTAGGCTGATTGAATAACCTTGCGAGAAGATTTACTTGTACAACAGGTAAGTTATTGATAACTTTATCAAGCAGTCCATTGCCTTTCGGCCCTTTCTGTGATTTATGAATGATCATCTCTCTTCGAGTGTTGATTTACAACTGACAATCAAGGTATAAAACAAGTGTTTATATTTCAAGAGCTCAATGTTGAATCTGACTCTGTTACGTGAACATGGATTTTACTGAGCAGAAGGTCAAACTCCCCGTCGTGAATTTCGATTTTGGAAAAGAGAAGAGAAAGAAGCGACATGGTGAATTACTACCAGATAGTATACGAGCAGTATTCTGCGGACCATCAAACTGTGGAAAAACAAATAGTTTATTGGCTTTAATTACACATCCTAATGGTCTTAGGTTCGAGAATTTGTATGTATACTCAAAATCCTTGAATCAACCAAAGTATCAATTTCTCAAAAATGCCTTGGATCCGATTGAAGGAGTATCATATCTTCCGTTCAGTGAGCATGAATCTGTAGTATCTCAAGATTAAGCCCTTCCAAATTGAATAATGATTTTTGATGATGTGGCATGTGAGAAGCAGCATAACGTCAGAGAATTCTTCTGTATGGGGAGACATAAGAGTGTAGATAGCTTCTATCTATGTCAATCTTATGCTCACATAGGAAAACATCTCATTAGAGATAATGTCAATTTGTTAGTAATTTATCGACAAGATGATGTAAATTTTAAACATATCTATGAAGATCATGTGAATACCGATTTAACTTTCAACGAATTTCGGAATCTTTGTTCTGAATGTTGGAAGAATGATAGATATGGATTCATCGTTATTGACAAAGATAGGCCGATGAATGAGGGTAGATACAGAAAAGGATTTGACTGTTTTGCAATAAAAAAGGAATTAAGAGTTTCAAACTTACAGTTCAGTTGTAGACATCGCCACGTCAGCATGTCAGACTTCGAGAAAGAGAAGAATGTTCTTAGTGAGCTCTTGCGAGCTCGTGAGGCTATTAAAAAAAAAATACACTTTATTAAAACAGGAGAAAGATGATTTTGAAAAAGTCATCGGTGATACTCTAAAACCAGTCATCACACCACTTGAGAAACTTGTTGAGATGAAAAGTGAAAGCCCACTACAGCAACCATCCAATCGCATTTTGGATTAAAATAGCAGTAAAAAATGAAAAAACGAATGAGAATCGATCGATCGAGTTTGCTCAACGATCAAAATAAGAACAATAAATCAAGTTTATTGGATTATACTGTTTATGATTATGATGATGATGATGATGATAATGATGTTTATGGCACAATAACCAATTCTACATTTAGATCCGCGAGTGGAAAAAATGAATCAGCTGAAGATTTTTTATCATTGCTAGATAAAAGCCGTAGAACGATTGATAATATATACGGAGTGCGAAAGGTTGATGAAGTGTATATGATTGGTGATTCAGAAATTGAATTTGATGATAAATATGTCAAAGTCAGAAATGCAAGTTATCCTAAAACGAGTGGACTGATGGAATTGCTATTTAAAAAATATCCGGATGATCTTCTTCTGAGCTCATCAGATCGTGCAAATTATCGCAAGATTCTGGAAGCAACAAATGCTCATCAGAAAAAATTCAGCAAAGATGAATCTATACGAATGTCGAGAAGTAATAAATATAAGAATATTTTAGCACCAATGTTTCGCAGTACTCCACGTAAAAAGAACAGTAGCAGCGGAGGAGGACTCATACCTAAATATAAAATAGCTAAGAAAAATTCTTCCATAGATCTCATCTACTGGGATGATCCAAGCGAGCTTACTGAGAGACTTCGACTATTGATTGCCGAACGATCAGCTGGAAATAATAATCACAACAATGAAATCCAGTCGATTATTGAGGAATTATGTGAAGCTGGGCATATATATTGATACGCAACTTTCTTCTTTGCATCAGTACTACCATGAGTCTCGATGTGTTTGGAAGAAAACTTGAGGGCTCGCAAGTGAGTCGTGGTCCTCCAGGCATTGGTTTCAATTTTACACCGGACGGTGATTTTGATTTTGATTTTGATTTTGATCTAGAAAACAAGCGACTTTGCAATCTAGGACCGCCCAATCATCCAAACGATGCAATCACATTGCATTCACTGAAAGTTATTCTACAAACTGAAATAAATTATATAGCTGCTAAAATTGCTGGAATTGGTGAAGTTATAGAAGAATACAAGCAGCAAGTTGAAAAACATCAATTGGAAGTGATTGCAAAATTGCGTTATCTTTATAGTACAACTCTTCGCAATTACTCTGGTGTTGATTATATCATTGAAGAAGTGAATAAACAATTAAAAGTTCGTATAGACGAATTTCCAGATGGATTTTCATCTACTGTAAAGGAAGATGGAACGTCATAGAGTAGCTGAAGAGCTGCACAAGCCAGCACGTCGGCGATACAAGAGAAGAAAATATGACATACGTGGAATAGACGAGACTTGGCAAGCTGATCTTGTACTTACTCACTGTCATAGATATATTTTCAAAGTATGCATGGGCCGTGTCAGTCAAGTCAAAGAGTGGTAATGATGTTACTACAGCTATGAAGTCAATACTGAAAGAAGGACGAGTACCGAAGAATCTACAAACTGACCAAGGAAAAGAATTTTACAATTCAAATTTTCAAAAACTTATGAAGAAGCACAATATACACTTATACTCTTCACATAGTAATCTTCATGCAAGTATATGCGAACGATTCAATAGAACGTTAAAAAATGCAATGTGGACAGAATTCAGCAAACAAAGAAGCTATAAATGGTTGGATATTCTACCTAACCTGCTCAAAGCATATAATTCCAGAAAACATCGGACAACAGGAATCGAGCCTGAAAATGTTACACAGGCAAATGAGCGAGAAGTCAAGAGACGTTTTCCAAATGAAAAGTCGCCAATGAAAAAACCAAAATTTAAAGTAAAGAGATAAAGTATGAATAAGTAGGATAAACAATGTTTTTGAAAAAGGTTACACGCCAAACTGGTCAACGGAAATTTTCACAATAACGCGAGTTGTAAAAACAGATCCAGTAACTTACCATTTCAAAGATTATTATGATAAACCCGTCTCTGGCGGCTTTTATGAACCAGAAATTCATAAAACTATGTATCCGGAAATTTATTTAGTAGAAAAAGTTTTAAAGAAAAGTGGTAAACGCGTATATGTTAAATGGTTAGGATTTAGTGACAAGCATAATAGTTGGATAGATAAAAATGAGATTGTATGAATTATTCAAGGTTCAAATAAATAAGAAAGCAATTGTTATTATATTTAATAATGTATTTATTCATGTAAATTGCACACAAGTTTGAACACATAAATAAATAGTATTTAACAATTATCAGTCTTTGTATTTCATTATTTTAGCATGTGGTGAACTTAAAAGAAGTTCCACCCTGATATGTTATAAATAAACTAAGTTTATTTGCTGTGTTAGAGAGATTATTGAAAAGTTCTTGATCTTTCAAGATTGCTGATGAGATCTTTTCTGGAAGAAATATTTGAAAGCTGTCATCGATCTCGGCCACGATCTTCGTGCCGAATCTCGTCTTTACTTCCTTTAGCGCAGTCACCATGTATGCATGATCTTTTTCTAAGTCCGTGGCTTTCTTCTTGGGCAAGAACTCGCGCTCAGCAATTTTGTTAAGTGCAGATAGATCCATTCTGAAAAGTAAAAATATAAGAATTTGTGTTAGAGAAAATACTTTCTTTGAGAAGAAAAATAGTGAGAATCAGCTATGAACTTACTTGGAAATGTTAAGTGAGTCTTGGTTTCTTCTCCAAAGGCAGGTAATTTTCAAGCTCGACTGCTCGAATGTGCTCTTCACCGTGCTGCGTCGGTTGATATAGCCCATTCCCCACCATGATGTCTGCCCCTTCCATCGCCTCTTGTAGAATATCCCTTCTATCGGAAGATGCCCCCTCCATCGATGGGTTCCATTCGTGCATTAGCTCCTCACAAACATCGTATTCGATAATGATTTGTTCACCTGTATCGCCATAAAGTGTCACCCCCACTCGTGTTGCACTTTTTTCATTGGTCACTTCGTTCCCCCTCTCCATTGCTCTCTCGCTTTCTTCTTCAGTATTGGTCGCTTCATACCTCTTCTCCACTTCCATCTCTCCCACTCTTTCTTCTCTTGTATCAGCCATTTTTTCATCCCCCTCCATTTGAATTACAGCCAGCGCCATCTGTTCCTCAATAATTCGGTAATGACCCCAAGGCAAAGTGTCTGTGCTATGAGGTAATAAGTATCTTTTATCATCATGCGGACTTAGTGCTATTTTATTCTGTTTTTCAATATGCACTACATGCAATTTAGAGCGAATGTTGCACTGCTCACGTTTAACAATAATTTGTTCTTCAAGACATTTTCGATAATCTTCGAACGTGATTGTTTTCTTCACAACACTCGATTTTATGCCTTTGGCTTTTTTCACAGTCTCAGATCCATCTATCAAAATACTATACATTTTGCTACGTAAACCAAGAAATTCCGTCATAATCTTGCCACAGCATTCATCTTTCATTAATCCAGGCACTTTTTTATTGACACGCGGGATGCCAAATTGATTGTTCTCTTTGTAATCAGAAGTATCAAATCTGTGCAAGTCTTCTTTCATTATTTTATACATATCCACGTCAACGACTTCATATATTAGACTATCTGTGTCGGTGTAAAGGAGTTTACATTTGTCCCCAAGTCGACGCTTCATATATGAATAATGAAAATCGTATAACAATGTTTTAGACAAATCGAGAATTCTGAGACCAACGTATATTGGTTTTTTAATTGTAATACTTGTTCTCTTTAGCTGTACAGCAACCAAATTTTCATCAAAGATAGCACAACTATGAAAATTTGGTTAAGCTATACGTGCTTCTGCTCCATATCGACCTGTAAATTTATTCATTAATCGCACATCAACGCGAGATCGTTCTCGCTCGATGCACTTACCATATACTGCATTAATTAATAACTTGTAGAAAAGCTTTTCAAACTCATTCTTGGCCTGCTTTCTCTTCTCTGTATTAAATTCAACATATGGTTTGAGCCAAGGCTTCTGCTCAAAACTCAGAATCCTATGCACTTTTTTTAGTCGAAGTCCATTACCTAATACCTGTTTTAACGCAAGATAATGAATGACATACCTTTTCTTATCGTTCAAAGTAGTCAACAGTTTCTTTTGCTTTGAGCCAGGGGGTGTACGATGCTCTGCACAAAAAGGCAAATCTTGATGATCATCATGTATTTCTTCAGGATACTCTAAATCTACTTCAGCAAAGTAGCCTGTATCAGAGTCTGGTGGTGCATTGAAAAAATTTAAATTCGTTTCATATTCGATCCATTTGAATTTTCCCACTGGTAAATACTGCACCATAGCCCATCCATAAAGATTATTAATATCAAAATATAAGAGTGTCTTCGTTTTCTGATTCTTATCGTATTATGGTCCCATATACGGATTGTTCGCCTTAGCATACCGATTGCAACATTGACTTATTCCTCCTCGAAAGCCTGCTTCAATAAACATCAGCATATCTATATCTGTAAGAAGCTCCAATTCCACTTTTGTCATTTTTAGAGCTGCATGATTTTTAGGGACCTGGAGTCGTGTAAAAGTATGCAGGACATAAATTATACGCTTTCAGAGATGTCTCTCGAAAACTTTCGAAGACGTTAGCTAATAATAAAACATCTGTTTTCAAGTACAAATCTGAATATTCACCCAAAGCTTTTATAGTAAACATATTCCATACTGTAACAGCATGGTGATAGTCTTCGTCAATAATATGAGAATCTGTTAGTTTATTGTAAAACTCATTTTTCTCTGGCAGTTTTGTAGTCATCAACTTGTCCAATCCATCTACGAAATCATATGGAAATATACCTTTTCGTCTAAGATTGATTTGTTCATTCGTTAGATTGCGTTGA
The DNA here is from genome assembly GCF_009193385.2 of Nasonia vitripennis. NCBI lineage: Eukaryota > Metazoa > Arthropoda > Insecta > Hymenoptera > Pteromalidae > Nasonia > Nasonia vitripennis. The sequence continues at coordinate 1,420,303 of NW_022279608.1, forward strand.
TGTTGTCGTCGATGTTGCTGTTGTTGCTGCTGTTGTTGCTGCTGCTGTTGTTGCTGCTGCTGCTCTTGTTGTGTCCACTGTTGTAGCTGCTACTGTTGTTGCTGCTGCGGCTGTTGTTGCTGCGGCTGTTTTTGGTGTAGCTGTTGTTGTTGCTGCTGCTCATTTTGAGTGCTGCTATTTTTTACGTTTTTATCAGCAGTGCTGTCTGTCCGCTTCAGTTGTAAACGGCCCCGTCTTTCGCAAACTGGTCTCGTAGCTTCTGTAACAAATACATACATTTTTATTTTTTAACGTGAATTTTTTAAAGATAAACTTAATTTAATATTTAAATCATTTTTTCTTACCCAGGTCCATCCTCGATGTTCCTGCTTTTGGAGACATCTCACCAGATGCCCTTTTCTTCTGCTCATTCCCGCCTTTGTCTTCTGTAAAAAAGAATCAATATTGTTATTATTATTGGGGCCTGGGATCGTCGAGGATTGACATCGTCAACTGTCGACGAACCGCCAGGATGCCGTGAGCTCGCCTTAGCGTTCTCCGCTGAAGAGCTTTGCGATTTGCTGTATAACTTCTGCAAATCAGCATTAGACGGCAGTGGCGGCACTGTAACGCAGAGAAAAAAATCAAATTAAAAGCAGAAATTAACAATTTTTTGCGCATTAATATACAAAAAAAATTATACTTACACCTTTCCATTACCTCCATCGACCAGGAGACGTACTCCAGCATAGTCAATAGAGTCGGTGTGTTGGACACCAGCCAACGTATGCGCTCCTGGGCAACTCGAATACTACTTCTTCTGGAACTCGACTTCTTCGTTGCCATCTTGATCTTTCTTCAAACTTGTGAAATTGAAAAATCGATGACTGAACTGACTGCAGTTAGCACTGGGACTATTTATATCCAAATTTTAGCTTGCTCTTTCTATGACTCTCCTACAAAAATCCTCTGATTGGTGAAATTTTTCCTCCCTAATTCTACAACTCTCCTGGAAAAGTTCTCCGATTGGTTGAGTTCCTCTTTCCACAACCTTCTTGAAAAATCCTCTGATTGGTGAAAATTTGTCCTCCCTAATTCTCAAAACGCGACAGTTTGCGCATCCCCCCGCTAAAAAAAATGTACACTGCTTATCTTCATAAACGCGCAGAAACACTCTTCGACTAATCCACGACCTTTTCTTGACCGAGAAAATTTCTAAGACCCTTCCTATAGGCTTGTGATTGAATCTCTGCGCGCAGACTATGTAATGGCTTGTGTACACATTTTTAGACTCAAGCGCGCAGGTGTACAATTTTTTTACGCTCCATCTACTTATCAGTTCGGCCAAACGCATTTGCTTTATCATCCCGTATACCTTTGAGAAAATTTCTAGACGCCGCAATGGCTAGTGTACATAAAAAACAAGGTCCAAGCCATTAGGGTGTTCATAAGGCCCATTAGATCGTGTACATCTCCGAGCTCGCTGCAGGCCCTTTTCGATTTCACATCCATCCAAGCGAGAAAAAAGGCCCTATCAGATCGTGTGTATCTTTGAAAAAAAAGGCTGCCCCTTCCACTAAAAAAAGAAAGTAGCCAATAGCTTTTCTTTGTAGGCGGTGAAAAATCTACAAATTCAGACTTGTATAGGGAAGGGAATTGAAAGTGGTGGGAAACCATCCCACTCTTTCTCTCATTGGTTACTAAAACACATGAGAAAGGGAAACATATCCCACTCTTTTCATCTCGGGAACTAGAATACGTAAGAGAACGCTATAGACATTCCAAAACATAAGGGAGAGTGGGGAGAACTATTCCCTCTCTTTCATCAGGTATTAAAACACTCTGAAAGGAGAGGGAATGTTTTAGTATGCGTGAGAGAGGGAAACTATCCCACTCCTTAATCGGGTACCAAAACAGTTTGAGAGGAGAGGGGGTGTTTTGGTATGCTTATGTTTTGGTATGCCTATAGCCTATCTACTCGTATATATTATACATTAACATGTTGTTATAGCATTAACAAATCATGCTTAAATTATACATGTATTTTAGTATATCAATTATAATTACTTTTATCCCTAAACCTTTTGAGACAAATTAAACATTAGTACTTTTATTAATACTATGCGCTCGCATGTGAGTCGTCAAATATTGTTTATATTTAAATTTTTTTGAGCAGATTTCACATACATAAATTAACCATTTATCTGCACATTTATATGATCAACACTTTTTCAAATAACTTTTTTAAACAAAAATCATACATAAATTTTGTATGTCCTGTATGAGCGTCGACATGATTTTGTAAATGTAAAAAGTATATACAATAAAATAATTATATAAACTTTATAATTCTTGCTATATATATATATATATATAACAACGAACTTCTGTTTTTAAATGTCCTTTGCGTCGTTTTTCACAACGGTGCTGACATTAAAGGAGAGTATATAGTGGACTGCGCATGCGCCTGACGCTGAGTAAAGCCAAATTTTACCGCGCAAGTTTGAATAGTATAATTTTCTTTTAGAAAAAATTAATACATATATTTTTTACCATCGAATAATTTGTAAATTATTTATAAATTGTTCTGCTGAGCGAGTTAACGCGAATCATTTGGATGATATGAAAAAATTATTTTGTAATTATAAAATTATTTTTTTTTTAGTTTATTTATAGGGCTCTTGGCGATGATTCCACGTTTTCTTTACATTGTATAAAAATTTTCATTGATAAAAATGAATCAGTATTATTTTATTTTCAAATGTATTCTCTTTAGAACAAAATTCATTAATTTTTAACCATAACCATTATTTAGTATAATTTGATGTCATAAAATTATATGGAATTATTGGTAATTTTTATACAATAATATAAAAAAAAGCAAAAAAAAATAAACGCGCCTAAAGTTCATGGATTTGATATAATGTGCTTCTGACAGTACACCTTAGGTGGTATGGAAAACTGTCTATTGTTGGTTATATTTTCCGTTTATAAGTATACTTCTTTCTATCTCCAACAGGGTGAAAAATGTCTATTATTGTTTCACTAAATGATGATGATTATGATAATTATATAATTATGATTATTTCTAATAATACATTAAGTTCTTTAAACTCACTTATTCACCTACAACTTAATGAATGTAAAACTTAATGAATATAAATAAATTGTCTTATAAAGTTCTCTTCAAATATGACGGTCTCAAGCCCGATAACGCAAAAAGCAGTCTCTAAATATGCTCAAAATAAATGTTAAACTTTAAAAATAGAACTAACAATACATTTTGATTAAGTTAATCATAACAAATTTGTGTTATTTCTGTGTGGGGGGGGGGGTAAGGGCGTATGTGGTGGGGGGCATTGAAATTTTTAAAAATAACATAAAAATGAACGATTTTTACGTTATTTTGTGGGGGTGCCGAGTGGTGGGGCTGTAGGGGGATGTGAGGGGGACGGTGTGGGGGAGTATAGCCAAAATAAATAAATAAATAAATAAATATATATATATATATACATATATAAGAGAAATCTTTGGTATAAGTATGTACAAGTTGGTAACACAAGGCCTTTGCGCGGTGGGTCCCAGTGAAGGGCACGCTTCCTGAATATTTAGTAAATAGATTACAATATTCGCGGTATTCTACCAGAGACGGCCGTCTTTGGTAATTCGGTAGTACCTTTAAGGGTCAGTAGTGACGATATTAACGGCTAACTCGGGTAGTTTCCTAGGAGCTAGGAGTCGCACTTCCTAACTCATATGAGTGTTCTTTGTTTTTCTGAGAATTCGCTAAAAATGTTAGCGTAAGTAAGCAGGAAAGCGCGTTAAGCGTCGCAGAGGAGCAGGTTGCTGGGTGCGGATCAAGAGTGAGCGGGAAGTCGAGCCGTCGGAGGAAGGGGCGATTTCAGGCTAGTCGGGGAGCGAGTTGAGCGCGGTCGTGGGGACTAGCTGATTTGCGAGCGCTGATTGGCCGAGCCGAAGCGGCTCGGTGCGTCACTTCTTTTTTGACCGTTGCCCGAGACGCACTTTGAAGTGACAGTTACACGCAATTCGTTGTTCACATTGTGAAGTGTTTTGAGTGTCGAAGTCACGAGTATATTCGCGATAGCGCGTACGCAAGTGAAAGGAGCCGTGAGAGTGGGTGTGTGTGTGAGAGCGTAGGTGAGTGAGGAGCGAGGCGAAAAGAAGACGACCATCCCGAATCTAGAGCAGGTCAAGGCGACGAGGGTCACGAGGAGGAGAGGCGACGAGCGTCACAGCTCCTTCCTGATTGCATTATTTGTGAAGCAATCTGTTGTATGAGAGTTCTGCACTTCGGATCACCTTTAGGAGGACTTCTTGGTTCATACGTCGGGTGTTCCATCTTGGTGTCCAATTATGCTTTCTCCTTGTCGCTTTTACAGGATCCCCGTTGATGTTAAAGAAAATATCTTTGGTGGTTGCTAGCTGTATATTCGTCCGCAAGGTGCCGGTCCTTTATTTTATGCAGTGTCATTTCGCTCGCAAAAGTTATATCCGGTATGAATTTCCCAAAACCTGGTCTACAATAAGTAGTGGTGTTACTCTCGTACAGCCTGCTTCTGTGCAGATTAGATCCGAGAATTTGCGCCATTACCTTTGGGTCCCACTAGCATTTAGTTTCTTCCCGAAAGACTCGCACGCTCTGATGCCTAGGGTATGCGCCGTCTAACCTTTAGATAACTGAGCGTCTCTGCATAAAACACACTTTATCAGGGCTTTTGTATCGCTCTTCAACGTGCCTGTACCTAAGCAGCATTGTTCTTTTCAAAATGTCTTCTCTAACTTTTTGAGGGTAGAGCTTTTTCCATCATTCTTCATCTTGACGAGAAGCGTAAGAGATTTGATCATGATGGATCTTATTGCAGGCAGTCCCTCTTTTATCGTGGTATTTTCATTCCTCTGCTCATCCAGAGTTTTAGTCATTTCTCTGGCTGTTCGTTTACGTTCTTGTAGCTTGTTTCGCAAGCTGACATAATCTTGTAGCTATTCTTTTAACGCTTTCTGGATCTCTTTACCTGATAGTGCGCTTGACTCGTATCGGTATTCTGCAACGCTTGAGGTGCTGCAAATACTGGTGCTACTGCCTGCCTTTTGGATTAGGTATCTACTCTCTAGCATTGTTGGTACCTTTAGGGTGTCTACTTTCAGAGTTTCCTGTGAATTCCCTTAATGTTTAATCATGGTCTTCTTCTTGTAGATGATTTTTTTTTAATCCAGCATGCGTCTGACCACCTAGATCCCTCCGTCTATGGAAGTAGCTAACATGACCCCAATGCATGACTGAAGGCGGTGCTAGACTGGCTACGTTATGCCAGAGTATAACACGCGCTATCGCCCTAGCCCACCTCCGCTCTCTCCAGTTTCCTACCCCGAACAAAGATTATTAGCTCTCGGAAGAGTTAACGACAATTAACGTCACACGACATCACGCGCTTGCTTAAACTAATTGACCAATACTAGCTCAGTAACCAGCCTCCCGCTTTTCCGCCAGTAAAAGCCAAAGATGGTTCATGTCACTTCAGTACGCAGCCCTAGGTCTTAAGGAAAGACTATTAGATTGTATTCCCATCCAGGATTTCCCTATGGCAGCTCACGTGTCGCACCGCACGGCAAACACGTCAGTCTGATTTGATCCACGAAGCATATTTTATTTTTGATCTACCCTTTGAAGTATCTACCCTTTGAAGCAAACACTCCACCATCCGCCACCCGCAAAACGCGATACATACGGGATTACGGGCTCCCGCGCGCGGATATTAAAGGCCTTTAACTTTGTATTAATCTAATCAAATAATATTACAACTACTCAATGAAATTTGATATTTTATTGTCCATAGATTATAACATATAACGACTAATATGTAATACGCGGATAAAACAAGTATTTTGACCTGATACATTTGATTTAAAAAAATACAATATTATCATTTTTTCTAATTAGCAACTGCAACAGTCAATGTGGATAAACCTAATCTCATTGGAGAAAATAATCATCTACTTGTTGATGATAAAGATGATATGGAGAACTTCTGGCATACATCAATGGGAAAATTTAGATTTTGCTTAACAGAGTTACCTGAACAACTACAATTCGTTCACAAGCTTTTTGTGGTAAGTGATTAAAACCAAATAGGATCAATGCTAATATTACTTATACGTTTTGAAAAAATATTTGGTTTCCACGTAAACAAGTCTAACATTGTCTCGCAAAGAAAAATCATGAAAATCCTACATAGTCCTTTCGTTGTTACTACGTAAAATCTAATGTAAACTATTTAGAAACCTTATGATATTTTACAAAGATTTTTAAGCAGCAAAACTACATGGTTTCTATAAGGTTAAAAGTATTCTATAAGGTTCCTATGTGCTTTTCACATGGTTCCTACATGATATCTAATGATTTTCTAAAACTAATATGTATTTCTTCCTTCTAGAACAAGCTTTGTAATATGAAAGTTTTTAGTATTGCTAAAACTCCATAGAAACGTTTTCGAAGGTGTTTAGAGTTTAAATCATGGGTTTTTAGATAATGTCCGTGTGGATAGCTATTTGTGTGTATCTGTGTGTGTTTATACTTTCTTTAAATAAAAGCTTTGTGATAATAATAATTTCGATATCAAAGACTTTAAAAGATTTCGATATTTTCAAGGTTCCTGAGACAAGAAAATAGGCTTTTGAAGAATGTATATCTGCATGTATGCACGTATGTATTGTAACACGGCAAAATTTTGCCGTGCAAGAACGACGTTCGACACAGTCGGGGTAGAGCGTCTCAAGGCTGCCTGTATGAATGAGAGAGTAAATGTGTCTAAGTAAGTCGTTTATTTTTTGAGTAAACGACGAGAAAGTAGCAGTGGCTGCGACCCACCCCCCACCAAATAACGTAAAATTCTTTCATTTTTACGTGATTATTGAAAATGCATATACCTCCTCCCCGCCACCCCCCACTACCCCCCACCATACTCCTTCATGTTTTTAATGTATTTCAAATACTAATCAATCTTTATGACCAAACGACTATATGAATCAATTTTTTCTTCTTCAAATTTGCTTTTTAATTAAATTAAATAAATTTCATAGTTTATAACATAAATTTAAACATATAATTTATGTTACATTCAAACATGTATATTCCTAATTATTATTGATATAGTTATTAACATAAATTTAAATAAAACAATCAAAAAAGAAACTTAAAAAAAAAAGATTTATATAATCGTAAAACATAAAAATTGATTCAAATAGTCATTATAATTTCAATTACATATAATACGATGATAAAATTAAGTTTCATTAACATAATTTAACAAATATCTATAACATGAATATATAAATATAAATTATAACTTTATTTATTTATACATTTAAAAGTAAGTATTAGTAAGTAGTAGAAATAAGTATAAATAAACATTTTGTTTATAATTAACAAACTAAATATATTTTACTGAGGTGTTTATTTTTTGTATAACTACAATTTCACTCTCTATCTTCCTCTTGATGTTGTCTATTTCTTCTATTAATTAAATAATTCTCAGTTTCTTTGTTGATAGCACTAATAAATTTAGCAATAAACACCGCGGCATTTTCCAAATTTCTGTGATAAGGATTAATCCTTACATCAGCTGTCAAACAAAAAGTATATTTTAAAAATAAGTTTAATGAACATTAAAGTATAATAGAAAGTGTATTTCAATACAAACCATTTCGTGATTCATGATGGGCAACTCTGCGACCCCGAACAGGTCTTAAATCTCGCGGTATTGCGCCTCTGCCCTGTTCAGGCGGCGGAAATTGTGAAGGAGGTGGCCGCTGAGGTTGTTGTAAAGGCGGTGGCCGGAGAGATGACGGAGGACAATGTGAAGTATCTTGATTTTCCATCTTAAATTAAATTTATAATATTTTATTTAATTAAAAAGAATATTTATAAATTAAAATAAAAAAAGATTTTACCTTAGTTAATCAACGTAGACACTAGACAGATGACGATTAATAGTGGTTAACGATTAATAAAAAACATGAATATAGTAAAATTTGATATTCGTGAAAATAGTTCATAAAAATCGATTAGAATATTTAATCGAAATCTCAGCAAAAATTATAAATATATTAGAACATAATTAAAATCAAAACAATCAATAAAATCAAAATTAGTACAACGATAGTACAACATTTATTAAAAGATAAAGTAGAAAATTACAACAAAATATAGTTAAAAGAAATATTAAACCTGAACAAAAATAAGTGTATAAGACTTAACATAAGAATTTTCGCAAATTAAATAAAATAAATAATATTGTAAAACAAATTATTATATTAAAAATAATTGATTACCCACTAAATACATTAGTAGGTAAATTAATTTATTTATAATAAACTATATTAATACGTAACGTTAATCGATTATCATACAAAGATAATTGGGTTTATTTATATTAAAATCAGCTTATAAACTTTTATAAATATAAAATTGGGGGGTTGGCAAGCGAAGCGAGCAGGGGGGCGAAGCCCCACTAATATATATATATATATATATATATATATATATATATATATATATATATATATATATATATATATATATATATATATATATATATATATATATATATATATATATATATATATATATATATATATATATATATATATATATATATATTATTTTGATATGAAACTATAAATATACAAAACCTTGACAGTATTATTCCAGTTCCAATACATAGTGAATACATACAAATATTGTTTTCTGAAAAGTCTGATAGTGGTCATTGGATTTGTATAAATTATAATAATAAAGTTATACATATATATTATAGTTTAAACTCAAAAAATTTAAAGGATGAGCATGAAGTTTGTATTCATAGATTGCATTCCAAGTATTGCAGAATAGAAAATACGTTATAAGACAGTTCAATCACAAACTAATTGCTATGATTGTGGTATTTGTGCGATAGCTTTTGCGGTTGCAATGTTTTATAATACATGCCCATGTAATCTCAAATTTTAATATTTCTCATATGCGTTCATATTTATTAAAAATGTATGAAACGCGTCACATTGATATGTTTCCAATTTTACAGAATATATCTAATTGTAATACAAACAACGTCTTTTCTGTCATACAATTCAAAGAAACCTTGCTCGTAAATGCAATCTCAATAAAGTCAATTTATATTTCAATTCTGAAGAATAAAAATTATATAAAAATAAAAATATAAAAACAATTACAAGAAGAACTACAAAGAATAAAAGACATGTACTATAAAAATAAAAGGAATAGCAAACATTCTACTTTTGATATGGAAGTAGATGATGACATAACGATTGACAATGCAACAAATTGAATTCTTAAAACACTAGATTTAGAAAAATTTAATTTAACTTATGTAAATAATCAAATCAAAAATAATAAAATATGCAAAGCGGCTAAACCAAAATAAGCTATAAGACAACGAAAGTTGGAGAAAATACAAAAGACAAGTAACGATGAATAATAAGAAGAACGTAAAAAAGAAGCATTACGAAAAAGAATGGATTATGAAAAAAGTAAAAACTGTTAAAAGCATAAAGAACAAAAGAAAATTTAAAAAGGAAATAACAGAAAACCAATATGATTAAACAAAAAGTAATAAAAAATCAAAGAAATAATGTGAAAAAGAAGCATTGTGCAAAAAAGAAACTTATTGGACTTCTAATAAGTTTCTTTCTTGCGCATTGCTTCTCATTTCTTTTCGTATTGATCTTTATTGTACTTACAAGACCTACGGTTGCGTGCCGAAGTGACCCGAACCATCTTTGGCTCCCGCTGACAGCAAGATGGGAGGCCGGTTACCTAGCTAGTTTCGGTCAACCGGCTCGAGCGAGTGCGTGATGTTGCTTGATGTCTACCAGAAACTCTCCAGAGAGCCAAGCACTTTGTTCGAGGTGGGAGGTTCGAGAGAGCAAAGGTGGGCTAGAGCAATCTTGCACCGCTTACAGTCATGTGTTGGGGCCATGTCAGCTGCCTCCATAGACGGGGGAATCGAGAGTGGTCGGACACATACCGATATAAAGACTATTATTGAGCATAAATAATTTAACCAAGCAAGAAGAGAAAGCAGAAAAAAGAGCTCTTGAGATCTGGAATACAATTCGGGATGCTGAGCAAGAACAAGAAAGCATATGGGAGAAGATCCGAGACAGGCTCGACTCTATGGATAATGTTGTTAAACGCATCCAACATTTATAAGTTTGTTTAAAGCGATCTATCGGCTATTATGATCCGGGTTAAGTATCTTCAAAAAGGACAAGTGGCGCTGGAAAAAAGCAAGGAGAGCCTTGGATTGATGCTAAGTAAAGCGAAAATGTTACCGAACCAGCAGCATATCCAGAAGGAGGAGAAGGCATCACAGACGATAGAAGCATTAAACGCGGTGATGACAAAAACGCTGAATAAGCGTGAGGCAATGTCACCAAGCCAGGTAGATAAGCGACAAGAAAACTACGCTTAACGGACTAGGAAAGTTAAGGAAGTAGTCTCTGTGGAAGTGGCGCATCAAAAATCCAATCCAGTAAATATGATACGTATATATGATAAACATATATATGATGCGTAAATATGATAAAACGCCGTGTACTAATGGGCTGCTTAGTTTACAAGTATTGTATACAGTTTTATAGCACATCTGCTTAAATCAGCCAAATCACGCCTATCCGTAATCTGACTCGCTACGCTCGTGCGCTAACCTCACGGTAACATAATGGACTACTTCGGTCACGGATAGGCGTGACTTAAACGCGGATTTAAGCCACACTGTGCTATAAAATATTATAGTTATAATTAATACAATTACTTCACGAAATATTTTCCCTGTAAGATATTAATCAATTACATCTTTCTTGAATTTACTCTTAACTAATATGTAAGTAAATGATGTAATGAACGGTGTGCTTATTATACAAGTAACCATACTTTCTTGTGCAAGAAAGCAGTAGTAGAAAAAACATTTTAGAAAAATATAATATGTTCATAAAAATTTACTCTAAATGTCATAGAATACATACTCAAGTTATAATTATTTTCGACTTCTCCTAATAATATATAAGTTGTTTCGTGTAATTTTGCTACGGCATTACATTATTATGCTACATTTTGTAGCAATCATGTATATATGCATATAATTATGAAAATAATAATTAAGCTGTATGCAAAAATATATGCCTCTGCTTCACGAGGAACGCTGATACTCGGCCATCTGGTATAGACTATATAGGTTTTTAGTCATTTTCATTGACTATATTGTCGTTTGATTGCTCAGCTGTGATGCGCTAGAATAATTCCACATGCAGTTATTTTGATAGGACGGTGAGCTGTATTGCAACAATGTATGTATAAAGCATCGCTTCTGTTTGTAGCGAGAAAAGTTGTAAGTGCAAATCTTTGTCTTTTACTGATGCAAGCTTAAGGGGACACAACACTTTTAAACCCTGAAAAAAAGAACTGAGAAAAATTTATAAATTTTAAGTAAATCATTTGAAATTTTTAATAGATATATTTAGCATAAATACCTTTAATTTTATCATGCTAAAACCTTCATTATTCCTGCTGGCCCATTGTGGCACTCGGTGCAAGAATTTGTAAACTTTGTCACTGTCCGTAGGATTCCAAGTAAACGAATGGTTCTTTTGGGCTCAAACTCAAGGAGGATACTTTGTACACTTGTAGTTTTGGCATGAATTCAGGGATTTTAATTTGAATGTTTAGAAATGATTTGGCGATGAAAAAACTGCATTTTTTTCTTTTTTTCGCTTATTCTGGCACCTTTTTGTGTATAAAACATTTTCTAAACATTTAAATCAAAATCCCTGCATTCATACCAGAACTACAGGTGTACAAAGTATCTCCTTTAAGTTTGAGCCCAAAATAACCATCCGTTCACTTGGAATCCTACGGACAGTGAATTGAAATCAGTAAAAACAACATTTAGAGAAAATCAACTTTAAAGTTTATGAAAATTGTTGAAAGTGTAACTTTAATTAGTGCTTACCAAATTTATTGGGACCAAGTTTTCTATGTTCCACACACATAAACCTTGACTTTCAGCAATTATGAGGTATATTCACTTATAACTCTGGGTTCTGTGCGTCTTTTCTTACCTGCAACCAAAAAAAGGCATTTTATGAATTGTTATAAAAATGTGATAAAAAGGTTATTTTATCCTTGATAATAATAACACTTTATACTTATCTTTTCTTCGGTCACTGTGCAGAATCTTCAAGTTAAAACTGCAGAAAATTACTAGTCTAACCTCCAAATGTTTGATCCCGGTGCTCCAGTTTCTGTAGCGACTTTTTCTTCTATCACTGCAGTCTTCATAGAGTCCTTGGCAACTTTCTCACGTACTTCACTAAATTATTCGTTGATTGTATCATATGCAGACTGAGTCATGAGATTCAAGCAGTCCATCAACCCACAAAATGTTGATAGACAAGCGTGTCCAAGTCCAAGAGCACGAAAAGTAACCACTGCTCTTCTATTGTTCTCCCAAGCATGGTTCTAGACGCCAACTGACCACACTTAATGCATAATACTTCAATCTTGGATACTAATCCTTGAGCTTCAGATTCGCCAAGTTTAACTTGACCATGGCATTGTTTGCAAATCAAAAGTTCCTCGAGAGCAGGAAATAGAATGTTGATATCAATTAATCTATTCCTAACTGCAGAGGTTCCTTCCGCTGCTGGAGTTTGTATTTTTCTTGCTGAACTCAAAGGTCTTGTCCTGTTGGCAGGTTCATCCTCGCATGTTGCTCCTAGAAATCTTCTTGACCTCTTCTTGCCTCTTCCTCGAGAGCACATTGGTTATGGTATGAATGAGTGGATTTGGTTTAAATTTCATAGAAAAAAAGTTACATGATAGTTATAATAAAATTAATCAAAAATTGATAAAAAAATCAGTAATATGCTTATAAAACTTTTTCTATCAAATTTAAACCAAATCCCCTCATTCATACCATAACTAATGTACTTTTAAACAATATCCTAGAGTTTGAGCTCATTTAGGCCATTCGTTCCTTTGGAATCTTACGGTAAGTGAATTATGAACTACTACCCCTACTACACCCTACTATACGTAGATATTATAGAGGTATATAGAAAGTCTAAAACCATCAAAATAAAGGTAATTATGTCTAAGAATAGTAATAAAAATTTGGTTCATTTATATAAGTATTTATAAATTTTTAATGAAAAATTTTTATTTTAATTTCAAAGGTGGTATGCCCCCTTAAGTTTTGCGGATTCAGAGCGTTATTATGTACGTGTGTCGAGTCAGTCGTGAAAGTTGCATTTAGGTGCGGAATTATAGAATTATACGGTGCGTGGACAGGTGTGCTTGTATTGCGTGTAGTGTGTAAAATCCGATTATTGTGCGAATAAGTGATTGGGTGAATATAATTCGCCTAGTGCAAGTCACTTAATCAATTGCTTTACCAATCCGTTCGCGGAATATGAGTAGATTTGCTAAGTGTGTTTGCCTCTGTATATGTCGTTAAGTATATAAATATAAAGTTAAGAAAAATGTAAAGAAATCCGAAGATAGCTGTTTTGATTGGGAATAAACTAGTGAATGTAGAAGACAATAATTATAAATGAAGAAGTTTTGAACCATGAAAAAACTGTTGTCTTCACTTATAAATAGTTTTTGTCTGTTGTATTAATTTTTTTACATATTTACACAATCGTAAAATTTCATATCTGAAAAAAATCAATTCAACTGAAGAATCTAGCTAACTTAATAAAACTGAAGACAACAAAGAATTACTGTTATGTGTGTCCCAATTTCGACATTTTTCTGCTATGATCTGCAGTTCATAACATTTTCTTCAATTGTTTTTATTTTTATTTTTCACTAGTGATTTAAGATATCGTTATCAATTAATATAAAAGTAAATATTGTATTATGTATAACATTTCAGTACAGCATATGAATGTTACGATTGTTATAATCCTACAACTTACATTATATTATAAATGTAAATAAAAAAAAATGTTTAATTAATATCATTTTATTATTAGATGTTGTTAATATAATTAATACTGTTAATAATTACAAAGAGTTTAAAAACATTTTTTAATATTGAAAATTTATTTCTATTTTATTCCATAATTTTAAAACCGGTCCTTTGTACGAATAGCTATAACTACTTTTATAGAATGTTGGCTGTATTGAATATATTTATTTATACTCGAGGGTAATTAATTCTCGCGGAACGTTTTTGAAATCGATTAGATGCTTTTAATTGATTAGAATTTATCAATCTGGCAATCTGATTAAAGCATTTCAAAACGTTTTACAAGAATTAACTACCATCGAATGTACATCTAATATTCAACAATATATTTAAGAATGCCACGTCAAATAATTAAATATCATTTTAATTAATTTGTAAATCGCTAGCGAAGCAAGCGTTTTTCGCTAGTATTATTTAAAGCAAAAATAAATTTTTTAAAGAAAATGGGTTATCAAAAATATGGCTTGCTGACACCTCTCGACTTACGTTACGTGGAGGCAGACTGCTGACAGATCAGAAAAATCTGGCAGCAGTCAAAGCCTCTACCTCAGCCGGAGTAAAGAGGACGGGCAGTGGCTTCCGAATCCAGGCATACAATTAAACAAAATAAGAATCATTCAAATCACGATATGAAAAGATCATAGAGAGGTTCAGCATAACTCAATAGAATCTTATCCCACAACTCTTGAGAGAAATGAGCTCTGGAGGTGAGCCTCGAAGCGCATGACAGACCAGGCAGATCATATTCGAGCCAGGTTGATCCCAGGTCTCGTTATGGCACTCCACCCAGACTCCGGGATCAGTCTCTCCTCGGGCGTGGAACTGGACCGGACCAACGCTGCACTGGGACACCTGAAATTAAGAAAAAGAAAATCTAATTAAAATCAGGACACAAAATACATACAAAACGATATATTTTTCTACAACAAAAACTCACCAAAATGCCAACCAGGGTTTAAGTAAGCGTCATGGAGGCAATTTCATCCAACGACTCCATGCACACAACGCAGCGTCCGTTGACTATTTGCTCTCAGCTAGGAATACAGTAGCAATCTAGGGAAAGAGGCTCATCTTCCTCCTCATCCGCTACGTCACCCTCGGAAACCCTGTCCGAAACGTCAATAGCCTTACCCTCGTTCTCTCCTTCATCTTCGCAGCTCCTAACCTCGCTGCCCGAACTATCCTTGTCACTTCCAAACGCAATCTATGACAAAGAGCCCTACAACACACACAAACTCACACACACACACACATACCCAGAATAAATAGAGGAAGAGCAGGCCAAGAAAAACGTAATCACTGCAGTACTTACTGCCGGCTGCTAAGGCACTTTGCAACCTCTACTTAGAATAGTGAGAAAACCGAGGATAAACCGTAGCAGATCCATTGTAGACTGAATAAAAGTAAATAGGATTAGCAGGAACAAAACGCAGTCGAGCAGGGCACGATTAACATTGCCAAGCTGCTCGGAATCATCGGCAAAGCCACGAAAACCAGATAAAAAAAATGCAACCATGGCAGAAAACCCTACCAAGAGAAGAACCACCGAACGAAAGAGTGCAGAGATCGCATCTCACGAAACCCGAGCGCCCTACGTAACAGCGCGCAGAAAAGCCATGAAGAGTAAGATAAGGACAAAAGTTTTACTGCATTAAAAACTCCAAACGTTAGTTAAAATACTATCCACTATTAGAATACACTGTTATAAATAAGGGGTCCCCATAACAGTGCCCATACTCACTACCCATGTCACGTAGGTATCCGCTTATCCTTCCAGGAGGATAACATTTAGTCCATAAATTATGACCAAAAATTATACTAACCCTCGGATTAAATCGTGTTGTAATATGTGAATTCATACAGTCGTAATACATAAAAAAGGTACTTGTCACGCCATCTACTGGTTGACGACGATTTCGTGCAACGAGACAAGCTCGAGCAAACGCGAGCATAGTGCGCATGCCTCGCGTATATACGCTAAGCGCATACTATACTGTTTACTCGGCTCCGTGGAGTCAGACTATGCGATACTCGTAGTGCTTCGTCTGTGATGGCCGTACCGGCGAGACACCGCATGTATCGGAGTAACTGCGTGGGTTTTCGGTCGCCGATCTGAACCTCGTTCAATAGGTGGTGCCGCTGATGGTCGGCTGAGACGGCGAGGCGCAGCAGGACGGCTGTTTTCAGCGATTCGTAGCGAAGCTCTGCAGGCGGGGCGAGGATGACATTGGATACCTCCTGAGACACTTCTGGTGGTAGATGGGCGACCAGCAGGTTATATTTCTGCGTGTCGCTACGGATCCGGTGAGAGTCAAATGCTGACTCGGCCTGTGCAAACCAGAGACGGGGATTGAAAATCCAATAATTGGGAAGTTTGCATCGCATAACCGTCTCGACGTCGAGCGCGTGATCTTTGTTTATGTTTCGCGGGTCTTGCGGCACCGCTTGGCCAGCAGGTGGCGTGCGCAGTGCGTCGTTGGCTGCTGCGGGCGGGTTTGGTTGAATTCGATTTTGTTCCAGGACGATGTCCTGCTGCTCGAAAAAGCCGCCCGGGTTCTGGCGCGCTGGAGGCGGGCTGTGCTGCATGCTCTCGCTGGACGAGTCGTGCTTGGAGAAATTTAGCGCGCGACGTGCGGCTGCTCGTGAAGCGGAGCGAGATTGACTGCGCAGTACAAGGTGTTAATTAACAAAAGTTTAATTAATATTATTTTACTGTTAGATTTTGTTAATATGATTAATACTGTCATCAAATAATAACAAAGAGTTTGAAAACATTTTTTGATATTCAAAATTTATTTCTATTTTATTCTATAATTTAAAACTGGTCCTGTGTACTAGAAGCTATTACTACTTTCATAGAATGTTGGCTGTATTAAATATATTCATTTATACTCAAGGGTAATTAATTCTTGTGGAACGTTTTTGAAATCCTGCTTTAATTGATTAGAATTTATCAATCTGGCAATTTGATTAAAGCATTTCAAAAACGTTTCACAAGAATTAACTACCATCGAGTGTGCATCTAATATTCAACAGTATATTTAAGAATAACACATCAAATTATTGAATACGATCACAATTAATCCGTGAATCGCGAGCGAAGCGAGCGTTTTTTACTAATGTAAAATTAAAATAATAAAATCAAGGGACACATTTTGGATTCGTACGACCCCTCCGAACACCTGAATATGCTCTACGAATAAAAAAGAGAGACTGTTGAGTTACAAGTCCAGTTGCCCTGTGACACGTTTACTGCAGATGTTACCAAATTTTAACAGTTTTTAATAATTACGTCAATTTTATTCCCTTATGTTATTAAAGGCATGTTCTTAAACAGTTAAATATCAGTACAAATCAGAATAACTGTTTTTATTCGGAAAAAACTAGTAAATGCAGAAGACAACAATTATGAAATGAAGAAAACTGTTATAAACTATGAAAAAACTGTCGTCTTTACTTATTAATAGTTATTGTCTGTTGTATTTATTTTAAAGTACAGTGAGACCTAAGCCCGCACTTTTCCTTCCGGACAAGGAGGATGGCAACCTAATTATGAAAGTGAAATTAAAAATAAAACCCAAGTTACAGTGTTGCAATATTCCTTCCTTTAAAGTGTACGAAATGAATTTAATCCTTGTTTAAATTTAGGTAAATTAACTCGATAATTTATAGTCGATTCATGGTGGAAAGTTGAAGAAAAGAGATTATTTTATATTAGAAATCAGCAAGCAAAATTAAGAACTGAAATGTATCGTGAATTAATGAATTATGTAACAAATAAAGCTCAATCAATTAATGTCAACATTGGCAAAATGGTTATTTTACCATCAACATTTATTGAAAGTCATTTGGAAAACCTAATTTATTTATTATTATGACTTGTAATCCTAAATGGATTAAAATTGTAGAAAATTTAAATGAGAATGAAAATACATTAGATAGACCTGATTCAGTAGCTCAAGTTTATCATCTTAAAGTAGCTGCATTCTGGAATAAATTACAAAAAAAAAAATTTTTTAGTAAAATTATTAGTTATATCTATGTAATTGAATTTCAAAAGCGAGGATTACCTCATATGCATGCACTACTATATTTAGATTTTAAAGATAAATTTTATAGTTCTGATCAAATTGACAATGTTAATAGCGCTGAAATACCAGATAAAAGTAATTATCCTATCCTGTACGGTCTTGTTAAACAACATATGATACACGGACTATGTAAAATTCAGAATAAAAATTCACCATGTATAGAAAAATCAAAATTTATATGTACTAAAAAGTTTCTAAATCGTTTGCTTCATCTACTATGACAATGTAGAAAATGGATACCAAATATATCTTCGACGTAACGATGGACGAATAATAAAGTACGGATCGAATCGTACCGCTATTAATCAATTTATCCTATATAATCTTTATTTATTGCTAACATTTAATTGTCATATTAATGTCGAGATATGCAGCACTATAAAATCAATTAAATATTTGTTCAAATATTTATATAAAGGTCCTGATTCTGCTTTAGTAGGTTTTAGAAAAGGGAATGATTTAAAAAATGAATCTGATATTACATATAATAATTCAAATGAGATTACTAATTTTTCAAATTACGATGAAATGGAACGATCTTCAGCTACGCGGCACGCATGTCCGCCCGAAGCAATGTATAGATTATTAGAATTTAAATTATACGATCAATCCCACGTAATTTATCGATTAACGATCTTTTTAGAAAATAAACAATTTGTATGTTTTAAACAAGGATCTGAAACAGAATTAATAGATTGTAATGTGAATACTAAATTAACAGCTTGGTTTTGAATTAAACAAAACGAATTCTTCAGCACGAGATTTATTATATATTAAAATCCCCAATCATTACGTGTTTGATAAAAAATTAAAAATTTGAACTCCTTGAAAACGAATATATAAACCTATATTGAGCCGTATATATTTCGTTGATCCTAAAAAACGTGAATTATTTTACTTACGTATGTTGTTACTACATGTAAAAGGTGCCACATTATTTAAAAATATACGAACTGCAGAAGGTATCGTATATTCTTTATTTTATGAAGCAGCATTAGCTTTACATTTAATATCAGCGGATAATGGATGAGATAAATGTTTATAAGAAGCTATAAATTATCAATTCCGCCATGCATTAATTCAATTATATTCTTTTATTTTAATATTATATCGTCCTTGCAATGCTAAAAAACTATACAATAAATATAAAACTTATTTTTATGATCCTAAATTAAATGATGAAATTGCAGAACAAACTTGTTTAACGAAAATGAATAATAATTTAATTTTACATGAAATGACGTTACGTGATTATGATTAACCTTTAATTGATGAAACTATTAAAAGTTTCAATTATTCTTATGATTGCGAAACTACTCCCATTAGCATCTTCATATGATTCGAACACTATTCACTCACTTAATAAGAGACAACGCGGTAATTTTAACAAGGTTATAAAAGCAATACATTCTGATAAAAAAAATGAAAAATTAATTTTTGTGGACGGTCCTGGAGGATTAGGAAAAAGTTATGTACACAATATATTGATTTCATATCAAGTGGCGTTATATTTATAAACACGTATTTAATAACATGAAAAAATAAATAAACTTTTAAAAAAGTAAAAGGTTAGGCGAGTTTGATATACACGTATTCCGCAACGGAATAACAGATTAAAAAGAACTGAAATGGATCAACCAAAGTCAAGTTTATTATATTGATCTCAGTGCTTTTTTATCTGTTATTTCGTTGCGGAATATATCAAACTCGCCTAACCTTTTACTTTATTGAAAGTTAATTTTTTTAGTTTTAATTATCATCAAATTTCACTTGAGTGAGGGTGAAAATTTTAAAAAATTAAAACTAGAAAGGGTAAATATTCGAAATTCAAAATTTATAAACTGAGATTTGTCGCGCCATGGCACGCGGTGGCGGCCGTGGCGCGACAACAGAACGTTTGCCTTGCAAGCCAGATGATCTCGGTTCAAGCCCGGGGTCCGTTAATTATTCGTTGCACTCTTCACTCGTAATATACCATTAAATTTATCAGAATTGTTAACAAGTAATATAAGTCCTAATTCAAATGATGGAAAATTTCTAAAAACAATTAAAGTTTTAATTTGGGATGAAATATCTATGGCATAAAAATATGCATTTGATGCTATTGATAAATTATTTGAAGATTTGCATAATTCAACAGATCCATTTGTAGGAACAGTAGTCGTATTAATAGGAGATTTTCATCAAATATTACCTGTTGTACGACGTGGATGTCGATTTCAAATTCTAAAATCATGTGTCAAAAAAAGTTTAATATGGAATAAATTTAAAATTATTAAATTTATTGATAATATTAGAGTCACAAATAATGATATTTTATGGTATTTTATATATAAAACAATTTCAATATTTCAAGCAACTTTCAATCACGATGATTTTTTTGTAGGTTCAGTAGTTTTTGAGATATTTTTGAAAAACCATGAATTTGCCGTTATTATTGTTAATAACAAACAGAGAAAGTATTTACTAGAAGGAAAACCAAGTTATTTTCAATAAGCGCTATAAATAGAACCAAATCGAGTTGGAAAATTCAGGAAACAATTAAGAAAAACAGAAAGGTAGCTGGCGTCTGAATTAGTATATAAGTAAGACTTTTCTATCTATATCTGCTAAATTCTGACTGGAATATTGACTGTTCTGCTGCTTGATCAGCTCAGCTGGGCTTGCACTTAATGATTATTTTCTTAGAATAAGTATAATTTTGAACTATAGGCGGTTTTCTGCCAGTGTCGGCTACTAAGCATGGGGTCCAAAAATTGCATGTAACTGCATAGCATATGCATATTCGACCCTTACAGCGACGAAGAAACGGCTGCAAGCAGTGAAATGAGAAAAAAACTCAAGCACTCGCGCTCCGCGCAGAGTGTTTACTCGCATCAGCTGATCAATTAACCTAACCTGATAAGACATGGCGCGGCCGTTTTTTTATTCAGAATTATTACCGTTGGGTGTACAGCAATCAAGCTTCCTTACGTCTATAATACAACAGATGAGTCAACAGGAAATATGATTTAAATTCTATTATATTTCTAATATCTATCAAGTAGCCTTTGTGATGATTAAAGAATCGTATGTATATCTATATGACTGACTGAAAGAAAAAAAAGAGAATCGGAGAGGCGGAAAATTAATTTTTTTCGCAGAATTAATTTTCAAACTTAATTATTTTACAAACGAGCAATTTTCTTAACAAAATAAAATAATAATCAAAAAGATCTTATAAAAATCTTTGAAATTATATACTCATACATAAACATCAACACAAGATCTAATAAAATATTTACAGAATTCGTAAAATGTAAATAGGTTATTTAGCACATTCAAAGTATAATACGTCGCGGCGTGCTTCCGACGGCACAGTGTATAAAACTAATGCTTGCCATCGGGGCGATACTACACCCTTTGATTCAATAAACTTTACTAAATTATATTATCTTTAACATTTACTTCTTTATAATAATTGTATTAACCATAAATTATTTATCCTAACTATTCGCAATTAAAAGCGTATGAAAGATATGATTTTCTTCCTTAAGATAAGCATATATTGTCAATAATATTAATGCGTGCTTCTTTCAATATGCTATATCATTATTTAACATATTCTTACATTAATATCATTATGTATTATAGTAGTAATCTTAATGTTAGAATAACTTATTAATTTTAATTATTTACTACTCTTAATTTTAAACTATTGCATCATCGATATGATTTATTATACTTGATTATTACAACTATTAGATTTATATTTAATCCAAATTATATTTTAATAGATTAACATTTAAATCTAGTTAAAATCTAGGTAATTATCTAGTTAAAATTTAGGTACTTATATTTATTTACTCATTGTTATATTAAAAGAATGACCGTCTAACCCTGTTAAACGCAAAGCGTATTATTAATAAACTTGGAATAAATTAGAATCTATTTTTTTTTTTTTGTCTAAATCCTCGCACATAAACACACACACGCGCACGCACGCACAAGTGCCACTGGACCAGAAGATGAGAACAACAGGCGAGGAAAAAATACTATAAAACTGATATAGGCCAGAAAATAGTAGATACCCGCGGACAAGAAATAAAGGACGCTATAAAGGAGTCAAATGACGGTGCATTAAGGAATTACAGAATGAGGTCAAACAAGACCCTTGGGGTCGACCATACAAAATAGTAATGAAGAAGATTAAAGGAAGCTATGTGCCCCTCTAAAATGCCCGGAGCTATTACATTGGGTAGTGAACACGCTGTTACCCAGGCAACAGGAAGAGCCAAGTGTCATCGAAAGAGGTTTAAATAAAGAGGCTATCCCACCGTTCACGATCGAGGAATTGTTAGCCGCCTGCAGAAGGGTAGGAAACAACAAGGCCCCAGGACCGGATGGCATTCGAAATATTGCGTTGAAGCATGCCATTCATGCTCATCCAGAGGTCTTTGTAGACTCGTACAATACATGTCTAGAAGAGGAAATTTCCCACGATTGGAAAAAACAGCGAGTAGTGCTTCTGCCAAAAGGAAAGAAACCACCCGAGGAATCCTCATCATACAGACCACTCTGCATGCTGGCTACCCCAGGAAACATTCTGGAACACATTATCTGCATCAAAATAGATCATTTTATAGAAGAAAAAGGTGGATTAGTAGAACACCAATCTGGCTCCAGAAAGAAGCGTTCAACCCTGGATGCAGATAGTCTAGTGATTGGCACTACACTGAGAAAAAAAGAAATATTGCGCCATAGTTACATTGGATGTCAAAAATGCATTTGATTTGGCCAGATAGAGTGAAATACATGAGGCACCCCGGAAGCAGGATGTGCCCTTATATATAAGAAGGATGATGTCCGACTACTTGAAGGACAGAATTCTATTATATGACACTGAGGACAGAACCAAGACATATAAAGTTACAGAAGGCGGCCCCCAAGGGTCAGTACTTGGCTCACCAACTTCGAACATCATGTATGACGGTGTACTAAAGCTACAATTACCTCAATGAGCAACAGTCGTAGGATTCGCTGACGACATAGCAGTAGTGGTAGAAGCGAAACATAAAGAAGAGTTGACAGACATAGCTGAAGAGTCATCTTGTATAATACACGAATGGCTAACAGAGACGGGACTGGAACTAGCCAGTCACAAAACGGAAGTTATCCTCAATTCTATTAGGAAGAAGATGGAGGAAATCATACTGACGGTGGATGGCCATGAGATCGTTTCTCAACCAACCATCAAATACTAGGGCATCACCATCGATGCAAGACTAAGTTTTAAACAGCATCCGGGAATAGTTAGTGATGATGCAGCAAAAGTTGGGGCTGCTCTATTACGATTGATGCCCAATGTAGGAGGGCCATCTCAGAAGCGAAGGTTACTCTTATCCAGTGTAACCACATCGATTATGCTGTACGGAGCCCCAATATGGGCAAAGGCGATGCGAGTAAAATCGTATGCACGAAAGTTGACTACCATGTATAGGCGAAGTGCACTGAGAGTGGCATCTGCTTACCGTACGGTATCGGACAATGCTGCCTGCATTATAGCAGGTATGCCACCCATTGACCTCTTAGCGTTGGAAAGAAAGGACGTATTCGAAGCTAGGAGACAATCGAGTGACAAAAGCTAGAAGGAGAACTGGGATGCCGCAAGAAAGAAGACTATATCTGAATGACAAACAAGATGGGACGCTAGTGGCAAAGGAGGATGGACTCATCGCCTTATACTAACAATAAGGATAGAAGACTGGATTGGAAGAAGACATGGGGAAATTAACAACTACCTCACGCAATTTTCGACCAGGCACAGATGTTTCCAGGCGTACTTATATCGGTTCAAACTAGACGATAATCAGAACTGCCCAATATGTTCGGATGCAACAGAGCATGTTGAGCACGTCTTTTAGCAGTGCTCACGATATCATCAGGAGCGAGAGGAACTTGAGAGTTATCTTCAGATTAGAGTAACTCCTGAGTCGATTATGACGGCCTTGCTGACTTTAGAGGATGGATGGTGCATAGTCAGCAACTATTCAGCAGACATTCTCAAAAATATCCGGAAAGACAAAGAAGACAGAAGAAGACAAGGAGGCTGATTACGTACGTGTGTATGTGCGAAGCAGAAAATGAAGGATGACTATAGTGATGACGAAACATTGCCTGGCGGTGGTACCACATGGTTCAGGGGCATAGAAGATGGAGCTAGGCACCTTTACCGAGGGTCGATAAAGGCAAAGAGGGCGTTCCTTTTTACGGCTGGGTGTTTTTTCACCTGGCCGTAGAGGAGATGGGTTTAGTCGGCGGGAATCCGACACACGGCTGACATTGTGAATAGGACTGTTTCGACGACCCCATAAACAAGGTCATGCTATGGTCTTTCTAAGATTTCACCGAATACCTCTTTCTCCGAGAGAGAAAAAAACACACACACACATACACACAAACGAAATCAAAAATAAAATTTTTACTTCCAGGAGAAAATATCCAGGTGTTAAAATCACTTCCTGGATGGCAAAACATGGTCTATGATACAACGCACTTAGTATATGACAAACGTACCAAAATAAAATTTCCACTTTTAATAGACGATGTCCAGGTGTCAAAATCACCTCCCGGATGGCGAGACATAGTCTATGATACAACGCACTTAGTATACAACAAACGTACCAAAAATAAAATTTTCACTTTCAGTAGACGATGTCTAGCTGTCAGAATGATCCTGAGGTTAATCAATTATAAATGTAGTATAGATTATATCTTATTGTATGGGACAAGACTACATTAAGGTTCAAAAATAAACTGTGAAATCATTGTTGATCAGATATTATGACTTTATTGAAATCTCTTAACTATCAGGTCCTGGTTGTGACCTTCTCTCACAAGTTGTCGCCGAGAACTGACGCTCTACTCATAAAAGCAATTTAGAGTCGTGTGAAATCATAAACATTTATTTCCTTAAAACCACATCATTTTCTTCTATCTTACTAAATCATTCAAAATCAATTTCAAACATACTAAAGAAATCAAATTATATTCAGTTTAACTATATCGCAGCGCCTCGAAAGCCTACTACGTAAAAAGTTTGCGCATTCAAATTTCTATTATTTTCGTCGCAGCGCCTCAAAAGCCTACTGCGACTATCTATCAATCAAAAAATATTTACGTTTTCCGTCTCGAAATCCTACTTCGCACAATAAACTCTTCATATCGATGTCAAATGATTATCCAACAATTCTTAACAAACCGATTCAAATGCGAATACGAAAGCATAACTGCGTAAAATAGAAATCTTCGCATATACATTCTTATCATTTTAAATCGCCGCTCTGGATGATGCTTCTCTGCTGCTTGCTTTCCGATCCGGGTCGTGATGATGATTCGTTCCTAGCCGTGCTAATTAATGCACTTTTCTTTAAACAGCGATGCCGTAACTGCTGTACCCAGTAGCCTCGTCATTCTCGCAGACATCAGGTTCGAATATTAGTGACTCCGTGAAATAGCAGCTCCAAAATTCGTCCTAGAAAAATTCAATACGCATTATATTTGCAATTTTAACTCTCAATATATGAAATAAAAACAACGCATTGAATTTCTGTGCCAAAAATATTTAAAGTGTTTCTTTGCATTCTCTATTCCAAAAATAAACGATAACCGCGCGCATTGCGCAAATCTCAACAAAACGTTGCCACTCTACAACTTGACACCTTAATACAATAATTTCAAATACTTCCGAATCCCGCTTATAACTCGAATAACTGTTACGCAAAAATTACATTTATATTTATAACTCTAAGTTAATAAAATATACAAAGTTACCTTTATCTTTTAACAAAATTCAAACTACTTAGTACATATTCACATAAGATATTCTGTCGCCAACCGATTTTCCATATATTTCTACATTTAATAGCATTAACAAATTTAATAATCTGAGTTTAACAATTGCTATCTTTATTGAAAACTTTAGATTCAAATACATTTGGAAAAATATTTCAACCTCGGAAAAAATCGAAGGATTCAAGTTTCTTTTCTAAAATACAAAGAGGCCCTATAGTCCAACTCATAAAAACTCCGAGCCTGGCGCGCACATGGGCTCTTGACTCGGGTAGTTGACACCCGAAATCTATCCCCACCAACGTTTCCACGCACGACGCGACTCTCGCAACAACACTGCACTATTGTGACGTCACGCACACTTAAAACAAATGCATTTTAAATTCTGATAATTCGTACAACATTTCTTTGTCGAGTTTTACTAGAAAATTGTCAACTTTATGTTATTCATTTATAATTTCAACCAATACTTTTGCTTAAAACTTCCAACAATTATACTATTTATCTTTATAAACTACAAACGATTAAAACTCAAATAAAACTTTAATAATATTTTACTTTCTTTCTCTAACTGAACAATCAATTTATCAATACAAACACGAAAATTTATTAAACAAATTATATTAACATCTCAATATCAAATAACTAATCAAATAAATTTAATTTTAAAAATTACTATACTTCAAATGTACATATCATGCTTGATAAAATCTCTACGTGAAAATAAATCGCAAAATCTCAATATATTTCTGCTGAATATCTCAAAAAGAATAATTTATACATTAGACTGAATCAGAACAAATCGCGAGCAAATTCTACTTTCACGAAACTACATTATCAAAACTTACTGCCTGAGACAAAAGATTTCATACGAAAAAAAAAACTTCGCGTATTTCTATGTCCAACAAATGTACAAGTACTTATCTTTACTCCAGCGTTTAATTTTCCAAAACTGCTGGCCTCATCTGGAATCCGCTGTGAGGTATCCATTTGATCGTCCATTAAAAATAGTCGCATAGAATGAATTCTGCAATACGCCTTTGTTTCGCCTTTGTTCTCTGCATCTTTTCTCTATGTCCACGCATTGTCTAATTTTCCTCCCAATTAAAATATTTCTTGTTCCTCTCAACGGGCTGCATCCATCGCTTGATGATCTTCTTAATTCTCTTGCTATTTTTTCGTCACTCACGTCGTATAACTTTTATTTAAATAAACTATCGCTTGTCCCGTAATCCAAATTTCCCAGTTAAAATAGTTCCCGGGTTTCGGCATCAAAAATTGTATGGGACAAAACTACATTAACGTTCAAAAATAAACTGTGAAATCATTGTTGATCAGATATTATGACTTTATTGAAATCTCCTAACGATCAGGTCCTGGTGTGACCTTCTCTCATAAGTTGTCGTCGAGAACTGACGCTCGACTCATTAAACGCCGCCGAAAACTCGGGCCCGCTAAAACAAAGACGCTTTCCCGAGGACTACCGAAGAGACTCGAGGCAGTGCGCGCGCTCCTCTATATTTATAGCTATACACACCCAGTCATGTGCCCGCGCGAACGCCTCCCGACACTCGACTCTCTGGCCTGGCAGTCGCAGATCGGCCCTTTAGCCTCTCCGCACTGAAAGTGACCCTCAAAATCCGCGGAGTTAAACTCCTAGAGGGGGTCGTGGCAGTCTAGGAATGATTATAAAATCACTCCTAACTGATTCGCGCATATGAGAGCCAAATGACGGAGAAACGTTCGCTAAAACTACTAATAGGTAGATTATTGATAAAGAATAAATACGCCGCACTTGCTATTATCCCTAGTAGCCCTCGGTTACATCCGGAACACTTATGCTACTTTCTAAGTTGCACAAAGTTTACCTACAATAAACATTGTTTATAATCATGAATATATTATCAGCGTTAGAATTCCAGGAAGACTAAAATTCCAAAAAGTCCAGAAGAATTCCCTGAAAAATCCGGAAAGTGCAAAATTTCATCTTTACATTAAAATATCACAATATTAGTGCACAAAAAAAATATATAAATAAAACGGTAGAAATGTTCTTAGATGTTGGGACTCAACAAATTTTAATTAGAATTGAAGGAATTTGCATTAATCGAACTGAAAATGATGTTTTAGACAGAAATTTAAGCAAATTATTATTATTAATATAATATTATGTAGATGTAGATATTTAAACCCTTTATTCTACGTGCACATTATGATGTCTATACTAATGTTTGATATGTATTTATATTTCTACGATCTTAGATAATAGATTAGCGTATAATATAAATGTCATCTATAATTGAAAATAAACCAATGTTCTTGTAATTGAAGTTATGTAACCACTAAGAATAGTAGATTCAATAATAATGTAATGTAAATGAAATTCCAGAATATTTATATAAGTTGGCAATAAATTAGACAGAATAATAATACAAGCAGAACAAGTACTTTAGAATTTAAATCGAATATTCTAGGATTTAATGAAAACTGAAGGTTGTTGCTAAAAACTTGAAAAGTTGGGTATTTAAATAATCAAAGTTGCTATTGTACCAATAGACAACCAGCTTGTTGGGGAAAGGGAGTGTTACGTCCTGAGACGTACTGCAATATTGCAATAAGTCAGTAAACATAAAATTGCTGAGTGCGTACGTTAAGTAGATTAGCGAGGTTACAAATACATTCGTAAACAAGGTACGAGTCAGTCGACATTTGGTTACTCAAACTATACTCTATTACGACGCTCCGGGCATAGCATACAATAAATTATAATTAAAACTACAATCGAGGAGTTATTGAAGTATTCTATACTATACTTCTATAGGCTCACCAGGTACACATTTTACTGGGGAGTGAATCGGTGAGCGGCGACCGTCACGGCGGCGCGACAGATCGATCGTCACGAAAGCAGCGGCAGCTCTCTCCCTTCACCATGCACTCTTCGCCGCGCATGTTAGCATGCTCGCATAGCTCAGCTCTTCCCTTACATATCAGCAGCACTCATTTTTACACGCTGCAAGCGGCTATCGGATTTTCTCGGATTTCGGACGCGCGTACCTTTTCATGGTACTTTAATTCTTTTGCGTCAACTAGACGACGTGACTTTTTTAATATGCGCAAAACGTTTGCAGGTAAACATTATTGACTTATTGCGGTGAAAATTATTACTGTATGACACGCCCTGGCGTAAACCTCGATTTAACGCACGCTCGTGCAAAAATGCACTCTCTAAATCTCGGATTACGCACGTTGTGTCATAAAATATCGTACGATACTATTATTCCTATTATATGTATTTTCTTTATTTGTATTATATTTTGCCTATCCTAAATTTACTACTTGATCAATGATTACTTCACCAAAGATTTCTTAACTCTCTGTCAAAGTTGGGATTAAGGTGGAAAAATAAGAAAATGGCGACGATTTACGCATCAAAATTACTAAATCAAAAAATTATAAAAATTTATCAAAAAAGTCACAATCAAATGTATCCTTGTAGATTAGTACTTTGCACTTAACAAAGACGCATTTGAATTTGCGTAGAAGACTATTCTATTTGAGTTTTGCTGCAAAGACTATAGTATATATATTTTGAACTCTTGCGTCGAAGACTATAAAGTACATTCGCAGTCCCGATGCGAAGACTAGTACATTTCTCACTTCATATACGTTTGATTCTCTGGCAACGAAACTATTCCAAATTCTTTAAAATTCCACACCATCTATTTAAGTATTTACTTCTATCGGCTGCCCCCAAGACAGCCACATTTTTTATTTACTAAACATACTGCATTCATATGTACGATTGTTCCTGCCTTTCTTAGCAGCAGAGCTAGTAGAGCAGAATTGACTCAAAGTAAGTACAACAATAATATATTATATCTTGAGTAACTTAACAAACGTACCCGTGTGCCGTAAATCCTCTCATATCTTTCTCCAAATACGCAAAATCGCAAAATCCTCTATTGAATTCAAGGGTTTAACATACCCGTGTGCCGTAAAGCCTCTTATATCTATTTTTGAAAACTCAATGTACCCGTAAGCCGTGAAGCCTTTAAAATCATTTTTCACTTACTAAAATTCCTCTATTACATTAGAGGGCTTAACGTTCGTGTGCCGTAAATCCTTTTATATCTTTTTTTCAATTTCTTAACATCCTCTTTCTCTATATATCCGTATAGCACCCAATCTTTTGGCAATATTGTCTGAAGGTTGCATCGGCAGATTTGTCCGATTCAAAAATATTGCAGGCAGATTATTGATTATTTTGGATACTGATTAGCAATATTGCTGTAGAGGTTAATGTCCGTTTTTGGATTGCGTTCCAAAAAAAAAAAAAACAATAACAATATTGCAGTAATATTGCTTGAAGATTTTTTGCAATATTGTGTTAATATTGTAAAATAAAGGTAAAAACATTAAATTAAAAAAACTATAGAAGCATTTTCACGGGTTCTCATGTTCGTTTCGGGATGTATCATTTGGATAATGATTTGAAAAACCAGATTTATTTTTCGAGGAGCAAGAATCAGATATCTCAGAGCTAGTTTAAAAACGAGACATTTCTGCTCACAAGTTAATAACTAGCCATCCCAGACGACATTAAAGTATTCGATTTGGCAGGAATTGATAGTGTTCTAGCGTAGGTGGCTGCTCATACATGCTGTAAGGGATGGAGCTCTTTGTACGTGCTATTTTTAACCTGCAATTTCATTGTTTTTTCGCGCGATAGAATATTGCAACGGGATTCTATTACACTTAAGGACCGTGGGCGATAAAAAATTTTGCTCTGTGTTACAGGTAAAATCACTTGGTCGTCATTCCTTATTTTAAGAGTAAATATTAGAAAACAAGGTTTTAAAAAAATTTTAAAAACAATGCGAAAATATTCGCCGTTGGTTTTCAAGTCCTTCCGAACTTAACAACCGTCCTGCGGTCATTCCTCATTTTAAGGGTGGAAATGGGGTTGTGGAAATGAAATGGTAAAATAATTTACTAGATGAAAGATTATTTAAATTTTCAGTATCAATAAATTTATCCTCCTCCTGACACTGGGGTCTTTTCGGCTCATTTCAATGTTAAAACTGGGTCTGCGTGCATTGAGGTGATAATGATCGGCTGATGGAGGCTTAGTGAAGCAGGTTGCTAAGTGGCTGTTTAATTTAGGGTAAAGAAATAAGGACTGTACTTTGAAGTGATATAGATTTATTGAAACTGTGGAGCTTGAGGTAGTGCGATGTTTGTCTCTGGTGGTAGCTAGTACCTAAGGCTTCTTGGGTCTGAGTGAAGAGGGAATAAGAGAGGATGGAACGGTTGCTAGAGTTATCTATGGGATGTAAAGGGTAGCTGGTCAGGTTTGGCAGGGGCGCCAATCTTTTAATCCAACATCCCGCCCCGTTTTGTTAATGGAATGAGTGCTCCTTACTGTGTGAGTACGAATCGCTCGTCTCGAGGTGGACAGCATCAAGTAAGACAGAGGCGAAGCTGTGGTCGGACCTGGCATGGTCTGTCGCGAGAGCTTCCTGCATTCGCCCAGGCTGGTGCCTGTAACGGGATGAAATCTCGTGGAGAGAAAATCCACGTCGGGAACGATAGCTGTGACGGTGAAAGACGTCTGAGAAAGTCGTACACGTAGAGTTTTCGACGGCATTAACGGCTTTTTTTAATAAGCCACAGGAGTATCAAGATTTGGGCTCCAGAGCATTCGCACGTGCTCTTGCTGAATTTGGATTTGGCAGAACATTATCTTGCCGTTTGCACAGAACACGATTCCATGTGTTCTTCAGCAAGTCACGATGACGGCGAGGTTGTTCTGTAGCTTGGGCTCCACGTGCATCGCGTCATTAGGACTGTACTTGCTGCTGGTTGGCCGTGACGCGTTGAATACGACGTGGAGTTTGTCCTCGGTGTTGCCCTACTGCCAGATGCCGTGATGACAGATGTATCAGCTGGCTACCGTCAGGTTTTCGATATCGGAAAGGGTGAGCCGTCGCATGTGATCTATTTGAATGTAGTCCTCCATGAACTTGACGTTCTCTGCGTCCAGCCTCGGGTGGCGCTGCATGCGAAAATCCATTGTTGACAGCACGATGCGGGCTTGAGTCAAGCTCTTATCCAGGAGTAAGACTCCGTTTGACTTGTGTGAAGCCTAAAAGAAGTAGATTTTTAGAGTTTCATGACGGGTAACGTGAGCGACGCCCTGTGACCAAGTATGCAAAACAGCCGCTTTTCTACGCCGTCTCTTAAAACCAGTATAGTCCATAAGCTACCACCATAGACAAACATCACATTACTTCAAGCCGGGTTGGCTTCGAAAAGTTCCGTGGAATCAAAAAGCCATAATACCATGTATTGCTTCAGCGCTTAGGTCGCTTTGCAAAGTTCCATGGCTCAAATGTAGCGCGTCTGCTGATTTATGATCAGATTATGCAGTTGTTGAGTCAGTTTCACTCACTCAGCGTGGGGACGCCATCATGGTAGCGCACGCAGTCAGTAAATCGATCTCTTATGCATGACGTGAGGACGCTATCATGGCGGCGCCGACGGCTGGTAAGTTGTTTTCTTGCGCGTGGCGTGGGGTTGCCGCCATGACAACGCTAACGGCCAGTGAGACGTTCCTCACGCGCGGCGCAGGGATCACGTTGCTGGTGCCTTCACTCAAGTGCAGTTTGGCGAACGTTGGCACGGCGGTGCCCGTTATAAATGTTGATTCGCTTTCTTCCTTCGTTGCTATTTTTGTATTGCATCTCTGTCTCCTAAGCCTGAAGTTCGTCTTTGTCGTCATAATGTATTCGGCTCGATTTGACCAATGTTGATGGCCTTGATAGTTACCGGCACGGCCTTTGGTTCATATGCTGTCTTTGCAATATTCATAAGCTTAGCTGTCCACGACGAAATTTTAGTACTTTTTTAGCGAACTGGATTTGGCTGCTGGCTCAATGCACGGCGCGCGTTGGTGTAGCCCTCTCCCTGTCGGATACGTCGCGACTCGCGTTGTATATGATTAGCAATCGGTTGTGCAGTGATTGAACGCGTAGTCTGTAATTTCCAGAGCTTCCTCTCACATATTGAAAAATTACTTAAAGATCAGCTAAAACCTTATTCGCCCCACTGACGCCACTGTACTGCTTAGTAAAATCTGCTAACAACCGCTCTACTGTGCCATATTGCGTCAGGCGCTTAGTGTAGCCGTCAGCAGCGTTCCCGAAACTTCAATGCCAACGAGTTGAGCACTTAGCGTTCGGATTCCGGGCCAAATCCGTGCATCATGTTATGAACTACAAGATAAAATAATGCATACATGTCTGAATTTCCGTCGTAATAAGAAATTGTGTTTAATACTTGGTGTAACAAGAACATCCAGCCACCATCTTCAAAGTGGTCTCTATGTTGTCGTACGTTTTGTATGCATCTAATTATCGGATCAGGGTACGATTTTAAATCTCTATCCTTGTGTACTTTATCCTTAAGGGATTTGCAAGGTTTTGCAAAATATTATATTAAGGATATTAACATAAAATTTGTTTCTTTTTAAAGTGTTTAAACAATTTTTGTTGATTATTTTCAGGAAACTTTTTTAAATAATATTTTTTTGTAAAACCCCACACTCATTTGAAAACTATATGTGTTTGAAGCATATCTATTAGTATAAAAGTACCCTTCGAAGCCCAAATCTTAAGTAAGTCTGCGGTATCTGAAAAATGGAAATTCTGAATTTTGGCCTTCGAAGAAATGCCATACCTGATAATATGGCACATATAAACATAGTTTTATGTTTCTTACATTATACCTGAATATATTTAATTGTTTATTCGTTTTTTAAACAATTTGGGAAAAATATAAACAAAAAATTTTTCATTTTTTGACTATTTAAAGTGTATCCGTCCCCTTAATGCGTTTTTTAAATTATACATATTGCTCCATAAAATCGGAGTCCCCTGTTCACGATTCCTGTTCTTGCTTTTGGTTTAATTTATCGAAATAATACCCGATAGGAGGTAAACCGTGATTTTCGGGATCAGGTAACTCATCTAACATTGATCGGCTAAGGCGAACATTGGCAGGTTGTTCGGCGAAAGTTAATTCCCGGTGTTCTGTATAAATTGCGTCATTAAAGTCGTATCTTATGTCAATCGAATTAACTTTGTCATTTTGAGCTAAGGCAATGATTGGATTTTTGTAATAGATATTATTTACAGTCTTTAGAAAAGAAATTTCTTAAGAAATTTAATCCACTATGCATGTGAACAAAACCCCACAATTAGCACTAGAACATTTTACGTATGAGATTCGATGGTTTTGTTTTCCATGAGGTGTTAAGCTTACGGTTGCTGCAAAAATACTGAGGTGAAGAACACGAGAGAATATCGATAAACGTATCTGTTTATTTATTGTAATTCACAATGAATGAATTGTATGAAAGAGAGAAACGCGTGTTAAGGTAAACACAGAGAATGTGCATCTTTAGGTATATGATCGTATCTATCGTATCTCCAAATCTAAACGGCCTATCTAGTGCTGGATTGTAAGTGGCAGAATCGAGAGCAAGCGCCTGCATGCACCTCCTTTTATAGACTTTCTGGGTGGTGTAATTTCTAACCATGTGGTCGTCCGAAATCATGAAAGAAAGGTTGTGCCGAGTCAAAAGAATCGAGCTTTGGGGTGAGTCCGACCTGTCGTTATGCGTGTATTCGGCGACTTATGCTCGATTGCACTATAGCTAGCTATGCTATATGCGTATAAGTCCTTACACGTGACAATATATCAAAAAGAAATTTTTTTTATATATTCTCATTAGAGACGGTATTATGTGATGGCATTGTATTATTTGTTATTCGCTAGAGAAGCGAGCGTTTTTTGCTAGTAGATAAATTATATAAACTTTTTGTATACAAAAAAGCAGTTACTGTCAGACCACGGATAACCAAGGCTAAATGTGTTCGATGTCTTTTTTGAGAGATCATCGTTACGTCTTATTCTCAATTATTTATGAACTCTGAACAAGAAGAAAATTAGTTTTCGTAAGTACAGGTGCAGAACTTGCCAACAAAATCCAATAAAGCTCATTAGCACGTAGCTTCCTTTAAACAAATGCATTATTTCCTAATCTAATGCATCGCTCGAATATTAATTCGATAATGATTGTAACGTACACATACTGGGGGATCTACCAGTCATGTATATCCGAAGCGTCTATGTACGAGCCCGCACTAAATCTCGAGGCCCGGTGCGCCTAGGCATATCGTTGTACAACATAGTCGTGAGAGAGTATTGATCGGGCTCTGCAGAAACTGTGCATTTCGGAGACGCAAGCCCAGCACAGGAGAAATGTGAAAGCACTATTGTGCAGCTTTTTCCCCTCGCTTCCTACTCGTGCTCCGGCCGCATGAACGTCCCAATTGTACTGTGTCACTAGCAGTCCGTATTCTTTCTCCAAACATCAAGCCGATGATCTACGTACATAGCTTATCGAAATGGGTAAATTCCTATGCTAGAAAATAAGTGTTTTTTATGTTTCTTTCTCGCTAATTCGCGCACTTGGGGATATCCTTTGTTTAACTGATCCGGGGAATTTTGCAAACGTAAGACTCAGTACAACAATTACGTTCCGGATAGAGCTTTTCTGTTCTAACCATATTTTATTTGATGTGTAATGTCCCACGTTTATATACCTATAGTACGAATGCGTATAACGCCTAATAGACGGCATCCACATACACACAAACCAACGAGAGCTGTACCGATTGCGACAATACACTACCGAGCGCAGAAAATCGGAGCGAGTGCTCTGACCTTCGCGTCAGCACTCCTCGCGCGCGAAACACGATTGCAAGACATACGCGACGATCCTGTGTGGCCGGTGCTGATTGGGCGACCGCGATCTTCTTCATCTAAATTACAAAACTGCTTGCATCGACACCGAGGCTTTAAAAACCCTGGAGCCGATCCACGCAGCACCTTTTTGCGTAGTTACTTGCTCACTATCGGTTGTAGTTGATTCTAAGGAGAAGCGGCGGTGTTTGATTGTGTTAGTGCTTGGAGCGTGCTAAATCCGTCCAACACCTTGGGAGCGTGCTAAATCCGTCCCTCGGCATAACAATCACCGGAAAGCCCTTTGAATCCAGACTCACACCGTAGAGAGAAGTACAAGCTAAGGTCCGTCGAGTGGAATCTCCGGCGTTAGCAGTGCAGTTGATCAACATATTTTATTGCCACGAGTAATCGTGTAGAGTAACTCAATCAGTATTGGCCACGTACGGATCGTAGAAAAATCCTGCGTACCTACTAAGATTATAATTGTAAGTCTTTACACTACATATTTTAAATACGATACTATCAACGAAACTATTAGATAAATGTCGAACATCAAACGTCTGTGAAGTGCTCTGGGTCAATTAAAAATAAATCAATAACAAATAATACAAAATACAAATTCAGCGAGTAATAAATTAATTGAAACCACCATAAATCATATCCTCAAATAGAAAGTCAATAGCTCCTACTAAATCATCATCGAAATCACAAAGGTAAGAGAGATAGCACTACGATAGAGAACTCGGATACATCGAAGTCCGAACGAAACCATCAAGAGCAGACAATACACCGTCCACGCACAAGAGTGTCCGCGCACAAGTAAGTCCGCGCCGGTCCCATCTCCAGACAACAACAGTGCATTAGAGAGTCCGCGCCGTACTGTCCGCGCACGCGTCCACTCGTGCTTAAAGACAGACAAATTATACACCCAGACATTCAGTATTATTCATTCAACCCTAGTACTCCCTAGTAACAATAAAGCTCCCGAGCTTATGCTAGTTTCCGCGAACTAAATAATTATTTGTGAACTCGCGCAGCCCGCATTTATACCAAATACGGTCTTTACAAAATGGCATCCCTTGTGGGGAACTAGCCATTGTTACTAGAGTAACAATTTCTAGAATTTCTTCGAGAAGTCTTTAGATTAGATTTATTTTAGAAGTTTTTCTTTTGAAACCTATAAAAAGTAAAATACGAAAATGTCGATCGATTTAAATCAAACTAGAGAGCAGATTCTCGCTATTGAGGACGTGCAAGCTAGAATTAAGGCGTTGGACCAGTTTTATCGTGTCCAGCAGGCGGAACGTGATCGTCAAATGTTGGACGTGTCCCGTGGTGTCATGGAGGCAAGTCAGACTCAAAATATAGCTAGAGCGGTCATGCACATACCCGAATATGACGGAACTAATATGCATCTTAAAGAGTTTCTTCAGGACGTGGATAACGGATTTACGCTACTTCCACGAGAACAAGAGCCACAGTATATAAGGTTAGTAATTTCAAAATTGAGAGGTAGAGCAAGGCAAATGTTAGAAGGCCACACGTTTACCACATTATCAGATCTCAAAAAGCACCTAAAAGAAAGCTTAGCTCCTAACAAATCATACGGTCATTATTTGAATGAAATTCAATCAGCCACAATGAGGAAGGGAGAAAACGTTCGGCAATTTTACGGACGTTTGAATGTATTGATAAATTCAGCTGTCACAGCCGTGAAAGAAGGATTGACAGAAGCACAAGCAGCTGTGGACCAAAGGCCGCACCTCGAGTTGCTAGCGCTGGAGTCCTTTGTTAATGGGTTACCGGACGGCTGGAGGACAGGTCTGGTGGACTCGGCTCCGCAAACCTTACAAGCAGCCTACAATTCAGCCCTCAATTATGAGAAAGCCAGGATAAAAATGACAGGTGACAATTACGTGTATCCCCGAGTACACTATGTTTATTGCAACCCTGATCAGAGACCGAGAGAAAGAGAAAATATTCCAGACTTTGTTCAACCAACGAACATCGCAGATAAAAATTATGAGGACGCAGTAGAAACTGTAACGAAGAGAGTAAATTTCCATGAGGCAACACACAGAAGAGACGAAATTGCTCACGCATACAACGCGAATGATACATACTTTCCAAAAACCGTGATTGAGAATGGGAGAATAAATGCTCCACCTCAATTGAGATACACGCCAGCACCCGAACCCACGGGTCCAATAAGTATATTGAAACGGCCACAAACCCAGTCGAGAAGCAGATCAGTGTCTCCAGCACGAGGATACCCTCCTGGGACTGTGGACCACGGACAGTATGGACATCCTTATCCACCGATGGGACCATACCCGTATATGCCTCCTCCGCCGTTTTACTATTACCCTCCGGGGAATACCCCTTTTGCTTTTCCATACAGTAATCCATATATGCAACATCCTATGCAAGGACAAATGCAAGGATATGGATACCAACAGCCATGGATATCAATGGAAGGCAAGGCGATGGAATTCAAGGGTGATAGGAACCGATCAGCGTCACCGTATCGGGGAGATAAAATTCATTTAAACTGGGAGGAAGCTCGTCGGAAGGATGCGGCGACGGGCTCATCGACACAGCAACAGCGTCCAGCGAGCCCGAGGCCAAATCAGACAGCAGAAGGCCAACACAGATTATACGACTCACGACGAGAGTCAAGAGAACTCCAACAGTAAAATTGGAAATCGAACAACTAACGGTACCAGAAGCTCTGTGCATCATAGATACCGGAGCTGAGGTAAATGTAGTTAAACATGACTCATTACGACCAGAAGTAGTCATAGAACATGATAACTTTATAAACATCATGGGAATAGCACCCAAAGGATTCGACACCTTAGGAACAGTAAAACTAACTGTTATGGGTAAGAAACACATCTTTCATGTGTTACCCTCAAGTATACCTTTACATGAGGACATTATATTAGGCAATCCATTTCTCTACGGAGAGAAAGTGAATATTCAGTTCGGGGATGAGGTCCTAATCACCGAAAGCCAACCAATAACACCAGTGCCTTTTGTACATAAGCATTTCCCCGAAAATCAGGAGGACGTGGACATAAAATATGGCCAAATAAATGTTGAAGGACAATCTTCGGAAGGTAAAGAGACGGCCGTAGAAGAGTACGAATTTCCGTATGAGTCCGAAGCCATCGATCCTAAAGTTCAGGACTTGCCGACCAGACCGTACAATCCAAACGGATTCAAATTGAAAGCTAATACAGTTTTCAAGCTACCAGCTAGAGCCAAGGTTCCCGTGAGAATACCCGCTACAGAAGATTCAGTACAAGGGCAGGCTTACTTAAGGCTGATCAAGACCGTCCCGGGAGTATACATTGGGGAAGCTGCAGTAATGAATGAAAAGGGTTACTGTTATGCAATGGCCATAAATACCAGAGAAGACCCAGTAGAAATCGAAATCTCGCCGCAACATCTTGAAGAATTCGATTTAAGTGAAGATGATGACTTCCTGGACTTTCCACTGGAAGGCGAAGCTCCGAAAAATTCGGAAGAAAGAATAAATTTTATTATGGAAAAGGTTAGAAAAACGTATCATAAGAGACACGAATTGAGACAGATACAACGAATAGTGAAGAAATATTCACATTTGTTTTATCTACCTGGAGATCCAGCACCTAGGACATCTTGTGTGAGACATAAGATCCGGACGACGGATGAGGAGCCAGTCCGAGTAAAATATAAAAGAGGACCAACAGGACAAGAAGAGGAGTTGTTCAGTCAGTTACAGAAACTCCTGGACGCTCGAGTCATCAGACGTTCAAACAGTCCATTTTGCAGTCCGTGTAGAATTGTTCCAAAGAAACCAGGACCGGACGGTAAAAGGAAATACA
Source organism: Nasonia vitripennis (assembly GCF_009193385.2). Lineage (NCBI taxonomy): Eukaryota > Metazoa > Arthropoda > Insecta > Hymenoptera > Pteromalidae > Nasonia > Nasonia vitripennis. Next base: position 1,459,954 of record NW_022279608.1, read on the forward strand.
GGTTAGTGATTGATTATCGCAAATTGAATGCAAAAACAATAAAAGATGCGTACCCATTGCCTAACATCGTAGAGATTCTGGAGCAGATAGGAAGCGCAAAGTACTTTTCGGTTTTCGATTTAGCTATGGGCTTCCATCAGATAGAACTAGAACCGGAGGATATTCAAAAAACTGCCTTTAACACCAAGTATGGTCATTTCGAGTATGTGTGTATGCCATTCGGATTGGCTAATGCGCCCCCAACATTCCAGCGTTTAATGGACTGCGTTTTATCGGGCTTACAAGGAGTAGAAATGTACGTTTTTCTAGATGATATAGTGATTTATGCAAATACCTTAGAAGAGCATGAGGAGAAAATTTATAAAGTGTTTGACCGGTTGTCCGATGCAGGGTTACGCTTGCAAATAGATAAATGTCAATTTTTAACTCCAGAAATAATATATTTAGGCCACATAATTGATTGCTATGGAGTAAGGCCAGATCCAAGTAAAATTTCGGCAGTTAAAAACTTCCCGAAACCGACAAACCAAACGGAGGTCCGTCAATTCCTTGGACTAGCAGGATACTACCGACGTTTTATTAAAAATTTTGCAGACAAAGCCCGACCTCTTAATTCACTTTTACAGAAGAACAAGAAGTGGGAGTGGGCTTCTGACCAAGACTCGAGTTTCGAAGTATTGAAACAGGCCCTATGTGAGGCGCCTGTTTTAGTATCAGTGGACGTCGAAAAGCCTTTTATATTGACTACTGACGCCAGTGATGGAGCCATAGGAGCAGTCCTTAGCCAAGGTGAACCAGGAGAAGACCACCCTGTAGCCTACATGTCCCGTTCTCTTAATAAAGCAGAGAAAAACTATTCAACAACCGAAAAAGAATGCCTGGCTATGGTGGAAGCTGTAGACTATTTTAGACATTACCTGTATGGCCGGCATTTTACTGTGTTCGGAGATCATGAACCCCTGACCTGGATGGACTCCCTTAAAGACCCAGTTAGTCGGCTCAATAGATGGAGAATGCGCTTGCGAAATTACTACTACACTTTTAAGTACAAACCTGGACGATTAAACATTAATGCGGACGCGTTGTCTAGAAATCCCGTTGATAAGCACGATCAAGAAAATTTAGGCAATGAAGGTAAAAATGAAGATAGTAAAAACCAGGGGGAGGAGGCGCGAGTAATGCCGATTAGGCCGAGACCAACAAAGACATCGTTAGTTAGACAAAATCGTAGCAAAAATAAGTCGGAGGAAACAAAAGAAACGAGCAAAAAGAAGACTGGACAGAAAACCAGTTCGAGGAAAGATGCGCCACCAATTCCAGCCGGAATGGAAGGTGGACAGGCTGATTTGGATGGAAGCACAATTGCAAAAAGGTTAAGACAGAGAAGAGCGGACACCGCAAAGACGGTGGCCTTCTCGGAGCCAGAGGTGACTGAATTCTCGTCCGCTAGTGAAGAGCAGTCCACGGACGTCACACTAACGGAGGACCACAGTAACGAAACATCAGACGCACCCCCTATACCGTTAAGGAATAGGTCGATTCTTCCAAGTTTAGTAGAAAATGAATTAAGGTCTGAAAGCGACATGAATTCGGAAGAAATTTCAAATTCAGGTAAAAGCTTGGGAGAAAGTGAAGTTGAGGAGGTTTTGCGAGATAAGCCGGTAAGAAAAAAAACGTCCGTTCCACAAGTCCAAACAAAAACTACGAAAAGCATCCTAAAAACACCTATGAAGGACTCATCGTCATCTAGTAGCGAGGGTGAATTAATGAAACCGCAGTTACACTCAACCATGAGAAGGTCTGTACCGGGACAAGTACATAATGAACAAGAGTTGGACGAGCTGTCTTGTATCGAGAATGCAAGAGGGGCCCTAGAGATGAGCGCAGAGGATCTGGGTTCGATAGAGGAGAGAGTCCAAGAAACAACTTTTAACCAGAAGTCCTCACTTTGTTGGGACAACTATATGGAACAACACCCAGAAACGGTAGTGCAGGACAGCTCAGCTGGAGAAGATCTTACAGATGAAGAGTGGAATATCGAGAATGCGTCTAGCTTAGTGCCAGAACGGAAGGCTAAGTCCCTTTCACCGTCACCGTCAAACCCAGCGGATGGATTTCCAGAAGACTTGGTTAAACTCAATAAAAATCATTCAATACCAAGCGGCGCAGTAAGGGAATGGATGCTTGAGTATGCACACAAGTATGCAAGTCCAATTCGTGCTAAGTCCCCTCTAAAAGTAACTAATGCCTGCTCCACGGCTTGGCATGGAGAAATGACGGAAGTACCTTCATGGAAGAATCTATCAACAATAGAGCAGGAGGACAGTGAAGAAGAATCCGAGGAGGAAAAATTCGTTCACCAGAACCAGCCGAATAAACTAACAGAAGACGACGAGAAACTAAGACAACCTGATATTACGGAAAATCTAAAATCCACGGAAGACGGAGGACGTCCCACGCTTGTGTCGAACATTGGGTCAACCACGATCGACACCGATAAACAATTTCCAGCCACAGCACCGTTGCTCAATATAGGGGAACCAATTGTTGACGGTACTATTTTGAGATTATTAAGCACGAGAGAGTGTGTGACGTATTTAAAGGACAACATAGTTCACTTTGTGCCTAAAGACCTAAATCTGTCCACAAGCACTAATAGACTGCTTACCGATATAGAGGCCATTTATCGAGACGATCTGATGAAGGCTAAGGCCGACGTGGGAGACGTTATAATAACAATCAATCGTAAGAGATATGTATTTAGCCTTGTAGTAACTGAAAAAGTTGGAGACGAAGTTAAACCTAGTAATTTGCTAAAGTGCTTGAACACACTAAAAGCACTTATAACTGAAAAGAAACTACGATCGTTTAGGATAGCTAGAACAGGCGAACTCACGGATAAACTTCCTAGAAGAGTTTTAGTGCAAACATTCAAAGATTCCTTTAAAAATGTTAAAATAGCAATAACATTCTGCTACGGAACGTGCAAAGTGTTGGCTCCAGAGTACCGGTTAACCGTGCTACAGGACTATCACAACAGTCTGTTTGGAGGACATAGAGGGATGGGCAAGACGTACAGACGTATACGAGAAAGGTATCAGTGGAAGGGAATGAAGGAGGACGTACAGGAATTTGTCCGTAAATGTGAAATATGTCAAGAACAAAAATTGGTTCGGATAAAAACCAGGGAACCTATGGTTATTACTGATACGCCTTCGGAAGTTTTTCATAAAGTAGCTATCGACACGGTGGGACCGCTGTGTAAAACAACCGAAGGAAATATGCATATCCTCACTATGCAATGTCAGTTTTCTAAATTCTGTATTGCTGTACCCATCCCAAATATAAAAGCCATCACCATTGCAGATGCTTTAACGAGATACTTGTTTGCCCAACATGGAGTACCTCGCATAATATTAAGTGACAGAGGTAAAAGCTTCCAAAACAAATTACTATTAGAGTTGTCCGAAATTTATCAGTTTAAGCTAAATACTACAACCGCATACCATCCGCAGTCGAACGGATCGTTAGAGAGGAGTCACGCTGTCCTAGCGGATTTCTTAAGGAATAAAGCATCTAGCAAACAGGATTGGGACAAGGTTATTCCTTTCGCCATGCACGAGTATAATACATCAATACATGCTTCAACCGGCTTCACACCGTTTGAGCTAGTGTATGGGCGTCCAGCGAGAGCACCACACCGATTGCCGGATGAGTTCGAGCTTGAAACTTACAATGATTACGTACAAGAACTAACAGAATGTTTAAAAGAAATGCAAAGAATAGCAAGGAGCAATCTAGTAGATTCAAAAATTAAAAACAAAAAGTATTACGACAAAAAGGCTAGACCTCTGAAAATAGAGGTCGGCGATGAAGTCAGAGTATTAAAAGAACCAAGATATGGGAAATTAGATAAATATTATAATGGAGAATTCATAGTGAAAGAAATTAGAGAAAACAACAACGTGATAGTAGAATCATCAAATGGAAAACTAATTGTTAAACATAAGGATAAATTAGAAAAATTTTATAGATAAAGCAGTTAATAACAATCAAAAATTCATCTTTTCAGTGTGCCATTAAAAATGTGGAGGACACTGTTTCTGACGCTGTTCTGGTTGACAATAAGCTTATAAACAATGATTTGCAACTTTCGTTTTTGAACACATTTTGAACCCCTATAGCGCGGTAAAGTACTAAAAATCAAAAATTTTTAATAGTTTACGAGTTGTAAACAATTGTTGATAAATTGTTAATTATGCATAATATTGACCAATACAATAATTATCGATATTGATAGAGACAATAGGTAATAATAAAATATACTAGATTTAATATTCATCAAGTTAAATTTACAACTGTACGCACCTGCACGTGACTAGTATAAGCACACATATATATACATACACAGGAAAATAAATACATATAAAACAAGGGTCGATAAACCAGGACGTGCTGCCATCTCAAGATTTGAGAAATAAAAAGAAAAGTTCAGCACTATGATACTGGCAAACCATCGCGAGGTCACATCGATAGTGCATCGAACTTCAAAATGCAGCGCTCAGCAAAAATGATAGACTCAGCAGAAATGCACTCGCGGTTCATCGCGTATGCCACGAGGAACAGTGTGAAATTGTACACAGCCACGACAAGTGTTAGAAAAATGGAAACAGTCCAAGTCGCAGAAAAAGTGTTACTTGGAGCCCTTGAACAGCTAAAAAGGGCTCAATTATTTGTGGAAAGAGCAGAAGAACGATATTGGAAGGAGTGGGCGCATTCTAAATTAAACCATAAAAGTGTGTTAAGTGAAAGTGAAATAGTAAAAGGACGAGTGTTGCAAGACGGATTAGCGAGACCGCCGAGTCCGCGCGCACATGCACCATCGGATGCGCGCGCGGAGGGGGACGAGTCGCGGGAGAGCGACAGTCCGCCGAATCCGCCGAGCCATCCGAGTCCGCGCGCACACACAACAGCGGAGGAGCGCGCGGAGGGGGACAGTCCGCCGAGTCCGCCGAGTCCGCTGAGTCCGCCGAGCCTGCCGAGTCCGCTGAGTCCGCCGAGCCCGCCGCGTCCGCGCGCTCATGTGTACGCAGCAGAGCCGGCGGAGGGGGACGAGTCGCGAGAGACGGCGAGTCCGTTAAGCCCGCCGAGTCCGCGCGTACAAGTGCGACCATTAGACGTCACGGAGTGGGACAATAACGCAAGTCCGCGCGCACGCACACTTACTGCTGTGAGCGCGGAAGGAAACGAGTCGCGAGAAACCGTGAATCAGCTGTGTCCCCCAAGCTTGACCATTAATTCAGAACAGCCAGCAAAGAAGAGAAACAAACATAGTGTGCTACAATATCAGACCCGGGAAGAAGAGCCTAAATTAAAGAAGGCAAAAATTGAAAACCGCTACATATTAGTCCCCAATCAGCAACAGTTATTCATATCAACCGACGTTTTAATTTACTGGATAACCTGGTTCTGGAAAAGTCCAGCGAATAGGGGAATTGAGGAAGGACAACCGAAAACAAAAATTAATAAAACAAAATCGCAAAAGAAAGATAAGAAAGGAAAAGCTAAGAAAACGCATAATAATACTGAAACAGAAGAAGAAAAAGAAAGAAAAAGAGAGAAAGATAGAATAAGGAAGCGAGAGCAGAGAAGAAAACTAAAGGAAGAAGCCCAAAACTCCAGACCAAGAGTCCCTCTACAAAGACTAAAAATTACTACTAAACATCCATCATCTCCGCAGCCACCACTATTCACAAGCTGTACGGGTTGCAGAGAGGACTGCTGGTACCAGGGAATTGAACATCACACCACAAACTGGATACTCTGCGTCGTTTGTCGTACTAACTGGGCGAACGGTGAGTGCGTTCATAGAATTCCGTATGAGTGTAGGATTTGTAAGTTAAAAAGAAGATCTTAATAATTCATATACAGAAAACTTTTGTCATAAAGCCATATCTTAGATCTATCACACTACATGTAGACTTTATTTTCGTAAGTTATATTCATTCTCTACTAGCGAAACATAGTTTTAAAATTATTGTATAAAATAAATTGTACTCACCAAATTGTCCGGAATGATAAACATGGGACACTTTTTTTTTTATTTTTTTTGCGCCGGCTCCATTGCCGTGGGCGGCAATATTCTGGGGGGGGAGGTGTAATGTCCCACGTTTATATACCTATAGTACGAATGCGTATAACGCCTAATAGACGGCATCCACATACACACAAACCAACGAGAGCTGTACCGATTGCGACAATACACTACCGAGCGCAGAAAATCGGAGCGAGTGCTCTGACCTTCGCGTCAGCACTCCTCGCGCGCGAAACACGATTGCAAGACATACGCGACGATCCTGTGTGGCCGGTGCTGATTGGGCGACCGCGATCTTCTTCATCTAAATTACAAAACTGCTTGCATCGACACCGAGGCTTTAAAAACCCTGGAGCCGATCCACGCAGCACCTTTTTGCGTAGTTACTTGCTCACTATCGGTTGTAGTTGATTCTAAGGAGAAGCGGCGGTGTTTGATTGTGTTAGTGCTTGGAGCGTGCTAAATCCGTCCAACACCTTGGGAGCGTGCTAAATCCGTCCCTCGGCATAACAATCACCGGAAAGCCCTTTGAATCCAGACTCACACCGTAGAGAGAAGTACAAGCTAAGGTCCGTCGAGTGGAATCTCCGGCGTTAGCAGTGCAGTTGATCAACATATTTTATTGCCACGAGTAATCGTGTAGAGTAACTCAATCAGTATTGGCCACGTACGGATCGTAGAAAAATCCTGCGTACCTACTAAGATTATAATTGTAAGTCTTTACACTACATATTTTAAATACGATACTATCAACGAAACTATTAGATAAATGTCGAACATCAAACGTCTGTGAAGTGCTCTGGGTCAATTAAAAATAAATCAATAACAAATAATACAAAATACAAATTCAGCGAGTAATAAATTAATTGAAACCACCATAAATCATATCCTCAAATAGAAAGTCAATAGCTCCTACTAAATCATCATCGAAATCACAAAGGTAAGAGAGATAGCACTACGATAGAGAACTCGGATACATCGAAGTCCGAACGAAACCATCAAGAGCAGACAATACACCGTCCACGCACAAGAGTGTCCGCGCACAAGTAAGTCCGCGCCGGTCCCATCTCCAGACAACAACAGTGCATTAGAGAGTCCGCGCCGTACTGTCCGCGCACGCGTCCACTCGTGCTTAAAGACAGACAAATTATACACCCAGACATTCAGTATTATTCATTCAACCCTAGTACTCCCTAGTAACAATAAAGCTCCCGAGCTTATGCTAGTTTCCGCGAACTAAATAATTATTTGTGAACTCGCGCAGCCCGCATTTATACCAAATACGGTCTTTACAGATGTATTATAAAAATCACACCTGTCAATACTTCTTTATAAATAAAAAACCATATAATTATTATGCCGATGGAAGTAGCTGTGACTCCGATTTACAAGAATAGCACCTACTGCCACGAATCGGGGCATCACATAAACTTGAAGAGTAGCAGGTATACCGAAGGATTCTCAGTGTACGGAAGGAAGCGTCATAAGTCGCGCCAGCCGATATTCTTTAATCTTTTTTTCACACCCATACTGCGCCATAAGATGTTTCACAACAAAACTTCTATTCAATTATCTCGATCTCGATCTCAAATTAAATCTTAAATATCTCGAATCAAACGAGTTATATTTTTGTTGGTTCGCACTAATATAACCAAAATATTGATTCAGAGTCGACACTGACACGGACACATACTTGGACTACGTACACGGAGCAGTTACGGAACCGACACGAAAATGGACATGAAACCGACACGGAAATGGACACGGGTACGACACGGAAATAGACATACGACAATAACAAACACGAAAACGAAAATGGAAATGGACACGAAGCAAACACGCAAGTGACACAAACACGGAAACGAAGAAAATAGGCAACCAACACGAACACGGAAACAGCAACGGAAACGTAGCAGTTATGGAACCGACGGGGACACGGCAACGGAAACGGAAAGATAAAAGACAACGAAAATTCCACGGATTTTACACAAATTTCCCATGGATTTTATACGGATCAAGTGCGCATAGACACTATCGACCGAGAACTTGAACCCACGCCCTGCACAAAGCCGAATAATTACAGTCGTGCGTTCGTCGTACGTTGAAATTATTATAATTAATCAGTATATGCCAAAACGCTGATGATTTTGTATCTTGCATCCAAGAATTACTAATTGATTTATTGATACTTTCATGAAATATATTTCTTACTTATAAAAAAACCGCTGCCAATTCTTTAGCACGTAGCTTCCTTTAACATTATGTATCGCTTTGATATCTGAATTATTTTTACTTCAAATATAATTCCATAAAGTATTTGTACTTTTTTGTTTGATAGATAAAATTATTTCGAATCAATTATATATACATAATCAATTATAATTCTCTCTCTCTCTCACTCTTTCTCGCATAGCTATAATTGTTTGACTAAGCTCCAAGAGATATCACCCTCCCTTTTTGTTAGGTGGAAACTTGAAGAGTTTCCCCTTTTTATGCGAGTTTGCCTATTTGACACGCTCTACAGGTGTCCAGGGAGGAATCTGGTCTGGATCCGTATCCCTGCCTGCAAATGTGCTTTCTTTGCTTTTGGTAGTGGTCCAAATTAATACTTATAAATCTTACCTTGCGATTTTTTACTTGAACGACTCACTGAATGGAAAACTCTTCCTTCTAGAGTTTTTCTCCCTTTGATATTTTGGAATTTTGGGAATGAGTGACTTGGATGAATATATATTGACAAAATGTATGGTCCAATTCTATGTATATTTCCTTTTGAACAAACTCTTTACAATTCTACACGAAATTCTCAATTGAAATCTAATGATGAACACTATTGTATCTAATGACTAATCGATCTTGATCTGTGAATTGAATCTGAATAAAATTCTATAGGTCCGCGCTCGGAAGAGGTTCCGGACCTGCAGTCGCCAGCTTACTTCCTTTTAGCCGCGTTACAGTGTCGGCGCTTGTTGCACTCATTAGGCCTTACGGGGTCTGGCAACTAGTTGCGCGCCAAAACTGCAACGTAGCTCTGCACGTGCGCCTCTAGCCGTTGGCGGGGAAGTTGTTTAGGTCAGCGAGATTCTTATCCACGTGATACTTTTGTGGCCTTGAGTCTCGCTGTATCTTTATACGTGTAGAACTTTTCAAATGTGAATCCAGAAAGTTGTCACGTAACACTTTTTTACCTGACACCTTATTTACCAATCTGTATATTTAAACGCACATGCGTAACTGAAAATCTTGTGTCAAACGTATTGGTAAAACAAAAACAGAAAAAAACGAGCCTAAGTATACATAAATTTTACTAAATAGAAGCTAAGATATATGCGATTCAGTTTTTAATTATTCAAAGTATACAGGGTGAGAAAAAAATTTGAAACTTAATATCTTTGAAACTAACTAGTATCATAAACAACCGAAAAAAAGAGATAAAGGTGCTATATAATGCTAACTAAATTCAAAATTTTGAATTGATTATTGCCTTTATACTCCAGTTATCGCGTCAATTAGAAAAAACGACTCACAGTATACAAGGTGAGACAACAAAATTTGGAAGCTTAATATCTTTGAAACTAATTGGTTTTATAAACAGCCCAAAGAAAAGGATAGATGTGCTATACATATAATGCTTACTAAATCCAAAATTTGATCTTGATTATTGCCTTTTTACTCCAGTTATCGCGTCACGTACAAAAAGGACTTTTTTCAGTTTTTGATGTTTCTCTCAGGATCTGCCCCATGAAATAACTCAAAATTAAAGTGGAGGTACATATCAAGCAATTCACTTATATCAACTTTTCCAATAACTTTATTTATTAATTTATTAATTAATTTATTTATTTTTTTGGTAGGAGCCTGTGAATCCTTGTAACGGACTGACTGGTGTTCCCTTGCGAGAACCACCCCTACCCACTAAACACATATCTCCCTGTACGCCCGACACCAGCCCGGTACGGTTTATCACATTACTTCGAACTGGGCCGCTGTCCTTTGCACATTCATTCCTTACTTCCAGTCATTCATAGCTACGTTTATATTCTTCCACTCTCGCTCTCGCTTAATTATCCAAACTTCCATCCTCCTTCTTACCTCGCAAGATACTACCAACGTATGACGCAATGCTTCTCCACGCGTCTTTGCTGGTTATCATCAGTTTCGTTACGTTGTCTGGCGTGATCGTCGTGCCTAGTAATGTCTCAAGTCTCTGTCGCTGCTCGATCCAACGGCTGCACCCGAAAAATATGTGCTCCGCGTCGTTCCAAGCCTGTCCGCAGTACGTACATTCCGGTGTGGTCACTCTGTTCATTCTGTATAGGTACTTTCGAAAGTACCCGTATCCCGACAGTAGTTGGGTGAGGTAATAGTCCACCTCGTCGTGGTTCCTGTCTTTCCAAGGTCCGACCTCCGGTATCAATCTGTGCGTCCACCGACCTTGTCCGTTTGTCGTCCATCTCGTCTGCCATTCTTCCATCGTCCTCGTCCGTTCTTCTGTCGCAGCGTCTGCCCCAATAACTTTATTAGAAAAAACTGAAATCTCAGAACTATTATTACTAACTTTTTATTTAATCTACTATCGTTGTAATAGCAGTTATATTTCCTATTGGATCCTATCAATTCATATATACTATGATTAACTTGTTCGCAAGTTTAAGTGCTTATTACAACAGATGGTTTGATACTTAGACTCTCAAATAAAATTTTAACTTTATCGAAATTAGCATGCATATTTTTAACATTTAGGTGCATAATTAAAACATTTTTATTACTCATCAATTTGTTAAAATTATCAATACTATTACAAGTTCTCTCTTTCTGAATTAAATCCTCGCTTATAGTGTCTACATATTCGAAATTAGCCATTTTATCTATTTAAATTTTTACCGCTTCTCAGTCTTGAATCTTTCGGGTTTGATTGAATTTGCGTAGAGAACGGCTGTTGTCACGTTGCAGAATTCCGTCGACCTTGTTGTTGAGTTGTTCCAGCTTTCCACTATAACCATATCTACTACATTTGAAACATGGTCTTATACTTAAATGGTCGTAGACTTTGCAGCTTTGGTATCCTACGAAGATTTTGCTGTTATTCTCCTTGATGAACTTGTATACCTCAGAAGGAACCTGCATTAATACTGTCGTTGTATCACTACGTTTGCTTTGGTACATATGTAGGGCTAAGCCTTTATGAAACTGCTGAAGTTCCTTAAGTTTATATCACTCTCTATCTCAGCTTGACTCCAATTCAAATAGTTGTCAAAAACAACTATTTTAATTTTACGATTTATAAGTTATTCTTTTCTAACCTCACAAACTCCTTCTAGGTTTTCCTTTAATACAGCTTCGGTTAGTTAAACACTATCACTATTTACACAGTTAATGACTAGTTCTTCTTTTTTGTTATGATTTATATTTTTAGTTTGTATCTTTTTTTCTCGCGTTAAACACTCTTTAACCTTCTTTTTCATATCTATAGTCTCATGGCCCATGTTATTTACTGTTATTTTTGGCACTTATTTACGGAGCGGTTTTGGCTGGTTTATCACCTCAGCATAGGATACTTTAGGTAATACACTATCATACTGTTTAGTTACAAGTTTTTCCTTTAATAAATTATTTTTTTCTCCCAGTTCTACGACTAGTTGCTTCAATAGTAAATTTTCAGCTTTCAGTATGTTGTACTTCTCATTAAAATCACAATCCTGTAGATCTTGCGCTTAACTAGTTACTTCCTTTAAGAGTTCTTCCCTTACTTCTTCGGATTTCTTTAACTTTATTTGCGCAATTAAAAGTTTTGCTGACTCACTTATGCCGTCGTCCTCAATTTTCGAGGTTATGTCCTTGTAGCTATGTTCTGGGCAAACCATTAAGTTGTTACTTACTTTCCAATAATTTTTTTCTTTCTGTGCTAAGCAGCTCGGATGGCAACCGCACACCCGCCATGTTGGCTATAATTCTATAAAATGTTGAAACGGACTTTTTTCCCACTATGTACTAGTAAAAACAAAGAAAATAATACTTGGTGGGTTAAAATCCATTGAGTGGAAGCTGAGGTACAGGCGTATACGAATGAACACACATACATACATCCTCACAAACATTTTTCAAAAACACCATTTGTCGACCAAAAATGCATTAAAACACTTCCCACATGTTTTCACATTGAAACAGTCACGACTCTTCTCGCTCTTGTGCGCGTATATGATTTTAGTTTTTAGAGACGAGCAGTAATCATTTACTGATCTGCGTCGTAATTATGACGACAGATCATAAATAGAAATTTGATTCTATGTTATATTATATTGTTATAATAAGAGAGGTCCGGGATACCAGGTAATGGAAGAATATTACAATCATAAAAGTTTTGTTATTTCGTTTCAATAACCAAAATAAATATATTTTGTAAATAGTATTTTTAGATAGAATATTGCGTAAATTGCAGATATTCTTTGTAACAGAGAGATTTATGTCTTCGCTTTGATTTTACAGTATTTTTGTAAGACAATACGCTTAATTTTTGCGTTATTGACTCTAGATCACAATTGTATAAGTGTAGTAGATATTTGAAATTATTCTCAACTGATACGCGTTAGTTGCGTTATCAGTTTTGACTCGACGAATTTATAAATATTTTGAGATACAGAAATTTTATAAGTTCAAGAAATATTCGAAAATATTCTAGGTATTTTACCTGTTCAAGGCGTAAATTGCTTAAGAGCAGGGACTAGGCGCTTTAGTTGCGCTGGCGCTTAAGTTGCGCTTTGGCTAGTGAGCTCAAATAGCCCGTACAAGTCCTTATAAAGGCACTGGAGAGAGCAAGCATTGCGCCGCCGAAAAAAATATCACATTCATACTTGCACACGTACATTCACACCTATATACAAAAATCATTTACACAAGCATATTCTAATGCGCACGCTGCGCCGCTGCTGCGTCGCTACTCCTTCTCTCGCGCCGCTGCGCTCGCCGCTCAATTTATATAGATATACACGCTTGTTGCGCGCTCTCCTTGCTCTATCGCTGCTTCTGCTGCCGCCGCTCGCTGGCTGGTGGCGCTGTTGTTGTGATCTCAGCTGTGGTCTGTAGCGTTGAAATGGAAAGTGGGAGAGCGTGAATTACTCGCGTAAAATCTAAAATTTCGTTTAAAGAATTTTAGTATTTAATTACAGTCTATTAATTTATGCAGAGCTTCTACGGGGTATTACAACACAAACCCGAAAAATGGCTATTATAAGGCTACATTAGAAAGGAAGCGATACACAAGATATCGCTATTTTTTCAAATTTTAAATATCTACTTTTTTACCGACAGTAAACGCAGACTGGCGTCACCTAGACGCACAAGCCAACAACCCTGAGTCTGTCGCCACCTCTTGACGACGGCGAAAACATGTCAAGCTTTTCTGGCTCATCACTTTGACGCAAGCGCTTAAGCAATTCGGATGTGAGTTCTGCCTTCCGCCGCAGTTGTACTGATTTATGATTTTCTATTTTGAATTAATAATTTATTACAAAGTGTACTTAAGTCTAACCTTAGTTTTATGAATAAAGTCATTTTATTTAATAATTGCGTGTTATTCTGCATTATTTTTCGACAACGTGCGATAATAACTACATTTTCACATTTTACGTAGCCAGTTTTTGCATTTATAACCATTTCGAATGGGCGCTATTCTATCAGGGTAGCTGTTTGATTTTTATCTTACTAGCTAATCACTGCAATGACTTGAAATTTTTACAGTATGTAACAATTGCGGTACAGAAGTGCCTTATAGTTTTGTAAGCGAAAAATGTGTGAGATGCAATATCTCACGCAATTTTCGACCGATCAGGCTGACAAGTATTCTCTCCCACAAACTAAAACCTTTTGTTTCATCCCAATCCTCTAGGTTATTTAAAAATGCGGTGACAATTCGTTCTATCTTTACATGTATTTTTGAATAAAAATTTTGGTGCTAGCCGATTATCTCGAGAGACTTCAATCGATCAGACTAAAAATTTACGCACATATGCGCAGTGTGTGGTCACCTCCAAAAATCACTATAAACGATTTTTTGGCTCTAACACAAATTCTAAGCATTTTACCACAAAAAGTTAAATAAAAAATTTGTGAATAATTAAAATCAACAACTTTTTCTTATTGATAATAAAATCATAAAAATGCTTATAACTCGAGTTAACAACCCAAAATCGTTTTTCTACAGCAAAAAAATTAATTATTTACTTAAATTTTTGCAGCTGTACGTTTTACATAAAAATGTTACGCATAAAAGTTGTAGACGTTTTTAAAACACAACTTTATACTGTGAAAAATATCTTTTTAAAAGGCCGTATGGCCGCGCATGACGTGCTAGTAATTAGTAATAAGATTTCACTGCAACAAAAATTAAGTTTGTTGTGATGTTAAACAATGTCTGAAAATGGTATTTTTTATTTTTTAGGAGCTCGTTGTTGTAAAAAGTCCAGATATCGTTTGTTATATGCTTGAATGTCTTAATAGAATGTGTTTATATGGTGATATTTTGAGCGTTGCTGCAAAAGATCATCAAGGATTTTTTATATGGTGTCAAGAAAATCTCATAATCAGAAAGTATGTATACTCTCAAAGTTATTTACACAGATAAGCGCACACAGAAACCTATATATGTATATTGTTTATATATATATATATATATATATATATATATATATATATATATATATATATATATATATATATATATATAAACATATATATATATATATATTATATCGGGGCCAACGTTCTTACGTTGCGGCCGCGCAGACACTAGCTGCATACAATGCAACCGTGATGCAGCAGACCATCGTGGGTATAATTAAGACTTTTTCTTGTTTTCTCGCGTTAACGCGAATCGTGGTAGACCTGCCAAGGTTGTCGTGTACGGCTGGCGATGTAAAGATAACCACTGTTGTATAGTGAAAGCGTGCCCGCGAAAGCAGCAAGGATCCTTTTCCTTTTTATAAAAAAGATAAGTTGACTTGATTAGGATAAAGCGTGCGGCAACACAATAAATTATAGAAAATGAACAGTATATTGAGTGTAACTTGGTGTAAACGAGCTCGATAGTGCGGTGTGTAGCTCACACAGCATAAAAGATTTTAATGAAATATTTTGAAATATCGTAGTAAAATATATACACGAAATATTTCGGAAATCTTCCAGTAATCTTCTATGGAAGATTTATCAACCGACTCAGCCCTGTTAAAAATAAATGAATAGATATCCAGGTGGATATCCAACTGGATTATCCATCTGGATATCCCTTCATTTATTTTCAACAAAGAATCGAAATATTTCGTAAAATATTTCAGAAGTATTCCATAAATAATTATTAAAAACTTTTAATTTGTTTATAGATATTTCAATAAATTATTCACAAAATCTTCCATAGAAACTTCGTAAAATACTGCTCAGAATTATTTCATTAATATTTTACTATAACATTTCGTAGACTAATTCTAAATTCTTTTATAAATAATTTGACATGTTTAAAATTATTTTTAAATATTTACAAAATATTTGAAAAATATTTCATATTAAATTGTAAAAATGTATTTCATAAGTATTTCACTAAAATATTTCATGAAAGTTTGACAAAATCTGAAACGGTCCGCGAAGGGTTAATACGCGAACGCGAAGGATTCGAGACCCGAGGTTAGTAAAGCGGGAGAGAAGCACATTCGAAGAGTGATAGCAGTCTTTGATCCACCCGGTAATATCTATTGAGTGGACAAAATACCTCCCTATCCTCTGTAATGGCCGAGCCACCAGAGGAGAGCTGCTCGTGTGTAGAGGGAAATGAGTAGGGTATTCCAACTACGCATATCCCGCACACTTAGGTAAACCACGCAGCTATTAGACTGATGTGTGAGGTACTACCATCTCACCATGAGTCTAGAACCAGATGCGCCACCTAAATACAGGGTACTACCATCCTACACTGGTGACACAACTGATGGGGGGATGGGAGTGGGTAATGTTAAACAAGGGTTAACATAGTTTATATGTTTTAAATGTCTTTCATTTATTTATTTAATCATTCAATATTCAATTATAAGCGATGCTGGATCTCAGTCTACAAGGAGAGGGAGTGGACTGCACACATACTCTTCGAGAGTCTGGGGCTCATGGACTACTGGGTATGGTGGAGACCGGAGCAAGCAGCGAGTACTACCATTCGCACGTTGCTCAGTTGAGAGCCAGATCATGAATGCTCGCTGCTGGCTCCGGGGCTCCTTATATACCCGGGATGCTCCCTCTCTCCTGTGTTATCTGCGCGCACGCCATCTACCAGCGTTTAGGTAGACTATTTACATGTAGCTACTAGCGCCACTCGGTCGGTAACTTGCCTACGCCAGGCAAGTTATCTGTTGCTGTTCTCTTATCGCCCGGGCTGGGCCTGCCGTCTCAAATCTTTTATAAATTGTAACGGGGTTTTCTCATGCGTCGGACGCGGTAACCGACACGTCACACAGTGGGAGAAAATGGACAAAATTCGAGCCACGCGTCATTTTTAATCGTAGAGCCATGATTTTTTTTTAAACTCTTTAAAAAAGCATCAAGTTTAAACTACAGGTGTGGAAATTATTGTATCACCTTCCCATAAACCCATGCGACCCCTAGAAGCAACCCCTACCAAACCACAAGCAGTCTAACTCATCTATCCCAGGGAACAGCGAGTTAAATCGCTTTATTTTTTCTTAAAATAATAAAGCCACATACCATAAGCCAGCTAACCACCTAACCACTCACCTCTTACCCCTAGAAACCACCCCTACCAAACCACAAGCAGGCTAACTTACATAACCCTGGGAACAGAAAGTTAAATCGCTTTATTTTTTCTAAAAATAATAAAAACCCACTCCGCAGGCCAGACCGGAAACACGCAGAATCATATAACCCGCCAGTTGCGTCATATAGTCATCTGCGTTGAAACAGATTTAAGCCCCTTTACCACGTCAAGGTTGCAGTCTTCAAAGAGGTTTTTTTGTTGTTTTTTTTGTTTTTAATTTTTTTTAGTTTTTATATCTGTAATGTTTTATAATTTTTACATAGAAAAGTTGAGACATTGAGGATTAGAATTACTGAATTATCATTTCATCAGAAATGTTTGAGCTTGTGAAGTTAATTCTTTAGTTTTTTTTTCTTCAACATCTCGCAAGCTGCTTATGACTGGATATGATAAAACTAAGCTATAATGAATTATATCTTCATTCGCCTTTCTTCTTTCATACATTCTACTATGTCGAACTCGAGCATGGCAAAATATTTTGTTGTTGGATTCCTGGGCTTCTTCTGAAAAATACCCAATAGGTCCATCAAATGTCCTCATAATGTCACATCCATGTATTAGTACTTGATGCACAGAAGGTGGCATCTTATACCACGGGTAAATTTCTGTGCATTTTTTAGCAGTTTCCAAGCAATATTTTTTAAATGCGTTTAAATTAACTTCTTTTGTGCAAGATATAATTTGTAGAATTACATGCATTCTAATTAATAACTCTTCGTCTACACCGATAATTTGAGATACTGCTTTAGATTTGGCAAAAAAAGAACGTGCCACATTTCCTGTGTTAGTTGTTCCAGAACCTTGCTTCTACCGTTAAACCAAGTTTGCTCTTTAAAGACTGCTGAACTAACGATTTTCTCTCTTTTTTCAAATCTTTATCTGAACATTTTGCTGATCCTTTCTTAAAATCTAGATTGTAAGAAATATGTAAAATATATTCCATGGATCGAATCCAGGTGTGTAAGATAGGAAATCCCCCATTAGTAAAACTCTGTATTGCCCTGTTTTAAGACAAAATTCATATCATTAACATCTTTAGGACTTTTGTTTAGTACTATGACTAGCCTTTTGTTTAGTTAAAACATTGCATACTTTGCCATCGATCATGGTACATTTTATGTCAAATGCCATCTCCATATATTCAAAGTTATAATTTTTTATTTTCTTTAGCAATGCTGACATATTTTCGTAATGTTTCTCGGTTACTTTATCGCTTTCTTTAAGAAATTTGAAATTTATTGGACGACAATAAAACACGGATGAAGGTTTTTTGTTAACCCATAAAATTTTGTTTTTTGTAGTCCTTAGCTGCAGAGGTACAAAATTACAAATAAATACAGATGTGTCAGTGGCTGTAGTTTGATAAACAGAATTATCATCGCTTGATTCAAGATCGGTGGAGTCGACATCACCAAATTCCATTTTTGTCTGGTCGTCTGTTGTCCTGAAGCTCCATCCATTCCCCACTTGCCTACAAATATTAAACTTTTCGTTGCATTTGTTAATACTTCTTTATCTAAATTCATTAGAATCCGTTTTATAGTATGTTCTAGCAAAGATATAAAATGCACTTTCGCTCCACTATTAGAACAAGTGATACGCTCAGGGTAACAAGCTTTCTTAGCTTCTACGATTGCAGAATAAGGTGGATATAATTTATTTCCATGCATATTGTAAGCGTAGGTCCTTATTTCCTCATATGTACGTTTTGTTAAATCTAAGTCCATAAACATCGCTAATACTTTATTTGTATATTCGGTACTAAAGAAATTTTCTATAGTATCCGTAGTATTATCTGCTGAAGATGTTTGTTCTTTTAATTTTAGCGCCAACGATAGCTCCTCTTTAGAATGCTTTACAGAGATTTCATAAGCTCGTCTATTTTTTGTTTTTGAACATCCTTTGTCATAACTTATATGAGGTCGACCTATATTACGAACATTAGAAAATTTTTCAGAAGTACGTGATTATTACTAGTAAATAACGTTAAAGCTTCATTATTCATGATTGATATTAAAGTATTCATATTTGATGTTGAAGTATTTATATTTGACGTTGAAGCTTCGTCAAGTAACTGAATCACAAAAGAATTTTCAAAAAATTCTTTGTGTTTCGATTTAAAAACATCTTTCTTTCGAGAAACATCTTGCCATTTTAGTTTATATTTTGGAAAAAATGATTTGGTTAGTTGGTTTCTTAGATGCTGTGTATGTATTTCAGAAAGTGCATACTTTAGCAGTCTCAACTCGCACCTCTCGCCGTGGCGATACAATCCCGGGCATCAGGAAGCGTTTCCCCTCGAACGATGGAAGCGACCCTTCAGGTCCCTGTCGGTGCACCCTTTGCAGATCCTTCACGGATACGGGTCAGATCAGTCCCACTAGCGGGCTTCTTGCGGCTATGAAGATGAGCTCCTTCCTCGCGCGCTGGTAGTGAAAGTCTACCGGTTTTCTCCAACTCCGTTACCGAGTTCCCTCTTGACCTCTCTCTCCTCGGTGTTCCGTCGGTACAGCCGTCCGACGGCGTCGTCTGCTATGCTCACCTAACTTCTCGCGACGAACGAACACGCGAGAATATGCATATCTCGCCGCTCATTACAAATTATTTCCTTGCAAGATTCAGAGAAAATTTTATTCTTTTCTTGAAATATTTATGAAATATTCCATAAATGTGCCGTAAAAAATTCTATAGAAAAATTTAATAGAATATTTAAGAATGGTTCACATGTGTTATTTTGGAATAATTGAAAAATTTTTAATAGTTCCAAAATTATTGACGTAATATTTCAAAATTATTTGATGTGCAATCTGATATAAAAGATTTCTTTAATAACTTTGATACTGTGAAATATGTCATAGAAGATTCATGAAATATTTCATAAATATATTTTTGGGAATAAGTATTCAAATTTCTGAATATTTTCCGAGTTATATTATATATTGCAAAAATATTATACCAGAAATATTTCAGTATATATTTACTATTAAAATATTACGCAAATAATTCACGAATATTTACAAAATACTTCTGGACGCGAGAGCTGTCTGAATAGTACATTGTGTACTAAGGGCATAGGGTTTTTTAGACCCAGTATAGAGTTTGCAGTACGAGTCGAAGGCGAGGTAGCACGTGCCGAAAGCAAGTGCGTCTCCAAGCCAAAGACGAGTACTGTAAACCACACGAGGTCGCTTAGCCCTTGGTGCACACCATAGTTTTTGTAATGCATGTATGGATTTTCACATTATTTATGGCTATAAAGCGGGAGTGAATTGGCTGTTTGTTTATACGGCAACTACACAGCCATAAATATTAAGAAATAGTATTATTATTTATTAACATTTCCATTAATAACTCAAGTATTAATATTTATTAAAATCCTTAAAATTTTAAGTATTTTAAAAAAATTTCAAAATCATTAAAATTTTGAAAACTCTTACAAACTCAAAACTTGTCTATACACTGAGCAGTGTCTGACTTCTGCTTAACTGGGTAGGCCATCGCAAAGCGTAAATATTTATCCACTAACGCAACTATAAACCTGCAGCCTTTAGGATGAGTAGCTGACGTTATAAGTCCCATGGTGTTAGCACTGACTCTTTGCAGTGGTTTCTTTGCCATCTGATGAAATATTGGGAATGTGGAGGCAGATCCAGGAGAACTGAACAACACTATTGTCTTTATTCACTTTCGTTTATTTAATATAAAGAGTTGAGTCACTTCCAGTCAAAACTATCTTTCGTCGTATATATCTGTATGCGTAGCACCGTTAACTCAGACGGACAGAGAAGAAGTGAGCGCGGTGCACTCTCGCTCACGTAGCTCACGCAGCAGAGGAGAGGGGGCTCACGGAGCTGAGCTCGGCAGAGCACCGCCGCGTCGCGTATGGGGGCGCTACTTTCAACACTCCCTCCCGCATATATACACGACATTATACGGCCTCTATTCATTTTTTCCTGTAACATAAGAGATTATTATAAAAAATTTAAATCAACCAGTTTATAATACTTTCGACGTTCATTATTGAATTTGTTAGACAAGCATGCAAGTTAAATGCCAAGGGTTTAGTAAATACGTCCGCAATTTGATCTTTCGATTTTATCCAAAATACTTTCACAAAGCCCCTGTCAACACACTCTCTAACATAGTTTTCTTTCACATCCGGCATATGTCTCAATTTATTGCTTCCGCTAACCTTCGAGCTTGACTCAGCCGCTTTGTTGTCGCACCACAATTTCATAAGGAAGAAATTGTCAGTCAATATTACTTTCAAAGAGTTGTTCAGAGACATCAGTTCCTGGCAAGCATCACTCATCGAGACGAACTCAGCCTGACAAGTTGACAATGCCACATAATTTTGCTTGCGCGTTCGCCATGTAACTGAATCGCCATACAGTCTAATGACGAAACCACTAGTCGTTCGAGACTCCTTGCAGACTGCAAAACTTGCATCAGAATAAGCTTGTAAGTCGTTCGAGCTTCCCAAATAATTTAATCCTAGTGTTCGAGTTCCTTTCAAATAACAAAACACACGTTTAATCATGTTCCATTCATTTTCTGTCGGGTTGTTTTGATGCCTGCTCAGTACATTTACCGTATAACAAATATCCGGTCAACTAGCATTTGCTAAATATAGCAACGTTCCTACAGCTTCTCAATATGAAATATTTCCAACATTACTTCCTTCGATAAATTCGTTCAAATGTTCATTTTCTTCTCTATACTTTCGTTCACGATTTGCTACCTGATTTGTAATCATTGGCGTTCGCTTTGGATGCGATTTATCAAAACCAAACATTCGAAGTATGCAATCGATGTATTCAGTTTGAGTTAGTTTCAATTCTTTCGTTTTTCGATTTCGTGTTATTTCCAGACCTAGAAAGATATTTGGTTCTCCTAAGTCAGTCATGTCGAATTCTTTCATCAGCTTTCGGTTGATCTCGTTGAGTTTTCCTACGTCGTTACTTGATAACAATATGTCATCCACGTATAGAATCAACATCAACAATTTATCTTCCTGTCGCCATGTAAATAAGCATGGTTCGTTTTCGTGTGACTGTAGACCATTTTTCAAAGCAGCTTCCATAAATCTTTCGTTCCATCGCTTTGGACTTACTTTCAGACCGTACAACGCTCTTTCTAACTTGCAGACTTTACTCACTCTTGTTTCATTCGAACATTGAACCCCTTCCGGAATTTCCATATTTATGTCTTCATTTATTGTGCCATTTAGAAAGGCAGTTTTCACGTCCATTTGACATACTTCCAGACTATATTTATTTATGATTGCGAGCACTGCTCGGATTAGGGGTAATCGTGAAACTGGTGCATAGGTTTCTTGAAAATCATAAACATTCTTATCTTTAAATCCTCTAATCACAAGCCGAGCCTTGAAATTTTCATTATTATTACTTTCTATCTTTCTTTTCAATATCCAACATGAGTCAATAATGTTTGGCTTTCGTTCTTTGTCTTTTGCTTTTGGTCTGTCCACCAGACTCCAAACATTGTTTTTATACATTGAATTCAATTCCTCGTTGATTGCCTCTACCCATTTGTTCACCATTATGTTATCCATCACCATTAATGTTTGCAATCAAAGCTTGAATTTGTTCATCTGCTGAAGATTGTTCCTTTTCAACAATCAACTTTTTCGGTCGTCCTCTTTTACGTTTTCCAACTCCTTCGGTTCCTTCGTTCGAAGTTTCGTGCATATTATCTTCATTCGATTCACTTTTGGGCTCAAATTCATTGAACCAATTACTTGCATTTATTTCTAAATTGACATTGGCCTAGTTATTTATTTCATCTTTCTTGTATTTGTCTCCAAAAACAAATCTTTCGTTGAATCTAACGTCGCGACTTTTGTATAGCTTTGCATTTTCCGGTTTCAGAAATAAATAACCAGTGTCTTTGTATCCAACTAGAATTGTTCTAAAACCTAGCAATCGAAATTTCGGACATACCTTTCACTGTACTTTCATATATGCCAGACAGCCAAATCGTTTGATCTGTGTCAGGTCAACTTTGATTTGCGGATTGAATTTTTCCAACGGAGAAATCATATCGTTCGATACATGTGGTGTCCGATTATACGCATAGATTGCCGCACTCAGAGCTAAATCCCACATGTTTTCAGGTAGCTTCGAGTCATACATTAGCGTTCGAATCTTACGTTGTATCGTTTGATTCAATCTTTCCAACGTACCGTTGTGTTGAGGAGTATCCGGGCAAGCCAATTGATGTTCGGCTCCTAGTTTCTTCAAAACTTCAACTGTATAACCCCCGGTATACTCAGTGCCTTGATCTGTTCTCAGGTAACATACCTCTGCGTCCCTTCCCAAGAGTTTTCGAGTACTCTTTACAAAAGATTCGAAACAATAATCCGTTTCGTCTTTTGTTTTCATGGCATAAGCCATGACGAGTCTCGAACTATAATCAATAAATACAGATATATATTTATACCCTTTAGGATGAGAATACGGACTTATCTTTTCCATAACATCCGAATGAATTATCTGTAAAGGTTCTTTCGTTTTAGTACGTGTAGTTCGAAAGGGTAGTCTATTTAATTTTGAAATTAATGAAACTTCACAGTTTCTAATGCTTTCGTCGAACTTGCATTCTTTTAAATCTTTAATTTTGGGATGTTTAGTCTGTAATTTCTTTAGATATTCAAGCGACGCGTGACCCATTCGTGTGTGCCACAGCATAGATTTGTTACTAATTCGTCTCTTAGCACTTTCGAATTCTATGCTGCAGTCTGGATCGTCCTCAATTGAGGCTTGATCAATTAGCACTATATTTCTATCTCTTACTGTGACATCAAAATCCGAACAGTTTCCTAAGTTTGAATTAACAATTTCTTTCTCTTTTTCTCTTTCGAATTCATTCTCTCTTTCGTTTTCAGTTTCATTTTCCCTTTCAACTGATTCTTCCGTTTCCTTATTCATACTTTCAATTTCTACACTATTTCTCCTTTCCCTTGCCTTGCTTCGCGTGACTACGTATGCTCTAACATCATTGAATTTGCATTTAGAATATCCTGAGTTATTTACTTTGAACTCTATTATCCAAAAAGGTCTTTCATATATACCAGTCAATAAAGATTCGTTCGATTTCGAGTCCTAAATGTCAATACGTTGATTGCCTAAATAAACACTTAAGCCTTGATCAACAAATTTTCGTAATGAAATAAGATTTTCGGATAAATTTTCGGCCCATATAACATTATTTAAATTTAACAGTTTGTTTTTGTTCGTTCTACATACAATATCGCCGACTCCCTCCATTTGCAACATCCCTTCTTTCGAATTATTCGCGCATTTAATTTCGCCCGTTCTTTCGTCAACGGTTTTAAAAATAATGCGTAAATTTATAAGGTGCTCAGTTACACCGGAGTCAGCTAAAAATTTTGCTAATATTTTTCCTTTCTCGCATGTAACGTTCGTTCTTCCGATATTGCAAACTGATTTGATTTCATTATCTGTATTTATGTCAAAATATGCACCATTGATATTTAAGACACCTTTGTTTTGCTGTTGATCTTTGTCTTGTTTATTATTGCCGTTCTGTTGGTTTCCTCCCTAATAATTTCGATTTTGATTTCCCCTTCCTCTTTTATTGTTGAATCGACCTCTTTTGGCATTCGAATCGTTCTGACTTTTATTCGGACGTTTTATACCACCGCGATAATTATTACCGCATCTACCCCTTCTATTACCACGACTACCTCGATTATTATAATTTTTATTTCCATATCTTTGCTCTTTCGACTTGGACATCCGAAGTGGACACTGTGCAGCTCTATGCGTCACGAATTGTCTGCATTCGTAGCACATCTTAAGGTTCGTGCTCTGCCTTGGACAATCGCGTCCCAAATGTCCATACTCGTCATAGTTAAAGCATTTGGTGGCTGCTGTCATCGCACTTCCAGATGCTTGCGTGGTTCCAGTCTCACTTTCGTTCTGTATTATGTAATTTTTAAGACTTTCGTAAGATAAAGGTTTGTTCTGTTGCATATTTAAGACATTCAGATTCTTAATATCCGGTAAGGCTTTCGAAATTATATTATATTATATTAAAAAAGCATTATAAAACGAATCTCTGACTTCGTCATCGGTCAAGGATTTTACGTCCGACAAACCATTATACATTCTAACTATGTCTTCGAATCAATTCCAGAAGGCAGAGGCCCTTTCTTTACTCGTATTATATTTAATGCTAGAGAATTGTTCTCGTAATTTCATAGTAGTTAAATTGGCTTCGCTTAATTTTAAAGTTTTAAGCTTTTCCAATATTTCTTTCGGTTCCTGAATATCACAAACTTTCGAAGAATAATTCATTTCTAATCGTCCTTTTAGTCTTTCTCGAACATCATATTTTTGCTGTTTTAAAACACTTTCGTTCACATTCGAACCCGAGCACTCCTTTTCGTCTATAACGTGCAACAAATTAAGAGAGCGTAATTCAGATTTAAAGAAGTCCAGAAAATATTCAAATCGAGTTTGAGTATTTAATTTGTAATCTCTATGCAACTTTATGTTTCTAGATACTAACGAGGTTTTAGCATTATCGCGTTCATTAAAGCGCTTATCTATTTCTTTTGCAATCATTGAATTTACATTTACAGCGTCGGAATTATTTTCTGAACTCGGTACTTCATTTGAATTACTTACAACTTTGTATCGTCCGGATATGTCTGGCATTGAGCCTGCTCGACCAGTTGATGTTACTTTGATCAGATATTCGGACATAAGTCCTTTGGTCTGGTTTCCATATTCCACCAGTTGATAAAATTCTTCGCGAGAACATTTAAGCAGATCATTCATCTTGTCCAACTTTCGTTTCATTTCGGCTTCCGCTTTTCTTTCCCTTTCTTTCAATCTGCTTTCGAAACTGTCCGCCACATCTTTCATTTTATCCTCAATTTCTGTGGAATTTAAGAAATTATTAGTTTGATTTTTCCAACTAGGCGCATTGTCGTTCTTAGAACGATTTATAAAGTTTTTATTTATTATTATTTTCGGAGGTTTTATAGTCGTGATATTAGTGATTTTTGGAATACCTTTGATTAAATCTTTCATTTCTTTCGAGTCTTTAACTCCCTTCAAGAATACATTCACGACAACGATCAAGTTAATCGAGCAACAGCGAGTGTATGCTGTCAATTTATAGTATCAAACAAGAGATCATATACTGATTTCCCTTTTGAATCCACTCTCAGTGGTGAACCAGATTTTGGTGTCGTCCAGGTGCACCCTCACGAGCTTCTCATTGGGAAAGTATTCCCGGAATCCCAAGTTCTCTTCTTGTGTTTTCAAGAATAGGATTAGAGTAGATCGATCCAGAATGAGTAAGGTGCAATTAGTTTATTTGGTTTTTCAGAGAACTTTTCTTTACTGAAATTTAGCTTTCATTTTAATTCTCGTTCTAATTAAACTTTCAATTCAACAATCCATTCAAAATTAAATTTCCCTTTCACAAATTAATCTTTCCTTTTAAAATTAAACTTTCAAAAATGTTAACTGGCCGTTCAATATTAAACTTTCAATTTTACTTTCCGTTCAAAAATTAATCTTTCAAATTTTTACTTTCCGTTCAAATAATAGCTTGCCGTTCAAACATGAAACTTTCAATTTTAATTTTCGTTCCAAGCTAAATTTCATTTTATTTGTTTAAACAATTTTATCGATTTCATTATGTATATATATATACACATGTACATGCATAAGCACGACCCTGTATATACAAGTATTCACATATATATGCGTCCATATATGCGAGTGGCTGACTCGCAGGACTCGCTGTAAATGCGCAACTACCGATATTATAGACACATGTACTTGCGAACCAAGTACAAGTATTCATTTATACATGTATTCAGCGCGCTTGCCTTCATTCCGATGGCTTTCCTTCGAGCTAAGCGAGCATAGCTTCCCGCTCTGCGGCGATCCATCTATACTCGCAACGCGCCCATATACCTATCAAACCGATTTATGAAGACTACTCTGCTCACGGTTCTTTTGAACCATGGTTTTTCCCGTGAGCGTGAAGGTGAATACCGGAGTAGGGACTTGAGGAGAGGTTCCATGGCATGCCAACTCCCCACTCATGTCCGAAGGATGAATTTGAATGTGTTCGATTGAATTCAACCGCTTAAAGCTTGGATTCATGAAAGAGATTAGTCTTTTATTCCTGTAAGTGATGATTGGAATCCGCATCTGTAAACGCCGCTCGGTAATTTGACGCCTAGTATGGGTCAAGGTTGCGACGCTGTGCCTCCCAACACAGGTGCGCAACACCTAGAGCCTCGCATGCACTAGGATTTTTCTAAACGTAGGATTTGACCGCGATCATCACGTTTGGGAGAACGCTAGGGAGAGGGGAAAATGATCACACACAATGGTTAAGTTTTATTGCACATGTATTTCGCCCAGCCCTTCCCTACAATACGGTGGCTGTAGTGCCTCCCGCACACAGTTTAGCCACGCAGGGCTTACACTGGGACGCTTAAACACGAGCCACGCTCGTGCAGCAGACGGCGGGCCACAGGCCCAGGTCCAGTCCGCTGACGGCTGACTCTCTCTCTCTCTCTCTCTCTCTCTCTCTCTTTCTCTCTCGCGCGCGCGGGCTATGCCTCCCGCTTGTGGCAAGCCCGACCTGCTGCAGCCGCGCAGCTATAGGGTTTTCTCTTGCGCTGTCTCTATCTCACGCACACGCGTTTCCTCGCACTGTTCTCTCTCTCTCTCTCTCTCTCTCTCGCGTGCGCTGGCCAGACGCCTCGCGCAGAAGACGTCTTGGTGTGCGCCCGCACTGTACACCAACACCCTGGTCTCTCGAGTTCTCTCTCTCTCTCTAGTGTGCCCGCACCACACTCGTCTCACTCTCGGATCTCTCTCTCTCTCTCTCTCTCTCTCTATCTCTTTCTCTCTCTCTCTCTCTCTCTCTCTCTCTCTCTCTCTAATACTTTCTTACTCGCTCTCTCCCTGGTGGACGTCCGTCGGTGCTCCCGCCGGCGCCTCCCTGACTCTCGTGGACCTGGTGACGGCTAGCTTCCTCGGCTCTCCCACGCCAAGGCTGCTGGTTGCTCTGGTCCTCCGGACAATGATGGCGGACTGGCTAGCTTCCTTCCTCTCGTGCGGATGGTTGCTGGCTCGTCCGGGTGTCGGCACTTGCTCGTGCCAACGCGCTGCACCTATGACTCTCTCACACTCTCGCACACTCGCACAACCTCGGGAGACTCTCCCGATTCTCCTCGCAACAGAGGAGGCCACGTATCTCTCTCGCACGTCGACGTACTCCGTCGACAGTCGTGAGAGAACTCCCCGATTTCCCGCTCGTTCTCGCGCTCACTCTCCACTCGCGCTCGTCGGGCCCGCGCATCTTCCTCGCGCCTGATTGGCTGGCAGTCCGCGCGGATAGCGAGTCGCACATCGGCGCCCACTGATTGGCTCGCGACATGCGGAGGACCAATCAGCGCGCGCGCCGTCGAGGCTCACTCTCGCGCCAACGATGCTCACTCTCGCGCTAACGTGGACGGTTAGCCGGCCCGTTCCTCGAACTCGAGGTCAGGCTGGCACTGACAACAACAATCCAACTCGCTTGTTTCTTCCGCGCACTCAGAGCTTGGCCGCATCGAACGAGATTCCTCGTATCGACGCGGCTGCGACGTTTGCAACGTCGCAAGGTAGAGGACGTTGATGGGATCCTGTAAGTCATCATTGGAATAAGAAGAGGATTGTTTTCAAGAGACGGGTCCGTCTTAGTCCTGTTAAGTGATGATTGGAATGGCATCTGTAAGCATTGCTCGGTAACTTGATGCCTAGGATGGGTCAAGGTAGAGGATGTTGATGTCAGTTCCTGTAAGTCATCATTGGATTGTAAGAGGATCAACCCGCTTGAAGGATGGATGGTTATGATTGTCGGGACGACAATCTGAAAAGAAGAGAGCAATGTTGTGACCGAGCCTGAACGTTGCGCGATTCGAACACCATGAATCGCACATAGCTACCCTTAGCAACGAGATCAACGACGTCGCGGATGTTGTTGTTTAGTTAGAGACTGATTGTGACAGCTGCTGAGAGCAGACGTATTCTACGTATTAAATAAAGAATCTGAGTTTATGTGTTCTTTTATAAATAGTGTGTACTTATTTGTGTGAGTTGACCCGGACATAACAATATATATACACGGTTGCGCACCACAGCTTAGTCTCGCGCGTTTGTTTTCGTTCTCTCTCTCTCTCTCTCTCTCTCTCTCTCTCTCTCTCTCTCTCTCTCTCTCTCTCTCTCTATCTCCCTCTCTCGCTCGCGCGCGCGCAGCCTACCTCAAGCGCGCGCTTGCTCTAGCCTGTCCTGGCCGGCGTTTGGCTTTCCGAGAAGAGAGCATGCGTTTCTTCACTTTGTTTCTAACGCGTGATTTTTGTTCTTTCGACGCTATTTTAACACATCAAATCTTTCGACTTTCAATCTTTTCTAGCTAGAATGATTTTACTTTCACGTGATTTTATTCGTTTATAGATTTTCGTGCGATTAGATTTAACGTTCCTTTTGAGTTTTTGTTGCAATAATAGTATCCATAAAACGTTTCACTTCCGATTTTTATCTTTACGATTATACTTCCGAAAAACTATTTGTGTTGTTTCTAGGAAAATTGTCGCGTGCAAACAAAATATTTTCGCGTAGGTTATTTCGCATTCGATTTTTCTTTCTTAAAATTGTTATACACGCACTCCCGAATTAACGCACTTCTTTCAAACTTCACTCGCGTTTAATTCACCTACTCGCTACGCTCGCGATTTACATATTAATTAAAATTATATTCAATCATTCGATGTGTCATTATTAAATATACTGTTAAATATTATCTTTGATGATAATTAATTTTTGTACAACGTTTTTGAAATAGTTCAATTAGATTGTCGGATTGAAAAATTTCAATAATTCAAATGGCACGATTTTAAACAAGTTTCATAAGAATCAAGTGGCGCTGCCGTTCTTTGCTAATTAGAATTTTAATTTGATTTAAATCCCAAGAGTAAGAGACTGGATGTATTACCAGCGCCTTAACTAGCGTACAAAAAGATTGCTCTGACTGAACCCTACTAGGAGAGGGAGCGTATTGCTCCGTTTTATTCGAGCTCGGTCGAGGAAAAGTCTGCGTTATTTGGAGAGACGCTCTAAAAGCCAGAACAGGCAGCACAACTTCGACCACATATCATCTGACTACACCACACCAAAGTTTTTGAAATAGTTCAATTAGATTGTCGGATTGAAAAATTTCAATAATTCAAAAGGCACGATTTTAAACAAGTTTCATAAGAATCAAATGGCGCGGCAGCGCCACGGAGGAAAGTTTGAGAAGCAGACGAAACTGCGGTGCCCGCACTACTATTTACTTCTATGTTGGAGTTCGCATTTTTAATTACAAAGAAATAAATGCGTTTCATTGTTGTCTCTAATATATTTTCACTTATATCATGTTTTATTATACCAGACTATGATTTTCAACAAAAATATTGTTAGAAACAGCTACCTTTGATATAATACACGAGTCCCACCATTCACAAAATGATCAAATTAAATCAAAAAATGTTAGGACCGTTAAGTTAGCCGCAACAAGTGTTAGGACAGTAAAGTTAGCCGCACAGCTATATACAGATGGATATTGCTTTCTCATCGGTTTTCTGTATGCTCGCTCACATATAGTTTGAAGTGTCCAGGTGTAGAAATAATTCGAGGGCGGTGTCTAGGTGTACGGGGTGGCCGATGACGAGGTCTAGGTGGTGCGCTCTGTGGTTTTTTCTGTCTAGGTGTAGAAATCATTCGAGGGTAGTGTCTAAATGTACAGGGTAGTTGATCACAAGGTCAAGACGGTGCAAACTGTAGTTTTCGGTGTCTAGGTGTAGAAATCATTCGAGGGTGGTGTCTAGGTTTATGGGGTTGCTGATGACGAGGTCTAGATAGTGCACAGCGTTGGTTTTGGTGTTTAGGTGTATAAATAATTCAAGGGTGGTGTGTAAATGTACAGGGTGGCCAAAGACAACATCTAGATAGTTGGTACTGTGGTTTTTGGTGTCTAGATGTAAAAATAATTTGAGGGTGGTGTCTAAACGTACAGGGTGGCCAATGACGAAGTCTAGATGGTGGCCGATGACGAAGTTTAGATGGTCTGCAATATTAAACAGTCCAAAAAATTCACTCGAAAAATCTAAAATCTCTAAAAAAATTTACTTTTAAAAAACAAAAGTTTAGGCGAGTTTGATGTATTCCGCAAAATTATTAAGGGTGTCAGTGACAAAATTTTGACCTTTTCACCCCCCGAACCCCTATTTCCACCCTCAAAATGGGGGATGATCGCAGTACGGTTATCGAGTTCGAAAGGACTCAAAAACCACTTGCGAATATTTTTTCACCGTTTTTTTTTAAATTATTTTAAAGCCTCGTTTTATAATTTTCACCCCCAACATAAGGGATGATGACCAAGTGGATGTAGCTGTAGCTCCCTGCAATATTTACTTATCACGCACCGTTCTAAAGAGTGATAAAATCACTTTTCAAGATTCTATCTCGTGAAATAAACAATGAGATTGCCGGAAAACAGCTCGTAAAAAGAGCCCCATCTCTTACAGCGCGTGTGAGCCCCCGCGCTTGAACACTATCAATTCCTGCCTAATCGAATACTTTAAAGTTGTCTGGGATGTCTACTTATTGACTCGCACGCTGAATTGTCTGGTTTTTAAACTAGCTCTGAAGTAGCTACTTCGTGCTACTCGAAAAAGGAATCTGGTTGTTGGACGATTTTTTCGACTACCTGCTTTCTGACACGCTTTCTGGAGTAGCTGCTTTCTGAAGCGCTTTTGGAGCAGCTGCTTTCTAGCTCGTTTTCTGGAGTAGCTGCTTTCCGAGACTTTTTCTGGAGTAGCTGCCTCCTGAAGAAATTTTCTGTAGTAGCTGCTTTCTGAAGCGATTTTCTGGAGTAGCTGCTTTCTAAGACTTTGTCTGGACTAGCTGCTTCTCATTCGCGACCGTCGATATAATGTAATACATCTGTAGTCTCTATAAAATTGATGAAAATTAAAAAAAAAAAACTTTTTAGAAGGTGAAATATTGTCGAGTAGAAGTTTTTTTTACTAAAGTATTAAAATCCCTAAAATAAACATAACTAATAATTGTTTTTCATATTTTTAGGTATACGCATAAAGGTACATTATTTTATCAAATAATAGTACATTATATATTCCGGACGTAATCAAGGGCTACTAGGGATAAGAGTAGCGCGACGAATTTATTTTTATTAATATTTATTTTGACTAGTATTAGTTTAGCGAACGTTTTTACGCCATTCGATTGTCAAATGTGCAAATCGACAAGGCGATTCGTGGCTTTAGGCCAATACGGTTAGGAGTGGTTTTATAATCATTCCTAGACTGCCACGACCCCCTCTAGGAGTTTTATTCCGCGGGTTTTGAGGGTCACTCTCAGTGCAGAGAGGCTAAAGGGCCGATCTGTGACTGCCAGGCTAGAGAGTCGAGTGGTTGGAGGCGTCCGCGCGTGTATATGACTACGCTTATAGCTATAGATATAGAGTGCGCGCACTGCTTTGAGTCCCTTCGGTAGTCCTCGGAAAAGCGCCTTTGTTTATAGCGGGCCCGGGTTTTTCGGCGTTTTAGTTATTATTATTTGCGTAGTCTATTTTCTCGTTTTTGTAGATTTATAGTTTATTTCAATATATTTTATAATTTCAAATTATTTGTTTGAGTCTTATTTATTGACCTTTTTACTTGACTTTATTAACTTTATTCCTGAACAATGCAAGAAGGAACTAAAGTCGTTGATCATTTCCGTAGGTGGGTTTACTGCCCGAGCGAAGGGAAGTGAGGGCAGTAATCACCCGAGGAAAAAACTTTATTCTCGTTTTGCATATAAAACTTTATTCGCAACTTGACTGTGTAGCCACTTCTTTCCATTAAAAAGTGGTTTTCATAAGTTTCTGAATTTAATTTTTCCAAAAATGTATTAGTTTTCCGAAAATGTATTAATTTTCTTAAAAAATTCTTAATTTTTTCAAATATTTATTAATTTTTTCAAAAATTTATTAATTTTTCTAATAATTTATTAACTTTTCAGAAAAATTCAAAAATTTTTCTTTCACATTTGCAGGAATAACGATTCATTATATGCAGGACAAAAAATATATGACGGAATAAATAGCTACTTCAGCTCCGCTTTTGAGGGAATAAAGTGGCCTTAATAGTTAAGCCGTGAATAAAATAATTTTCACTCTAATTTCTAGTTGAGAGAATAGTTTATTATTATTAATTTATTTTATCCACGTCTTAACTGTAATAGCCACTTTATTCTTTAAAAAGCGGATTTTGAAATTTTTAAAAAATAAAAAAAAAATTTTAATTTTAAAAATGTTCAAAAAAGAAAAAAAAATTAATTACAAAAACTTAAAAATTCTGTAAATTTTATTTGTATCTATGTAAGTTCCATTTTTCATGGGAACAAAGTGGATTCACAGGGCAATCGTCAATAAAGTTTTATATTCAACACGGGACTATAGTAGATTATACCCTTGGATGATTACTGCCCGCGGGAATAATATACCATTTTAATATTTTAATCCCTTGTTGCATAATGTACTATTATATAGTGGAAAAGTCGTTGATTACGCTCCAGAGTCATTATTCCCGGCAATGTGTTATTTATCACCCACTGAGTCGCTGGCGCGTGATTATTTACCCCTCCACTACTCCCGTCGGCGCTGCGCAGCGAAAGTGCATAAAAGCGGAAGCGTCCTCTTGCGCGACACAGTCCGTTCCAAGCCTTCGCCCGGTGAGAATCGTTCCCCCATCTTTCGTCTCTTGACTCTCGAAAACAAAAGAATTATCGCGGGACAGCCAGCCGAGGGCGAAAGAAAAATTATAGAGAAGGATAAAAGGATAAAGAACGCCTCATTATTTTTCCCCTATTGACCCGTCTTTGGCAATCCGAGTTTCTCCCGACGCGACCGCGACAAGCGGTGCGCTTTGCGACGTCCGCGCTCCGCTATTAAAAGAACGTGAGAGCTCCCGCTCTCGTGCAGTCTTCTCGCAATCGACAAGCCGGAAGGTTTACCGGAGAAGCCTCGCTTCCTGGACGTCCTCCAAATCGCTACAAGAACAAGCTCCGCGGCAAAATCACGCGTTATCTCTCCGACGTCCGCGCTTTGCAAATATATGGGCGCGCTAAAGACTCTACCACTCAGTACGACAGGAGCAGTCAACGTGAGCGGTCGACCGTAAAAGCTAGTTTCCTAGACCTTCCTTACGCTTCTATCCGTAACGTTTTGATTTGCCGTGTCTCTCTCTCGTGCTCTGACGACGAGAGCCTCTTCAACGTCTTCCGAATCACCCGCCTGGCGACTTAGTCCTAGGCGGTGTATTAAGAGGCGTTAATGCAACCTCGCTGAATATTGTGCACAAGGCTCGACAACGCGGCTAAACGTACATAAACCATTCTTGCATGGTTTCGCTCCTCCATATCGGCAGAAAGTGCACAGTAATAAAAGACAGAAGTAAGCTTTGCTCTAAATGTGGAAAAGATGGGCACAAAGCAAAGGAGTGTAAGAACTAACCCAACTGTGTACTCTGCAATGGAGGCACAGGGAGGAAAAGTGACCACGCACCTGGTAGCTATGCATGCCTAGTTTACCGAGCTGCAGTAGAAGCCACTGACAGATGAAAATAATGAAAATAGTGCAGTTGAATATGAATCACTGCACGACTGCACAGGACTTACTTAGCCAGTATGTCCGCAAGACAGGAATCAACATAGCCATCATCTGTGAACAATACAGAGACCTGGACAAACCATCGTGGGATATGGACAGTACTTGTAAAGCGGCGATATGGGCATGCGGAGACGCCACTTTCCAGGAAAAAATGACAAGACGACAAGACGTAATAAAGGATTCATACGCGCTAAGGTCGCAGGCGTACACATTTACAGCTGCTATACTTTACCCAACACGTCAATAGAACAATTTAGACAACTGTTGGACCAAATAGTACAGGATGCTGTAGGAAGGAAACCGGTACTGATAGCAGACGATTTCAACACCTGGGCAGTAGAGTGGGGCAGCCAAAGGACGAACGAAAGAGGACAAGCGCTATTGGAAGCATTTGCCCTCCTTGACTTGGTCTTAGTTAACCAGGGATGTTCTTACACATTTCAAAGAGAAAACGAAGGGTCCATCATAGATCTCGCGTTTGTCAGCAGCTGCCTGATTGGCTCAGTTAGATCGTGGATGGTGATCGATCATTACATAAAAAGTAACCACCAAGCGATAATAATGGAGATAAGAATATCAAAACAAAGATTCAACGGGAGGGAAACGACATAAAGAGTCGGCTAGAAAATGGAGGATAAAGAGACATTCCTGATGGCTCTAGAAGAAATACAGCTGTCTGGATCTGCGAATGATAAGGTCAAGCAGGTAATGGAAAATATTATCCGAGCCTGCGACGCAACAATGCTAAGGAGAACTCCCAACAATAGACGACTGCCAGTATACTGGTGGGATAAAGAAATCGACGTGGTCTGCAAAGAGCGTCATCGAACCAGAAGACGGGAACAGCGGGCTAGGAAGAAATACCACAAGACTGGTTGTAGTAAAGAAATAGTAGACGCCCTAAATAATGAAATGAAGAATGCTAAACGGATACTTAAGAGGAAAATCCGAGAGAATAAACGACGGTGCCTGAAAGAGTTACAGGACGAGGTTGAGCTAGACCCCTTGGGGCGTCTGTACCAAGCAGTTATGAAGAAGATGAAGGGAGGTAACAGAAGAAAAAAGATGGAAAGCAGACTGGACTTGACCTTGCTCGCCATGAAACGGAGGCTATTCTTATATCCAGTAGAAAGAAAATAGAGACAATAACGCTGTTAGTGGACGGACATAAAATAGACCCTCAGCCGACCATTAAGTACCTGGGAATCACCATAGACGCCGGACTAACGATTAAGCAGCTTCTTGAGAGGGCGAGCAATAAGGCAGCAAAAGTCGGTGCTGCACTATCGCGACTAATACCAAATGTAGGTTGGCCAACGCAGGGCCGAAGGTTGCTCCTGGCCAGTGTAACTACATCAATTATGTTATACGGTGCCCTATTATGAGCAGACGCTATGTTGGTGAAGTCCTATGCACGAAAGCTGTCAAGAGTTTATAGAAGTGCATTGCGGGTCGCTTCTGCCTACCGAACAGTATCAGAAGATGCAGTGTGCGTTATTTTAAGTATGCCGCCTATTGACCTCCTAGCAACAGAACGGAAGAATATATACGAAGAAAACCGGCGTGGTGACAATACTCAAAAGGAAGTTTGGAAATCCGCTAAGGAACAAACCCTAGCTGAGTAGCAAAGACGATGGGACTTCAGTGGGAATGGGCGATGGACGCACCGCCTCATACCATGTATTGTTGGCTGTACCAATAGACGGCACGTGGAAGTGAATTACTACCTTACGCAGTTTTTGAGCGGACATGGGTACTTTCGAGCCTACCTACACCGCTTCAAGATAAAGGATAATCCAAATTGCTCACTATGTTTGGAAGCAAACGAAGATGCGGAACATGTCTTCTGCAACTGTTTGCGATACGAAATGGAACGAGAGGGACTCGAGCAGTACCTCCAGGCTAGAGTGATCCCTGTGTCAATGATGACAGCTATGATAGCGTCGAAAGATGGCTGGTGCGCAGTAAACAACTACGTAAGGACTATTATCAATAAGGTTAGAAATGACTAAGAGAATAGAAGGGAAGAACATGGCGAAACAGCTGAGTAAAACTGTTGCTAGACGAAGGCCACTAGGTAATAGATACAAACCGCTCCTCAGACTGATGCAGAGGAACGTAGGAGCTAGGGTTGAGTACCTTTAAGTGCTTCTCAGACCGATGCTGAGGAACGTAGGTAACTGAGTTAAGCCCTGACTCCTTCACCTGATGCAGAGGAACGTAGGTGTCAAGGTTGAGTCTGTCCAGAAGATGGCCGGTCGATGCTGCTCGAAGTAGACGACCGGACGATGCGACAGGAAGCAGACGGCTGGACGATGCAAAAGGAAGAAGATGACAGGACAATGCAGAATGAAGAAGAGGAGTTTGATCTTGAACCTCTAATCACCTGGGTGGATGGAAGATGTACGGAAATGTCGAACTTCAAAGGTGAAGCCAAAAAAAGCAAGTTAACGGACCCCACGGAAGTATTGTTCAACGATAGTACCTGTGGGGATCCGGTGTCGCAGGGCCGCTTGTGCAGAGCTTGCTCTGCCTACGCCACATAAAAAAAAAAACACACACACACACACACACACACATGAAGAGAGATCATGACTCACGCTGACAAAATTGAAAACGAAAGAGGAATAATCCTGACTTTTGCAGAATTTTGAAAATAATATACTTAAGTTTAAATACATCGAAGCCATTTGCGATAGGACTGACAATCTTGCGGTTGAGGATGTTTTTTATGTACGTGACTCATGACAACGAAGACGACGAGTTTTTTGCATGACGATGCTTTCCCTAAAAAAAAGGATGTACCATGGAAATGGGAAAAAGGTAAGGATATAAATGAATAGTAGATTCGTTGGTCGTGCGCGGCTCGCGAAAGGGTTACAGATTTTATGTTTTTTTTTAAGAAAAAAAGACTATGACAGATACATGGTTCTCTACCTCTGTTACACTTGGGACACATCCATAAGTAGCAGCCATGGCAGTACAGCCATTTCATTCCCTTTGTGTGTCCGTTTAGCCAAAACTTTGCCTCACACAATCCACATTTTTTGCCGCGTACAATTCGCTTTGTTGGTAATTTCACGCTTTTTTTCTTCATACAGCTGTCGAGATAGTACAATTTACTGTTTGTCGTAAACCCTTTAAAGTCTTCATATTGTGATTTGTCACTGTTGATGCTGATGATTTCAACATCGATGAATCCACATGATGAATCTGAGTTGGAGTCAGACCATTGGAAGAGTCCATGATCCTGGGAACGGTACTCGGTACGGAAGTCGTCGGCGATGTTTTATTTTTTGCATTAAGTCGTCAGGAAGTGGAACCACTCGCGCACTAGACACTGACACTCGTTGATCTATCTGACTAGGTAGATTCACTGTAAGAGGTTGTGTATCTTCCGGAAACATTATGATTAGAAGTAACAGTTGTCTAGCTTTTCTTTTTGATCCTACACTATAGCTTGTATCTCAAAGATGGTTAGGAAAGCACTGATGCATGCTCTCCTTTGGAGGTGTGATTCCGTAAAACTTTTTTAGCCCTGGCTTAGCAGTTGCGGTCACACACTGTAATCGCATACTAGTACAGTGTATCTTTTTACTTACTCATCTATTTATTGAAGCTATACAAAAAAAAATCAGCAATCATAAGATAATGAGTGCACGTGCACATGAAAGCTGACAACGTATACAGCTACATATTTTTTTCTAAGAACCATTGCGCATAAAACGAAACCTTTTAACGCGTGCAAGATACATGTGCGCATTTTTAAATTTTAATTGCCAGAGGCCCGTGCGTGAAATACGGATCCTGTTTCCGATCGAATTTTCGCTGTAATCTGGTCCTACGATTCGGCTCCACGCAGAACAACGAGCTCGACTTTTGTAGATACAACAATATAGGCAGCAGGCCAGCTTTATCTAACACGACGTATTGCACATAAACTTTAATTTTACATTAGGCGCCTCGGGGTCGGCTGCCTCCACATTCCGCGCGCCGTCGCCGAATAAACTGCAGCTGGCACATACTCAGCTTGAGAGCTCTTATCTTCCGGCTGCGATCATAAATCGTGCCAAGCTGCCGTGTGTGTGTATATTCCCTCCGTGAGCAGACGGAATCTCACGATGAAACGTGATCTTTGACTCCTACGTACGCAACTGCGGATTTCCCAGCGCTTTTCACCACCTCCGCGTCATTCTCACAATTCGAGCTCTCGACAATCCGTTTTTGCGCACGCATAATTTTTTTACGTAAAAACGACGGGCCCTAAATAAGAGTAATGCATCAATCCAGAGTTTTATAATTCCCGCGTGTACATCAGCCGAAAAAGGCAGCAAGTGTAACGTAAATACGGGTCAACAATCTTTGATGGGATGACGCGCGGCCCGAAAACAGCAATTAGTCGTGTACGCGGCGAGGCTACTTTTCTTTTTTGTCCGACGAAAGGAATCCGCGATGATCGAGCCAATGGTCTGTGAGAATATTCGAGGATTTTAAAAATGCAAGGTATAAGTATTCTTCACTTTCAGATTTGATTTCGCTCTTTTTTTCCAAGCCGCGAATGTACACCGAGCAATGCTGCAGTGCTCGATTGGATTGCGAAAAGCGAAGAATTCGGTAGCGTCGCATTGCACAATAACGCACTTGAGGATAATGGGCAATAGAGGGTCCTTTGATATAAAACGATATTGGCCGCCGTGAGTTGCGTCACGCTGTTTTTTCAAAACATGTTTTATTACCGAACTTCGCAAAAGGTAGACAAGCCTCCTTGCCGGGCGAGTTTAAATTTAAATATCTGGCATTCGATGTAATCTCGCTGCTCGATCGGACTAGCTGTTTATTTTGGACAGTTACGCTCGCTTGACCTTGTACGAGCAAGCTCTGGAGTATCAGGCCGCGGCCATTACAGAAACAAACAAGCTATAGCTCTCTCGGCAGGATATATTTGAAAAATCCGTATACGCGTATGTAATTATAATTCTAAATCCTTTCGAGCCTTGGTAGGAAGATAAATCAAGACAGTATAAGGATGTTATTCGACTTTAACGGTTTATAGTCGCGAGTTACGTTATATTCATACCGCTGGCGTGACATAACCGATTTTCAAGCCGGCGGTGATCCGCACCGTAAAACCGGCGCAAAGCTCGCGTTGTCTTTAGATTCTCGCGGCTATCAACTCGAGTACGCCCGAAATATTAGACCGAGAGATCAATTAGAGGTGTAGCAGCCCGGACGCGAGTTTTGTAAAAATAGCAGCCAAATTTTTTGTATCTCTCTGCGACAGTGCGTACATACGAATATCGAGCCTTGATCGCTGAGATAAAATTTAAAGCAGTTCTTTACGGTTCGACGACTGAATTTCGTGAAGAACCTGCGCGTACACGCGTGTCCAAACGTTTGTGCAATCGAAGGTATACACGTGAGTTAAGCAAGCGGAAAAATTTGGTCTGTCACATAGTGGATTTTGATTTAATCGATCGTTGATCCGCTTGGAAATTCTTACATCAAGTTGATAACGCTGCTTGATTGAGGCGTTAGCTCGTCTAATGACGCTTTTGGCAGGCGCGTATTACTCGTAAATATTTAGGGGCCGTATAAACTTCACGATCTCGCATGCGCGCGCGAATATATTAATTTTTCTTTTTCGAGTGATACTTCACGGTCGAAACAACGGTTCCGCTAATACTCACAATTACCCGGTAAGCAGATTGCCGATTATCAGACTAGGAAATAACGCAACCCGCTTACGTTACGGACACACCGGCTGCAGCTACGCACAATCTTAATCGTCAATCAATTGCCTCACCCAAATTTTACATCAGGCTTGGCTTTTTGTAAAATATTTAAAAACATTGTTCCTTATCTAGAGACAAAAAAAAAAAAAAAAAAAAATTCAAAGAAACCTGTCATAACTCCGTTGCAGCTCCACGCGCATACAGGATATGTAATTCCGGGCTCTTTTCGTAATTTATTAAGGCTGCACACACGCCAACGCGTAAAAAAGAAAACGTACGCGTACGTGCAGTCGATCAAAGCGAGCTCTCGTAAAAGAGAGGCATCGGTTCAATCCGCCCGTTCCCAAGCATTGGAATAGTCCAAACAATGCATCGGTTCAATAAAAAGCAGAGAATCGACGCAGTGCGCACCGCAGGATTAAGCGATTATTTTCGCACGCGGTCGCGTGCCGGCTTTCTCCCAGCGTCTGCATATTATAATTCACATCGATTGTTTTTTTTTTCCTCGTCCACCATTGCGTGTTTCTGCGAGTGCGTATAATCCTTACGCAAGACGCACAGACATACGCGCATTTTTGTCGTAACGGTTACGTTGCTAGCCACGATATACTTGGTATACACACAGGAAGCAGGAATTTGCGCGCAGCGGTTTCTTTTTTTTCATACTTACTCCCGGGCGAAGTATCGGCGCGCGGCAAAATTCAGTGGCAACGGCTTTTTTGCGCACTGCTCGGTGACAGAATAAAGAGAAATTATCGGTCTGTCCGCGCGCTCTCCCTCTCGGCGAGTTATCTAATTTTGCATTGGTATTATACGCGGTGCAGAGAGCAGTACAACTTTATTATTAACATCCGATAGCGGAGAGAGGTAGATGTAACGGCCGGCTCGGTATCGTACGACGCTTTAACTCGACAATATGCCTGCTGCATCGTGTATGCCGTGTGTGCAGTGTACGCGTTGAGTGGATGCACTCCAAAGGTCAGAGCGCGCGAGGATGTCAATGACAGTTGTTTTCACGCTACAGGGCAAACTTTCCGCGGGTAATTAATCAGCGGATTTTTGATCGCCTATTTGTTTACTCCATCTCTTTGCCGCTGTCATCACGCAGCTCTCGAACACTCTGCGGAACTGGGTTGCGCTATAGAAACTAGTATTCCACAGGGCCCAAATAAACCACAATGCCTGCATACCATTTCCATGGTCATCATTTTTCAGGAAATGTACGTCAGCAAAAAACTCGTCGTCGTCATCATCGTCGTCGTCGTCATGAGTCACGTACATTTATAACTTATATATGTTTCAGTAAAATTGAAATTCATTAATGTATACGCTATCATGTACTTATTTATGATCGAAAGAGAGGAAAAAAAAAGTCTGGAATTTTTAAGTCTGGGATTTTTGCCAGACTAATCTAGCCAGGCTTACGCCATACTTGTGCCGGACTGAACCCAGACTACTTTTTTCACACAGGAATTTTATGTGCTAGTGCAGCTCGCTCGAAGCGTGAGAACCGGCGCTGAAAACAAATGGTTCTCTATGTCAGCGTTTTGACTCTTCTTGATCTCTCAACACGTGTACGATGCTTACGTAACCAAAATGCAGCCGCGTTTCTTAACCGTGCAAACTCGCGAGAAGCTCCTGGTACAATACAGCTGACATTCATTTTCTAAGAACAATTGCACTCATCAGAGAGAGAGAGAGAGAGAGAGAGAGAGAGAGAGAGAGAGAGAGAGACGTCATCTTTCCATTTATTTCTGATGCCTACTCCCCCGGACTATGGTACGTCAAGACAGGTTTCACTCCACGGAGAAGGAGTGGGGGTTTGTTTTGACGCGCCATAGTCCGGGGTATACTACTGACAAAGCTTTTACTATATCTAAGAAAAATATTCTAAAATACGTTTACACAAAAACGAAATTTCGTTAAATCACGGAAGAGTATTCTACACAAATTCTCTCGTCATACCTCGAGTATGCAGCACCTTTGCGCGAAGCGGTTCGCGTACGCGAACTGCTGCTGGCCGGCGGGCCGGCAGATCACCGACGACACTCGCCTGCTTCAGAGCTCATCTCTTCCGCTAATAAACAAGAACTACCATCAAGTCGCTCTTTGTGTCCATCACTCGGATAAAGCCACTCTTTTATGATCCTACTAAACAATGTAGACAGCTAGTGAACCTACCAAATAAAAGCTAAAAACGCAGAGAGCTAGTAATAGGGATTCTTAATCTAAAGTAAAAGAAATATTGCCGTTGAAGTCATCTTCGTTGTCATCTATTTTTGCGTTTGAATAAATATAAAAGTACGTGAATCTTCTAATAAGGTTGGTCCTTTAACGTGTAAAAGTAATAATCTGATAAAGTATCATTCTCGGTCTTTCGGATTCACTAAATACATGCGCTTATGACAGCAGTGTGCGAGCAGGTGGCAACGTCATACGTTGCCGAATTTAAATCTCTCTTGATACATATATTCTCGTTCTCTCTCTCTCTTACACTCTCATGTGCTACGTCTTTAGCCGCTGTAACAAAGGGAGTATTATACGGCATATTGATTATGTCCTCAAGAGACGTCGTATCGTACTCAACGTGCATTAATTGCGCTGGCAACCGTTACACAGTTTCCTTAAAGAATGTTAGAACATGAAATTTACAATATTTCAAAAATATCAACTTTTATATCATTGAAAATTTAAATCATAAAAAATTTATATTAAATGTACTTATTTACAATGGGCATATTAAACTGGGTCTCCATCGAAATGCAACCAAGCGAGCGTCAGCGATCGAAGTGACTATTGCTAGTATATATATTTTTCTTTATCCTTCTACTTTTACAAAAAGTAAAAACTCTAAAACAGCAAGAGATTTGTTAGCGGCAATTTTGTATACTATAAAAAATTATAGTTCGTTTTAAATTTTAAAGAGTTTTGTATTTTATAGTAGTAATAGAATTGAAAGCGAACATTATGACAATTTGATAGACTCAATACCAACTAAATTTCTAAATTCGTTGACACTAAATGGATTACCACTACATAAATTAATATTAAAAAGAGGTACGATAGTTAGTTGTTTAAGAAATTTGGATATAGATGGCGACCTTTATAATAGAATAAGAATGATTATTAACGATAAAAAAAAACATACATTAGTTGGACAAATCATTACTGGTAAATATTTTGGTATAATCGTCTTATTACCACGGCTTGATCTAAGACCATCGCACTACAGTATTCAGTCATGGTCAATCATATGTTGCTTTGTCAAGAAACATCGACAAATAACTTAAGATTATTTTTAAGTAAGGAATCTATTTGCGAGCATGATGAGAATTTATTAAAAGATAAAAAATCGAAGAAAACCGAACATCAATACAAAAATATATACAAAAAACATAGTATATTCAGAAATCTTTTTAAATTGATTTAATTTTTGACACGATAATTTATTTTTGATTTATTAATACTCCGTATTACAATTAATATAGAAAAATCTACAAAAAATTAAAATTCTTAATTTTGGAAAACGATGTTTTCTGTAGACATCTCTATATCGTGAAAATATTTAACAAA
This sequence comes from Nasonia vitripennis, assembly GCF_009193385.2. Lineage (NCBI taxonomy): Eukaryota > Metazoa > Arthropoda > Insecta > Hymenoptera > Pteromalidae > Nasonia > Nasonia vitripennis. Next base: position 1,503,938 of record NW_022279608.1, read on the forward strand.
AATAAATTTTTAAACATCGATTGTAATCTTTGCATATAAATGCCTAGATTCATCTCAAAAATTATAATTATTAAATAATTTGTTTTTGCAAACATTAACAATAAACATCAGCAAAGTACCGTATGTCCGTACGTACGTATAAACATGCTTATCTCTTATTTAAAACAGAAAAATATAATTTTTTTTATACACTAATATTACAACTTTAGATGTATAAAAATGCTAAAAGAAAATTTCCAGATATGGTCCAGATCAGATGATGCTGAGGATAATCATGATAGGGATTATTTAAACAGATTTTAGTACGGATACATATATAGTATGACGGTAGCTCGGCCGTCATTATTATTTTAAGTTGTTTGTTGTTTATGCTACTATTCACCGTTTCCGTCGGCTGTGCAGAAAGCACTAGATTCTACCGACTATAATCTATCCGCGAACGGACGTAAAGACGTATGAACACGCGGCGGTGATAGTAGTACTCAGGACGTGGATTCAAAAGGAGGAAAAGTCAATGAACACTCGCGGATTATTGTAAAACTTAGACTAACTGTTTATTGGTGCTTGGCTTACACAAGCGCGCCAGACGGGCGCATGCCAGCTACCAGCATGTAGTCGAGGTGAGAGAGAGAGGAGGCTTAAAGTCGCCCGAGTAAGCGAGAGTTGATAAGAACTAGTACTTACAGATGTACGTGACCGGCACGGCCGTTCTAACCCACGCGAAGATGGTCTCGGACGGATTGTCCTCGGTTCGGTTGACCTCGCAACCCTCGCACACAATAATCGCAATCGCAGAGTGTCTATTCGCGAAACGGAGCGGAGCGAAGACAGACTCGGAATGGCTCGCTAGCGCGAGCACAGATTTACCTATGCCCTCTGACACACTGTTGTCAACTCTTGACAGCAGTGTGCGAGCAGGTGGCAACATTGTACGTTGCTGAATTTAAATCTCTCTCGATGCTTATTCTCTCTCTGTCTCTCTTACTCTCTCACATGCTGCGCCTTTAGTAGCTGTAACAACAGAAGTATTATACAGAATGTTGATTCTGTCCCGGAGAGACGTCGTAACGTGCTCAACGTGCGTTAATTGCACTGACAACCGTTACAATAGAAAAGAGAATTTTTGACCGCATAAGTCCCTTTTCGCTAAAGCAATCACCACAAAATTATGCGGATGTCTGCACGATTCCGTAAAAGTCAGTATAATTTCTCTTTAGTTTCCAAATCTGTCATCATAAATCCTGATCTTTTTGTTTATCAATACATATATATTTATATATACATCTTTTAATAAGATCTCACAACCCATGCAACTACGCACCCCAAGCTGATGTAAATCTTAGTTTGCTTTGCCTGTTAACTTTTATTTAACAATCTTCTTCTGCGTCAATTTATTTTAATCAAAGCATGTTATTAAATTTATTAACACGATAAATGTCAATATCTACACTATATTAAAATTTTATATTTGGTCGATTTTGTAAAAACTCTCCAAAACTCGTAAAAAGAAAAAAATTAGATCTTTTTTACGGCAGAAATGTTCTTTGAACTTAAATCATTCAAGTTACAAAAAAAAAAAAAAATATCAAATTCATCAAATTTCAATTAGTTTTTAGCAGCGGAAGAACTTAAATGTCCGCCTGTCCATCCGTCTGTCCAGATTTTTTTTTTTGCATTTATACCACAAAACTTGATTTATTTTATAAATAACAAACTATTGATTGGTAAAGACAGGTACATATGATGAAAATATACATTCCTACTAAAAAACATTTTCAAGATTTGGTCCAGGTAGATTGGAAGCTAAACAATTTAAAAAAAATAGACGCAATTAATAATTTTTTTTTCTATATTTTTCAAATATATTATGACATATATATTATATATATATATATATATATATATATATATATATATATATATATATATAGATGGGACGTTTCACGTCAACCGGACCATCAGTGCACCCAAAATTTGGGTTAACCTAACAAGACATTTGAGGTCTCAAAATGATCGTCTGGTCCAGGGCTTTTGAAAAAGTTCTGGCCTTTTCAAAAATCCAATGTGGCGCATAAAATATGGAGCCTGAAACACGCGTTTTCATAGCACATTCAACAAAAACAATAGTAAAAATGTTCTAATTTGTGAAATATTCCACCAAAAAGCATGTACAACTCATGATAGGACATATTATTGACAATGCTGACGGAATTCCAAAATCAAAAATGGCGAAATCAAAATGGTGGACATTATACCTCCACCAAACCCATTTTACCGCAACAAATAATTTTTGATCAGTTTAAAATATCGATATGGGGGTTTCCAGGGTCACTGAATCTTATTTTAACCTCGACATTTCAAAATTCGAAATGGTAGATCCAAAATGGCGGACATAATATCGCCACTAAACCAATTTTACCGCAACAAATGATTTTAGATCACTTTAAAGTATCGATATAGGGATTTGTGAGGTAAATGGTTATAAATGTATTATCGGAATCAGTATTTGTGCACATGAATCTTATATTTTTCCGGTCTATTAGATTTAGAATTATCTGTATGCGGTTTTTGCACTTACATTTTTCTATTATTCTGTGTATATGTATATGCCTGCGTGGATGAAAAAAGTATATAATTTAGCCAAATGAATCAATCTTTAATGACATTTTGTGCACTCTTATCAATTCTGGCTCCTCGTTTGTGGAGTTTTTACTGGTGATAAATGGCTTTCGCCGATATCATAAATTACTCTGTCCCTAGGTTCCTTGGCATTTGAGTAATGTATGACTTTCAACATTTCATTATTTTCTGGGATAAATCCATGCCCCATTTGTATGTTTGTGACAGGTGGACAGTTTTTAAATCTCTTTGTTAGGAATTGACGAGTTTGTTCTTGATCTTTTTTGGTGTATAAGAAAAATTTTATATTGAATGATCGCCCATTAGCCCATGAATAAAGAGCTTTAACATCTAGAATTGCTTTATTTTTTGTAGTTAGTAAGCTCGCTCTTGTAGCTTCTCTCTTTACTATCGCTCCAACTCCATCGCAACTACCTTTTCCGTGTGCTGTTGCAAAACAGTGCCATTCAGCATCAACGCCAAAATCTCTCTTATGACTCATTAAACTACTCATTTGATAACGATTTTTAAAATGCTGTTTAGCACCATCAGTAGCATATATTACCTTTTTTACTGTGGGACAAACTTTGCGAATTTCAGGTATAAGCTTTTGCTGCATTATGTATACTGCAGTGGCATCATGAGTAGTACAGTCGGACATAGATACTGTACTGAAATGCTTTAGCTTGCCTTCAGATTTATAATAAACAACAGCAGGAAATATCGTACTTTGATCATTATTAAAATGAAATGCCTGTGCAGCATCTTGGGCTGTAAAAGTATAGTTCTCAGCAAAATCCAATTGAGCAAGAACCTCTTCATCTGAAAGATTATTTTTCTTCCCCGAAATAAACTTTGATTGTTCCTTAGCGATGAAATATCAACTTTTCTAGGCTAGAACATAAAGTTTCAATAAATTCTTCCGATGTTAGGCATTGTTTTATCAAAGTGTATCTGTCGGTTGATTGCCACGTGTTGAAGATGACTTGATCAATATTGTGCTCATCCATAATGTTTTCAACGTAATTAGAAAACTTTTGAATGTCCGGACAAAATTTGCATTCATTCAAATAACAACTTGGTTTGGGATCCTCACATAGAACGAAATTCAAACAATCTTTATAATTCTTCAGAATATTGTTTGAGATTTTTTCTATATTTACTGCGTCAATCATCGCCTTGAAATTTGTGTGTATCGTACATACACATACATTGTGTGTACCAGAGGATCCTGCAAAGACACAACATTTTGGTTTCAGTTCCGCAAACTTGGTAAGCCCAATCGGATGTTCAGGAAACTGTTCTTTAAATTGATTATGAAGGTTCTTAATATCAGTAAGTAATAATCTTTTCTGCACTTTTATTTTTTCACCATATAAATAAATACTGACGGTATCTTTTTTATTTGGCATAATTTGCTGTTAAGATCATTTTCGTAAAAATCTTCAACTTTCTGAGTAGTTTCTGCAGGTAATGTTTTTCCACGTTTTGCAACAGGAGAAGCCAAAACTCCATCTGATTCTCTTAACTGTTTTGCTTTACCAGCCATTCTGTGAGACACACCAAATTGGTTCATAATTTTACGTATTGCCCAGTGTTCGGGCAAAATAGTAAGAATACTGACACGTAATGGATCGTTCTCCGGCTCGGATTGGAATTTGTTTTTAAGTCCAGTTAAAATATCTGTAAGATCATCTTGCATAGGTGCATCCGTGTTTGAAACCGAAAGTGAGTCAGTCTCTGATTCAAAATCAACACTCATACTGACGTTTGGAGATGACAAATCATGTAGTTTGTAAAAGGATTTTCTACATGTATCACAAATCAGTGAAGATGTTGGATAATCAGGATAGACATCTTGAAATTCTTTGGAGATCTTCCTAACAGATTTGCTGTGTCCTGTATTAATATCAAATGGATTAACGCATCTATCGATACGATATTTTTTCGCAGGAGAAGACATTGTTGTAGGATATGAGAAAGCACAACCAAAACAATAAAAATGTTAGAAATAACAAAATTACGGCTAGTACAGTTGAACAAGGAGATGCCGATAAAGTAAGACTTACTCAACAACTGCCTTAAAAAGGATGTTGAAGAAGAAGTTGCCAATGTATCTATTAATGTACCTATTAACTATCCTAAAAAGGACTGTTGGAGAAAAAGTCGCCTATGAATAAAGCCGCTGATGGACTTGCTCACCAACTATCCTGAAAAAGACTGTTGGAGAAAAAGTCGCCGATGAAGAAAGCATTCCTTGAAGAAAATATTCCTTTCTATGGGTTGCTAAACGTGGGAAGGGGTTGGGGGTGTAGGTAAAAAAGAGGGATGAAATAAATCACTTGAAAGCAATAAATTCCTTTGCCACAAAACAGTTTTATTTGCTGAAGTCTTTGCACAAGTTGTCAGTGGATACGAGCCGTGTATTTGCAGCATTAGGCTGTTGGAAGAGATTGGACAGCGCTGGACCCGGCCTCTTTATGTGCCCTCCGCGACGCTACTTCACTTGTGGGTAATGCGCAGCCGCCTAGCGGCGCGCCGCGGTACTAGCGCCGCGGTGATAAATGCTGCAGCGTGCGTGGCGTGTTCGGCGGGTTGCACGTTAGCAGGGGCTTTTCGCGAGAGAGCCTGCGGGTGGGTTATGACAAATATCCGCCAGTTGATATTGGCCATATTGAATTTTGAAATTTCGAGGTTAAAATAAGATTTAGCGGCCCCTTAAACTCCCATACCGATACTTTAAACTGATTTAAAATCGTTCATTGCGGTAAAATTGTTTTGGTGGTTGTATAATGTCCGCCATTTTGGATCCACCATTTCGAATTTTGAAATGTCGAGGTTAAAATAAGATTCAGTGACCCTGAAAACCCCCATATGGATACTTTAAACTGATCAAAAATCATTTGTTGCGGTAAAATGGGTTTGGTGGAGGTATAATGTCCACCATTTTGATTTCGCCATTTTTGATTTTGGAATTCCGTCAGCATTGTCAATAACTTTTTCAAAAGCCCTTGACCAGACAATCATTTTGAGACCTCAAACGTCTTGTTAGGTTAACCCAAATTTTGGGTGCACTGATGGTCCGGTTGACGTGAAACGTCCCATATATATATATATATATATATATATATATATATATATACACATGGATGGATAAAGATTATTTTAAAATTGATCCAGATATAAGGGATTAAATGTTTGTGCAGATGCGCTGTTTTTTTTTTAATGGCATCTTGTATGTATTCGTGCTGTAACGAGCGAACGTGAATTCGTATTTCGCGCGCTCGCCGCGTCGCGCAACTATTTCATGCGTGAGGGCGACGTTGCCAGTTCGGTGGTACTCGGGAAGCGCGCGAGGAATCAGCACGTGAGACAGATAGGCAAAAGCGCTGGTACAGTCCAGACGTGCGGCACTTTTTACCGGTATACCACCCGCGATTTTCCGTACCTCCGAGACGTGAGAGAGCAGTGACGACCAGGACCATCTGCTGGAGGAGCTCACCCGAACCACCATCACCTTGAACACCCGGGGTACCCCAGCACGTCACTGCTTCAGCCAGGAGGGACACCTCCCGGCCATCCAGGACTTTTCCCCGTCGGCAGCCGACGGATACGCGGCGACCGAGCAACCAACGCGCGCGTCGAAACTGTAAGTCCGTAACATTAGCTACTGCGCGATTTATAGATCACCGAATCGGCTGCAGATGCCGAGGCCGAGGCTCGCTGCCACCGAGTCGTCGGCTCGTCTCCAGTGCGAGCCGCGAGTGCGAACTTGTCCTCTGGCGACACGCGTTACATTGTATTAATATCTTGAGTGAATATAGACATCTTACTTTTGAACACGAACGCATGTCTGTTTCTTCGGTAGTACGGAGTCGGCATTGCACCGACTGCTAACGTCCGTCGCCGACTTCAGCATCATCAAGGGATAGCCGTGCGGAGATAGAAGAGTGAGTAATCCCCCTCATTGACGCGACAGCATCTTCGCGGCTGTCGAGCTAAAGCCCAGTTGCCCCCTGAGGGGGGAGGGGTCCGTTTCATAGACTGTTCGCTTTGTTATTGTAGCAAGATATCAATTTACAATTGTTCGACTAACTACTAATACTTTATCGAAATACAAAAAGAGAAATATCGTTCCATCAAAATATTTAAGAAACGATAGTATTTGTCATCAATGAACAAATTTAGAAATATTTGTGTTTGAAAAATAGAAATAAATAAATTTTGAATTTAATATCAATAAGGTTGGTATCATAATGTGCTGATAATATATTTCACGTGTTTCTGACGGTTCAAACATTCGACAGTTTCGTACATAGAATTCATATTTTCGAAAAATATATATAACGATGTTCAAAATATAGAATCGTATAGAATTAACCCAGAATAATGCTTTTACAAAAACAGCCAACTTTATGGGTTATTAATAGAAAAATAGTTATTTAATTATAAAATAATTGATTAAAGAAGTACCTGGGATTTCAAAATTATACTTTGTATTTTTTTCTATAGTTTTGATAAAGCCCTTGTAAAACTGCGCAAACGTTTGTATAATTTTTGTACACTTACTAGGTGAATTTTTGCCTACGCTTCGCACGTTTTAAAATTTTAAGAATAGGATAAACATATATATATATATATATATATACTAGGGGGGTAACCCCCTGCTCGCTCCGCTCGACAACCCCCAAATTTTGGTTTTTATTATATTGTATTGATAAATAATAAATTGAGTATAAAAAATGTAAATATTTATTTATATAAAAGTATTGTAAATAATTAAAAAAGGACAGTTCATCTGTAGATAGTCAATTTAGATAGTAGATTTTTTTTGGAATTTAATCTTGAAATCATATTTTAACTCTCGTTTTTATTGTATGATATATTCTGAAATGAATGTAAATAAACCAATTTGGTATTCAAATAGAAATTCATTTTTTTACTTAATAACCAAAATATTTTATAATAGATGATTTAAAAATGTTACCTTTATGATAAAAAGTAATAGCTTATGTCTTTACAATAGAATTTCAAAAGAGAGGATTACCGCACATTTATATTGTATTTACGCTACAGCCAAAAAACAAGCTCATGACACCTCAATCTATTGACAAATACATTTCTGCTGAAATTCCTGATAATTCAGATAAAGGTTTACAAAAATTAGTAATTAAACATATGTTACATGGACCACATACAGATAAATCTCCTTGCATCATCAAAAATAAGACTATTTGTAAAAAAAATTTCCAAAACCATTCCGCGATATCACCATTTTTAAAGAAAATGGTTATCCTGAATATCGAAGAAGAAATAATATTTCACAAAACTATACTTATCGAATTAAAAAATTTAGAAATTATTCCAGTTGACAACACAATGGTTGTTCCTTATAATAACTTTTTATTGAAAAAGTATAAGTGTCATATTAATGTCGAATATTGTGCATCAATTCAAAGTATTAAATACATATTCGATTATATTCACAAAGGTGGAGATAGAGCATTATGTAAGATGAAAAAAATTGAAAATCCAAATAATTCTAGGGAAGAAACTCCCATAGTACATGATGAACTCACTCAGTATGTAGATGGTAGATATTTAAGCCCAATGGAAGCTGCTTGGCGTCTACAAGGATATCCTATTTGTGGTAAAATACTCGCTGTAGAACGTTTAGGAATCCATACAAAAGATGAACAACATATAGTTTACGAAGAAAATAAAGAATTGCAAGCCTTAAACAATAAAGAAACTACTTTAACAGCATGGTTTAAATTAAATAAAATTGATGATTTTGCAAAAATACTTAAATATGTTGAACTGCCTGAATATTACAGATATAATAAAAAATCAAAATCTTGGATAAAACGTTCACGTTCTTCTCAATACAATGCTATTGCTCGACTTAATATCGTATCACCAAAAGATACTGAGAGATTTTTTTTTGAAATTAATACTAAATCGAGCAAGAGGTCCAACTTCATTTGGAGATTTGAAAAATCATAAAGATATAGAGTATCAAACATATAAAGACGCAGCACTTTCAATGGGCTTAATAGAAGATGATTCACATATTTTTATTATTTTTGAAGAAGCTTGTCACATCATGTTACCATTTCAATTACGTAAATTTTTTGCATGGTTTATTTTAGCAGAAAACATACAGGGTAATACAATTTGGAACAAATTTAAAAATTATTTCACAAAAGATTTTAAGACAAATAAAGAGAATAATGCTCTATCTCATATTCAAATTATATTAGAGAATGAAGAAAAATCTTGCAAAGATTTCAGTTTACCAGAACCAAATAGTATTATTAATGATGATGCAACATCTATAGATAATGTCTTACAAAGTGCCGATATCTTTAAATGTATGTTTGATCAATTGACCGATGATCAAAAGGCAATTTTTGAAGAGTTAGTTGACAATGAATACAAAATTTATTTCATTGATGGACCTGGAGGTTCGGGAAAAACGGTTTTATATAAAACATTAATTTATTATTACATGTCATTAAACAAAAAAGTTTTATCAATGGCATGAACTGGTATCGCGTCTATTTTGTTACCTAGGGGATTGACAAGTCATCGAACCTTCAGATTGGCTTTAGATTTAAATAATATTGAAAGTGCTTTTTTGAAATTAGAGTCTGACAAAAAAAGATTAAGAGAGGCAGATTTAATAATTTGGGATGAAGCTTCAATGATACCTAAAAAAGCTTTAGAAATTATTAATCGTACTTTACAAGATGTATGTCGTAATGATATTCCTTTTGTGGGAAAATTAATAGTATTAGGAGGAGATTTCAGACAAATTCTTCCAGTAATTAAACATGGATACCGAAACTCTATCATAGAAGAAACAATTAAATATTCAACTATGTGGCCTCTTTTTAAAATCTTGAAGCTCAATAAAAATATACGTTCGAATCATGTAGAATTTTCCTCTTTTTTGTTAGAAATAGAAGAAGGTAAAGTCGATACATTTAAAATTCCTCAAAAATGGAAAACTACCGATGTTTGCAATGAAATTTATAAAAATATTAATTTAGGTGCTTGCGTTAGTGGCGTGATCTTAGCTCCCCATAATGAATACATCAAAATTTTAAATAACAAAGTTCTAAAATTATTACATGGCGAATCAAAGACATTATAACGTAGATTATGCAACACATAAAGGAGTAGATCAAACAGAGGAAAATATTCATTTAAATTATCCAGTTGAAACGTTGAATAATATCAGAGAAGGTCTTCCACCATATAAACTTAATTTGAAAGTAAATGCAATAGTGATAGCACTAAACACCGAAAATTCATCTTCGTTTCCATTTACTCTTTTTAGAAAACAATCCCCAATCATATTAGCGTTTGCCATAACGATAAATAAATCACAAGGCCAAAGTTTTGATTCAGTAGGAATTTTTTTTGAAACGACCATTGTTTTCGCATGGTCAATTATATGTTGCATTATCTCGATGTCGAAATCCTGATAATATACGTATTCAGAATGAGTCAGGTGAATCGATACAAAATATTGTTTGGAATGAAATTTTAAATATTTGATTCAAAACTGTTTAGTCAATTCTTAGGATTTTCGATCATAGAATAAATTATTATTCATTTTTTTTAGATTTTTTTCAAATAAAAGACATGTATTTATATTAACTTCTTGCTGTTTTACAATTTCGAATTTTAAAATCATTTCGTAGACATTCAAATTAGTATGCATACATAATTCTTTTTAAAATTATTTTACAAGAATCATCAATATACACAATGCGGAACAAAACAGAAACATAAATGATCGTATAATAACAATAATGAATTAATTTCATATTATTATAGGACATGATATATGTGGAGGAATCCTAGTTGGATGGTCGGTGAGGAGAACTCGTAAAAAATTAGGTACTGATATTCTTGTTGTAACACTCTATTTATTTGTTAGATATATAACTCGGGCGACGGAGCTGTTGCTGCGAGAGTGGTCGGCAGGAGAGAGAGTACTTTGCAGAGCACGCGTGAGTACCTAGCGCTGCCCGCATAGTGGCGCTAGATTAGCCCTGTAGTCTACTATAGACGGCAAGCGGCGCGAAGACTCGCCAACACTCCCTCCCTTCGGGGCGCTTGTCCTCCTGTATGTCTGCGTTTTTACTCTCTGAACTTTACTCTGTGTAATCAGTTTCTCCTTGGTTTCCTGTATCTGAAATATGTACAAAAATTCTTATTTGTCTGATATATATATATATATATATATATATATATATCAGACAAATAAGAATTTTTATATATATATATATATACATATATATATATACAAATAAAACTCTGAAAATTATAATTAAGTGTGAATTTCTATGTTCAATATTTTATCTCTGAGGTATTTATGAGTATCATTAGGCAGAGGTTTAGTCATAATGTCTGCCACATTGTCGGTAGTAGATATCCATTTAACTCTGATTTGTCCCTTTAGGACACACTGTTTTATGTAGTCTCCATGTGTTTCTGCCATGTGACTTTTACTCCCTGTCTTTTCTCTGATTTGTAGGTTTCTCTGAATTGTTTCCAGATCATCATCAAAGTTTTTCAACTTGTGATTTCCTTCCATCTGAGTGCAGTCCCCTGCAGATTTGTTATCGCACCACAGGGTAACAGGATACATAGTTTTCCCTGTTATATCTCTGATAGCTTTATCCAACGATACAATTTCTTGGCAAGCATTGTTCATTGCCAAGTACTCAGCTTGGCAGATAGAGAGTGATACGTAAACTTGTTTATAGCTTCTCCACATAATTGAGTCGCCATACAATTTTATTACATATCCTCCAGTTGAAGATGAGTCTTCACAATCTCTGAAGCTAGCGTCTGTCATTGCTTCCATATACTCATTTTCTGCTCTGAAAATCAAACCTGTATCTGAGGTTCCTCTGAGGTATCTGAAAATCCTTTTTACTTCCTTCCAGTCACTTTCAGTGGGTGACAGCTGTTTTCTTGATAGAAAGTTTACTGCAAATGCAATATCAGGTCTGGTGGCACCTGCCAGATATAGTAAGCTTCCTATAGCTTCCCTATACGGTGCATGAGTTGCTATCTGAGCTTCTTCTGAATTTATGAGTTCTCTTTTTCGAACCTGTCTTGTAACCATAGGTGTTTTCTGTGGATTACTATCTTTCATATTGAAACGTTCCAGACATTTCTCTATGTACTCTGATTGTGACAGTTTTAATATTTTCTGATCTCTGTCTCTGGTTATTTTCATGCCTAAAAATAATTTAGGTTCTCCTAAGTCTTTCATCTGAAAGGTAGAACATAATTTTTCTTTTATCTGTTTTAGTTTCGTCTGATTGTTGCCTGCTAGAATGATGTCGTCTACATATAGCAGTAATACTACCATCTGATTTTTTAATCTCCACGCGAACAGACATGGTTCATTTATGTCCTTTTCTAGTCCAAGTTCCAAAGCAACTTCTGAGAAGCGTTTGTTCCATCGCTTGGGACTTATTCTGAGGCCATACAAGGATTTTTGGAGTTTACATACTTTATTTTTCTTAATGGATGGGTCTATTTTTATACCATCTGGTATTTCCATGAATATGTCATCTTCAAGCGTTCCATTCAGAAATGCTGTCTTGACGTCCATCTGATAAGCAGTTAAATTTAACTTATTAATGATTGTAAAAGTCGCTCTAACGATTGGCAATCTTGAGACTGGTGCGTAAGTTTCTCTGAGTTCATATTCTTTTCTATCCTTGAATCCTCTGATAACTAATCTTCCTTTGTAAGTCATCTGACCGTCTTCTGAGATTTTCCTTTTGAATACCCATTTGGAATCAATGATGTGTGCCTTTCGCCATCTTTGTCTAGAGAGGGTCTGTCTACTATTGTCCACACATTGTTGTCTTCCATAAACTTTAACTCTTGTTTTATTGTGTCTGACCATTTATGTTTGTCGTCTGATTCAATAGCTTCTTTATGACTGACAGGATCTCTGTTCGTTCGTGCTATAAAAATATGTCCAAGTTCATCTTCTTCTGAGTGTGTATCTCTGGTTTCTCCAGTTGGAGTAGATACTTGTGGCAGATCGTGATTGGTATTTTCTACTTCGACTACTGCTTCTCTGAGATGTGTCCAAGTTCGTCTGTTTGTCTTGGCTTTTCTTTCTAGACAAGGTCGCTTTTCTGGTTCAGGTTTCTTAGCCTTTGAATCTTCTGACTTTTTGTCATCTGCTTTTCTCTTCTGATTTTTCTCTTTCTCTGATTTTGAATGTTTTGGTATATCTGGTTGTGTTTTGACAACATCTGTTGATATTTCTAGTGTCTCTGATTTTTCTCTTAGGTCAGTTTTATACACATCCCTATACACCACTTTTTCATTAAATCTCACGTGTCTGGATGTAATGAATCTCTGAGATTCTGAGTGCCACAAAATATAACCAATTTGAGAATATCCAACCATGATTGTACGGTTTGCTCTGTCTGAAAACTTGTTCGTCGCATTCGGTATTTTGGCATAGGCCAAACATCGGAAACGTCTGATTTTGTCTAGATGCGTGTTTCAATTTGGAACCATTTTCTTGATTGGTATCTCTGAATCGATTCCTTTGTGTGGAGTTCTATTATAGATATGGACCGCCACTTCCAAAGCGAGTATCCACATGCTCTTGGGTAGACCAGAGTCTATCATGAGCGCTCTGATTTTCCACTGTATGGTTTTGTTAAACCTTTCAGCGGTTCCATTATGTTGTGGAGTGTAAGGAGGTGCGAACTCTCCTTCAATTTTCTCCTTTTCCATAACTTCTGAAAATTTACCTCCAGTAAATTCAGTGCCATTATCCGTTCGGATGAAACACACTTTTTCCTCTTTGCCCAGTAAATTTCTTGTAGTTACCAAGAATTTTTCTAAGCAATCTCCAGCTTCACTTTTGTGTTTAGTAGAGTATGCTTTGGCAAATCTGGTGTGATCATCAATAAATCCTATTATGAATTTATTTTCCCCAGGATACGAGACTGATTTAATTGGTCCCATTGTATCTGTGTGTATCCTTTCTAATGGCCTTGTTGCTCTGACTCTGACTTCTGAGAACGGCAGGTTTTCCATTTTTGCTAGGACGCAAACTTCGCAGTCTGTAATGGACTTGTCGAATTTTACCTTTCTGAGTTTATCTTCTGATTTTTGTAGCAATAGGAAATATTGCAGAGAAGCGTGACCTAATTTGATATGCCAGAGCATTCCTTCGTTCAGCTTCTTTTCTTGTCTATCTGATTTGTTGTCCACATTGTTTTGTAGATATTTCAGCATTTCTTCTGACGAGTCGTCTATATTTAGGATTTTCCTGTTCAGAATTTGTTCATCTAAGTTTGTATCACAAACTTCTCTCTGACTAGATGAATTTGATTCTTGTACAGTTCGTTCTTGCTGCTTCTCCCTCCCAATCTCAGTCGGATTCATCTGAGTTCCCTCTGATGCGTTAGTTTGATCTGATTCGTTTTGATCCTCAAGATCCTTTATATCTGACTGAGATTGCTGCAAGAACTCGTCTACCGAGACTATGTTAGCCGTGCATGAATACTTATCGTAGACTTCTTGTTGCTCGTCTGATTGTTCATGTTTTGCTACGTTTAAAGAAATTATCCAGTTTGGCTTTTCATACGTCCCAATTAAATACTCTTCGTCTGAATTTTTAACGTAGATTTTAAGTATTTTATTATCCAAATAAATACTCAAACCTACGTCTGCAAAACGTCTGAGAGAGACCAGATTGTCTGAAATATTTTTGGCAGAAATTACATTTGTCAAAATTATTTTGTTATTCTCATTTGATTCTGATTTTAAAATTAAATCTCCTTTGCCATCTATAGAGATGCAGATTTATTTTTATTTGCACTTCTGATATATTCGCCTGAACTTTTTCTGAAGTTACTTAAAATTATGCTCTTATTTACTATATGCTCTGTTGCGCCAGAGTCCGCAATAAGTACTAGTTTTGTAGGTGTTTTATTAATTATATGTGTGTTGTTACCTGTTAGCATCGCTTTGACCTTGTATCCCTTCTTCTGATTTCGGCCTGGTGTTTGTATATCGACCATGCGTTTGAAAGATCCCCTTCTTACATTATTTCCTCTACCTCTGACATTATTATAACCACCCCTTCCTCTGTTACCTCTACCTCTGAAGTTATTACTGTTGTGTTTGTGTTCTTATATGTATAAGATTTTACATACCCATCTTTGGGATTGTCCTTATTTGGATAATCATCCCCTTTGTGTGGAGCTACAGCCTGACAATAAAAGCAGTACCATAGATTGTACTCTTTAAGAGGACAAAAGGCTGCTCTGTGTCCCACCTTATTGCAGCGATAACACTTGTCTGTGATTATCGCCTGTTTAGCTGCAATTTTTTGCCTGTCGTCTGAAGGCTGACCGTCTGATTTGCGTCTGTCTGATTCCAGCTGTAGTATCAAAGTTTTTATGTCATCAAGGCTCATCTCTGATTTGGTTGCTTGAAGTCTGATAATATTGGCCGATCTGATTTCTTTAAATTTTATACTAACAGCTTGAAAGAAGGCCGATCTTATCTCTTCCTCCGTCAGAGGTGTTTTGGTAATACGATTTTCAAAATCTCTGATAATAGAGTCAAAACGATCGCAAAATTCGTTTACTGATTCTCTATTGTTCATTTTGAGACTATATAATTTTTCTCTGACTGAAGAATCGGTAACATTGGCCTCTGCTCGTCTGAACTCTTTGATTTTATTGACTATTTCTAATGGGTCTTTTATTTGTAAAATCTTATTATGGTAATAATCATCTACGCGACTTATTAGAATGTCTCTGACTTGGTCTTTTCTGTTTTGTCTTTCTATTACTGTCTCTGAAACGTCTGATTGTTGAGAATCGTCAAGCATGTCTGCAAGATTATTAGCTTTTAATTCAGCATTTATATTGTCTAACCAAATGTTAAGTGGTACTTTTTTTGTTAATTTATAATTTCTCTTTATGTTTATTTTTGAATTAGTTGCGTTTAGGGCAATAGATTGTCTGAGTTCATTACAAGCTCTGCTGAGGTCGCCTAATGCACTTGTTCCGTCTGATAAGTTTGTTGAATTGATATTGTTACTAAATTCTGTCTCACTTATGTCTGAGTGTGGAACTGGCAGGGTGGATAATTACCTCTGAAGTTAATTTTTCTATTTGTTCTGTGAGTTTCTGTATGACGGTGTTTAGGTTGTCGATATTTTCCTTCATATCGAGTATGGCTACTGTTTGATCTCTGATTATTTCAGCATGATTGTCGAGTATATCGGAGTGTCTCTCGAGAGCATTCTCCAGATTATCCATTCACCACTCCATTTGTGAGTCAGTAGGTTGAGACTTTCCCTCCATATCTCTTTTTGGGGGTGTACCCGGGGGTGTATACCCTTCTATATCTGAATCTGTATTATAAACAATTTCTTTGATTAGCATTCAATTTTTATTGATTATTTGAACTCTAAATTTTAGGCCTAACATCTGATTCTGAATTAATTGTTTATATTCTGATTTAAAAACACTTTGTACCTTGGTGGATATTCAAATGATCGTCCACTTGATTTTCGTTGCCTTCGTTGGCCACCTCTTTCTCATTTGATGGTAATGGGTCTGAAAGACTCCAGTCAGACATAACGCCTCTGGTGTTCTTTTCCTCTGAAATAAAGGTAGAATGCTTACTCTGACAGTTTTCTTTGATTTCTGCCAAGTTAGACCGCACTGCAAGTCAAACCAAGCTTGAAAATCAAGTACTAGCACCGCGCCTCCCGGACGCCACACACGTGCTCCCTCCCAGTCTAAGTAAACGAACGCAATTCACTTAATAATTTGCGAGGGGGCGATCGCACACGCGTATGTCGTCCAAGAAACCACGAAAAAAAGAAAAAAAAAACAGTGTAATTATCTATTGATAATTTTAAATTTATAGAAATTCAAATTCACTGCACCGCCGTTTCATTGAAATTTCTATCAAGGCGTGTTTTTTAAAATTTATTCGAGTGCATCTGAACACTAATAAGCCAACAAAAAATTGAATCTTTTTGATTTACTCGAATAACTCTGACACTCTGAATACTCGTACAGGCTTTTGCCGGCGAGCGCTCGTGCGTTTCGTTGTCGCGCGCTTTTGTCTCGTGTTGAGACTTTTGATTTTCTATAACCTTCTGATCTATTCTGTAATTATTAAGATACCGCACTGTCTTTTCCTACTATTCTTTACGCAACTCTAATTTTTCTTGTCGATGCGGTAACACAACACACTCCCGAAACCGATCAAAAATTAAACTTTCTTTTGCTATATCTGATTACTACTCTGACTACACCTTACAAAAGCTTGTACTTACGTTTTCTTCTGAAATTTGTCCTCTAGACCTCTGATGCGTCTGATTTGTTTTCCTCTGAACAAAGATCAAAAAGAAAAGCTTCTGAGACGTCTTCTTCTCGGTTCTTCCTCTATTCCAGCGAGCTGGCTCACAACCTGTTGGAGGAATCCTAGTTGGATGGTCGGTGAGGAGAACTCGTAAAAAATTAGGCACTTATATTCTTGTTGTAACACTCTATTTATTTGTTAGATGTATAACTCGGGCGACGGAGCTATTGCTGCGAGAGCGGTCGGCAGGAGAGAGAGTACTTTGCAGAGCACGCGTGAGTACCTAGCGCTGCCCGCATGGTGGCGCTAGATTAGCCCTGTAGTCTACTATAGACGGCAAGCGGCGCGAAGACTCGCCAACAATATAATAATGTCTAATTAATTTATAAATATTAAATGATTATTTAACATATTTACGTAAAAAAAGTTTCCATTGAGATTTCGTCCTATTAAAAAATATAGAAAAAATCAAGATTTATTATCAAATTAACTACGTATTTAAATTTCTTTTTTCAATATGAATACGTAAAATTAATTAACTGATAAAAATTAATAAAAGTTAATTTTTCTTAATTATATCATATTTTACGTAATTCAAAGGCCAAAAATTTAATTTAAATACAATACTGATTTGATAACAAATTGATTAATATCCATTATTTTTAACAAGATATTTAGATTAAATGCATAAATTAAAAATATTAAATGATTATAAAGATTGTAAACTTTTTTTAAGTAAATATGTTTCTGCAGGATGGAGGATGGTATTAGGTGGAGTCTTAGGGGAGGAGGACTGGTATCTAAGGCCCCCGTGGTTATATGGTTCTAGGCGATGATTCCACGGTTTTTTATTAAATTATTATATAAAAAATTCAAACTGTTAACAATATATAATTTCTAACTTGATATGTATCCAAATCAATAGTATAATTTTATTTACTAAATTAAACTATTGTTCATAGTAGCCTTTATTTTATATAATTATATCATGTCATATAATTACGTAAAATAATTAGCGAATTTTTTAAATAATAATTTAAGAAAAACAAAAAAAAAATCAACGCGCCTGAAACACATTGTATATCCATATTATAATGTGCTTCTGACAGTACCTCTTAGGTGGTGTGGAAATCTGTCGTTATTATCTTCTCAATTTAAACTTTAACCCATCGTTATACCATTTTTCCAATAAAGGAAATTTTGTCGATCTTCTTAATTTGATTATAACACATCATTATACCATTATTAAAAAAATGGAACTTTTGAAATCTTTTTGACTAAGTTTTATAATAATCATTTTAATATTAATAAAATTGATTTAAGAGGGGCCAACGGAGGGGATGCGGAGGGGCTTGCGGAGGGGGTGTGGAGGGGTGCGGAGGGGGGCGGAGTGGCGTGGAGGGGCGCGGAGGGGTTATTGACATAAATTTACACATGCATCTATATAATATAGGAAGATATATATTACTATTAGTAAGATGTATTTAAATCAAAACGTGTTAACAACAGTATATTTAGTCGAAGGTTAGGGGTTTTGCAGTATGATTCGTAGGGTAAGCAAAGCACTACACAAAGACATGTACAGAAAATACAAGAAAGCAAACAGCTCCCTTACCTGCGAGGTTCAAGGAGTACACACTACGCATGTATTAATTTATACAGGTGTTACATGAAGTGAACAATTGTCAATTTCAAAATGATGTTGAATTTGGGAATTTTAGCGTCTTTTTGAAGGCAACCGAATACATATCGTATATCAGTTCTGGTGTTATGGATTGGAATAAAACTGGTATTAACTTTATTTTTATACAACGTTAATCAATATATGATTTATTTTCGACTTATTTAAAATTAATACATAACAAATAACTCTTTGCGGATGCAATATACAGAAAACTCAAATCACAATTGAACTGTATCGTGGCAAGCAGGATACGTTTATTCGCCATTCATCAGTCGTCTCGCTAAAAATAAATTTTTTGAAAAAAGTAGTATTCATCAAACATAAAGAGTTAAATACAAAAAAAAAATATACTGTTTATTTTTAATACAAATATTAATTTGGTTATGTATCATATGCCGTAGATTTTTTAAATATGGTAATCATACCTAATTTGAAATATTAATTTACTATAAAATTAACCATATATAGTATTTATTTAAATTAAAAAAAAACTCGAAAATGCATTAAACTGGCATGTCATTCAGAAGATATTGTGGAACTATTTTTAACTTAAAAACACTTTCAGACAACAATATTGTATTAAATGAGTAACAGAACTGATACGAGTAAGTAAAAGTCACATTAAATTGTTATAGAAGTCTTAAAGATATCGCATTCAACTCGCATAAGGAACAGCAGTAAATAAATAAAGTAATAAAAGTAAATAAATAAAAAAAAGTGTACATAGCATGATTTTTTTTTTTAACTAGAACTGCGTTAATAAATATATGTATACTTCTAAAGCAGTCTTCAATTATGTAACAAACACTGCTAAGTATTCATATTATTATCGGTAGCAACCAGAAGCCTTAAGGATATCGCATTCAACTCGACCAAGGAACAGTAATATTATTTAACACTGTTCTCAACTTCTGCAATGCAGTAGTATACTAGTCTCCATTGATGTAGAGAACAGCATTCTTAAAGATATTGTATTCAATTCGCATAAGGACATGTTGTTTATCATGCACATAAGGATTGTGCACTTAATGATTGTGCACAGAAATTAATGACTTAAATTTTATGCACAATACATTTTTAATTGTGCACACTATTTTAAGTTGAATTAAAAAACTAAAATATAATTATTATGCACAAATTTATTATGCACATAATATCAACACTAAACTGTCAATGTATTATATTGTACACAAAGGATCGTGCACAATGTAAATTATTCGACACAAAGTACAAACCAATTTATTATGCACACAACTTTAATTAGATATTGTAAGTTCGTATATTGTACACAAAATATTGTGCACAGAACCAATAATTGAAGTAAACAATTCTGTTCAAGATCTTTGTGCACACTTTTCTATTTAGTATATTTGTTGTGCACATAATAAAATTATCGTGCACAACAGTTTTTTTGATTGTGCACAAAATATATTTTATTGTGCAAAAAACATATTTTATTGTGCACAGGGGGCGCTACTTACACGTTTCGCATTGCGTTTTATTAAAAAATTTGTTTAAGAATGAAGATCATACACTTATGTAGTTGCTTAATTTAGGAGCGTGTCACACAGACAAAATTGAGTTTAGAAGCGAGTCGGTAACAAGCTGGTAGGTAACTAGTAATAAATGAGTACACATTTATTAAATTTTATTTATTTACTAGATAACCATAGTAATAAATATTGCACAATCAAATCACGCGAAATGACAACCTCTTAAAAGTTTTCGATTGTACTCGATTTGACTTCTTTCTAGACGCCCTAAATACCTATTTTTGATTTTCATTTTTTTTCATCACTCTATTGCTAAGCTTAATTCAAAATCATTTTTAAGCTTTCAATTTATTTTATATATCTTAATTTATCAATTTTGTATAATTAATGATTCAAGACGGAAATGTGCTATTTATGAAAATTGAAATACTTATTAAATTTTTTTTATCTCCCTTGAAAAATCCAAAAATTAATTTAAGTTAACGTTTAAGTAAAATTTATTAATACTGAAATTTTAAATGGTAGTACATGAGTACAAAAAATGTTTCTATGATAATAATAATAATGGAAGGGGAAAGGAACAGAGGAAAAAATGAGGCAAGTAAAAGTAACGTAAGTTTATAATTTAATGGATTATTTTTATTCATTTACAACAATGTATATTTTAATAATGTATATTTACGAAATATTTGTATTAGTAGCTTAAATAAGGTATTGGTCGTGTCGTACACAATTTCTCACTAATATAATCAACAAACGAAAGATATTACTATAAAAATTAGTCATCGAGACTTATCATTATATTCTTCTTTTACAGAGCTACAAACAACTTCATTTTAATAAATATGAATTTTGTAATTACAATTTTAAATAGATATGTGTAATGTGATTTGTTAACATTAACACTTTCAAGCACTATTTTAGGGTAATTTTATAATGAGCATAGCATTTGAAGTTGAAACAATTCTATACAAACATAACCAAAACTGTAATATACAAAGTGTGCTTTAAAGTGTTATTCTATCTTTTCCACACCACCCGTGAGTTAAATAGAAAGGCGCGTTTTTTTCTGTGGTATCCCTTGCCTTACTGAAATTATTTATTTTAAATGAAATCTTAATTATAATTTAATTAAAGAAACTAACGTAAAGGGTGCAAAAAAGAAATGTATTAAACTGAATTATTTAAAATATTCTATTAAATTTCAACAAGGTATAGGCCTAATCCACAGTGTACTTGTGTATGTGCGCGCGACATGTGTGCATGGGCGTATATGTCTGTGTGGGCCATTCCACATCGTTCGGTATGCATAATACGCATACGTAAACGTACGGGATGGAAATCAATGCGGCCATCGTACAAACTGTTAGTGGCGGATGCAGGGGAGAGAAACGAACAGGCTTGCAGTACCTAACCTTCCATGATGAAAACAGTAAACGTGTGCCTTCTGCTTGGCAATTTCAAGTTCTTGGAGTTGTTGAATAATTATACTTAACGACTCCAATAAATTGAAATTGCAGAAAGCATACCTTCATTGTTTACATCCGGAAGATTAGGTATGGCAACTTCGTTTCTCTTCCCTGCATCAGTCACTTACAATCCTCACATTGGCCCCACTTTTCCCCTGTCCGTTTATACACACGTATACTACATATAAGGAACGATGTATAATAGCCCTGTGTACGCGCGTGTGTGTTACGTATACATGTATGTATATGTGTCTACGTGTGCGCTTGTGTGTGTATGTGCACTCGCGTATGTGTCGGTTTACGTGCGCGCGTGTGTACGTATGTGTGTGTGTGTGTATGAGTGCGCATGTGCATGTGTGTGAGTGTGTGCGTGCGTGTATGTATAGATGTGCGGTCATATATGTGCGTGTGAGTGTGGCGCGCGCGCATCAAAACATGTTTGGGTTTTTACATGTCTGTTTGTGCGCGTGTACATGTGAGCATGTGTGTGTGTGAGCGCGTGTGAGTATGTGCGCTCATGTATATGCTTGGGAGCTTGCGCTCGCGCATGTGAACATGTATGTGTGTGTGCGTGAGCGTGCGTGCATTCGTGTGCATGCATGTATGTACATGTTTGTGACAGGTATCCGGAAGTGGCTGCCAAGATAGGCGGCTATCTTGGCAGCCACTTCCGGATAATAGCGATTTGTCTCTGGCATTGATGTCCTATATGTTGTCTCCGATGTCCTCGACGTCCTTAATCCCCTGGATCTCCTTCTGGATGTCCTATTTTTGATCTCCTCGATTTCCTTAATAGCCTGGATCTCCTGGATGTCCTTAATCTCCTGGGTTTCCTACACGTCCGTGATATCCTGGATTTATTTGTTGTTCATGATGTCCTGTAAGTCCTATTCTTCTTCATTCATTTTTCACTAAAAAAGATGAAGAATAATTGAAATAAAATCATTTAAAAACATTTGGATTTATAAAACTTATTTATATAATCGATCTACATCATTTATATCAGAAAGATCTATGTCAGAATTGGAATCCATCTCTTCTATATCTCTCAATAATTGTTCATAGAACTCGTGCTGGAGTTGTGCCGGGATGTTTTGATTCCATACCTCGCCTCCCATCATATGTTCAGGTAAATAAGTAGTTATAGGTGTTCTACAGTTTGGACATTCCCTTTTGATCAGATTCCGTACGCAATTGTTGCAGATACGGTGAGGGCAGGTTGGCAGTTTATGCAGATGCTCTCTCGAGTAGCATACATTGCACACTTGCAAAAAAAGTATATTAGATATACTACATATCTCATTGAAATTATTAATTCTTCTATTTTATTACTGAATTACAGTAATTATTATATATTCTAAATAAGAAATAATTAAAGCAATCATTTAATATGACTTTATGTCGTAATTTTAATAGGCAATTAATTATAATTAGTTCTTAACAATTTAAAGAAAAACTAAAGAAAAAAAATAATTTTCGTCTTTACCCATCCTTGAAAAGATTGAATATCTCATCTTGAAATACAATGTTTCAGTTTCGTAACCCTTAGGTGCTTACTTTATGCCACCATTTTACTTGTGATAGCTTTTACAAAATTTAGTATTTTGCTGATAACGTAGCGTAAATCTATTAGTTATGATTAGAAATCAGTTATCTACGTATTGATAGCATACATTTACTGAATCATAATTATAAATGTTAACAATTGAGCAAACTTGCAATCACAAGTCTTTATAATAGTTATGTATTGCTAAAGTGATGTTAATAATTGTAACCACTGAATATTGAGTCTATAGTCATAAAATTCGAAGACCAACAAAAATCGGTGCTAATCAGCACTCAAATTTCACTGATCAACGTAATTATAGACATGATAAGAACTGTTTTCTCACACATCGCGAATATCAGTAAAAGCGGTGCCAGTCGGCACTCTTCTTCACTAATCGTCGCGATTGCGAGAACACGAAAACGTAAAAAAAACGATAAAGCTATTCTATTAAACTTAACAAAATACCGTGCTGCTCTTAGATAAATTATTATTTAGTACAATTGTTTTAGGTAATATTGAGTGCACAGTCATGAAATTCGAAAATCAGCAGAAAACGGTGCTAGTCAGCACTCAAAATTTACTGATCAACGTATTTATAGACGTGATAACTCATCCTAACATATCGCAAACATCAGTAAAAGAGGTGCCAGTCAGCACTTGCTTTCACGTATGGTCACGACAGTAACTACCATAATAATCATGGAAAACGATGTAGCTGTTTTTCTATTATTTTACAAAATTGTTTAATGTATTTGAATTAATCTTATTTTTGTACACTATATCTCATTTCATTTGATCAATAGATGTATGCATCAACAGTGTAAATTTTTTATTATTAAAAAAAAATGCACAACGCTAAGAAAAAGGACATTATCTCGTGGGCAAAATCTAACAATTCTATGATTCTGAATCAAGTTGTACTTCATTTGTTTCCGTTCTGGATAAATGTAAAAATAGTTTTTACAAAATGAAATAAAAAAATTCAACTATAAATTCCAAATAAATATTGGAACTATACCGAATATGTGTCTTCACTTATATTTACTAAGTTTACACTAACATTTCTTCAGTTAACTTCAAATATCCGAATCCGCCAATCTACAGACAATTTATACATATTTAATATATTATATTTTTGCTTGTTACGTTTAAACTATTTTCAATCTAAACTCATTTCAAATGTCGCTCGCATTACTAACAAACTTTTGCGTTTATTCGCACTCATGTTAAGTCAACAGTCATAAAATGTGAAGATTAGCAAAATATGGTGCTAGTCAGCACTCAAATTTTACTGATCAACGCTTTTGTAACTATTTCCTCATACATCGTTAATATCAGTCAAAGTGGTGCCAGTCGGCACTCTTCTTCACTAATGGTCGCGATTGTTAGAACGCAAACATGATAAAACCAACAATTAAGCTATTTTACTGAAATTCGACAAAAATACCGTGTTGATCAATTGTTTTATGTAATCTCACAGTGTAGAAAAGTATTAAATTTGTAATTTTTTAAATCGATGAATATTGAATCTACAGTCATGAAATTCGAAGACCAGCAAAAATCGGTGCTAGTCAGCACTCAAATTTCACTGATCAACGTACTTATAGAGATGATAACTCTTTGGCATCATAAACTTGATTTAAACATTAAAAAAATCTACTACACTTTTTTTTTTAATTTTATTGAAAGAACAATATATGTAAATGTAAACTTAGTAAATATTGGACACGACAAGGACTTATTTAGCTCAAAATATATAGAAATTAATATTTGTCATAACTTATAACTTCTTTCTTTTGTATTTTGATCGCCGGATAATGACGCGTATCGCGTTGATTAAAATTAATTGTTTCAATTAGACATATCTCAAAATAAAAATTAATAAATACTAGTTTGTCATATTCGCGAACAGTCACACAATTTTTGGTAAGCTGTAAACCTTTGAAGGTTGTCGAAACATAGTCTGTCCCTGTTACTTATATTATATACATTATAAAGAAATATTTTCATTAACTGTTAATATAATAGAACTTTTCCTACACGTGCGCAAAGTTCGATTTAGCGAACGCCTTTGCATTGGCAATGTGCCATTTTTCACACGCATACAAGAGCGTGCGGGAAAGTAGCTGAGCGTGCGGGAAAGTAGCTGAGCGTGCGGGAATGTATAACAGTGTGTGCGCGCATACTCTTATACATTCACGCACGCTCAGCTACTTCTACACTGACTCTTTTCAGCGTATGCGATAGTGGAACATTACAGGCAAATGCGTACGCAAAATTTAACGCTGTGCCGCGTAAGAGGTAGAATAATTAATAATATACGATACACGTGCACTGCGATGTACCCACACTCGCTCATTATGTTTACGCACTCGTATCGTAATGTAGGTCTAGAAAACTGTAAATGAGTGTGCAAAATAGTATATTCCCGCACTTGCGCGCAAAATAGAATATTCCCTTGTTGTATTTTTCTTCAAGAGTAAATATTTTAAAATTATGCAATCTTTACAACATTATAGTTTTCTTAGTTTGAGTTTAATATTTTAATTTATGGTTGATTGATTTATTTATTTTTAATTCTAATTTTGTTTGTCATGTTATCTGTTTTTAAAATTTCTTTGTAGTTATCTTGATTTATAATTTTTTTTCTCATTTTTAATCTTTCTAGTTTGCTTTTATTTTTAAAATTTCTTTGTAGTTTTGACAGTAGTTTTCTTGATTTATAATTTTTTTCATTTTTTAAATTTCTTCCGTTTTAATTTATTTATAGATTTTTAGTTTATTGTATTTTTAATTCCTTTTTTTAACGAAGGGAATTTTGCGGAGTTTGTTAGAAAAAATATTATATGCAATACGTGCGCGTACATGTCTTAACACTCCTCTTATTGTCAAAAGACGAGTGCGGAAAACATTTATGTGCACGCGTTGCATATATTTTTGCAACAAACTTGACTAGTGCGAGAATCATCTTTTTGTTCACTAATTGCATAATGTTCTATTTTAATATTCATAAATGCAGAAACATAATTATGAAGTGAATTATTCTTTTATCGAATAATGTTTACATATAAAATTTCGAAATAAAGTCATGTTTTATCAAATTAAAAATAACATAAAATAATTTATATAAGATGAGAATACCTTTTTGAAGATTTTCTATAAAAAAATACTAACAAACATACGTATAAATTATAAAATTATAAATTATGAAATTATTTTAAAACCTCGGATATGCGGAACTTGATAAACTATATAATATTGAATCTAAATCGTTTTGACGAGAACTACGATATTCTCGCCCTGCTAAAAATACCCAATTTAATCTGATTTCACACGATTAAGATTTTATCATTTTTAATCGGATTCAATAGGTTAAATAGCACCGTCCGATTCCATGGTAATCGGATTTAATCAGTATTAATAAGAAGAAGATTTGCTGTAATACGAAGAGATCGGATTTAATAGATCAAGCATTTGGATGGAGGATTAATAAATTATATTTTATAGGATTTAATAAGAATCGGTTTTAATTCGACGGATTTAAGAAATTTTTATGATCGGAACCAATCGTTTCCAATTATTTCAAAGTACTATATCGGATATTATAGATTTGCATGTTAATCGGAGGTAATCAGTATTAATTTGAATAAGATATATACGTTCTTGTTTCTTACTTGGTATAGTTCACCTACAAACTTTAAACAAACGTGTCCGTCAAGTATGGTCATACATTATTTTTGTGGTAAACTAAATCTATGCATTGCAAGTCTAGTGTGAGCCTGCTAGTAAACATGTGGCCGCGCATGCGCACTAAATAGCTGGCGCAATAGTCTACTCCTGCGTATACCTTCAAACATAACCCCAAAATAGAGCAAAGTTTACAAACATGTAATTTAAGTCTACGATGTCGAAAGCGTATTATTTTTCGATCCTATGCTTGTTTATTAATAATGAAATCTCATAAATAAATTATTTGTGCAGACAATAATGATTTATCTTCTTTTTGTACGATTTTTAAAATTGTCCGACTGCTTACCAACGGATACGTAAAAACGTGACGTAATAAGGGGGTTTATTGACGAATGAATGCTGAATCCGTTGTCCAACACAGATGAAACTGAACAACGATTGGCGAATAAATGGTGAACATTTCTACCAGGGATGAAAATTTGAAAGAAACATTAATGTAGCATGATATTTGAATTAGATAACCATTCTGCCTGTAAGTTTTGATAAAATAAGACAAAATGAAAATCCAAAAACAAAATGTTTTCCTTGTATCGCTTTCTACGATAATCAACATTTTTGTAATCCTATATTGATTAAATAATTAATTATAGGAAGAAATGCATGTTTACGAGTTAAAATATATCATAGCTTTTAGAAAAAAAACTTTTCAAAAGGTAAAACATTGGCGAGTAAAACTTTCTTTAAAAAAGTAGTGCAATTCCAAAATATAAAAGTCAAGTAATTTTATTCATTTTTTAGATATAAACATGTAGGCACATTTCAAAAAATACATAGAAAAATTGATATTAATGAATTTGAACTGTTGTACAAATTAAGAATTACAGTTGACAATATTTTATTTTCTGATTTAATGTACCGATGTATCTAAAAGATGAATAAAATTCCTTGACTTTTATATTTCGGAGATATCACTATAGTCCGGGAGCTAGGGTGGTTTTCGTAGCCGATGAGGTTCCATGGCAACACCAAAGTTTTTCTTATGTGTTTTTGCCCGCTGAACACGAATTTCGAGATTGCTCAGCCGGAAAATGCGCAGGATAATTTGGACGGCCGATTTTCCGGGAAAACATGGAGGGGTAACCGTTGTCACATAAAAAAGAATTACTTCATATTCTTCATGCAATTTGAAGACAAAAGTATTCTATTAAATTTTTTCATAAAATGCATTATTTTTCCCTGAAAAATCATAAAAGTTTACAAAAATCGGAAAATTTACGTTTTTTTTTGCCAACTTTGATGATTTTTTACGGGAAAAGAGTGCATCATAAAAAAATTTAATAGATTACTTTTGTCTTCAAATTGCATGAAGAATACGATCAATTTTTTTAATGT
The DNA here is from genome assembly GCF_009193385.2 of Nasonia vitripennis. NCBI lineage: Eukaryota > Metazoa > Arthropoda > Insecta > Hymenoptera > Pteromalidae > Nasonia > Nasonia vitripennis. The sequence goes on from NW_022279608.1 coordinate 1,532,231, forward strand.
GAAAAATGTTACCCCTGGCGGAAAAATGTGCAGTTTTTTTTAGTTTTTTTCTGTTTTTTTCTGCTTGTTATGGTTTTATTCTGTACTTTTATGTTGATCGTAGTTGTAAGTTAAATATTTCTGTTAAAACATGTTAAAAAATGTATAATTGCGTTAAAAGTTATAAAAAAATTTGTATAAAAATGTATTTTTTCCACCAAATTTGGAAATTCGAAACAATAAAATGCATTAAAATATAAACATAAATAAAAATCTACTAATTTATGTTACAAATAACCGAAAAAAACAGAAAAAAACTAAAAAATACAGAAATAAGCAAGAAAAAATAGGAAATAATTTTGCAAAGCTAATAAATACTATAATAAGTTAATAAAAGCAGATCGATTTTAGTGATGCACAACAAATATAATTTACAGAATTATTAATATAAAATCTAAAACATTGAATAATTTTCATGGAGATTAATTGCATGAATTAGGCATTTTGTCATTATATATTATTTTTATTGATTTTTTACATTTTTTACAAGTCTGAAAAATATAAAAATATTTTGTTACTCTTCGCGCATTAATATAAAAATATTATATTTATTAATAATCAACAATATCAAAATACTATTATAATTCTATCATTTCTGTATTAGCATCCTCGTTGTTTTCTCCTAATTCTGGATACTGCTCTATCAGCTTCATGTGAGCTTTGGCATTAACGATAGCTCTATGAGCATATATATTTGCTTTTGACGTATAGACTTTACTTAAATAGTCAGAGTAATTATAGTGCTCTAAGTAGTGAGTAAAATGTTGATTCACCGTCCTCTTCTTTTTGGGTGTAAGAACTTTTTTATCCAATGTTTTTTTAGATTTTTTTATGCATCTTTCAGACAGATCTTTGTATCCCCAAGTAGCATAGCATAAATTAATATAAAACTTGCTTGGCTCATCTTTAGAATATGCGTTATCTACTGCTTCGGCACGAGCCATTATGCCACTGCCTGTATTTATTGGCGTAGGGAATCCTTCTCTTTTTTTTGTGGGCTGCTTTTCAGACTCCTTGTCAGCTTTAGCACCTATTTTTATGAATAAAAATAAAATAAAAATATATTTACATATGATCTATGCATATAAATAAAACAATTTGCGATGTTTGTTTTATTATATTAAGATAGTTAACTAAATAACCTCTAAAAGTAAGTCTAATTAGTACAAATTTTTAATAATAATGACGAATAAAGTAATTTAATGCCAATGCATATTAATTATTTGGTTGATGTTCATTTATGCAGATTCTTTAATAACATAAATATCGTGAATAAACAAGAAATTACACGTGCACGCTCATTTTGACTACAGGCACGGTACTACCTTAACACGAATAAGTAAAAGTATGAAACTCCAGGTAAATACAACTTAATGCATGTCTTCAGAATCATAATACAAATTATCATGCAAAATTTCAGCTTTGTTGTTGGCATAATACTTTTAGAATCCAACCACAAACAACATGCCATCCGAGCAATTGAATTAATAAAAATTTGTTATTCGCTCTCATTGGAAGGCTGTGACATGTAAGGAGCTTCACTTTTGCATGAGAATTTGTATTATAATTTCAAATGAATAATTCAAAAATAAAAAATAAATTTGTATTATGATTTCAAAGCTTGAACTTTTTGTAACTAACCTGTTTGCGCAGTTTTGCATGCCTTCTTATTTAGCTGCAGTAATTTTTCTTGAAAAAGTCGATTTGATCGTACTAAAATTGTGTTTTTCTTTTTTTCCTCTGCCAATTTTTTCTCAAATTCTTTCTTGGTACGCTCTAACAAGGAATTATCACTTTCACCTGATGCTCCATTCTCTTCATTTCTATTTGTAGTTTCTTCTTCTTCCCCATTATCTGACATTCCATCATCATCATCTATATTTTGAAAAGGAGGTGAATCTGAGCGATTTCCTGCTTGTTCGTCATCTCCAGCTAATGGATCAATATCTGAATCCGTAAATGTACCATCTGATTGATTCTCCTGCAAAAAGCATAAAATTAGTACAAATACAAAGAACATTATGTATACTATAAAAAAGTACATACGTTTGGAGGTGATTTAGGTGGGCTTATGCTTAAAAATGATTTTGGTGTGCTTGTCGTGGGTAAACCTGTCGTTCTAACGCTCGCATTTGAATAAGCTCTGATAATCTCTGAATTTGTCTTTTCAGATGCAATTTTTCTTTTCTTTGCTACTACCTATAAAAAATATGATATGAATATTAACATATACCGAAAATTGTAATTAAAAACCAAAATATATAGGCGGAATTGCATCGATAGACGATATTAAATTTGCATACCTTTTTATTTTTTTGAGCTTTATGCTTTTCAGCAGCGGGTGTCAAGTTTGGTGTTTTTTCTAAATCAGATTTATTTAGATTTGGTACTTTCACTCTTTGTTTTGACAAGTAGTTTTTCAAATCTTTGGCATTTTCTGAAAAAATGTACATTTTTATTAACAACATTTAATGAAATGATGTATATCAAAATAAAATCAAAGGTAAATTTGTTATAACGTACGTGCTACAATTAAAATTTGGCACACTTCCTGTTTTTCTGAGTCATTTAGATAGCACTTGAATGGTTTTGATGAAAATTCAACACTCTGGTTTCCCAAATTTTCATAACTAAAATTCACAATATCAGACTCTTCTAAAGTGTAGTATTTTGTTTTTGCCTTCACATAGACATATGCATACAATGTTTCTGCCGCCATAATTACATGTGTATGTAAATTTTGCAAAAGCAGTTTTATTTTTTTTACGACTTTCACTTTTTGAATGACGGATCAGAGCTTTTTCCTAATATATTCAGCGGGACATCGGAGACAAATGCATAAGAGGTTACAATCGTATTACACGCGTATTGGTGTATTATACCTGCGAACTATATATATATATATCAAACTGTGAACTGAACCTGCATGTATGGGTCCGTTCGTTTTATTAAAACTGTCGATTCACATTTCGTTCCGTCATCCATGGACCATGATCCGCCGAGCTACGAACACACACTGTATACCATCGACGTTGGGCGGCAAAATTAATTAATAAACTAATTAATAAAAGAATGAAACAATGTTGCTGCTGATTCTTCAGTGCGCCCATCGCACGGTATCCGTCCGAAGTGCACTTTTGCGCTACCGTCGGCTGCATAGCTATGTTCACGGCACACGCACAGTCGCGGGCTTCGCGGCACAGGAATGGAAAAACGGAACACGGAACATGCTTACCTGTGCAGTGTACACGGAACATGCTTACGATGTGTGTACACTATGTATGAAATAGTACTCTCTATACCATATGTATATTTCTTAGGTTATGTGTAGCTGGTAAATCAAATTGTATACACACTTTGCTCAAAAGTTTAACTTGAATAAAAAAAAATTAAAACGATTTTTTACTTTAAAAATGTCAAGAAGGAAAGGAAAGGGGTATAAAAATTGGATGGATCCAACTTGCAAAAAACGAATTCCTAAATCTACAGAGTACTTGTATAAACATAAAATGTTAAAAGTAAGTAAGCTATAAACATTTTATTTACGAATTTAACATAAAACGTAGGTAAACTAAAATTTTCTAAACTTAAAGAACAATGTTTTATTTTCAGAGTTTACTTGAGAATAGCGAAATCAGTGAGGAAGAAAATCATGATTCATTACCTCATGATATACAATCTCCTGTTTCTCTGCCTGTTCAAAATCTAGATTATCAGTCTGAAGACTTCACACATATTGGAGAGAATTGTTTTATTTACAGTGAAATGGAAAATAATAATAACGAAGATTGGATTAATGCTTTTACAAATAACAATAGTGTACAAAGTGAAATTTGTGAAGAAAGTGTACAAAGTGAAAGCTGTGAAGAAAATACAGTTTACGAAGAAGTAAACAACAAATCAATTACAAAACAATTTAAGAAAAATCAGTATTTAAACAAAAAATTGCAGAAAAAAACAAACGTCAGGTATGGTGAGATTATTTTAATGTGCATTATGCTAGGCGTACGTCATTCTCTTACTTGGACAGCCATGCTTGATATTTTTAATTTAATTAATAAATTATTTGACGAAGATGTCATACATTTAAGTAAATACAAATTGTTCAATTTCTTTCCTGAAAATAAAAAGTGGTTTAATTATCATATTTATTGTCCAGTATGTAAAATTTATATTGGAAATCGTTCACATTTTTCAAATACTATAGTTTGTCCTTCTTGTGAACATGTGATAGAAAATGTTAAGAAATCTCCGTATTTTTTAACACTGAATATAAAATCACAACTAAAACAACTATTGGATAATCCGATGATCAATAAACACCTTCAGTATAAGTATATTCGACAAAAACAAGACAGTAAGAATATTGAAGATGTGTATGACGGCGACTTGTATGAATATTTATCTTTACCTGGAAATGTTTTACACGACAAATGGAATTTTTCATATATACTAAACACTGATGGGTGTCAAACTAGTGACTCGAGCAAAGTGAGTGCATGGCCAGTTTATCTAAAAATCAATGAGTTACCACCAAAAATAAGAGACAAACATATGATATTAGTAGGTTTATGGGTAAACGAGGAAAAACCGGTTTTGAATACTTTTTTGCAGCCTATAATTACAGAATTAAATGTCATCGCAACAGAAGGAATAGAATGGAAAATGGATGATGAAACAATAAAATCAAAATTTATAGCCTTATGCTGTTGTGTGGATTCTGTTTGCAGATGTTCTTTATTAAATATGAAGCAGTTTAATGGAATTTTTGGTTGTACATTTTGTTACCATCCAACAGAAAATGTCGAAGGAACTAGGAAATATCCAATAGATGAAAATGTACATCTGCTCCGAACTCATGATAAAATTGTTCAGGATATGATTTTAACGAGATCAGTGAATTCACAATCTGGACAGATTGAGACGCAAGAGGTTAATGGAGTAAAAGGACCATCCATATTATTAAATTTGGAGTATTTCAATTTAAGTGATGGAATGACTCCGGATAGCATGCATTGTGTATATCTAGGTGTGACAGAACAATACACAAATTTAATTTTAGGCCGATGTCATGAACCTTATTACGTAGGAGCACCAAATGATTTATCAGTCATTGATGCTCGCCTTCTGTCATTTAAATCTCCAAAAATAATTACAAGGACGTGTAGATCTTTGACTAACAGAAATTCATGGAAAGCCTCGGAATGGCGTTCTTGGTTACTTAATTACAGTCTTGTATCCTTACAGGGAATAATTCCAAACAAGTATTTAACGCACTTGTCAAAACTCGTAGCAGCAATAGAAATTTTAATAAGTGATTCTATCATACCTGAAAAATTAAGTGTTGCACAAAATTTATTAGTTGAATTTGTCGTCTACTTCCAAAGCTATTTTGGTAAAGAACAGATGACATACAATATTCATTTATTGCTGCACCTTACAAGAAGTGTAATTAATTTAGGACCTTTATATGTGCACGATGCATTTGCTTTTGAAAACGAAAATCGATTACTTTTACAGATGAAAACCAGTCCTACTGATATACCAGTTCAGATAGCAAAAAGATACATGTTCTACAGATCAATTCCTTCATTTTGCCAAAATTTCGAGATAGGAAATAGAGTTGTTGAATTTACTGAAGATTTTGAAAGTCGTCTGAAATATTATGTAAGAGTTGACAAAGCTATTTTAATTAATGGGACGAGTTATGAACTATCTGAAGAAGAACAACAACTAGGTTATAGTGGTATATGTTGCAGTTACAAAAAGCTCATTTACAAAGGAATTCGTTACACAACCAGTGCGTATGCACAAAATTTAAAAATTAATGATTCAATTATAGAAACAAAGACTGGTCATACAGGTATTATAAAGAAAATATGTTTTTTTTATGACGACAGTCAAAATAAAATAGTGGTTTTTTTTAATCCTATTATATTAAAAAAAAAACCAATCTTTAATTTACGTCACATTAGTCACATTAAAGAATGTATAATTAAATATAACAAACTAGATGTATGTCAATTAGAAGATTTGAAGGGGCAGTGTATTTTAATGGCAGTAAATGCAAAAAATTACATTTGTAAAATAAAAAGAGGATGTCTCGGTGATTAATGATGTGTATATTTTAATAAATTATTTTTTACATGTTTTACAATAATTTTTTCTATCATATATATTCCCCACATTTTTCCTTCTCATTAATGAAAAAATCTAATTAATATTGAAAACGAATGCTTTTAAAATCAATTTTATATTTTACTCAGACATTTATAATTTAAATACAAATTTTGTGCAGCAATCGTTTATTCTTATTCATTAACGTTTCTTGTGATTAAAATCTATTTATGCATGTTGATATTCAATAATATTGGTTTTTCATTCATTTTTTTTTCTATTATTATATGTTTAATTAAAAGTAGAACACATGCTAACTTCATTGATTTTTTAAAATAATTAATTCTTATAGTTTATATCTGTTTTTTATGGTTTTTTTCTGTTTTTTTAGGTTTAAATTCATTATTGTACGTTAATTTTATATTACAATTATATTATGCATGTACTGTTTTTCACTAATTATTATAGTTTATATCTGTTTATTGCAGTTATTTTTTGAGTTTTTTGTTAGTATTCTATTTTTTCTAGTTTTTCTTAGCTTTTTACTGTTTTTTTTTGTTTCAATTTTCCAAATTCGGTCAAAAAATAGCAGTTTTATACAACAAAAAACACATAATGAACACAAAATAGTAACATACAACAAGAAAAAACTAAAAAAAAACTAAAAAAAACTGCACATTTTTCCGCCAGGGACCCTTTCATGTTTTCCCGGAAAATCGGCTGTCAAAATTATCCTGCGCATTTTCCGGCTGAACAATCTCGAAATTCGTGTTCAGCGAGCAAAAATACATAAGAAAAACTTTGGTGTTGTCGTGGAACCCCATCGGCTACGAAAACCGCCCTAGCTCTCGGACTACAACTTTTATAAAGAAATTTTTTTTCGCCAACGTTTCACCTTTTGAAAAGGTTATTTTTATAGAAGATTTCACCACTTTTATAGAGTAATGGTCTAGTAACGGCCTAGTCCGTAGTGCACATCAAATAAAAAAATTTGCTTTTTACAAATTCAAATAATATCTGCACGGATACATCTCCGTTTTAATTTCATTCAAATTTTCGCGCTATCAATGATCGGAAGTCACGTGACCGGATAGGATCTGATTTCAGGGGAGAGAAGCAACGCTCTAAGCGAAAAGAAATATACCGAGATAAATTTCAACCCGCAATATTTCGCTAATAAAGTAATCTTTTAAGATGAATCTTTTTTTGTCAAGAAAGATTAGGTTAATAGCTTTCAAACAGATATCAGGAGAACGGGCATAAGTGCAATAATAATAATATAAATGCATTCGCAAAATTTTTCTTGAGGTTAGAAAACCAAATTTCAAAGTATAAGGTAGTTGGCCCAATTCTCGATAGCGACCCAATTGTGGATAACTTTAAGAAATTATACGTTTTTGAGTTGTTTTGAATTAATTTGCTTCATAAAAATACATAAAATACATTCATACATCATCAACGAAAACATAGCTTTACTTATAAATGCTAAAATAGCGTTATTATTTTAATAATCATCCATACGATATGTCGAAGTCAGATCCAATGAATTTGTGGAGGTCTGCTTATCTACGAGCGCATCTGACAGCTAACATTGAAATTGCGTTTTCATCCATAAAATAAATATTTTATGGAACATTAAAGCCTTAATCAACTTCATATTACACAAATGAAGCAACATTTTATGTACAATTTGTGATATTTTTATTTTAATCGTCTTAATTAGACTATCGAGAATACCGTCTCCGTTATGCCTATAGGAATCAATTGTCGATAATTAACAATTGTATACAAAATTCGTACATATTTTTCACCAACTGCCTCTCTCAGTCTCTCTTCAACTTTTAAAAGTAGTTATGTCAACTTTTAACGCACCCTTTTGTAGTTATGACAGTAAAAGTACGTGTCTTTTAACGTAACATAAAACTTAACCTCTCCCTAATCTCAAATGCGAGCTGTCTGTCGTCTTTAGAAACAATTTGTAAGTTTAAAATTTTTTTTTCGTATCCAAACCCAATTTGAACTTTCTTTCCTGTTATTAAGGCCTAATAATACTCAAATTTTGGTTGTGTGTGAAATAATAATGCTCAACATTAATGATTTTCGACTATCGACAATTGGATCTGACAGCTATCGACAATTGCTCCCAACCTTAACATCACTATCGACAATTGCTACATCGCGATATTTTTTTCAAATTCCATTTACTAATTAAATATTAGATCGTTTTCATTCATTTTTTTTAAATTTTATTTAAAAAGACCCTAATAATATACTACAAACATTATTTGTTACTTATTTTGAAAACATTAATCATTAAAATGCGTAATAAGTCGATCATCTTCTTACGTTATCGAGAATTTGACCAACTACCTTATAGGGCCGCGATTTTTGGCCCAGTTTGTGGTGTTTTGTAGTGGAGATATATAGAGAATGTACGAGTGGTGGTGCTTGCGTATTGTTTCTAGTACGTTAGCCAGTGTGAGCTCATCACACTCACGACTGGGCCTATCGGCTGTCCACGGTTGCTTACTCAATTTATTCGCAGCTAACCTTTTCTCCAGAGGCCGTTCCTCTATTTGCAGATTGAGGACGCGCTTCGTGGTGATAGGCACCCACTCACAGCAGATATTATTGTTCCATACGTATAGTGGGATAGGAGGCAGTATCATAGCACTTCTATGCCGGGAGGGGGAATAGGTACACAGATAAAAAGAATTCTTTGGCATAAAGTCGCCGACTTAACAGTTAATGAATATGTATTTGATACAAGTCACCGTGTCATAGAGTATTGTAAGTATTGCAATATAGAGATGACAACATTAGTAATTCACTCGAATACAACTTCCAAATGTTAATATTAAGTTTACTAACATAAATCAAGCCCTTCTGATTGAGTAAATAATAATCAAAAATTGCTTTTTCTTCAAATGGGTCTCTTAAACTATTTTTTTTACATGACAATCTTTTAATTTTACAAATTGTACGGCTGCATTTAAAGTATAGGGTTATATTAGTGCTACATTTATTTACATTTGTACATATTGTGGCACATTGAAAATTGCAATTGCATCTCAAAAATAGTATTTAACTCCGAGCATTAAGTACTAAGAAATAGGGTATTTGGCTGAAATGATTCTTTTTATCTGTGTAGTGGAGGTAGTGGAGTGAGGTGTCCGGACTGGGAGTATCTTAGCACTTCATCAAAGTAAGGATCTATAAAACTATAATACTGCCAGTAGTTTTATACGGGTGCGAAACATGGGCTCTTACTAAGGTAGAGGAAAACCGCTTCAGAGTATTCGAAAATAAGGTACTGCGAAATATATACGGACCAAAGAAAGACGAGGAGACCGAGGAAACTACACAACCACGAGTTGCACAATTTGTACGCGTCGGCTAATATTAACATTAAAATCAAAGGTAAGGCGACTTTTGGGCAGACCCATACGTAGGTGGGAAGGCAACATAAAATTTTAACGAAAAATGACCTTAACATAAGTTGAAGGGAGCAAAAGGGGCCATCTAATTACACCAACACCTTTGACCTTGAACTCGATTTTCAAGGTCATTTGAAGGTCGTTGTATTTTTTTAACGGGAACCCCTATTTTTGACCTCGGAATACGGAGCAGCGGAAAAAATTACTTCGGAAATGACATTTTAAGTTTGCCTTAGTGACCTTGAGAAGGTCAATTCAAGGTCAAATAAGAAGTATCAGCCTAAGATTTTTTAAGTTTTCCTTTCAATTTTTTCGTAGAATTATCATTTTATTATTGTAATAAACAATAAGAGAATAATTGACTTAAAATGTGATTATGCTTTGCTGACTTTAAAGCCATTTTGTAAGGTCAAAAGTGCAAAAATGCAATATCAAATGTTATGTGAAGTCCATATTTATATCCTAACTTTAGCGTTACCCAGGAACAACGACGTGGACGTAATAGGATTGTGTTCTCTTTGGGGTGCTTGATTAGAGTGAGTCCCCTTGCCTCTCACTTTTCGGGGTGCTTGATTAGAGTGAGTCCCCTTGCCTCTCACTTTTCAGGGTGCTTGATTAGAGTGAGTCCACTTGCCTCTCACTTTTCGGGGTGCTTAATTAGAGTGAGTCCCCTTGCCTCTCACTTTTGCTCAAAATTCAACGCAGGTGCTCAAAGACACCACCATTTTGTTGGATACACAATTCAATTCGCTGCTGAAAATGTTCTACTGTTCTGAGTAATACAGCTCTTGGGATGTTTTCACAAGCGGTTTGAATTCTGTGGATCATATCTTCCATTGTGGTAGTTTCATGTTCATAAACAATATATATATTTACACACACACACAACATACACACACATAGAATACGATTATATACGCGATGCGATCAATGTCTGAAGCAACAGTAGCTTGTGGTCTATCGAATAGATCAAGATTTCATGAAGTGCAATAGCAAGGAGAATATGCTTTGTAAAAGATGTGAAATCTCGCAAACAAACTTTTTTCAAAAGTGAAAACCTTGGCAAGTAAAAGACTAATAAAAGTAGTGAAATCTCTAAATATAAAAATGTCAAGTAAATGTTTTTTTTTATATAAGAATTAAGATAAAATTAAAGTTAAAATTAGTTTTCCCAAAGAAATATATTTTAATGCGTATAGAAAAAAAAACATTGACATTTTTATATTTAGAAATTTCACTAGTTTTATAGATCTTTTTCTGGCCAAGGTTTTCACTTTTGAAAAAAGTTTTTTTGGGAGATTTTCTTTACACGAAAAATTGTTATTTGTTGTTGGTTTACCCATACAGCTTCATCAACATTGCATATTTTGAGAACAAATAAAAAGTAAAAAATGCACCGATTTTGACTAGCGCAGTAGGTTCAGAACTTCTATAATTAATAAATTTATAACCTAATTTCGGCCTAATAAAATATGGGCCAAATGCGTCTATGTTAAACGCTGAGCTATTAAAGGACTGTTAATAAGCGTGTTATCATCAGCAATTTTCTCGCTTCGCGAGCAACATTTTTTGGGGTTAGAAGTTAAAAATCTTAACTACATTCAGACCGGATATTGTTTCTTAACCAATCAAATCGCTTTATTAACGGCTTCAAAAGATCCAGTCATCACTTTTTTAAAGACAAAAATCATTAAAAGCTGGACAAATTTAGTTAGTTTCTGACACGGCTGCAGCGTATTTTTGTTTATTAAAAGGAAAAAAAGGGTTAGTATTTATTGCGGGCATTCTCAATTGTGAATGGATCAGTATAGCTCTGCTTAATGGTTTTAAAAAAACCCAGAAGTCGCGCGTGCGTTAAAAAAAAATGTTTTTTTTTTCTATTTAAATATATTGTAAGAAAACGGAAGTAAAACTGATCGCGTTACCATCTGTTTTATCGATGATATCACCTCGTGTCGTAACTCATTGTTTGTTCAAATTTTGTAATACTCTCTAAAAAAAGATGGGCTCTGTTGTGAAGCATTTAATACGTGATTCTGATTGGTTGCTGGTTCGTTGCGTGGGTAACGAGATCAGAACCGCGCTTTAAATACATAACCCTCATAACAGCCATAACCCTGGTAGAAAATATTTCAGGTGTTTAAAATGAAATAAGATTAAATATCATGACAATCTCAATGGCAGATTCAGAAAGAATATATGTAATACTACTAGTAAGAAACCTTCGTATAATAATCATTACCAAGAGTATAGTATTAAAACATGCATATTGAAAAGTGGCAACCTATAACCCTATTTGAAGTAGTAATAATTTAAGTGTGTGTATGTTAATTATTTTTTTTTAGTGTCAATGAGAAGTGCAATTAATAGAATAAAAATTTTATCTCTGTGCCGAATCACCCTCGGTGAGGTTTAAAAAGTGAATTTGAAGAAAACTTCAGTATCCGAGTCAGTGCGTTTAAGTCTATCATTACAATGCCCTTTGAATTGTAAAAAGGCTAGAAAACTAAAATTGGACACAGTTTCGTTATGGTACCTAGAAATATGGAACCTAGATGATTTTGATTTAACTGTTTTCGTTCATATTTTCACATCGAGGCTTATGTGAATCATTTAATTTGGCGTGTCAAATTTTGCTTATAGGCAGTTACGCAGAAACTACTACTCTAGCACATTGTATTTTCAATTGTATGAGTATGTGGTTTCCAATGTATTTTTACATGAAGAAAGCGGTAAATATGTTGCCTTTTTTGTCAATGCATTAATTAGAATTTTGACTTTTAACAGTTGTGAGAGATTTTGAGGCCGATGCCTGTTTTTCCATTTTTGCATGTGCTCTCACTCAAAAACTGACAGATCTTGAGAGCTCATATTTTGCATATAGATGTCTTTTGTGTAAATCAAACAAAATACAACGCTGAATTGACGTTAACTCATATACTTTTAATTTCGATTCCAACACTGATGTAAATAACTTATGCTATACGACTAAATAAGTATCATGGGTGTTGGAGTCGAAATCAAAAGTATTTCAGTTAAGGTCAAAAATGAGTTCTCTAAACCTTTTAGTTTTCGAATTAGAGCAAATGCAAACATTTTTTTTGTAACATGCATACAATTTGAGTAAAAAATCAGAAAGTTTTCATCTTTAATGACTGCAGTGAATCAGAATAAACATGGATTTTTTACTCAAATGTTATAGATTTCACGAAAAAATGTGTAAGAACACTTTCAATTAAGAATTACCTAAAGAATGTAATACAATTTTTTTTTAATTGCAAATAGTGATATTTTGTTGATTGCAAATCTGTAATTTGTTTATAACAAAAAACTGGACCAACGACGGGCTTGATAACCAAGAAATTCGGAATCCTCACCCCTTCAAAACATAAAGAACAGTCATAATATTGAGGGAACCTAAAATAGTCACTCCAGTCTTCGGATTAACTGTACTTTTCTTCAAATTCACTTCTCGCACCTTACCAACGACGACTTTGGACCCGGAGACAATATATTTATAACAATATTAAAATATTTATTATAAAACTATTACAGAATATGGTAACAGATTATATGCTTATAAAAAAATATGGGCAGAATTTAGTGTTCCGTCAAAAACTTATGGTGAATTTCCTATCAGGGTTATTAGACAGAGATATATAATACAATAAGGAGCGCGCGATGCGCGCCTTCATTCCTAGAAAACATCGCAAGGCAAAATGCAAGCAATTTGAAGGCAACATGACGTCGCGCACGCCGCGCACGAGCGGGCAAACTACCCCGGCTTTTTGACGTCAAGTTGCGGTCAAATTGCCGAGCGCACGGATCGCGGCGCTGTACGCCGCGCAAAATGCCGGCGTGCACGCCGTCATATTGCAGGCATATTGCGGTCATTTTGACAGCGCGGATGCGCATTCGGCGAGCGTTCCTAACCTACAAATCTACAAATAAAGGCGCGCAAATTCAAAAATCTACAAATTTATTTATTTTTTAATTTTATTATAACATTAAAACATTTTTTTTAAATACAACAAGTATAAAATTATTTGCCAATGGACATCAGGTTATTGAAGTAGTAAACAGCAAACCTGTAAAACAAATAATGAATAAATATAATATTAAAATTGTTATTATAATATATAATTAATATATTCAATAAACATTTACCTGATGTATAGATTAACTAGTACGAAAGTGGGCTGCGGATGGATTGCAAAAGGAAATCCTGAAATAAATCAAAGAAATTATATTAATTTTTTTTTTTGGCGGGTGGTTGGAAAGGGCCCCGACCTCGCCCTTCCCTGTGAGGCTCATCCCTTGAACCCTTAAAAGGCACCGAAGCTCTTCAACCTTCTGATGAACCTCCGTCCGTGCGATGATTTTGTTAATACACCTAAAAAATATAAAGTTTATTCAGTTTATGATTATAAGAAAGGCTAACAATATAAGAAAAGAATTTATAAAGTAAAAGACAAAGTTATTGCATGATTCAATAATTCAAAAAACAGTAAAAAATAATAGCATCATTTAATTTCTTATTATTAATTTTAATTTAAATCGAAAAAGAATTGAAAAAGCATGTCAATGTATGCATTCTGAAAGGTTCTTGACTAGTGAAATTAATTTTCTTTTTTAGATTGAGGTCTCTAAAATTTTACAGTTATTATAAAACCTATTACAAAACTATCTACCGTAGCAGATTTTATTTAACTTAACCCTGTGACACTGTTTACCTGAACAGCCAGACGCGCAAACTGGTAATGCGCCTCTGGCTGTTCAGGTAAACAGTGTCACAGGGTGAAGTTAAATAAAATCTGCTACGGTAGCTGGTTTTGCAATACTTTTTATAACAACTGTACAATTTTACTGACCTCTATCCAAAAAAGAATTGAAAAATCTTGTCAGTGTATGAATTCTAAAAGGTTCTTGACTAGTGAAATTAATTTTCTTTTTTAGATTGAGGTCTCTAAACTTTTACAGTTATTATAAAACCTATTACAAAACTATCTACCGTAGCAGATTTCATTTAACTCTACTCTGTGTCATACTTTACCTGTAAAGACACACCCGCAAACTGGTATGCGCGTCTGGCTATATATTACAAAGCTATTTGTCTCAGCAAACTTGACTTAACAAATTTTGTTCAACACATACCTGCTAGATAGCAATCCAGTTGAGAGTCCTCCAAGATGATGTTATTGGAAAGTGCGATGGATGGTCAGCTTCTTAAATCTGCTCTCCGTTTGTGAACCTGCAACTACAAATATATTGTAAACAAAAACTGTAAATTTATACGATGGGAATCTATGGCAAATAAAAAGGAAATGTTAAGAGTCGTCCAGTTGATGTTGCTGGAGACTGATGAACTGTCAGCTTTTCACTCGCAGCTGATAAGGCTGGGCTTTCCTGTACAGCCGCCTGGACAGGCCTTCTATGCTGTTGCTACCCTCGATGATAACTTCTGCTTTTCCAGTGACTACATGAAGGTGATCCAACGTAGTTTAATTGATTTCCCTCTAGAAAACACGATACCCAAAGAGGAAGTTTTTACATGATTGCAGGAATGTAAGCCAACATTTTCTTGAAGACCAAGATATTTGTCTGCTGCACCATACATTTTATTTTTTCCAAAAAGCTGCTTCCTATGGTCAGCCTCTTCCCACCGCATGTTCATGGCTTTGTTGGCCGATGTTCAATTACTGCTACAACTTTGTACTGACCCTGCTAAATAAACAAATTACTTGAAGTAAACAATTTTATAGAATAATTCAAATGCAATGTCCTAACAATCAATCTCTGTTTTAATTTTGATTAAATATGACTGAGATTGATTGTGAGGTTAGGTCAAAGTATACATACTCATGGTTATGTTTTTGAAGACTCCGAACTGCACAAAACTCATGAGAACTACTGCACTAGAGTTAATAACTGCACTACACACATAGTTTTCGTTTTATAACTCTTGTAAATATGTTTATTTAAACTTCTACTGCTGCTCCAATTTGTACTACTGCGCGGTGCTAGAGTAAACGTAGACTGCTGCAGAAGACACATCTCCAAATATGATGGCGTCTGCTTTGCATCCTATTGCTCCGAAACGGGATATTGTATTAAAAAAATTACTTAATTTCTGAACAACAAAATGTATTGCAACATCATCGCTGTTTTTGATAAGTTGCATTGCAAACAAACAGCGCAGTGTACTGAAAAATTGCAGGCAAATTGTCACTTCAACATGTCCCGCAATTTGTCGGCACGCGTGCTGACAATTTGCCTGCTTACAGTGCGCCTGACAAAAGCTGACCGCAAAATGACGGCAATATGACGGCAAACGCGCCGAGCAACGGTTGCGCTGATATTGCTCAGCATGCGATGTTTTCTGGGTTCGTAGTATTATATCTTCCTATATTATATAGTCATTTTGGCAAGACTCCCCCCCACCACCACCCCCCACTACAAATTATTCCATTTTACTATTGCCTATGCTATACTTTTAATTGGTTTTATTTTAAAGTATGGTTTGTTTACGGTATAATAATCAAAAACAATAACGGCAATAAACAAATGTCCATATTTATTATTAATTACCTAATGAATTAAGGTACTTATTAGTAAATTTAAAACAATTAGTGTGGCTCCGACATCTCTTTAAGAAAATATAAGCAAAGTATAATAAAAAGATGTTTGAAATAATCAACTTCATTCACCGCATTGCATAAATAAATGTCAATAAATAAACGATTATCTAATGCAAAATAAATCAAAATCTTTAAATATAAAAGTTTTATTTCAGTTTGGAAAAAACTTTTCATTCCAAAAGTGGCACACCTAGCAGTTGAGCTCGGTACTGCTGTTATACCGTAAACAAACCATACTTTAAAATAAAACCAATTAAAAGTATAGCATAGGCAATAGTAAAATGGAATGAACTTATATTTCTGTGTCATACTTTTCCTAGAGTGAAAGATTTACAAATTTTTGATATTTTTTATTCGAAGATCAGAATTGCGAAGGAATATGTCGTGACCAAGTATAACTTAATAGGTTCGTTTCAGCACCCTTATACGGTACTAGGAGGTGCGAATAGTAAAGTTTATTTCAGATAATATAGGGGGGCTCACAGTCAATTAAAAATTTAAATTTCGCGCTACAAAATAGCAGACGAAGTTGCCCTCCGTTATGTAATTATCTATCATTTAACAAAGTTTCAAGTTATTATAACAATATATTGCCAAGAAAACCTTGAAAAATATAAAAAATCGCATGTTTCAAGGTTTTCTCGCGGACATATTGCTCCTATTTTTTTCGTAATTAAATTAGTCGTTTCTTCGTTTGCAATTTTTTAGCGTGAAATTAAAATTTTTAAATAACTATGGGACCTTCTTAAGTAACATATCTAAAATAAATCATAAACATACTGTATCTAGACGCTGAACAAACTGTACACAAAAATAACCCTACACCCTACATAAAATAACTCTACACACATATTTGCTACACGAATAAACTCTACACAAATATTTTCTGCACACAAATACCCTACACGCATTTTTGATTATTTTACTACACGCAAAAGTCTACACAATCGTATAATCTATTGTTGCAACAATGGATAACAATAAGGTATACGATTGTGTAAGAGTTTTGCGGTGTAGTAAAATAACCGAAAATGCGTGTGGAGTATTTGTTTGTAGTAAATATCTGTATAGAATTTTTTTCGTGTAGCAAATATGAATTGGCAATAGATTGTAATAAATCGTTTTATTCAAAATTATTGTAGAAGTAACTGTAGTAAAATATTAACTTGACACGCATTACGATTTTAAAATGAAAACAATTATTTTTTTCCTTCTTCACACAATAACGTAAAATGTCCAGTATTTGGACAAAATGAAAATTTAGACGTATATTTGGACACTTAAGTATTTGCTATTGTGATAAATTTAAAAACATTACATCAAAAACTATTGTGTATCAGCATTGTAAACATCATTACTAATAATAAACTAATGATTTTGATTACTTTTTAACAAAAATCAATTCATAAGGATGACTTAAAATTTGAACTTCAGACCCATAACAGAAAATTTGTTCACTATTTTCCAACTTTACCGAACACACGATTTCCCTAAACCAGTAGTCGGACATATTTAATTACAATTTCCAACTACTGGGTTAAAATCGCGTCCAAGTACTGGTCCAATCATGTCAAATGATGTCCAACTATACGGTCTTTCTATGCAAAACATTAAAATTTATTTTTAATATAAAGACTAATTGTTGAAGGTTCAGTTTTTTAAATTTAAAGCTAATTGTGTCGGCTAAACATTGGTGTTAAAAGGTTTTGATATTATGCAATTTATCCATACGAAATCAATGATCTTCAGATTTTCTCTAAATATCTGTACAAGTACTGGAGATTTTACCTTATTTATTATAAAAATTATTTTGAGGTAGTAATAAACATTAATCGAGTTTAGTAGTATTTTTAATTTGAATCGAACGTAGTGCTTCGTTAAAAAACCGCTGCCAATTCATTGGCACGTAGCTTCCTCCAATCAAATGTATTGTACAAATATATAAAACATTATTTTAATATACAATTACAACCCAGAAATATTATAAGATGGTTGAAAATTATAAGAATTCTACAGAATATTAAGTTTAAGTCATAGCACGAAGCAGATCCTGAGAAAATCATCAAAAACTGAAAAAGTCATTTTTATATGGGGCGCGACATCTGAAGTAGAAAGGCCAATAATCAAGTTTAAACTAAGCATTTAGTTAGCATTATACAGCATCTTCATAACTTTCTATAAGCTGTTTATGAGACCAGATAGTTTTAAAGATATTAAAATTCAAAATTTTTGTTCCCACCCTGTATACTCTGTATACCTGAAAACTGCATCGCTTAGATCTCAGCTTGTATTTAATGGATTTTAATCTACCAAGGTAAGTTTTTTAATTTTTTTTTTTATAACAAAATCGGGAAAAATAAGCATTTTGGTTTCGCATATACGTTATTTTACGGCGAATTTTCTATTCATCTATACTGATACATAAAAATACAGATTAAGCCAGAGCTTCGTATCTTCTACACTATAAAATAATGTCTTGCATATCTACTACACCACGCTGGAAATTTAGAGACATCGTTGTACAATATAAGTGAAAAAGCGAATAATGATATCGTAAAGAGATATTATTAACCTTTCATAATTAGTTATAGGAACAATAACATAGTTTGAAGCAGGCTATGTGCCAATGAATTGGCAGCCGTTTTTCCCTCTCTCTCCCTCTCCCTCCTGGGCAAGGGGCTGTAGTGATAATGTAATATCACTCGCGTAAACATTTCGAGATCTAAGTATAAACACGTGCGAGACCAGTGTCTCTCGTGAGGACTAAATGGCGACTGTGCGCGAGAGAGAGAGGCCGGTATGGTGGGGATATTTCTACGTCGGCGCTAGGGTCTGTATGGATGCGTGCAAACGTGTCTCTAGAAACTGAGGAATAAGTCGGCGGCATCGGCGCCGCTGACGCGCGCTTTCTGACAGCTCGAGCGAGAGAGAGAGAGAGAGAGAGAGAGAGAGAGAGAGAGAGAGAGAGAGAGAGAGAGAGAACGAACGACGAATTCTGAGAATCTGTCGACCGACTATAGGTGCGGCGCGTATAAGCATGTTGACGACTTGTCGTCTGGCGATGCTTGTGTTTAAACAAAATATTTTTCACAATGTAGGGAATATGCTCGAGCACGCTTTGGACCTTCGCAAAGGCTCGGCCATGTTGTAAAAAATCGTAGTCGTAAAATAATCGAAAAAAAAGAAATCATCTGATTATGCAATAAACTTCGAACTATGAAAATCAAACGTCATACAATTTTTAGCTTTTTCCAAAGACTTGTACCGATACAGATAAACTTATTAAAACTTATTTTGAAAGAATGCATCTTCTAGCTTTGATAAACAAATTAATTTGATTCACCCGTTTTTAAATTTACAAAAAATTTGATTATCGCGACTTTTCTAGAAACAACGAACACTTATTTAATTTAACTGACGCATCGTGTTTTCTTTCGCGGCAAGAGATTGAACTTTATTTATAATCGCGCACTGTTTTTACTCTACGTAAAATGCAAAAAAAAAAAAAATTCTATAATTGCAACTGTACTAGAAATAACGATTTATGATTGATTTCAACTGTCACGTAGTGCCCACTTTCCCGGCAAGACATCAAACATTATTTATGCATGCGCACTATTATAACACTTCAAAAACAACTTAAAATTTACCGTGGAAGTAGTGATGATCCTCCCCAGAGAAAATACAACCACACAAAGCCGCTGCTTGCTGGCTTGCTCGCCGCAAAAAAATGTTGGCAATCCAGTAAAACTTTTGCACCACAAGCCCAAGGATCGTCGGAAACAGTTTTTTTCTATCTCTCTCTCTCTCTCTCTCTCTCTCTCTCTCTCTCTCTCTCTCTCTCTCTCTCTCTCTCTCGCTGCCTCTTCTTCCTGGGCGAGAGGCTGTCTTGATAATGTAATATCATTCGCGTAACAATTTCGAGATCTACGTATGCAGGCGGGAGAAATTTCTCTCGTGAAGACTCGATGGCGACTGTACGCGAGAGAGGGGCCGGTATAGTGGGGATAGTTGGGCGTCGGCGCTAGGGTCTCTATAGATTCACGTGAACGTGTCTTAACCAAGTCTTGAATGTTTGGCCTGCGGCGGTTCCGCTGCCACGCGCGCTTTCTGCCAGCTCGAATAGAGAAAGATAGAGATAATGAACGATTGCACGTAACAGCTGTAACTGATTACCACATCTATTACCACAGATGATAGTCGTATGATAAAACAATAAGGTAATCATATACAATGAACGAAATAATATAGAAAATTTTACGATACTGGTCGGTAAACTGATCACAAAGCTGCCAAAAGTCAAAAACTTGCCAAACTTTATAATAAATTTTACAGTTTTAGGTTTTAAAATTTACAAGACAGTATGATAATTTTTGAGTTTTTGGCAGGTCTGTGATAGGTTTGCCAAATAGTATGGTAAAATTTACCATACTATTTCTATCCGTGTATATTGAGAAGAAAGTTTTTAAATTTTAAAAATCATTGTTTTTTGTAAAGAAATAAGAGAAGTTCAAGATTTTCCGCTGTTTTTAAATGCGTATGAATATTCAGTTGAGAATCTATGTTTACTATAATTTTTTTACGTCTACGACTTTTCCTAATATTGTATAATAATTTTTTTATCAGTGAATAAAGTATACGATCATTTTGAACAATGGATACTTTTCGTTTATTTTTACTATTTAATTCCCCGAGGCATTGAGAGCGTATCAGAGCCACGCTGATTGTTTGAAATGTTCTACTTTGCTTAACCTCGAATTTATTTTTAGATCTTAAATTATAAATATACATAGAATTCTTTATCATTTGGTACCGAATACTATTACATTTGTTTATGAGTGTGTTTTAAATGTCGAATTTTTCTCCTTACTCGCATACGTAAGAGAAATATATTTCATGTTTGTTAAAAGAAATTATTTTTTAAGATATTTTAGTATTGTTAAGAAATTTTTGAAGTAA
Organism: Nasonia vitripennis; assembly: GCF_009193385.2. Classification (NCBI taxonomy): domain Eukaryota; kingdom Metazoa; phylum Arthropoda; class Insecta; order Hymenoptera; family Pteromalidae; genus Nasonia; species Nasonia vitripennis. The sequence goes on from NW_022279608.1 coordinate 1,553,421, forward strand.
TAAAGTAAATATACAATTTAATAAATATGCAAATATAAACCATTCACTTACCTTAAAAGTATTCATTCTTCTCATTTCATTTGATAAAATTGGCCAATGATGTATGATATTGACCTGTTTATCCTGCCCCATTATGGTTTTTGTAACACAAGTAAATCTAGGTATGTTAAGCTCACAATGTTTTCGCAATGGTCATATTCACCGACATCCATTTTTATATAGTAATACTTAAACGTATCGAAATACTGTTAATAAATACATATATAGATAAAATATATAACATGTACATGTGTATATTATTCGTCGTCATATACATTGAAACAGATCAGATGGATCCAAGCTCATGAATACGCAAAAATCGCTTAGAGATCCATAAAAGGGCTCATTCGATTTGAGGTCGTTTGCCGTAGTTAGGAATAAATTAAACAGTGGTAATCGAAACGAGAACAGGAACTGTTGTGGGAGAAGCTTAAAACGTATACCTAGGAAACGAAACCTTTTGATCAACAGTCGTTCTCTTCCCTAATTATGCTTTTGGCGGTCTTCTGCCAAGGTACAGTAACTACGCAAAAAACTTCGATACCAGGGGAAGGATATCCTCGGTTATTACATACCACAGTTCGTTCGCTAATAAATGTTCAAAATACATATTTAAATATAATAATGGTTTAATTAACTTAGACAATGTCCTGACATAAATTAAAACCAGCTGGCTATATACAGTCTGAGGCGATGATTTACTAGTGGATGATTTCCTTGGTACGATGTATTGCGTAAGTCGCCACCTGGCGGTGATTCCGTGTACTTACTGTGCGCACGCGGGCTTTTATTACATATATAGACATCAGAGATAGACATAGGTATATTATAGGCGAATGATTTTAAAATAATAATTTATGAATTAATTTTTTTTTCTGATTCATAAAAAAGATAATTTTAGGATCGTGAAACTTGAATGAATTCTTTTAAATGGTATTCTTATTTATGTACAAATAATACATATAACTTTAAAAACATACTTATACAATACAACTTGTATAAAATATAACGATAGGTAAACAGAATATATGCATTCATATATTATCACAAATTTTGATTCAACTCTGTACTTACAAATCAATGTGAGATTTTAGATACATACGATATAGTTATTATATACGTATAAAAAAGACGTATTATGCGTATATAGATAAATTGTACGATTCCGAAGGTATTGTATTTCCCGCGTTTCATTTCCTCAATTGACGCGAGAATGAACAAAGTATCGTATGACGAAAATATAATTAAATTCTTTTAATATACAAAAACACTGAAGAAATCGTGCGTGTATTATAAAAAACTTTTTTAACCCAACTTGTGATACGTTATATCACACATTTACACATTGTAAATACAATCCATAATATTAAGAAGAATATTAAGAATTAAGAATATTTATTAAATTAATTAATATTGAATGAATTGAATACCTACCTTTAAATAGTGATGTATAGGTAATTCAATTATATAATATGAAAGCCAGATATAAAAGTAATAAGTATTCAAATTTGCATAGTACCTTTCTGTCTTTAATAATTAATTTTATAAAACTAATAAGCTAAAAAAATATTAAGAATAAATTGAAAGCTTATAGAAAAAATATTTAGAACCTATAAGCGTAGCGCACATAAATAAATGAAAATTAAAAAAAACAGGTATTCGCCAAAATGTGCAGAAAAAATGCAAATGATGCCACTTTACACACACAGAGCTAAATCGCTAAATGGGAATCGAGCATAAAGTTCAAAGTTTTTCCGTCGCGCGAATTTTCACACCTTTAAATGGGGCCGACCACAACTTATTATAGGTTATCATTTCTTTTATTAGTAGGCTTATCTCGTAAATAAATAAAATTTAAATGTCTTCTCAATTGACTAGGTTACTACCTATAATACTATTTTAAATAAATGTTCTGATTACATTCTAAACTAAATTTTGTCTGCCTGACACGCTCTTAAATTAACTATATAAGTGTATGATCTTCATCCTTAAGAAAAGTTTTATAATAATACGCAATGCGAAACGTGTAAGTAGCGCCCTCTATGAATGTTTGTAATAATTACTATAATAAAATATATTTTGTGCACAATAGAATATGTTTTGTGCACAATAAAATATATTTTGTGCACAATAAAATATGTTTTGTGCACAATAAAATATATTTTGTGCACAATCAAAAAAACTGTTGTGCACGATGATTTTATTGTGCACAACAAATATGCTAAATAGAAAAGTGTGCACAAAGATCTTGAACAGAATTGTTTACTTCAATTATTGGCTCTGTGCACAATCTTTTGTGTACAATATACGAACTTACAATATCTAATTAAAGTTATATGCATAATAAATTGGTTTGTACTTTGTGCACAATACTTGACTCGAATAATTTACATTGTGCACGATCCTTTGTGTACAATATAATATATTGACAGTTTAGTGTTGATATTATGTGCATAATAATTATATTTTAGTTTTTTAATTCAACTTAATATAGTGTGCACAATTAAAAATGTATTGTGCATAAAATTTAAGTCATTAATTTCTGTGCACAATCATTAAGTGCACAATCCTTATGTGCATGATAAACAACATGTCGCATAAGAAACATCAGCATTCAACTCAACTCATGCAAGGAAAAACAGCTCTCATTTAAGACTGAACTCTGGCAATTATAAAGATTATTCAGATACATCGCACAGATGAGCGATACACAATTTGACCGTATATTACTCTACTATACAGAATGGCAGCCTGCTTATAAGAAATTTGCTCGTGGTAGTATTGAATTTCACGAGGTATTGCTAAAGCCGGAAGACTACAGTGAAGATCCTGAACGACCGATACTTTGATTCTCGACGATCTGATGCGCGAGTCGTCTAGTGCGACTGTAGTTGATCTATTTGTCAATGCCAGCTATCATTGTAATTTGAGTATTTTCTTTTTCTCGTAAAATCTCTTTTATCGGGATCAGCGAAAATATCGTTGAGCTCGAATTATATAGTTATTTTTAAGAACCCTCGCGATCGCCCGCAGATACAGCATCTGGCCCGACAGCTTCATCCCGAGGATACGAAAATTTTGCAAGAAGCCTATAGCGATGCTGTCTCTCGACCATTGCATTATCTACTGTTGGACTTGAAGCAGGATACACTGGAAAATTGCCGGTGTCGCACGTGCATATTTCTGCTCGATCGGCATCAGTATTTGTATGTGCCGCGCAAACAGGTTAAAAGCAACTACGTCACCGAAAATGTGCCAGTCGTTCGTGTGTGATGGATCAAGCAACATCGACAGCAGCAGCAGCAGCAGCAACAGTAACACCACCACAGCCAACATCAAGTCAGCAGCAGCAGCGTCATCACTATCCAATTAGACGAAAGTATCCGGATATATTGAAAGTGCTGTGCTGTCATCTTGACACGACGCAGCGCACTGCTCTGCTGCGTCAAACCTGCCCCAAACTTGTAATAAGCCTAGTCGAGTGTGTACTGAATATTCTGCGTGGAAACGTACCACTGAGCAGACGTTATAAGAGCAAGTTACGTAAACACGCACCATTACTGCGCAAAATCATAGCTCCGGAACATACGATAGAGACTGGCATGATACTTTTAATTAAAGCTCAAAACCTTATGCCGGTAATAGTGAAACCTGTTTTATCAGTATGGAGCATGCTAGGAAAATGATTTTAGTGTCTTAAGAGTGTATCGAGAGTGTGAGACAGCAGCAGCAGCAGCAAAAAAGTCAATGTTTACCAATAACAGCAGCAGCAGCACCACCACCACCGTCAAAAACGGCGTCAATCACAGACGAGTGTGGGGCTGGCAGTAGTAATGACAACTACCTCAACACAGTTCAGACACTGGGCTCCGAGGTATTACGACTAGACGACGAGATGAACAAGATTTTGAACTCAAGTGAATTGGATGATCGGCAAAAGTACTCCATGTACCAGCAGGTGTTACAACGGTTTCTACACTACAAAAAACAAAGTAGCGAGGACGATGAAGCCGGTAAAGAGTTGTTATTGCCGACAGTCGGTAAAACGTTATCTCCACTACACTGTATTACTACAAATGATAATGGCGAAGTAATATCCGATCTACATATTAGCAATAGTGTACCGCCAAGTCTTCTTAAAAATGCACGAAATCTAATGAATAGCCTACGTCGATCTGGTAGCATTGCCTGGAGTGAACTCGGTATGATTACGGTAGATGGCGTGCGTGCAGGAGGTGTCAATATTGTAGACTTGGTGAATGAAGCTGTGAAACGTAGAAAAAGGCCGCCTTCTCGTAGCTTCGATCAGTTTGTTCGCGTACTTCGTAAGGCACACGTACCTTTGGAATTTAGAGGGAATAACAAACTTCTTCTTGCTGTAGCGACTGCTTTTAGAGAAACTAACAGTAGCGACAATAACAATTCTCTGCTGACTGCTTCTGACACGTCATTATTATCTGTACCGGGACGACAACAATAAAAACAACAAGTAGCATCCAGTGGAAGCGCTAGTGACGAAGACGACGACAACGACGAGGAGGAGGACTACGACGGAGAGAAAACGTATTTGAAAAAATAGATTTGAATAATTTGACATTTTTTAAATATCGCAAAGGTGATAAAAAGAGAAAATGAGGTGACAGCAGTCGTGCAGCAGTCGGCACCACGGTAGAAACTTCTTAGATATAAGATGGCAGCACCACAAAGAATAAACACAGAGTCATCTAGTGTGCTGGACACGCTAATCAATGGAATGCCTTTCGAGATGGGTATACCGGGATACCAGTTTCTCGGGCCGAATACTCATCTTGAGGAGAGACTGGCACGCGGTGAGACTGGCAGAAACCCTTTGGATAGAGCCTGTCTCAAGCACGATATCGCATATTTGCGCAATAATGGCTGTGGTAGTGGTAGTGGTAGTGGTGGTGGTGGCGGTAGTGGCGATGGTGGGGGGGGGGGGGCATACTGAAGCCGATCGTCGACTGGCTGATCGTGCTTTATCACGCATGCTATTTGAGTCGTCAGGTAGTGAGGAGAAAAGCGTCGCTTTATTAACTGTTTTGTGTATGGTCGGTAAAATCACGTTTGATAGGGTTTATTGATGATTCAGACAGGCTATAAAACGTACAAGGAGAAAGAGGTCGAGATTAGTTGGTAGGAGACAGTCAACGAATAGAGAACAAGCTTGAAAAACTGTACTATGGCTTGCCAGCTCCAGATCAGCATACGCTAGTGAAGATAGGCTTGTGCGAGCCACACGCAAAAAAGTTCACTCAAACGAGGTGAGAGAGTGGCTCGAGAGTCAGGATGCGCACACAATGCATTTAATGGTGCGATATCGTTTTCCTCGTCTATCTTACCGGGTTTTTAGTTCGTACGAGTTGTGGGAGGCTGATTAAGCTGACCTTCGCTCTCTCAAAACATATAATGATCAATACAGTTACTTACTGGTGGCCATTGATGTGCTTACAAAGTAGGCGTGGGTTAAGCCACTTCGTGATAAAACAGCTAAAAGTGTGGTCGGTGGTCTAGAGCAGATTTTACAGCGAAACAATGGCAGACAGCCTATATACTTTCAAACGGACAAGAGCAAGGAATTCATTGGACGCGAAGTGCAGAATTTGTTGAAAAAAAGAAACATTATTTAACGTGCTGTGCGAGACCCCGACGTTAAGGCAGCAGTCGCCGAGCGTTTTATCAGAACTCTTAAAGAGCGAATAAGGCGCTACTTCACACATCTCAATACAAGACGCTGCATTGACGTGCTGGACGGTATATGACACCATCTAGCATGAATATGTATAATGCAGCTAAAGCTCGTGAAAATTTAGCGCGGCGCTACTGTGTCAAACGACAGTCACCCATAAATATAATGTTCATGACTTGGTTCGAGTTAGTCGTCCTCGGACAGACTTTTGAAAAGCATACAAAGGTGGCTGTACTCTGGAATTATTTAGGATTATAAAGGTTTATACGAGGAGACAGGCGCCCGTCTACACTCGAGGATCTGGAGGGTGAAAAAATTGACGGCTATTTTTAGGTGACGTTTTTCATATCGACCAGGTATTACGCAGTAGGGGTAAAGGAAAGAGGAAGGAGAACAATGACGGATAAATTCTACATGGTTTTGTCCAGTAGTAGCAGTAAATATGTTTACCCTGAGAACACTACCAATCGCTTTACCACACAACTCACACCCCAAAATTTCTGTCTGCCCGGCAGTTGGTGCGTCGGTCTCACCGAAATTCAAATACCTCTTTCCTTTCAACACATATCAATGAATATACTAACAATAAGTTAGGCAATGATGATGATGATGATGATGGTGATGACGATGATGATGATTATCGGGAGACTTTTAGTCAAATAAAATGCGGACTTTTAGTCAAAAAAATGTTTATCGCTAGGATCGAAGTATTAGAATAGAGCTTTAATTTAAGGGCTGGTGAGTTAAAAATGGTTGCTTGGGTCAAAAGTTGCTTAGGCTTCAAAATAATAAAAAGTCACAAAGAGTTACACTTAAAATTCTTGTAACTTTTGATCCGAGCAGCCAATTTTTATCATCCAGGGCTCAAGTTAAAGCTCTTTTCTTCTATTTTCGTTTTAATGAATTGGATTAACATTTAAATTTTACGATCAGCCTATATATATGTCTATCAATTATGACCGTTTTTTGGCCGTTTTCATCGTCATATACATGTATATGTATATAGCTGATCGTAAAATAAAAATATTCAAGACATGATAAACCAATTACTATCCCTTTAATAAGTAAACACACAGATCCAATGACATATCCTCTTATTTATCCAAATGGTGGTTATGGATGGATGCCTAATGTGAAGTGTAAAGTTGGCAATAGTAACATTTCTAATTTGCAATATTTTAACAGTAGGTTCAGTGTTAAAAATAAATTTAATCCTCACCTAATGTTATAGAAGAGTAATAGATTATTTGCATAAAGAGAAAAAGTATAAATATATAAAAATCGGAAAAATGTTCATATTATCATAAAATTTTATTGGAAGTCCTCGATATTTAAAACAAAATTATATTGATTCAATGACTCTTGTTAATAATTATGGTGAACTTGATTTATTTTTGACAATGACGTGCAACCCCAAAATGGGAAGAAATAATCGAAAATTTAGAAGAATATGAAACTACTATCGATAGACTAGATATTGTTGCTAAGGTATTTCAACAAAAAGTCAAGGAATTTTAATAATTAGTAATTAAGAGAGGAGTTTTAGGAAAAAGTGTTGCTTATACTTATGTTATTGAATTTCAAAAACGTGGACTTCTTCATATGCACATGTTATTGTTTTTTAATAAAAATGATAAACTTGGTACTCCCGAAAAAATAGATGACCTTATAAGTGCAGAAATTCCAAATGAATAAATTTATATACAATTGTAAAACAATTTATGATACATGGTCCTTGTGGAGTAAAGAATTTAAATTCTCCATGTATGCATAAAGATAAAGAAAAGTGTACCAAAAATTTCCCAAAAAAGTTTATGAATAATACTAATTTTCAAGCAACAGGATATCCATTATACAAACGAAGAGACGATAATAAAAAAAAAAATTATAAAAATAGAAATTTAAATAGAATAGTTGATAACAGATTCGTTGTTCCCCACAACCCTTTTTTGTTGTTTAAATTTAATTGTCATATTAATATAGATGTATGTTCAACTGTGCAGTGTATAAAATACTTATTTAAATATTGTTAGAAGGGACATGGTTGTGTGATGCAAGTACGTAATGTATTTATGTCCACTGGAAGCTATGCACAGGTTATTAGAATATGCATTAAATGAAATATCGCATGCTATAAAAAGATAAGCTATTCATGATAAGGATGAACAATATGTATATTTTGAAGAAGGAAACAAAAAAAATGAATGCAATAGTAAAAACTACGTTTATAGCATATTTTGAACTAAACCAAATAGATATTGAAGCACGAAATTATTTATATTCTAAAATACCAGTTTATTATACGTTTGATGAAAAATTAAAACAATAGAACAGAAGAAAAAAAAATTATGAAACCAATATTAAGCAGAATGTATTTAGTCAATCCGAAGGATCGAGAACGATATTTTATTAGATTGTTATTTTTACATGTAAAAGTAGCAACTTCGTTTAAAAATTTACGTACTGTTGATGGTATATTATATTCTATTTTTTATGAAACCGCTATAGCTAAACAGTTGGTTACTGAAGATAGATAATGGGATAGATGTTTAGAAGAAGCAATTCAATTAGAGTTTTCTAGTGCATTATGTGCGTTATTCACCTTTATTTGTATTCATCATAATCCTATTAACGCAAAAGAATTGTATAAAGAATATAAAAATTACTTTTATCACAATAAATACGAAAAAAATGTTGGTGAAAATATAGCACCTAATAGAATTGAGGGAAATTTGCAAATAAATGGATATTCCTTAAGTGATTTCAATTTACCCGTTATAACCGCATGCTTAAAAGAATATAATGATGATGTGATATTATATAACAAACAGTTTTAAAAAGTTTAAATGCTAAACATAATAACTGCATTTTTATTAATGGACCAGGAGAAAGTGGGAAAAGTTATTCACTCAATGTTTTGATAGACCATTTATTAGTATATTGTACAACTAGGAAAAATTGTCGTCTACGGCGCCCTCGACTCCCACTCGTGCTCAAAACATCAACCTCGCTAGAAAAAGCCACTCCCCCTTGTTGCACACCGTACTTTTTATGATAAGTGCACAAATAGCCACTTATCATGCATACGAAAGGAATGGGAAATTCGAGGACTTTTCACAGTAAAACAATAGTATATTAAAAATTTTAAAAATATTTATATAGACACACACATCCATAAGATAGGCTGCAAAGTGAGGAGAAGAGGAATGACTTTTTCCTCCCAAGGGAGTAATTTTTTCCAGAAAAATTTACCCTTGGAAGGAAAAAACTTTTTCCTTCCAAGGGAGTAGTTTTTTCCCGCTGCTAAGAAAAACTTGATTTTCTTATTGATTTTACATGCATGGAAAGTGGCCTTTTTCGTGCACGTATGATTAAAATATTTTAACATACCATCTTTATGTAAAGCTTGGACGGGCATCGCTGCAAATTTATTAAATAATGGCAAGATGGTCCACAAGACATTTAAACTGCCACTTAATATAACTGAATGTACAACATGTAATGTTAAACTAACTCAAATAATGATAAAAAATTAAAAGAAGTGTAAATTATAATATAGGATGAGATATCAATGACATCGAAGATTGCTTTTGAAGAAGTCGATCGACTTCTTCAAGATATATATAATGAGAAAAAAATATTTGGTGATAAAACTATATAGTGTCAGGAGATTTTATACAGACATTACCTGTTGTCCGTTATGATAGTCGTACAGAACTTATTGAAAATTCTTTTAAACATAGTCATTTATAGATAAATTTCACACGCATGACACTGAATGAAAATCTAGGTATTTCCGACAATGATAATAAGTTTAAGCAATGGCTATTAGATGTAGGCGACGAAAAATGAAAAAATTCTTATGAAGAAGAACATCAATTGTTTGAAATTCCTGTCAATACAATAACGAAAGAAAAGGATAATATAACTGAAATTTTGGACGAGAGATAAAAACAGACGACAAAACATTATGTAATAAAGTTATTTTGGCTCCCAAAAATAGTAATGTAATCTGTATATATAATAAAATTTTAAGCATTGTGATTTAAGAAGGTCAAGCTGTCGAATACTTAAGCATCTATACAGCAGAAGATGATAATGAACTTAAAATTGCACTTCTTACACTCCCACCTCGACTACTTTCCTGAAAATCTAGGAGATTACAGTGAAGAACAAGTTGAACGATTCCATCAAGACATAAGTGAAGTGGAGAATCGGTATCAGGGAAGATGGGATGTCAACATGATGGCGGATTTTTGCTGGATGTTACAGAGAGACGAAAAAACGAACAACAAAAAGAGAAATAGAAATCCATTACATAGATCGTTTGAAGAAAAAAGAGTACGTTACAAAAGAAGAAGAACAGTGTAAGAGCAGCATTTCTTACATATTTTTCCATCTCTATCATAAGCACTCAATGAAAAATAAATGAAAAAATTTATCATTTTCTTTCTGCAATCACAGTCGCATATGTACAGTTTATGCAAAACACCTAACTCGTATTAGGTACATTAAAATGAACTAAAATCATGTATAATACACTCACAAGAAAACTTTCTAACATTTACCAACGTCTACAAATGCGATTTTCAGCAATTGTTCACGGGTTTTCACGATTTTTAAGTATTTTCACGGTTTTCCGCCATTTACTCAGAGTTTTGAGGGTTTGCGGGCAAAATGAACACTGGATTTACATTCAGAGCTGTGTGAATGTTAGAAAACTTTCTAACATTCACCAACGTCTCTGAAAACGATTTTCAGCGATTGTTCACGGTTTTTCACGGTTTTTCGCAATTTAATCAAAATTTTGGGGGTGTACGGGCAAAACAAAAAGCGGGTTCGGATTCAACGCGTCGAAATACACTGAAATCAGGTATAATACACTCATAAGAAAACTTTTTATCATTTACCAACGTCTATAAATGCGATTTTCAGTGATCTTTTACGGGTTTTCACGGTTTTTCACGGGTTTTCGCTATTTACCCAAAATTCTGGGGGCGTACGGGAAAAACGGACACCGAATTCAGATTCAGCGCGTCAATATACACTGAAATCAGGTATAATATACTTATAAGACATCTTTCTAACATTTACCAACGTCTATAAATGCGATTTTCAGCGATTTTTCACGGTTGTTCACGGTTTTTCGCTATTTACTCAAAATTTTGGGGGTGTACAGGCAAAACGGACACCGAATTCGGATTCAGCGCGTCAAAATACATAGGGATATATGGGTCTAGTCAAAAGTACTCCCCACTTTTTTTTCTTTGTGTGCCGGTGTAATTACATAAGAAGACACACTGTAAAAGAGGTTAGAATGAGCTGCGAATAACAAAAAGGCCACTCTTATACTCATAAAATTAAGAAACATAGATAGTGTGTACCATAAGGACCGGAGAACCAAGGACCAATGAACCGAAAAACCGAAGATCGCTAAACACCAATATAGCGACGGCAATGGCCTCTAAGGCGTCTGGTGCCCAGGTTGGACAGTATGAACGTCATCTTCAAGAGTTTTATTAGAGTTTATTACGTAATTAGTCGAAACTTGGTACTTACGGGTTTTTGGGGTCGCTGAATACGAATATCACGATGGCAACAGCCTCCTAGGTACTTGGTGCTCAAGGTGGACAGTATTAACGTCGTCTTCTAGAGTTTTATATAAGTTTGTAACGCAATTAGTGGAAACTTGTTACTCGGGTGTTTTTCGGGTCGCTGAACACAAATACCGCGACGGCAACAGCCTCCGAGGTACTTAGTGCCCAGAGTGGATAGTATCAACGTTGTTTTTAAGAATTTGTAGCATAATTAGTTGAAACTCGTTACTTAAAGGTTTTTGGGATCGCTGAACACGAATATCGCAAAGGCAACGGCCTCCGTGCTACCTCATGCCTAGAGTGGACAGTATTATCGTCATTTTCAAGAGTTGTTTAAAAATTTGTAGTATAATTAGTCAAAACTTGTTTCTCGGAGTTTTTTGGGGTTGCTAAAAACAAATATCGCGACGGATATGGCCTCCGAGATACCTAATGCCCAGGTTGGACAGTATTAACGACGTCTTCTAGAAGTTAATGAGAGTTTGTCACTCAATCAGTCAAAACTCGTTACTCGAGGGTTTTTTGGGGTCGCTAAATCAAATATCGCAACAGCAACAGCCTTTGAGGTACCTGGTGCCCAGTATGGACAGTATCAACGTCGTCTTCTAGAGTTTTATATAAGTTTGTAACGCAATTAGTGGAAACTTGTTACTTAGTGATTTTTGGGGTCGCTGAACACGAATATCGCAAAGACAACAGCCTCCGAGGTTCGTAATGCCAAAAGTGGATAGTATTAACGTCGTTTTTAACAGTTTTAAGAGAAATTGTAGCATAATTAGTCAATAGTCGTTACTTAAAGGTTTTTGGCGTCGCTGAACACGAATATCGCAAAGGCAACAGACTCCGTGGTACCTCATGCCTAGAGTGGTCAGTATCAACGTCGTATTCAATAGTTTTAGGGGAACTTTTAAAATAATCAGTCAAAACTTGTTACTCGGGAGTTTTCAAAGTTGCTAAACACGAATATCGCGACGGCAACAGCCTCCGAGGTACAACTGCCCAGGGTGGACAGTATTAATGTCGTTATCAAGTTTTAAGAGAATTTGTAGCATAATTAGTCGAAACTCGTTACTTAGTGGTTTTTGGGGTTGCTGAACACGAATATCGAAAAGACAACAACTTTGGAGGTACCTGGTGCCCAGGGTGGACAGTATCAACGTCGTCTTCTAGAGTTTTATATAAGTTTGTAACGCAATTAGTGGAAACTTGTTACTTAGTGATTTTTGGGCTCGCTGAATACGAATAACGCAAAGACAACAGCCTCCGAGGTTCGTAATGCCAAAAGTGGATAGTATTAACGTCGTTTTTAACAGTTTTAAGAGAATTTGTAGCATAATTAGTCGAAACTCGTTACTTAGTGGTTTTTGGGGTCGCTGAACACGAATATCGCAAAGGCAACAGACTCCGTGGTACCTCATGCCTAGAGTGGTCAGTATCAACGTCGTATTCAATAGTTTTAGGGGAACTTTTAAAATAATCAGTCAAAACTTGTTACTCGGGAGTTTTCAAAGTTGCTAAACACGAATATCGCGACGGCAACAGCCTCCGAGGTACAACTGCCCAGGGTGGACAGTATTAATGTCGTTATCAAGTTTTAAGAGAATTTGTAGCATAATTAGTCGAAACTCGTTACTTAGTGGTTTTTGGGGTTGCTGAACACGAATATCGAAAAGACAACAACTTTGGAGGTACCTGGTGCCCAGGGTGGACAGTATCAACGTCGTCTTCTAGAGTTTTATATAAGTTTGTAACGCAATTAGTGGAAACTTGTTACTTAGTGATTTTTGGGCTCGCTGAATACGAATAACGCAAAGACAACGGCCTCCGTGCTACCTCATGCCTAGAGTGGACAGTATTATCGTCATTTTCAAGAGTTGTTTAAAAATTTGTAGTATAATTAGTCAAAACTTGTTTCTCGGAGTTTTTTGGGGTTGCTAAAAACAAATATCGCGACGGATATGGCCTCCGAGATACCTAATGCCCAGGTTGGACAGTATTAACGACGTCTTCTAGAAGTTAATGAGAGTTTGTCACTCAATCAGTCAAAACTCGTTACTCGAGGGTTTTTTGGGGTCGCTAAATCAAATATCGCAACAGCAACAGCCTTTGAGGTACCTGGTGCCCAGTATGGACAGTATCAACGTCGTCTTCTAGAGTTTTATATAAGTTTGTAACGCAATTAGTGGAAACTTGTTACTTAGTGATTTTTGGGGTCGCTGAACACGAATATCGCAAAGACAACAGCCTCCGAGGTTCGTAATGCCAAAAGTGGATAGTATTAACGTCGTTTTTAACAGTTTTAAGAGAAATTGTAGCATAATTAGTCAATAGTCGTTACTTAAAGGTTTTTGGCGTCGCTGAACACGAATATCGCAAAGGCAACAGACTCCGTGGTACCTCATGCCTAGAGTGGTCAGTATCAACGTCGTATTCAATAGTTTTAGGGGAACTTTTAAAATAATCAGTCAAAACTTGTTACTCGGGAGTTTTCAAAGTTGCTAAACACGAATATCGCGACGGCAACAGCCTCCGAGGTACAACTGCCCAGGGTGGACAGTATTAATGTCGTTATCAAGTTTTAAGAGAATTTGTAGCATAATTAGTCGAAACTCGTTACTTAGTGGTTTTTGGGGTTGCTGAACACGAATATCGAAAAGACAACAACTTTGGAGGTACCTGGTGCCCAGGGTGGACAGTATCAACGTCGTCTTCTAGAGTTTTATATAAGTTTGTAACGCAATTAGTGGAAACTTGTTACTTAGTGATTTTTGGGCTCGCTGAATACGAATAACGCAAAGACAACAGCCTCCGAGGTTCGTAATGCCAAAAGTGGATAGTATTAACGTCGTTTTTAACAGTTTTAAGAGAATTTGTAGCATAATTAGTCGAAACTCGTTACTTAGTGGTTTTTGGGGTCGCTGAACACGAATATCGCAAAGGCAACAGACTCCGTGGTACCTCATGCCTAGAGTGGTCAGTATCAACGTCGTATTCAATAGTTTTAGGGGAACTTTTAAAATAATCAGTCAAAACTTGTTACTCGGGAGTTTTCAAAGTTGCTAAACACGAATATCGCGACGGCAACAGCCTCCGAGGTACAACTGCCCAGGGTGGACAGTATTAATGTCGTTATCAAGTTTTAAGAGAATTTGTAGCATAATTAGTCGAAACTCGTTACTTAGTGATTTTTGGGCTCGCTGAATACGAATAACGCAAAGACAACAGCCTCCGAGGTTCGTAATGCCAAAAGTGGATAGTATTAACGTCGTTTTTAACAGTTTTAAGAGAATTTGTAGCATAATTAGTCGAAACTCGTTACTTAGTGGTTTTTGGGGTCGCTGAACTCGAATATCGAAAAGACAACAACCTCCGAGATTCCTAATGCCCAGGGTGGAAAGTATCAACGTTGTGTTCAAGAGTTTTTTAAGAATTTGTAGCATAATTAGTCAATAGCCCGTACTTAAAGGTTTTTGGCGTCGCTGAACACAAATATCCCGACGGCAACAGCCCATGAGGTACCTTATGCCCAGGGTAGACAGTATTAACGTCGTATTCAAGAATTTTAGGGGAACTTTTAAAATAATCAGCCAAAACTTGTTACTCGGGAGTTTTCAAGGTTGCTAAACACGAATATCACGACGGGAACAGCCTCCGAGGTAGAAATGCCCAGGGTGGACAGTATCAACGTCGTTTTCAAAAGTTTTAGGAAAACTTGATACTTAACGGAGCACAAGATCCAAACTTCGACAACAGTTTACCTGTCTTCTTAGTTACTACCCTGGATCGTAGAAAATACACTTAAAGTGTATATGTAAAATTAGATTTTTTTTATTTTAATACAAGTTTTATGTAAAATTAGATTTTAAGGTTGGCGCTGTAAGTACGCGTAAACATTTGTTTGTATTTCCAAAATTTTAGAAGAACTAAACTCCTGATTGAAGTTTCTCTTGATAGAATGACTTATTAAACATAACACTAGAGCGCTATAAGCATGGTTTTTAATTACAAGCTTTATTTAAAAAGTTATATGTAATAGAAAAGCGACGACATCCTCTTAATAATCAATTGCTATTTCTTCATTTATTATAATAATATTTATGCTATTTTCATCACGTTTTCTATTTATTTAAAAACATTATTGCAGCTTATGGGAATTGCTTAATGCAGAGCATTCTCATATTGCACAAATGGCCGTTCCACTACTATTACATTGCATTACCCTCACATGTGGGATTGACACATTTTGGCGCATTGTGCAGGATGAATTTCAAAGCCCGGTTTGGCAGCAGCGATTCATAGCAGGTACATTGATAAGATCTCTTAGTCTATGATCTATTACAAAAATTATTTTCCATTGTATGTTGCATGTATGGATGAACGTGTATGTGTGCATTCGTATATGATTAAGTGCTATAGACGATACTATATTGACAGACAGCTCAAATTTAGCTCAATCTCTCTAATGATCTCGCATCATTTGAGGAAGGTGTTAAGGGGTTTAGGATAGCCGATGACGAGGTCTATGTGGTGCGCTCCGTGGTTTTTGGTGTCTGGGTGTAAAAATTATTCAAGTGCGGTGTCTAGGTGTACAGAGTGGCCGATGACGACGTCTAGGTGGTGCGCTCCATGGTTTTTGGTATCTAGGTAAATAAATCATACGAGAGTGGTATCTAGGTGTACAGGGTGGCCAATGACGAGGTATAGGTGGCACGCTCCGTGGTTTTTTGTGTCTTAGTGTAAAAATTATTTGAGGAACGTGTCTAGGGGTTCAGGGTGGCCGATAACAACATCCAAGTAGTTCGCACCGTGGTTTTTGGTGTCCAGGCATAAAAATCATTTGAACGCAGTGTCCTGGTGTACAGGGTGGTCAATGACGACGTCCAGGTAGTTCGCACCGTGGTTTTTGGTGTCTAGGTGTACAAGATGGCCGATGACGAAGTCTGGGTAGTAAAAACTCAAAAAAATTTACTAAGAAGGACTAAAATCTCTAAAAAAAATTAACTTTTAATAAAGTAAAAGGTTAAGCAAGTTTGATGTATTCTGCAAAATTATTATGGATGACAATCACGTAGCATATCATACATATTTATTACAACAATTCTTATATTTGTCAAAGTTGATTGTGACTCAATAAATGCTGTGGCAAATGTAATAATTGTAACCATAGATTAAAATGTACTGAGATCAATGAAATATCGTCAAGTTTTAAATAAATAAATAATATAAATAATTTAACAATGGAAACTGTAACTTGCCATGCCTGATTCATTTTACTTAAGGTGTTGTCTATCGTAACATCTTATAGTAACTTATTTGTACATACTTATATGTGTACATACATTTTGGGCATGTCCAATCGTTGTTGTTTATGTATAAGCGTTTTGAAAAAATGTGTGTCACGGTAAAAAGTTGGCTTTTTAAAATATCTACAACTTTTATATTTAAGGTTTTTATGTATAATATATAACCTCAAAGTTTTATGATAGATACTGATTTATTGCTATAAAAAAAATCGATTTTGGCCTATTAACTTGAATTAAAAGCATTTTCACGCTTAAGTTTAAATACAAAAAAGTTGTATTTCTTCAAGATCTACAACTTCTCTCTATAACTTTTTTTTGTAGAATGGACAGAATTCGAGTTAGAGCCAAAAAAACCGTTTTTAGCGATTTTTGGATTCTGCGTATGCATGCAGGATCAAGCCCAAAATAAATTTGGCACCTTACTATTATGAGAAGAGGTCGCATACAAATTTTTAGCCTGATTGATAAAAGTCTCTTAGAAATAATCGTGTAATAACACCAAAATTTTTATTCAAAAAATTGAACAAATTGTGCCCGTATTTTAAAAAAACGTAGACGAACAGGATACAAAAAAATTAGTTTATAGGTTTGTGCAAGGGGAGACTCTTCCCTCACGCAATTTTAGCCCGATCGGTCGAAAATTGCGTGAGATATCGCATCTCATACATTGTTCGATGACAAAACTATAAGGCACTTCCGTGTCGCGGTCGTGCCTAAAAAAGTACAATTGTTAAAACATTGAAAACCTAACATACATTTGCTTGCTAATTTAACTTTTATATATTTCAATTGATGATTGTTATAGTGCTAGCAACTGAGTGATTTAAATATTCGCGCAGGTTAGATTTCAAACCTATACTAGTGTAGTTAATTCGAATCACACGGTCTATCGAGCAACTGCTCCGATTCGTATGGATCCTATTCTCTTTTTCGTTTAAACTGCCGAATCATACGCGTCGTCTTACCTCAGTCAATAAATTAGTAAGCTATAATTGTACACTCAGTGTGAATTTATTGAACCTGTTCCAAAGTCGCCTACTTCCACGCAAAATCCCATCAGGTTATAAGCCCAGGATTAATTCAATGGTAAACTGGAAAAGTGCTGCGTTGCCAAAACAACTTTGGAAGAAAGTGCCCTTGAAGTGTTCTTGAGTGTCCTTGAAGTGTCCTTCAAGATTTAAAATGTAAGAATGCAGTGAACTTAAGAAATGGCGAGCCAAAGCCACATAATTTCACCGTTTTAATTGCTGGATAAGCTAATCGGGAGAGAAAATTACCGATCATGGGCAGTCGCAATGCGCACGTATTTGGAAAGCGAAGAGCTGTGGGATACGGTCGAGGTACCTGCTGGCCGACAGATAAGTTCAGATTCCAAGAAGCTAGCCAGGTCGCAAGGCCGCATGTTGTTAATGGTATCGCCGGACTTGTTTCTGTATCTGGAAAACGCGCTCACTCCAAAGCAGGTCTTGGACAATCTTGCCAGAACTTGATGATAAGGACCTGGCCGAAAACGTAAATCTGCTCCAAGAGGCTGCGACCACAAGACTCGAAAATTGTTGATCTATGGAGGATTACGTAACCCGCGTCATTTCTGCGACCAATAAGCTCGTCTTTATAGGCATGTTATTGCCAGAAGACTTAGAGGAAGCCCTTCGACTCGCGGGATTGCCAGCGGAGTATAAACCGATGATAATACCGCCCAGCCGTTCAGGTACGCCTATAACTGGCGATTTCCGTAAAAATAAATTGCTGTAAGAGTCGCAAAGTTCTGTGGAGGCGTGCAGGCGCAAACGGCGCAGTTTGAGTCTAGTGCACACAGAGGGCGTGGCAGTTTCCGAAAAACGCGAGAATCGTCGTGACGAAATTCGAGCGTGCAATGCTACAACTGTAATAGATTTGGCCATTACTCCAACAAGTGTAAGGAGCCAAAACGTCATCAAAGCAACGCGTGTACGATGTCGGCAGAAGGTGACAGCGATGCTGAGGAGACCGTGTGTGCGCTCATCGTCTCGTCGCCTACGAGACTTACTCACACAGCTTGACTCGAAGCTTCTTCATCCAACTTCGAAACTGCGGTACCGAGCGCGAGCGCCTATGCTGCACGGCTTGTTGTTGCTTTGTCAGGTGTTGCTGCAGACCAAGAATGGATCCTTGACTCAGGTGCGTCTACTCATATATGTAGTGAAGAAGACAATCTACTAAACATCCATCTACCGATAATCGCAAAAGTCACTGCTGCAAACAAGTTAAAAATACAAGTGCAGTGTAAAGGGGATCTCTATCTAAACAACAGTGCTCCCATAGGTCAAAGGAAGATTTCGCTGCAAAATATATTGCATGTTTCTGGCCTAACAGCCAATCTTGTATCTGTGAGTTAGACAGGGTGGCGCAATAGCTTTTCAAGGACAAAGTATTAAGTAAAAGATCAGAACGGATCAGTAGTTCTAGAAGGAGCTTTAAATGCAAACAAAATCTAAAGACTGAATTTGCAGTCAAGTCCGTCCCTACAAAAAAAAAGCAGATGACAATCAGCTTATTATTAGTTGATAATCAGTTGATAATCAGCTGATAATCTGCTGATAATCGTGTCAAAACGTCAGCTGATTATCAGATGATATCAGCTCAAAATTTTTTGTTTAAATTAAATTATTAAAAAATAAAAATTTTGTAGCTTACAGCCAGTGTTTTGGTGTTATCATCTGGATGGTAAAACCGTATTGGCCCTCATCATGTGCATTATATAAATTTTATTAACTTAAAATAACTTCGAAAAAATATACTGCAGGTTAAAAAATTTTTGATGACCATCACCTGGTAATCAGCATATTATCATTAGCATTTTATCTCATATAAACGCATATTTGTAACCATCAGCTTAAATAAAAATATTAAGCTGATTATCAGCTAATAATCAGCTGATTGTCATCTGCTTTTTTGTAGAGGTACACTTTCAACGTTGCTAGCACTGCTGTTGTTTTTGAAGCACACTAGAACTGCAGCATGGTTCTTTGGCATCAACAAATGGCTCATCTAAGTCAAAATTATTTAAAGGAACTAAGTAGTGTAGCTCTTGGAGTCAAATTTTCAGATAATCAGCCTTAACAGTGTGAGATTTGTGTAGCGAATAAACTCACAAATAAGCCATTCCAAGCAGTCAACAGAATACAGCACCAGGACTGCTGCAGTTAGTGCATAATGATGTGTGTTTAATGCAAGATTTGACGCTTAGCAAAGCAAAATATTTTTTAACCTTTTTGGATAATCACAGTAAGAAACTTTTTGTATTTTTTCTTCTGTAGCGTAAGATCAGGTTCCTCAGATAGTGCAGGATTTTGTCGCTTTTGTTAAGAACCAGACACACCAAAA
Organism: Nasonia vitripennis; assembly: GCF_009193385.2. NCBI lineage: Eukaryota > Metazoa > Arthropoda > Insecta > Hymenoptera > Pteromalidae > Nasonia > Nasonia vitripennis. The sequence continues at coordinate 1,573,433 of NW_022279608.1, forward strand.
GTTAAAAGTCATGAGAACGGACAATGGTAAGGAGTATATTAAAAATACTCTGAAGAAATTTCTTGACTGCAAGGGGATCAAGCATGAGACCTCAATAGCGTATTTACCACAAATAAATAGTCGTGCTAAGAGGATGAATCGAGTTTTGCTGGTGAAGGTCAGATGTATGCTGGCTGAATCATCGCTGCTAAAGTGTTTTTGGGCTGAAGCGATGTCGACAGCCTGCTGTCTTTCTAACAGAAGTCCTAAAAAGTCTTCGGATGGCAAAACTCAAGAAGAAGTGTAGACTGGACAAAAGCCTGATCTCTCAGCAGAACGAGTTTTTGGATTTCGTGCCAGGTCATTCATTCCAGGTAAATTTAGATGAGAAAAAGATCCTACGTCGAAGCCTGTCATCATATTAAGATACTGTTTTGACGAGACACGAGTCTTGCGCATGTAAACACGCGTGAAGGCGGCCGCAATAGACGCGGCATGCGCAGCAAGTCCGCACGCGATGCGCCGTGAACACACCCATACACATCCGCGCCTCGCGCATCAATATGCGCATGATACTACCTGGAGTTTCACTCCAGGTAGTATCATGCGCACACGTTACTACAAGGAAAGCGAGAGATAGAACCACGCCGACGAAATCGTCTCGTGAGCCCACGTGACGATCTAGTAGACGAACCGAAACCCAAAACCCCGAATTGCCATCGTGAGCACACGAGGCAACCCGGAACATCTGAACGACACCGAGCCTCGTCTACGTGAGCACACGTGGACGACACCCGCTGTCACCGTAAAATCCCAACCTATATCCCGACACATTGCTGCCTTTTTCTGCTACTGTGAGCTCACAGGGTTGGTTAGGTAACAATAGTTCCGCCGACGATTCTCTAGGTTATGCGCTCACATCCTGGTGAGTCTAAAGTTAACTCTGAACCTCTAAAACCAGCCTTACGCCAACATCTCACGACTCGCTTTATCGCTGTGTGCACACAGGATAAAGAGAAAAACGAGACGAGCGACGAAGATTTGTAGAGCCGTGCGCTCACGACTCTACAAGTCTGAGGGATAACCTCATAACACCGTGACACTATCCCGACCGTTCCTGTGTGCACACAGAGCGATCAGAATCGTTGTTGCGCGACACATTTGGATCGGCGTAGCCGTGTGCTCACGACTCCACCGTGCCGAATGAATTCCTAACCTCGAAATCCGTCACCGATCTATAACACCGCCACGGAACCGATACACCGATGCCGCAACTACAGAAACATTATTGTACCGAAATCGCCTAGACATTTTTGTGATTTGTTAACCGCGTTAGTTTAAACAATTTCACTTGTAAAGGCGAAGTATTTTTAACGAGACGCATAATTAATTTCTGTTTCAGCTGGGATTTAACAACTGATTCCAAATAGTATTGTTTGATTTAGAAGTATACTTCATTATTAATAAGAATACAAAACCAGACTCTTATTTTGCCCATTTCCTCTATCCAGATCCTGGAACAGACTAACCCCGGAGTGGAGCCCGGTTTCACAGCCAAGGTTTCACAGCCAGCAACGTGGAATATTTTGGAGAGGAACAGACAGCTGTGCCAGATCAAAAAGTTTGTTTGCCTGCAAATCAGGAAATTTTAGATGAAAACTTAGAAGATAAACTAGATGTAGAAGAACCCGTACCTGTAAATAATAACCTAGATGTAGAAGAATCTGTACCTGTGAATAGTAAAATAAGTGAAAACTTACATGTAAAAATGTCTCTAGAGGTACGTAAACATAAGAAACTTAAAAGGAGTCCGCTTTAAGATAGTACTCCAGATAAAGGTGAATCTGCAAAGAAAGTCTTGAGAAAAAACTCACCTGTTTAAGAAGCCATGAATGCCGACAAGGTGGATCAAGCAGAGTTCGAGGAAGTTTACAAGAAGAAATAAGGTAAACTAGCTGATAAACAGCCTTTTCCTAACTTTCTCAACCCTCAACAACGTCAGTCTTGAACAGGCAGTGGGAGCAGCAGCAGCAGCTGGATGAAGAAAACAGCTATAATGAAGAGTTCAAGGATGCTCCTGACAGAAGATTACAGCGAAAAAGGGAGAAGCTAAGATATCTAGAGGACTACGTTACGTACTCAGCAATAACTAATCATGGTGAACCCAGAAGCTACTTGGGAGCTATCCCATGCCTCGAGTCAGATGAGTGGAAGCGTGCCATGGCAGAAGAGTTTTTATCCATAGTCAAGAATTATACCTGGGAACTGTGTAGTTTGCCTGCAGGTCAGCCTGTTGTTGGTAGTAAACGGATATATAAGAAAAAGAAGACAGCTAATAGAAACACCCGCTACAAGGCCAGACTGGTTGCTAGGAGTTTTTCGCAGCAGAATTGCGTCAACTATACTGAGACATATTTACTGGTGGTTTATTTCACCTCTTTTCGTCTCTTATTCGCCTATGCTTTGGGGTCAAATCTTGACATTTATTATCTAGATTTTAAGACTGCTTTTCTGCATGGTGACATGTATAAAACTGCAGCAGCCAGAGGGCTACGTCCTTAAAGGAAATGAGGACTAAGTTTGTCTGCTCAAAAAGACCATATACGGCTTAAAGCAGGGAAATAGGAACTGGAACCAGAAGCTTGACGGTGCCCTAAAGAGTCTAAATTGTATACAGTTAAGGCTTGGTATTTATATTTTTTATACTGATACAAAATAATAATTATTGCCTTATTGTAGATAATCTCATTGTCTTTACCAACAACATCAACTTCTTGCGTATAGTCAAAGAAGGTATACGCAAGATTTGTATGGTAAAGGGCGTAGGCCCTTTTAAAAGATGTCTTGGCATCAACGTTTATTACGATAACTCCAAGGGAATCATTGAGCTGGACCAGACTGACTACATAGACACGCTGCTGCAAAACTTTAGCATGGTGGAGTGCAGAAGCGTGAGTACACTCATGGAAAAGGATGGTACATCTAACATGAATTCGACGTTATGAAGCAAGTTCGATCCAACCTTAGTACTATATCAAAATGTGATAGAAGCTTTGCTATATCTGGTGCAGGCGACAAGACCAGACCTAGTCCATACAGTAGGTGAGATCAGCCGATACACACCAAATTCGAAGAAGCGCACTGGAGCATGGTAAAGAGGGTACTCCGATACGTGCAAGGAAGCAAAAATCTAAGCTTAAGGTATGCACGCAGCAAACAGTCTAACATTTTAGGGTACTGTGACGCCAGCTGGGCAGGTGATCGAGAAGATCAACGCTCGACTTCAGGATACGTGTTGGTTGCCCTGTCGTCTACTGAGGCGGAGTACCTGTCTCTTTTATCCGCTGTGCAAGAAGCGCTGTGGTTAGGCAGGCTTGCATGCGAGCTGTTGACAATAAAGGAGCGATGGACCATAGCAACAATGCTAATTTTAGTGCACGTACTAAGCACATCGATGTTCGCCACCAATTCATCAAAGAAAACATCGAAAAAGAAGAGGTCTATGTGATATTCGTGCCAACAACCTACATGTTAGCTGATGCGCTGACGAAGCCAATAAGACCACCCAAGTTCAAAGAATTTGTTGCAGCGGTTAGAATGACAAGCCCGAGAGAAGATAATCAGATGGCTATAGGAATATCGTAGAAAAGAAAAAAGACTAAAGACATTTTTTATATCTATTGTTTTTACATTTTGATTCGAAAGTTTATTTATATCTCCGTATGGATTTTGGTAATTAAAATACGAGAATTATGAAATTGAGGTGGCGTGATGTAACTTTTATATATTTAAATTAATAATTATTATAGTGCTAGCAGCTAAGTATTTGAATATTCGCACGGATTTGGTTTTAAACCTATTCTAGTGTAGTAAATTCAGATCACACGGTCTATCAATAACTGCTCTGATTCGTATGGATCCTATACTCTTTGTCGTTTGAACCGCTGAATGATACGCATCGTTACACCTTGCCTCGTCTCACCTTAGTCAATAAATTATCAAGCTATAATAGTACACTCAGTGTGAATTCATTGAACCTGCTCTAAAGTCGCCTACTTTTACGCAAAATCCCATCATTTGCCTTTACTTATATATTGTGAACGAAGTGACTACAAATGGAAGGACGGTTCAAGATCTACTTATAATAAATACATTGAAACTTCATCTACTTATTCAATTGATATAATGTGATTCATAGTGATTAAGAACAATAACATTAATCATCAATTTATAAATACTTTTTGCATACATTAGCTTTACATATTACTCTTTTTTTCAAAATGAGTATCTGTTAATCGGTTGAATTTTGGTCAGTTCAATGAATTCGCGTATAAAAACAGCCTTTTAACAGAGGCTGAAGATGGCAAAGGTGTGTTGTATCCTAAAAACAACTTTTTCACTTGCGGAAACTCATTCAGAATATCCACACTTTTTTTAATGTTGCAAGAATCTCATTCATTGATTTTCTTCTGCTTGCTATGGAATAAGTGATAAATTTGACAAGAAGTTCGTTGGGCATACTCTAAAATCATAAAAATCATCTATCTTCTCATACTCATTAACTGCAGGTGTTTCATTTTCTGGCCGCGGCATCAAATTGTGCGTCAAATTTTGCACTGCATTTTGATTGCACTGCAGGTTCGGAATTCAAGCATGGTGCCTAAGATAATTAAAATTTTTGATGTTATAACGCTGCTGTGGCAGCAAATTTACCAACATCACCTACAAGATTAAAATAATCATTAAATCTTGTCTCTAATGCTACAATTATATCATTTTCCACCATTGATCCCCATTTCCTTCTCAGCCCTATCAATGTTGGTAAAGTAAAACGATAAAAACAATCGTTTTCACCTCGCAGTTTATCAATAGCTGCAGCAAGCGCTTTAGACCATTTCAGGTATTCCTCTAAATATTCGAAATGTTTTTTTTTCAACGTGATGGTATTTATGAAATACCTTGTGCTTTAAAGACTTTAATTTACTTTTCATTGATCATCAGTATCAATCATTCGGGCTTGCAATAATTAATAAATAATTAAATTAATCAATTATCTATCATCTGGAGTATAATTAAAATTTTTTGTTTAATTATCAATTATTAAGGCCTTTAATAATCAATTGAATCATTCAATAATCAATTTCATTATCAATTATGCGATCCTGTAATTGATGAATAATAGTTTTAATTATCAATCATCTAGAGTATGATTAAAATTTTTTGTTTAATTATCAATCATTCCGGCTTCTAATTAATAATTAAATCATTTAATAATCAATTATCCGATGTGTAATTGAAAAATATTTTATATCACAAGAGCACTTACACAACGACGTTTTGCCGCTTTCTTTTCTACTGTGCACATACAAGATCAAAAGAGCGATCTGTCGGAGAAGGACAGAGCGACTGTTCTGCTGTTCTGCTAGCAGACAGCAAATATTTCAAAACACAGCTGGTATAATCCTGGCATAGGTTTTACACTGAGTAAACGCAGCTGATGTCTAATTGCATAAAAACAGCTAATATTTTTTTGGCTTTTGTTGAAATTAAGTTAAATAGTGTCTTTGGTGTATACAGCTTATAGCTTATGACCCTAAAAAGAAGAAACAAGAAAAGTGTTTTTTAAAAAAAGCAAAGCAGTGGAGTGAAGTTTTTCTTACAAAGTGTAAAATTAAGTGTTTTGTGTTTGGTCAGTGAGATGCTAAGGGCAGCTTTCGAGTACCCATCCAGATAAGAGGGACTCTCGAGCAAGAGGCAAGAAGAGACCAAGATGATTTCTGGAAGTAACAAGCGAGAATGAACTTGCCAACAAGTTAAGACCTGCAACTTCAACAAGAAAGATATTGATTGAGAAATAGATTGATCGATATCAACATTCTATTTTCTGCGCTCGAGAAACTTTTAATTTGCAACTAATACCATGACAAAGTTCTACTTGGCGAGTCTGAAGCTCAAGAATTAGGATTTAAGATTGAGATAGTGTATATCGATGGTCGAGAATTAGAAACAGTCCAGACAATGTCTCAGAATGCAGCTACTCCAGAAAATTTATTCAGGAGGCAGCTACTTCGGAAAAAGTCTTGGAAAGCAGTTACTCCAGAAAATGAGCCAGAAAGTAGCTGCTCCAGAAAACGCGTCAGAAAGCAGCTACTCCAGAAAGCGTGTCAGAAAACAGGTAGTCGAGAGAATCGTTCAACAACCAGATTCCTCTTTCGAGTATGAAGAAGCAGATACTTCAGAGCTAGTTTAAAAACCAGACAATTCAGCGCGCGAGTCAATAAGTAGACATCCCAGACAACTTTAAAGTATTCGATTAGGCAAGAATTGATAGTGTTCAAGCGCAGGGGGCTGCTCACACGCGCCGTAAGGGATGGGGCTCTTTATACGTGCTGTTCTCTGACAATCTCATTGTTTTTTTCGCGACATAGAATCTTGAAAAGTGATTCTATTACACTTGAAAACGGTGCGCGATAAGTAAATTTTGCATGGAGCTATAGCTGCATCCACTTGATCATCATTTCTTATGTTAGGGGTGAAAGTTGGAAAACGAGACTTAGAACTAATTTAAAAAAAAAACAGTAAAAAAATATTTGCAAGTGGTTTTTGAATCCTTTCGAACTCGATAACCATGCTGCGATTATCCCTCAATTTAAGGGTGGAAATAGGGGTGCGGGGGTGAAAAGGTCAAAAAAAAAATCGCCAGATGAAAATTATTTTAATTTTCGGTAACAATTATTCTAAAGGAGAATAAAATGTTTAGACAACATTTTTTTCACCCCTAACTTGTGTCACGAAAACAAACGATTTTCGTGAAAAATGGACACAATTTTTGTTCCATAAAAGGGGTGACTTTCAGGCTGTACTCCTACTAAATCTATACAAAATCATGTCTAGATCCTTAGGAATCATGCTTATATGTTTAGCAGAAGCGTTTGTTTAATTTATTTATACTAACCTAACTAATGGAAAACTAGTTTTACCTATTTATTAGCGAAAGTTATACTCTAATTGTCGCCATACATTCACTAACAATTGTACGCAGTCAAGCTGGGATTTTTAATCGTATTAATCAATTCGCTTGCCTATTATTTGAGAAAATTATCTTATTTATTAATCTAGCATATTTAGTATGCCTTAACAGCTGAAAATTTAGATTGTGCTCCTACTAAATCTATAAAATATCATGTCTAGATCCTTAGGAATCATACTTATAAGTTTAGCACAAGCTTTTGTTTAATTTACTTAGAATAACCTAACTACTGAAAAACTAGTTTTACCTATTTATTAGAGAAAGTTATCCTCCAATCGTCGCCATACATTTACAAACAATTGTACGAAGTCAAGCTGGCATTTTTAATCGTATTATTCAATTCGCGTGCCCATTATTTGAGAAAATGATCTTATTTATTAATCTAGCATTTTTCGTGTGCCTTAACAGCTGAAAATTTAGATTGTGCTCCTACTAAATCTATAAAATATCATGTCCAGATCGTTAGGAATCATACTTAGAAGTATAGCAGAAGCGTTTGTGTAATTTATTTATACTAACCTAACTAATGGAAAACTAGTTTTACCTATTTATTACCGAAAGTTATCCTCTAATTGTCGCCATACATTTACTAACAATTGTACGGAGTCTAGCTCGTATTTTTAAACGTATTATTCAATTTGCGTGCCCATTATATGAGAAAATGATCCTATTTTTTAATCTAGTTCATTTAGTATGCCTCAAAAGCTAATAATTTAGATTGTGCTCCTACTAAATCTATAAAATATCAAGTCTCGATCCTTAGGAATCGTACTTAAAAGTTTAGCAGAAGCGTTTGTTTAATTTATTTATACTAACCTAACTAATGGAAAACTAGTTTTACCTATTTATTACCGAAAGTTATCCTCTAATTGTCGCCATACATTTACTAACAATTGTACGAAGTCTAGCTCGTATTTTTAAACGTATTATTCAATTCGCGTGCCCATTATATGAGAAAATGATCCTATTTTTTAATCTAGTTCATTTAGTATGCCTCAAAAGCTATAAATTTAGATTGTACTCCTACTAAATCTATAAAAAATCATGTCCAGATCCTTAGGAATCATACTTATAAGTTTAGCAGAAGCGTTTGTGTAATTTATTTATACTAACCTAACTAATGGAAAACTAATTTTACCTATTTATTAGCGAAAGTTATCATCTAATAGTCGCCATACATTTAAAACAATTGTACGAAATCAAGCTGGTATTTTTAATCGTATTATTCAATTCGGTTGCCCATTATTTGAGAAAATGATCTTATTTATTAATCTAGCATATTTAGTATGCCTTAACAGATGAAAATTTAGATTGTGCTCCTACTAAATCTATAAAATATCATGTCTAGATCCTTAGTAATCGTACTTATAAGTTTAGCACAAGCATTTGTTTAATTTATTTATACTAACCTAATTAATGGAAAACTAGTTTTACCTATTTATTAGCGAAAGTTATCCTCTAATTGTCGCCATACATTCACTAACAATTGTACGCAGTCAAGCTGGGATATTTAATCGTATTATTCAATTCGCTTGCCCATTATTTGAGAAGATGGTCTTATATATTAATCTAGATTATTTAGTATGCCTTAACAGCTGATAATTTAGATTGTACTCCTACTAAATCTATAAGAAATCATGTCCAGATCCTTAGCAATCATACTTATAAGTTTAACAGAAGCGTTTGTGTAATTTATTTATGATTAGATTAGAAAATGATCTTATCTATTAATCTGGCATATTTAGTATGCCTTGAAACTTTAAAATTTGGATGGTACTTCTTCTAAATATATAAGAAATCATGTCTAAATTCTTACGAATTATGCTTATATATCTAGCACAAGCTCTTATTCAATTTATTTAGGAAATCTAATTACTGGATAACTGGTTTTAATTATTTGTTAGAGAAAGTTATCTACTTATTGCCGCCATACATTCTTAAACAATATGGCTGTAGTGGAGCTGGTATTTTTAATTGTATTATTCAAATCCCTTTAAGATAATTTGGGATAATAACACCGGCACACAAAATAAAAAAAGTTGTCTGCGCGAGAAATCAGACCTATCTATCTTTATCTTTTTCGGGTCGCTGAATTCGAATATAAGGTCAGTTAGGCCCCATCACGTCAGGGTCAAGGTCAGTTGGAGGTCAAATTAAGAAGAAAAGGTTTAAAAAAATTAAAATGCCATATATTTGTTTTTTTGGTCGCTGAATCCAAATCCGGAATCAGTTTGGCCCCATCTCGTCAGGTTCGAGGTCAGTTCTAGGTCAAACTGAGAAGAAATGATTAAAAGAAATAAAAATGCCATACATTTATGTTTTTTCGGTCGCTGAATCCGAATCCGGGGTCAGTTTTACCCGATCACGTCAGGTTCAAGGTCAGTTCAAGGTCAAACTGAGAAGAAATGATTAAAAGAATTAAAATTGCCATACATTTATATTTTTTTGGTCTCTGAATCCAAATCCGGAATCAGTTTGGCCCCATATCGTCAGGTTCAAGGGCAGTTCAACGTCAAACTGAGAAGAAATGATTAAAAGTAATAAAAATGCCATACATTTATGTTTTTTCGGTCGCTGAATCCGAATCCGGGGTCAGTTTTACCCGATAACGTCAGTTCGAGGTCAAATTGGGAAGTAACGGTTAAAAAAATTAAAATGCTATATATTCATATTTTTTTGGTCGCGGAATCCAAATCCGGAATCAGTCATATGTTCCTTGTGTATAGAGAAATGTTGCTTTCGTTTATATTTTTTTCTTATTTTGCTTTTTTTCCACTAGCTTAGTAACTCTCAAATGACCTATGCAAATGGGTTTCTTTTTCTCTTTTTGTTATTTGTTTTAATGTCTCTCTTCAGTGTCCAGCAAAAATCTGCCATCATGTTGACATTCCATCTTCCTTGGTATCGATTCCCTATTACACTTATATCTTGATGAAATCGTTCTCCCTGTTCTTCACTGACATCTCCTAGATTAAGAGGGAAGTAATCAAGATGGGAATGTAAGAAATGCATTTTATAACTCATCAAGCAACCCAAATTTTTGAAATTCTCCAACATTTGTTCAACTAGTTCCTGATAGTTCTCACTCTTTTTATTTCCTAAAAAGTTCTCACGAACAGTTCTAAAACTTTGCCATGCAGCTTTTTCTGTGTCGTTTATTTGTGTGATAAATGTTTCTTCTTCAAATAGAGTACGCATTTGAGGGCCATCAAAAATACCTTCTTTTAATTTAGCTTCACTTATTGCGGGAAACTTTTCTCCCAAATACTGGAAACAATCGCCATCTTTATCCAGAGCTTTGACGAACTGCTTCATGAGGCCAAGTTTGATATGAAGTGGTGGTAGCAGATAGTTTGATGGGTCAATCAATGGCTTACGTATAATGTTCCTCGATGCTGGTTCAAAATGTGTTCTAGTTGGCCATACTTTTTTTACGTAGTGATTTACCCTGTCTCTGCTATCCCATAAACACAAGAAGCAGGGATATTTAGTAAATCCTGATTGTTGTCCTAAGATCATGGTTGCAATTTTAAGATCACCACAAATTTTCCATTGATGTTCCAAGTACTTTATTTTTTCCAATACAATTTCTAAATTTTCATAAGTCTCTTTCAGCTTAGTCGAGTGAGCTATGGGAATGGATGCAAACCTGTTTCCGTTATGAAGCAGAACAGCTTTCAAACTTCGTTTTGACGAATCAATAAAAAGTATCCATTCCTCGCCTTTATACGTATTCGGTTTTATTGCATCGACTAAACCTTTAACATCTATACAATATACCAACGAATTCTCTTCATCGTTTGTAAAAAAATTCCTAAATTCTTTTTCTCTATCTCGATAAAAAGAGGCCGTTGTTCCTTTTGCTAACAGATTTTTCGTTTTAAGAACTGACGCTAGATATTCTCCTCCATCTTTAGGTAATCCTAAATTTCGAATAAGATCACTTAACTCTTCTTGGTTAAAGGTTTCTGGAGCTTTTCTTGTTCTAGCTGGCAGGTATTCTTCGTTTGAGGATTCTTCGTCAGATTCTTGTTCAACCTCAGAACCTTCTTCGTCACAGGACTCATCAACTTGCATTTCTTCTACTTCGCCTGAGCGGTCCACATCCATGGGTTCGATAACAGTTTTATCCCTGACTTCTATTCTCACAGGTTTCACTACTGAAGAAACGTCTACGTATACAATTTTAGATTTAGTAGCCGTGTTAAAACCTTTCGTATTAGTCATACAAAAATAGCAGTCATTTTGACACGTTGGAGAAGACTATATCATTGGTTTTGTAAATTTCAAGTTTCTTTCTGTTTTATCTCTTTCCCAGCGTGTTACCATCGTATAACATCTACTGCAAACTTTTTGTGGCAACCAGTTTATATTTTGATTGACTACTTCAATACCAAAGCATTCATAACGGAAACAGGTTTGCATCCATTCCCATAGCTCACTCGACTAAGCTGAAAGAGACTTATGAAAATTTAGAAATTGTATTGGAAAAAATAAAGTACTTGGAACATCAATGGAAAATTTGTGGTGATCTTAAAAATGCAACCATGATCTTAGGACAACAATCAGGTTTTACTAATGATAAGGTGGTGGAAAATAAATACACTATTAAGTATTTATTAAGTGTAATTTAATATAATAAAATGTAAGACTAGATAATAATTATATTAAGCGTGATGCTACTACCGAGGACTCTATATAGTCTCTAACAACTCTCTTTCAAGCGAGCGCCCTGGAACTAGAGTTCCCTTTCCACTCTCTCTCACTCATACATCACTCGCTCACACGAACACCGCTGACTCGTGCACTAGCACAAATGTATTTATACTTAACATGCCTCCTTACATTTGTGCTATTTTACAATATTATCATTTATTTCAAATTTAACTTTTTACAAAATTTTTCATGCTTTTCTCTACTTAATGATTTCGTAAATATATCAGCAATATTTTCATTTGTATCGACTTTTACAATATTTATTTTACCTTCATTTACGCTTTCATGTACAAAATGATAATGAACTTCTATGTGTTTAGAGTTTTTAGTAAAATTGCCGTACGTTGCTATATTAATTGCTTTAGTGTTATCTTCATATATATTCACTGGTTTTCTACATTTAATATCAAAACATTTTAATAACTCTGTGACTAGTTTAATTTCAGTTACTGCTTCTGATAAAGCAACGTATTCGGCAAATGTTGACGCTTTTGTAACAGACTTTTGTTTTCTTGACCTCTAATACACAACGTTACCGAATAATCGTATCACAAAGCCGGTTGTTGACTTTCTATCATTATTATCGCCTGCCCAATCGGCATCTACGTAACAATCAAGTATATCACAAACTTTATTTCCATTATAAGATAAACTTATAATTTAACAAGTAATTTACTGCAAAACTTATATCTGGCCTTGTAGCCGAAATTATATATAACAAAGCACCAATCAAATTTCTATATTTGATATCTCTTTCACAATCATCGGATTTCTCGAGTTTTAAGTTTACTTCTATTGGTGTTTTATACGCTTTTCTACACCACATTTTTCAGCTAATGAAATAATATAATCTTTTTGCGATAATTTCATTTCCTTACATAACACATCGTATTTTACGGTAATCCCTAAATATTCTCGTATTTTTCCGAGATTTTTCATTTTAAATCGTTCAGACAGCATTTTCTTTACTTTTTCTATTATTTCTTTATTTTTACTGCAAATTAATAAGTCATCGACATATAAAAGCAAATAAACAGTATCTTCTTTTAATTTTAATGTATACAAGCAATAATCAATATTACTTCTAATAAATCCTAATTTTATTAGAAATTTATCTAGACATTCATACCAAGCCCTGGGACTTTCTTTTAAACCATATAATGCTTTTATTAATTTACACACTCTATCAGTTCCGTCTTCATATCCTTTAGGTTGATTAACATATACTTCAGACGTTACTTTTCCATTTAAAAATGCTGTCTCAACGTCCATTTGTTCTATATGCAAACCCACTTTACAACAATAAACTAATAAGATTTTTAGCGTTTGCATTTTTGCAACAGGAGCATATATATCATCTACTTCATCTCTTTGTTGAAACCTCTAACTACTAATCTAGCTTTATATGTACCATTCGATTTTTTATTATACACCCATTTTACATCAATGGCCCTTTTTTCTTTACTATCGACTAATTCCCAAGTTTTATTTAATTTAATACTATTCATTTCTTTATCCATTGCTTCTTGCACTTTTTACTCTCATTCGATTGAATCGCCTCCTCAAATGTAGCAGGAACATCAGTTTTGCAAAAATTCGCAACAATTTTATTTCTCATTCTATATTCATCATAATATTCAGGACTACTTCTAACTCTTTCTGATCTTCTAGGAATTTTTAGCTGATTTTCATGTTCATTAATTTTAATTTTATCTTTGATTGGGCTTTCAAAAACTTCATCATTTGATTCCTCGCTATCAAACTTACTCTCATTTTCATCTTCATCAGATTCATCGCTATTTAAACCGATACATTTTTCCTTTTCTTCTATAACTTCCACGTGTCTTGCTACTATAATTTTATTATTTATTAATATACGGTACCCATTTTCACTATACCCGACTAGAATTCCTTTTTCAGCTTTTTTATCCCATTTTGAAATTCTTTTCTGTTCTGGCTTTCTAACAAAGACTTTACTACCATAAATTTTTAAATGTGAAACATCAGGTCTTTTTCTGAAAAATATCTCATATGGTGTTTTATCTTCAATAGTATTCGTCAACGTTCGATTTTTCAAATAAGTTGCCGCTTGAACTATTTCTGGCCAATATACTTTACTTATCTGTGCTTCTTCTAATAAACAACGCGACATATCCATTATCGATCTATTAAACCTTTCTGCTACACCATTTAATTCATGAACATATACAGGACACGGAGAAATAACGATACCCTTACTTTTTGCATAATTAAAAACTTCATTATTTAAATATTCCTTTCCATTATCACATCTTAAATATTTTACTTTTTTTCCTGTTAAATTCTCACATTCATTTACATAATATTTAATGTACTCACACAGTTCTGCTTTAGATTTTATTGGGTATACTCTCGCAATCTTACTGTAATCGTCTATAAATGTAATAAAATATTTTTCTCCTCTAAAGCCTGTATTTTGAAAAGGCCCACAAACATCTGTATGTACAATCTCTAATAAATCTTTCGCTCGATATCTATTATTTTTAAACGGTATATTATGCATTTTATTTTCTATACACGTTTTACATTTCAAAAATTCGCCTTTTAATTCATTCGGTATTCCGTTTAATAATTGCTTATTACATATGGTATTCAAATATTTAAAGTTCACATGACCTAATAATCTATGCCATTTTTCTTTTAAGTTCATATTACTAATCTTTTTATTTGAATAATTTACTATCAAATTATTATTTTTAATTTTACTCTTCATGTGATATAGTCCGTTTTTCTTTTCTGCGACTGCCATTAAATTTTCATTTTTATCAAATATTTTTGCTAAATTTTTCTCCGAAACAATTCTACAATTATCAGTAATTTTGCTAAAACTAATTAAATTCAAATTCATATCTTTAACGTACAAAACGTCTTTCATATTAATTTCAAATTGCTTTCCAAAGGCATCAAAATAACTTACAATATTTCCTATCTTTGTCGCTTTTACCGTATTATTATCACCTAAATATACATTTACCGGACTTTTCAATATTTCAAAACTCTCGAAGTAACTATCATTATTTACAATGTGGTCTGTACTACCACTATCTAAAATCCAATCGATTTCGCTACACTGTTTATCTTTTACCTTACTATTATACGCAGTAGCTGTATTCCGCTCGACCTTGGCTATCCATGCGCCTGTGTTGTCGTCTCTGCTTGACTCGTTCCAGCGACTTGTGTTTTGATTGTTGCTTGCTTCTGCCTGGGAGTGATGTGCGCCTCTATAAGCACCTCTTCCCCTTGCTCCTCTATGACTACCTCTTCCTCTTGAACCTCTGTAGCCTCTTGTTGACCTCCAAGTCCAACTACTATTTGAAATTTGTCCTTCTGTTTGTTCTTGACTTTTACAGTCCTTCATCATATGTTCAAAATTTCCACATTTATAACATTGTCTTTGAATTTTATTCACTGCGAATACACTCGAATTTCTAATGGTTGTTTCGCCTTTATTACTTTTCAGTTCAGCCATTTTAATTTTATTCTTCACATATTCTGCCGTTTGATCTTCATCTTTCAATGTATCTATTAAGTCGCCTATATAGCTATACGACTCCGGCAATGTATTTAAGATATAATTCAATTTTTCTTTTTCTGTTAAAGTAGCACCAGCACTTTTCAAATCATTAACACATTTTTCAAAATCCAAGAAAAACGTTGCTGTATCACTATAATTTTTCAATCTTAATTTTTCCCGTTCATTTCGGCACACTATTTGCATTGCCGTAGATTCTCTTAAATACATCTGATCAAATTTCTTCATAATTCAATAAGCCGTTGTCTCATTACAAATCAACTCCATTTGTCTATCCGAAATAGAGCTGTATATATAGTTAATTGCTTTCAAATCAGCTTCATCCCATGACTCTTTATCACTTACTGTTTTTTTTCTTTTAATATTTTCTTCAAATTTTTTTATTTTCAAATACATTGTAATTCTTATTTTCCACATCTGGTAATTCTCTCCATCAAATACTGGTATTTTAAAATCACCGTAATTCGTCATTTTTGTATTTTCTTGATGTTCACTAGTCTAGATATTTTTTATTTTTTTTTTTTTTAATATAATCACTTCTCTTGATACTTTTATTACTTATTACAATTTCATCGACCATGCCCTGCTACCATGATAAGGTGGTGGAAAATAAATACACTATTAAGTATTTATTAAATGTAATTTAATATAATAAAATGTAAGACTAGATAATAATTATATTAAGCGTGATGCTACCACCGAGGACTCTATATAGTCTCTAACAACTCTCTTTCAAGCGAGCGCCTTGGAACTAGAGTTCCCTTTCCACTCTCTCTCACTCATACATCACGCGCTCACACGAACACCGCTGACTCGTGCACTAGCACAAATGTACTTATACTTAACAACTAAATATCCCTGCTTCTTGTTTATGGGATAGTAGAGACAGGGTAAATCACTACGTTAAGAAAGTATGGCCAACTAGAACACATTTTGAACCAGGATCGAGGAACATTATACGTACGCCATTGATTGACCCATCAAACTATCTGCTACCACCACTTCATATCAAACTTGGCCTCATGAAGCAGTTCGTCAAAGCTCTGGATAAAGATGGCGATTGTTTCCAGTATTTGGGAGAAAAGTATCCCGCAATAAGTGAAGCTAAATTAAAAGAAGGTATTTTTGATGGTCCTCAAATTCGTACTCTATTTGAAGACGAAACATTTATCACAAAAATAAACGACACAGAAAAAGCTGCATGGCAAAGTTTTAGAACTGTTCGTGAGAACTTTTTAGGAAATAAAAAGAGTGAGAACTATCAGGAACTAGTTGAACAAATATTGGAGAATTTCAAAAATTTGGGTTGCTTGATGAGTTATAAAATGCATTTCTTACATTCCCATCTTGATTACTTCCCTCTTAATCTAGGAGATGTCAGTGAAGAACAGGGAGAACGATTTCATCAAGATATAAGTGTAATAGGGAATCGATACCAAGGAAGATGGAATGTCAACATGATGGCAGATTTTTGCTGGACACTGAAGAGAGACATTAAAACAAATAACAAAAAGAGAAAAAGAAACCCATTTGCATAGGTCATTTGAGAGTTACTAAGCTAGTGGAAAAAAAGCAAAATAAGAAAAAAATATAAACGAAAGCAACATTTCTCTATACACAAGGAAGATATGACTGATTCCGGATTTGGATTCCGCGACCAAAAAAATATGAATATATAGCATTTTAATTTTTTTAACCGTTACTTCCCAATTTGACCTCGAACTGACCCTGAACCTGACGTTATCGGGTAAAACTGACCCCGGATTCGGATTCAGCGACCGAAAAAACATAAATGTATGGCATTTTTATTACTTTTAATCATTTCTTCTCAGTTTGACGTTGAACTGCCCTTGAACCTGACGATATGGGGCCAAACTGATTCCGGATTTGGATTCAGAGACCAAAAAAATATAAATGTATGGCAATTTTAATTCTTTTAATCATTTCTTCTCAGTTTGACCTTGAACTGACCTTGAACCTGACGTGATGGGGCCTAACTGACCTTATATTCGAATTCAGCGACCCGAAAAACATCAAGATAGATAGGTCTGAATTCTCGCTCAGACAACTTTTTTTATTTTGTGTGCCGGTGTAATCCAATTCATTAATCTAGCATATTTAGCATGCCTTAACAGCTAAAAATTTAGATTGTACTCCTACTAACTCTATAAGAAATCATGTCTCATTACTCAAGAATTATGCTTATATGTCTAGCACAAGCTCTTATTCAATTGATTTAGGAAATCCAACTACTGTCAAACTAGTTTTACCTATTTATTAGAGAAAGTTATCCTCTAATTGTCGCCATACATTTAAATCAATTGTACGAAGTCAAGCTGCTATTTTTGATCGTATTAATCAATTCGCTTGCCCATTATTTGAGAAAATTATCTTATTTATTAATCTAGCATATTAAGTATACCATAAAAGCTGAAAATTTAGATTGTGCTCCTAATAAATCTGTAAAAAATCATGTCCAGATCCTTAGGAATCATACTTATAAGTTTAGCAGAAGCGTTTGTTTAATTTATTTATACTAACCTAACTAATGGAAAACTAGTTTTACCTATTTATTAGCGAAAGTTATACTCTAATTGTCGCCATACATTCACTAACAATTGTACGCAGTCAAGCTGGGATTTTTAATCGTATTAATCAATTCGCTTGCCTATTATTTGAGAAAATTATCTTATTTATTAATCTTACATATTTAGTATTCCTTAACAGCTAAAAATTAAGATTGTACTTTTTCTAAATCTATAAGAAATCATGTCTAGAACCTTGATAATCATGCGCATATGTTTAGCACAAGCTTCTGTTCAATTTATTTAGGAAATCCAACTACTGTCAAACTAGTTTTACCTATTTATTAGCGAAAGTTATCCTCTAATAGTCGCCATACATTTAAAACAATTGTACGAAGTTAAGCTGGTATTTTTAATCGTATTAGTCAATTCGCGTGCCCATTATTTGAGAAAATTATCTTATTTATTAATCTAGCATATTTAGTATTCCTTAACAGCTAAAAATTAAGATTGTACTTTTTCTAAATCTATAAGAAATCATGCCTAGAACCTTGATAATCATGCGCATATGTTTAGCACAAGCTTCTGTTCAATTTATTTAGGAAATCCAACTACTGACAAACTAGTTTTACCTATTTATTAGAGAAAGTTATCCTCTAATTGTTGCCATTCATTTACAAACAATTGTACGAAATCAAGCTGGTATTTTTAATCGTATTATTCAATTCGGTTGCCCATTATTTGAGAAGATGGTATTAGCGAAAGTTATTTCGCTAGTAAATTTTTTAATCTAGTTCATTTAGTATGCCTCAAAAGCTAAAAATTAACAGCTGAAAATTTAGATTGTGCTCCTACTAAATCTATAAAATATCATGTCTAGATCCTTAGAAATCATACTTATAAGTTTAGAACAAGCGTTTGTTTAATTTATTTATACTAACCTAACTAATGGAAAACTAGTTTTACCTATTTATTAGCGAAAGTTATCCTCTAATTGTCGCCATACATTTACTAACAATTGTACGCAGTCAAGCTGGGATTTGTAATCGTATTATTCAATTCGCGTGCCCATTATATGAGAAAATGATCCTATTTTTTAATCTAGTTCATTTAGAATGCCTCAAAAGCTAAAAATTTAGATTGTACTCCTACTAACTCTATAAGAAATCATGTCTCATTACTCAAGAATTATGCTTATATGTCTAGCACAAGCTCTCATTCAATTGATTTAGGAAATCCAACTACTGTCAAACTAGTTTTACCTATTTATTAGAGAAAGTTATCCTCTAATTGTCGCCATACATTTAAATCAATTGTACGAAGTCAAGCTGCTATTTTTGATCGTATTAATCAATTCGCTTGCCCATTATTTGAGAAAATTATCTTATTTATTAATCTAGCATATTAAGTATACCATAAAAGCTGAAAATTTAGATTGTGCTCCTAATAAATCTGTAAAAAATCATGTCCAGATCCTTAGGAATCATACTTATAAGTTTAGCACAAGCTTTTGTTTAATTTACTTAGAATAACCTAACTACTGAAAAACTAGTTTTACCTATTTATTAGAGAAAGTTATCCTCCAATCGTCGCCATACATTTACAAACAATTGTACGAAGTCAAGCTGGCATTTTTAATCGTATTATTCAATTCGCGTGCCCATTATTTGAGAAAATTATCTTATTTATTAATCTAGCATATTTAGTATTCCTTAACAGCTAAAAATTAAGATTGTACTTTTTCTAAATCTATAAGAAATCATGCCTAGAACCTTGATAATCATGCGCATATGTTTAGCACAAGCTTCTGTTCAATTTATTTAGGAAATCCAACTACTGTCAAACTAGTTTTACCTATTTATTAGAGAAAGTTATCCTCTAATTGTTGCCATTCATTTACAAACAATTGTACGAAATCAAGCTGGTATTTTTAATCGTATTATTCAATTCGGTTGCCCATTATTTGAGAAGATGGTATTAGCGAAAGTTATTTCGCTAGTAAATTTTTTAATCTAGTTCATTTAGTATGCCTCAAAAGCTAAAAATTAACAGCTGAAAATTTAGATTGTGCTCCTACTAAATCTATAAAATATCATGTCTAGATCCTTAGAAATCATACTTATAAGTTTAGAACAAGCGTTTGTTTAATTTATTTATACTAACCTAACTAATGGAAAACTAGTTTTACCTATTTATTAGCGAAAGTTATCCTCTAATTGTCGCCATACATTTACTAACAATTGTACGCAGTCAAGCTGGGATTTGTAATCGTATTATTCAATTCGCGTGCCCATTATATGAGAAAATGATCCTATTTTTTAATCTAGTTCATTTAGAATGCCTCAAAAGCTAAAAATTTAGATTGTACTCCTACTAACTCTATAAGAAATCATGTCTCATTACTCAAGAATTATGCTTATATGTCTAGCACAAGCTCTCATTCAATTGATTTAGGAAATCCAACTACTGTCAAACTAGTTTTACCTATTTATTAGAGAAAGTTATCCTCTAATTGTCGCCATACATTTAAATCAATTGTACGAAGTCAAGCTGCTATTTTTGATCGTATTAATCAATTCGCTTGCCCATTATTTGAGAAAATTATCTTATTTATTAATCTAGCATATTAAGTATACCATAAAAGCTGAAAATTTAGATTGTGCTCCTAATAAATCTGTAAAAAATCATGTCCAGATCCTTAGGAATCATACTTATAAGTTTAGCACAAGCGTTTGTTTAATTTATTTATACTAACCTAACTAATGGAAAACTAGTTTTACCTATTTATTAGCGAAAGTTATACTCTAATTGTCGCCATACATTCACTAACAATTGTACGCAGTCAAGCTGGGATTTTTAATCGTATTAATCAATTCGCTTGCCTATTATTTGAGAAAATTATCTTATTTATTAATCTAGCATATTTAGTATGCCTTAACAGCTGAAAATTTAGATTGTGCTCCTACTAAATCTGTAAAATATCATGTCTAGATCCTTAGGAATCATACTTATAAGTTTAGCAGAAGCGTTTGTGTAATTTATTTATACTAACCTAACTAATGGAAAACTAGTTTTACCTATTTATTAGCGAAAGTTATCATCTAATTGTTGCCATACATTTACAAATAATTGTACGAAGTCAAGCTGTTATTTCTAATCGTATTATTCAATTCCCTTGCCCATTAGGTGAGAAAATAATCTTGTTTATTAATCTTACATATTTAGTATTCCTTAACAGCTAAAAATTAAGATTGTACTTTTTCTAAATCTATAAGAAATCATGTCTAGAACCTTGATAATCATGCGCATATGTTTAGCACAAGCTTCTGTTCAATTTATTTAGGAAATCTAACTACTGTCAAACTAGTTTTACCTATTTATTAGAGAAAGTTATCCTCTAATAGTCGCCATACATTTAAAACAATTGTACGAAGTTAAGCTGGTATTTTTAATCGTATTATTCAATTCGCGTGCCCATTATTTGAGAAAATTATCTTATTTATTAATCTAGCATATTTAGTATTCCTTAACAGCTAAAAATTAAGATTGTACTTTTTCTAAATCTATAAGAAATCATGCCTAGAACCTTGATAATCATGCGCATATGTTTAGCACAAGCTTCTGTTCAATTTATTTAGGAAATCCAACTACTGTCAAACTAGTTTTACCTATTTATTAGAGAAAGTTATCCTCTAATTGTTGCCATTCATTTACAAACAATTGTACGAAATCAAGCTGGTATTTTTAATCGTATTATTCAATTCGGTTGCCCATTATTTGAGAAGATGGTCTTAGCGAAAGTTATTTCGCTAGTAAATTTTTTAATCTAGTTCATTTAGTATGCCTCAAAAGCTAAAAATTTAGATTGTGCTCCTACTAAATCTATAAAAAATCATGTCCAAATCCTTAGCAATCATACTTATAAGTTTAGCAGAAGCGTTTGTGTATTTTATTTATACTAACCTTACTACTGTCAAACTAGTTTTACCTATTTATTAGAGAAAGTTATCTTCTAATTGTTGCCATACATTTACAAACAATTGTACGAAGTCAAGCTGTTATTTCTAATCGTATTATTCAATTCCCTTGCCCATTAGGTGAGAAAATAATCTTGTTTATTAATCTTACATATTTCGTATGCCGTAACAGCTGAAAATTTAGATTGTACTTTTTCTAAATCTATAAGCAATCATGTCTAGAACCTTGATAATCATGCGCATATGTTTAGCACAAGCTCCTGTTCACTTTATTTAGGAAATCCAACTACTGTGAAAATAGTTTTACCTATTTATTATAGAAAGTTATCCTCTAATTGTTGCCATTCATTTACAAACAATTGTACGAAATCAAGCTGGTATTTTTAATCGTATTATTCAATTCGGTTGCCCATTATTTGAGAAGATGGTCTTATTTATTAATCTAGCATATTTAGCATGCTCAAAAGCTAAAAATTTAGATTGTACTCCTGTATTGTACGAAGCAAAGCTGTTATTTCTAATCGTATTATTCAATTCCCTTGCCCATTTTTTGAGAAAATGATCTTATTTATTAATCTAGCATATTTAGTATGCCTTAACAGCTGAAAATTTAGATTGTGCTCCTACTAAATCTATAAAATATCATGTCTAGATCCTTAGGAATCATACTTATAAGTTTAGCACAAGCGTTTGTTTAATTTATTTATACTAACCTAACTAATGGAAAACTAGTTTTACCTATTTATTAGCGAAAGTTATCCTCTAATAGTCGCCATACATTTAAAACAATTGTACGAAGTCAAGCTGGTATTTTTAATCGTATTATTCAATTCGCGTGCCCATTATATGAGAAAATGATCGTATTTTTTAATCTAGTTCATTTAGTATGCCTCAAAAGCTAAAAATTTAGATTGTGCTCCTACTAAATCTATAAAATATCAAGTCTCGATCATTAGGAATCGTACTTAGAAGTATAGCAGAAGCGTTTGTGTAATTTATTTATACTAACCTAACTAATGGAAAACTAGTTTTACCTATTTATTACCGAAAGTTATCCTCTAATTGTCGCCATACATTTACTAACAATTGTACGAAGTCTAGCTCGTATTTTTAAACGTATTATTCAATTCGCGTGCCCATTATATGAGAAAATGATCCTATTTTTTAATCTAGTTCATTTAGTATGCCTCAAAAGCTATAAATTTAGATTGTACTCCTACTAAATCTATAAAAAATCATGTCCAGATCCTTAGGAATCATACTTATAAGTTTAGCAGAAGCGTTTGTGTAATTTATTTATACTAACCTAACTAATGGAAAACTAATTTTACCTATTTATTAGCGAAAGTTATCATCTAATAGTCGCCATACATTTAAAACAATTGTACGAAATCAAGCTGGTATTTTTAATCGTATTATTCAATTCGGTTGCCCATTATTTGAGAAAATGATCTTATTTATTAATCTAGCATATTTAGTATGCCTTAACAGATGAAAATTTAGATTGTGCTCCTACTAAATCTATAAAATATCATGTCTAGATCCTTAGGAATCATACTTATAAGTTTAGCACAAGCGTTTGTTTAATTTATTTATACTAACCTAACTAATGGAAAACTAGTTTTACCTATATATTAGCGAAAGTTATCCTCTCATTGTCGCCATACATTTACTAACAATTGTACGCAGTCAAGTTGGCATTTTTAATCGTATTATTCAATTCGCGTGCCCATTATATGAGAAAATGATCCTATTTTTTAATCTAGTTCATTTAGTATGCTTCAAAAGCTATAAATTTAGATTGTACTCCTACTAAATCTATAAGAAATCATGTCCAGATCCTTAGCAATCATACTTATAAGTTTAGCAGAAGCGTTTGTGTAATTTATTTATACTAACCTTACTACTGTCAAAGTAGTTTTACCTATTTATTAGAGAAAGTTATCTTCTAATTGTTGCCATACATTTACAAACAATTGTACGAAGTCAAGCTGGTATTTTTAATCGTATTATTCAATTCGCGTGCCCATTATTTGAGAAAATGATCTTATTTATTAATCTAGCATTTTTAGTATGCCTTAACAGCTGAAAATTTAGATTGTGCTCCTACTAAATCTATAAAATATCATGTCCAGATCCTTAGGAATCATACTTATAAGTTTAGCAGAAGCGTTTGTGTAATTTATTTATACTAACCTAACTAATGGGAAACTAGTTTTACCTATTTATTAGCGAAAGTTATCCTCTAATTGTCGCCATACATTTACTAACAATTGTACGCAGTCAAGCTGGGATTTTTAATCGTATTATTCAATTCGCTTGCCCATTATTTGAGAAAATTATCTTATTTATTAATCTAGCATATTTAGTATGCCTTAACAGCTGATAATTAGGATTGTCCTCCTACTAAACCTATAAAATATCATGTCTAGATCCTTAGGAATCGTACTTATAAGTTTAGCACAAGCATTTGTTTAATTTATTTATACTAACCTAACTAATGGAAAACTAGTTTTACCTATTTATTAGCAAAAGTTATCCTCTAATAGTCGCCATACATTTAAAACAATTGTACGAAGTCAAGCTGGTATTTTTAATCGTATTATTCAATTCGCGTGCCCATTATTTGAGAAAATGATCTTATTTATTAATCTAGCATTTTTAGTGTGCCTTAACAGCTGAAAATTTAGATTGTGCTCCTACTAAATCTATAAAATATCATGTCCAGATCGTTAGGAATCATACTTAGAAGTATAGCAGAAGCGTTTGTGTAATTTATTTATACTAACCTAACTAATGGAAAACTAGTTTTACCTATTTATTACCGAAAGTTATCCTCTAATTGTCGCCATACATTTACTAACAATTGTACGAAGTCTAGCTCGTATTTTTAAACGTATTATTCAATTTGCGTGCCCATTATATGAGAAAATGATCCTATTTTTTAATCTAGTTCATTTAGTATGCCTCAAAAGCTAAAAATTTAGATTGTGCTCCTACTAAATCTATAAAATATCAAGTCTCGATCCTTAGGAATCGTACTTAAAAGTTTAGCAGAAGCGTTTGTTTAATTTATTTATACTAACCTAACTAATGGAAAACTAGTTTTACCTATTTATTACCGAAAGTTATCCTCTAATTGTCGCCATACATTTACAAACAATTGTACGAAGTCAAGCTGTTATTTCTAATCGTATTATTCAATTCCCTTGCCCATTAGGTGAGAAAATAATCTTGTTTATTAATCTTACATATTTCGTATGCCGTAACAGCTGAAAATTTAGATTGTACTTTTTCTAAATCTATAAGCAATCATGTCTAGAACCTTGATAATCATGCGCATATGTTTAGCACAAGCTCCTGTTCACTTTATTTAGGAAATCCAACTACTGTGAAAATAGTTTTACCTATTTATTAGAGAAAGTTATCCTCTAATTGTTGCCATTCATTTACAAACAATTGTACGAAATCAAGCTGGTATTTTTAATCGTATTATTCAATTCGGTTGCCCATTATTTGAGAAGATGGTCTTATTTATTAATCTAGCATATTTAGCATGCACAAAAGCTAAAAATTTAGATTGTACTCCTGTATTGTACGAAGCAAAGCTGTTATTTCTAATCGTATTATTCAATTCCCTTGCCCATTTTTTGAGAAAATGATCTTATTTATTAATCTAGCATATTTAGTATGCCTTAACAGCTGAAAATTTAGATTGTGCTCCTACTAAATCTATAAAATATCATGTCTAGATCCTTAGGAATCATACTTATAAGTTTAGCACAAGCGTTTGTTTAATTTATTTATACTAACCTAACTAATGGAAAACTAGTTTTACCTATTTATTAGCGAAAGTTATCCTCTAATAGTCGCCATACATTTAAAACAATTGTACGAAGTCAAGCTGGTATTTTTAATCGTATTATTCAATTCGGTTGCCCATTATTTGAGAAAATGATCTTATTTATTAATCTAGCATATTTAGTATGCCTCAAAAGCTAAAAATTTAGATTGTGCTCCTACTAAATCTATAAAATATCAAGTCTCGATCCTTAGGAATCGTACTTAAAAGTTTAGCAGAAGCGTTTGTTTAATTTATTTATACTAACCTAACTAATGGAAAACTAGTTTTACCTATTTATTACCGAAAGTTATCCTCTAATTGTCGCCATACATTTACTAACAATTGTACGAAGTCTAGCTCGTATTTTTAAACGTATTATTCAATTCGCGTGCCCATTATATGAGAAAATGATCCTATTTTTTAATCTAGTTCATTTAGTATGCCTCAAAAGCTATAAATTTAGATTGTACTCCTACTAAATCTATAAAAAATCATGTCCAGATCCTTAGGAATCATAATTATAAGTTTAGCAGAAGCGTTTGTGTAATTTATTTATACTAACCTAACTAATGGAAAACTAATTTTACCTATTTATTAGCGAAAGTTATCATCTAATAGTCGCCATACATTTAAAACAATTGTACGAAATCAAGCTGGTATTTTTAATCGTATTATTCAATTGGGTTGCCCATTATTTGAGAAAATGATCTTATTTATTAATCTAGCATATTTAGTATGCCTTAACAGATGAAAATTTAGATTGTGCTCCTACTAAATCTATAAAATATCATGTCTAGATCCTTAGGAATCGTACTTAAAAGTTTAGCAGAAGCGTTTGTTTAATTTATTTATACTAACCTAACTAATGGAAAACTAGTTTTACCTATATATTAGCGAAAGTTATCCTCTCATTGTCGCCATACATTTACTAACAATTGTACGCAGTCAAGCTGGGATTTTTAATCGTATTATTCAATTCGCGTGCCCATTATATGAGAAAATGATCCTATTTTTTAATCTAGTTCATTTAGTATGCCTCAAAAGCTATAAATTTAGATTGTACTCCTACTAAATCTATAAGAAATCATGTCCAGATCCGTAGCAATCATACTTATAAGTTTAGCAGAAGCGTTTGTGTAATTTATTTATACTAACCTTACTACTGTCAAAGTAGTTTTACCTATTTATTAGAGAAAGTTATCTTCTAATTGTTGCCATACATTTACAAACAATTGTACGAAGTCAAGCTGGTATTTTTAATCGTATTATTCAATTCGCTTGCCCATTATTTGAGAAGATGGTCTTATATATTAATCTAGATTATTTAGTATGCCTTAACAGCTGATAATTTAGATTGTACTCCTACTAAATCTATAAGAAATCATGTCCAGATCCTTAGCAATCATACTTATAAGTTTAACAGAAGCGTTTGTGTAATTTATTTATACTAACCTTACTACTGTCAAACTAGTTTTACCTATTTATTAGAGAAAGTTATCTTCTAATTGTTGCCATACATTTACAAACAATTGCACGAAGTCAAGCTGTTATTTCTAATCGTATTATTCAATTCCCTTGCCCATTAGGTGAGAAAATAATCTTGTTTATTAATCTTACATATTTCGTATGCCGTAACAGCTGAAAATTTAGATAGTACTTTTTCTAAATCTATAAGCAATCATGTCTAGAACCTTGATAATCATGCGCATATGTTTAGCACAAGCTCCTGTTCAATTTATTTAGGAAATCCAACTACTGTGAAAATAGTTTTACCTATTTATTAGAGAAAGTTATCCTCTAATTGTTGCCATTCATTTACAAACAATTGTACGAAATCAAGCTGGTATTTTTAATCGTATTATTCAATTCGGTTGCCCATTATTTGAGAAGATGGTCTTAGCGAAAGTTATTTCGCAAGTAAATTTTTTAATCTAGTTCATTTAGTATGCCTCAAAAGCTAAAAATTTAGATTGTACTCATACTAAATCTATAAAAAATCATGTCCAGATCCTTAGGAATCATACTTATAAGTTTAGCAGAAGCGTTTGTGTAATTTATTTATACTAACCTAACTAATGGGAAACTAGTTTTACCTATTTATTAGCGAAAGTTATCCTCTAATTGTCGCCATACATTTACTAACAATTGTACGCAGTCAAGCTGGGATTTTTAATCGTATTATTCAATTCGCTTGCCCATTATTTGAGATAATTATCTTATTTATTAATCTAGCATATTTAGTATGCCTTAACAGCTGATAATTTAGATTGTGCTCCTACTAACCTATAAAATATCATGTCTAGATCCTTAGGAATCGTACTTATAAGTTTAGCACAAGCATTTGTTTAATTTATTTATACTAACCTAACTAATGGAAAACTAGTTTTACCTATTTATTAGCGAAAGTTATCCTCTAATAGTCGCCATACATTTAAAACAATTGTACGAAGTCAAGCTGGTATTTTTAATCGTATTAGTCAATTCGCGTGCCCATTATTTGAGAAAATGATCTTATTTATTAATCTAGCATTTTTAGTATGCCTTAACAGCTGAAAATTTAGATTGTGCTCCTACTAAATCTATAAAATATCATGTCCAGATCGTGAGGAATCATACTTAGAAGTATAGCAGAAGCGTTTGTGTAATTTATTTATACTAACCTAACTACTGTCAAACTAGTTTTACCTATTTATTAGAGAAAGTTATCCTCTAATTGTCGCCATACATTTACTAACAATTGTACGAAGTCTAGCACGTAATTTTAAACGTATTATTCAATTTGCGTGCCCATTATATGAGAAAATGATCCTATTTTTTAATCTAGTTCATTTAGTATGCCTCAAAAGCTAAAAATTTAGATTGTGCTCCTACTAAATCTATAAAAAATCATGTCCAGATCCTTAGCAATCATACTTATAAGTTTAGCAGAAGCGTTTGTGTAATTTATTTATTCTAACCTTACTACTGTCAAACTGGTTTTACCTATTTATTCGAGAAATTTATCCTCTAATTGTTGCCATTCATTTACAAACAATTGTACGAAATCAAGCTGGTATTTTTAATCGTATTATTCAATTCGGTTGCCCATTATTGGAGAAGATGGTCTTAGCGAAAGTTAGTTCGCTAGTAAATTTTTTAATCTAGTTCATTTAGTATGCCTCAAAAGCTAAAAATTTAGATTGTGCTCCTACTAAATCTATAAGAAATCATGTCCAGATCCTTAGCAATCATACTTATAAGTTTAGCAGAAGCGTTTGTGTAATTTATTTATACTAACCTTACTACTGTCAAACTAGTTTTACCTATTTATTAGAGAAAGTTATCTTCTAATTGTTGCCATACATTTACAAACAATTGTACGAAGTCAAGCTGTTATTTCTAATCGTATTATTCAATTCCCTTGCCCATTAGGTGAGAAAATAATCTTCTTTATTAATCTTACATATTTCGTATGCCGTAACAGCTGAAAATTTAGATTGTACTTTTTCTAAATCTATAAGCAATCATGTCTAGAACCTTGATAATCATGCGCATATGTTTAGCACAAGCTTCTGTTCAATTTATTTAGGAAATCCAACTACTGTGAAAATAGTTTTATCTATTTATTAGAGAAAGTTATCCTCTAATTGTTGCCATTCATTTACAAACAATTGTACGAAATCAAGCTGGTATTTTTAATCGTATTATTCAATTCGGTTGCCCATTATTTGAGAAGATGGTCTTATTTATTAATCTAGCATATTTAGCATGCTCAAAAGCTAAAAATTTAGATTGTACTCCTGTATTGTACGAAGCAAAGCTGTTATTTCTAATCGTATTATTCAATTCCCTTGCCCATTTTTTGAGAAAATGATCTTATTTATTAATCTAGCATATTTAGTATGCCTTAACAGCTGATAATTAGGATTGTCCTCCTACTAAACCTATAAAATATCATGTCTAGATCCTTAGGAATCGTACTTATAAGTTTAGCACAAGCATTTGTTTAATTTATTTATACTAACCTAACTAATGGAAAACTAATTTTACCTATTTATTAGCGAAAGTTATCATCTAATAGTCGCCATACATTTACAAACAATTGTACGAAATCAAGCTGGTATTTTTAATCGTATTATTCAATTCGGTTGCCCATTATTGGAGAAGATGGTCTTATTTATTAATCTAGCATATTTAGCATGCTCAAAAGCTAAAAATTTAGATTGTACTCCTGTATTGTACGAAGCAAAGCTGTTATTTCTAATCGTATTATTCAATTCCCTTGCCCATTTTTTGAGAAAATCATCTTATTTATTAATCTAGCATATTTTGTATGCTTTAACAGCTAAAAATTTAGATTGTACTCCTACTAAATCTATAAGAAATCATGTCTAGATCCTTAGGAATCGTACTTATAAGTTTAGCACAAGCATTTGTTTAATTTATTTATACTAACCTAACTAATGGAAAACTAGTTTTACCTATTTATTAGCGAAAGTTATCCTCTAATAGTCGCCATACATTTAAAACAATTGTACGAAGTCAAGCTGGTATTTTTAATCGTATTATTCAATTCGCGTGCCCATTATTTGACAAAATGATCTTATTTATTAATCTAGCATTTTTAGTGTGCCTTAACAGCTGAAAATTTAGATTGTGCTCCTACTAAATCTATAAAATATCATGTCCAGATCGTTAGGAATCATACTTAAAAGTTTAGCAGAAGCGTTTGTTTAATTTATTTATACTAACCTAACTAATGGAAAACTAGTTTTACCTATTTATTACCGAAAGTTATCCTCTAATTGTCGCCATACATTTACTAACAATTGTACGAAGTCTAGCTCGTATTTTTAAACGTATTATTCAATTCGCGTGCCCATTATATGAGAAAATGATCCTATTTTTTAATCTAGTTCATTTAGTATGCCTCAAAAGCTATAAATTTAGATTGTACTCCTACTAAATCTATAAAAAATCATGTCCAGATCCTTAGGAATCATACTTATAAGTTTAGCAGAAGCGTTTGTGTAATTTATTTATACTAACCTAACTAATGGAAAACTAATTTTACCTATTTATTAGCGAAAGTTATCATCTAATAGTCGCCATACATTTAAAACAATTGTACGAAATCAAGCTGGTATTTTTAATCGTATTATTCAATTCGGTTGCCCATTATTTGAGAAAATGATCTTATTTATTAATCTAGCATATTTAGTATGCCTTAACAGATGAAAATTTAGATTGTGCTCCTACTAAATCTATAAAATATCATGTCTAGATCCTTAGGAATCATACTTATAAGTTTAGCACAAGCGTTTGTTTAATTTATTTATACTAACCTAACTAATGGAAAACTAGTTTTACCTATATATTAGCGAAAGTTATCCTCTCATTGTCGCCATACATTTACTAACAATTGTACGCAGTCAAGCTGGGATTTTTAATCGTATTATTCAATTCGCGTGCCCATTATATGAGAATATGATCCTATTTTTTAATCTAGTTCATTTAGTATGCCTCAAAAGCTATAAATTTAGATTGTACTCCTACTAAATCTATAAGAAATCATGTCCAGATCCTTAGCAATCATACTTATAAGTTTAGCAGAAGCGTTTGTGTAATTTATTTATACTAACCTTACTACTGTCAAAGTAGTTTTACCTATTTATTAGAGAAAGTTATCTTCTAATTGTTGCCATACATTTACAAACAATTGTACGAAGTCAAGCTGGTATTTTTAATCGTATTATTCAATTCGCTTGCCCATTATTTGAGAAGATGGTCTTATATATTAATCTAGATTATTTAGTATGCCTTAACAGCTGATAATTTAGATTGTACTCCTACTAAATCTATAAGAAATCATGTCCAGATCCTTAGCAATCATACTTATAAGTTTAACAGAAGCGTTTGTGTAATTTATTTATACTAACCTTACTACTGTCAAACTAGTTTTACCTATTTATTAGAGAAAGTTATCTTCTAATTGTTGCCATACATTTACAAACAATTGCACGAAGTCAAGCTGTTATTTCTAATCGTATTATTCAATTCCCTTGCCCATTAGGTGAGAAAATAATCTTGTTTATTAATCTTACATATTTCGTATGCCGTAACAGCTGAAAATTTAGATAGTACTTTTTCTAAATCTATAAGCAATCATGTCTAGAACCTTGATAATCATGCGCATATGTTTAGCACAAGCTCCTGTTCAATTTATTTAGGAAATCCAACTACTGTGAAAATAGTTTTACCTATTTATTAGAGAAAGTTATCCTCTAATTGTTGCCATTCATTTACAAACAATTGTACGAAATCAAGCTGGTATTTTTAATCGTATTATTCAATTCGGTTGCCCATTATTTGAGAAGATGGTCTTAGCGAAAGTTATTTCGCAAGTAAATTTTTTAATCTAGTTCATTTAGTATGCCTCAAAAGCTAAAAATTTAGATTGTACTCATACTAAATCTATAAAAAATCATGTCCAGATCCTTAGGAATCATACTTATAAGTTTAGCACAAGCGTTTGTTTAATTTATTTATACTAACCTAACTAATGGGAAACTAGTTTTACCTATTTATTAGCGAAAGTTATCCTCTAATTGTCGCCATACATTTACTAACAATTGTACGCAGTCAAGCTGGGATTTTTAATCGTATTATTCAATTCGCTTGCCCATTATTTGAGATAATTATCTTATTTATTAATCTAGCATATTTAGTATGCCTTAACAGCTGATAATTTAGATTGTGCTCCTACTAAACCTATAAAATATCATGTCTAGATCCTTAGGAATCGTACTTATAAGTTTAGCACAAGCATTTTTTTAATTTATTTATACTAACCTAACTAATGGAAAACTAGTTTTACCTATTTATTAGCGAAAGTTATCCTCTAATAGTCGCCATACATTTAAAACAATTGTACGAAGTCAAGCTGGTATTTTTAATCGTATTAGTCAATTCGCGTGCCCATTATTTGAGAAAATGATCTTATTTATTAATCTAGCATTTTTAGTATGCCTTAACAGCTGAAAATTTAGATTGTGCTCCTACTAAATCTATAAAATATCATGTCCAGATCGTGAGGAATCATACTTAGAAGTATAGCAGAAGCGTTTGTGTAATTTATTTATACTAACCTAACTACTGTCAAACTAGTTTTACCTATTTATTAGAGAAAGTTATCCTCTAATTGTCGCCATACATTTACTAACAATTGTACGAAGTCTAGCACGTAATTTTAAACGTATTATTCAATTTGCGTGCCCATTATATGAGAAAATGATCCTATTTTTTAATCTAGTTCATTTAGTATGCCTCAAAAGCTAAAAATTTAGATTGTGCTCATACTAAATCTATAAAAAATCATGTCCAGATCCTTAGCAATCATACTTATAAGTTTAGCAGAAGCGTTTGTGTAATTTATTTATTCTAACCTTACTACTGTCAAACTGGTTTTACCTATTTATTAGAGAAAGTTATCCTCTAATTGTTGCCATTCATTTACAAACAATTGTACGAAATCAAGCTGGTATTTTTAATCGTATTATTCAATTCGGTTGCCCATTATTGGAGAAGATGGTCTTAGCGAAAGTTAGTTCGCTAGTAAATTTTTTAATCTAGTTCATTTAGTATGCCTCAAAAGCTAAAAATTTAGATTGTGCTCCTACTAAATCTATAAGAAATCATGTCCAGATCCTTAGCAATCATACTTATAAGTTTAGCAGAAGCGTTTGTGTAATTTATTTATACTAACCTTACTACTGTCAAACTAGTTTTACCTATTTATTAGAGAAAGTTATCTTCTAATTGTTGCCATACATTTACAAACAATTGTACGAAGTCAAGCTGTTATTTCTAATCGTATTATTCAATTCCCTTGCCTATTAGGTGAGAAAATAATCTTCTTTATTAATCTTACATATTTCGTATGCCGTAACAGCTGAAAATTTAGATTGTACTTTTTCTAAATCTATAAGCAATCATGTCTAGAACCTTGATAATCATGCGCATATGTTTAGCACAAGCTTCTGTTCAATTTATTTAGGAAATCCAACTACTGTGAAAATAGTTTTATCTATTTATTAGAGAAAGTTATCCTCTAATTGTTGCCATTCATTTACAAACAATTGTACGAAATCAAGCTGGTATTTTTAATCGTATTATTCAATTCGGTTGCCCATTATTTGAGAAGATGGTCTTATTTATTAATCTAGCATATTTAGCATGCTCAAAAGCTAAAAATTTAGATTGTACTCCTGTATTGTACGAAGCAAAGCTGTTATTTCTAATCGTATTATTCAATTCCCTTGCCCATTTTTTGAGAAAATGATCTTATTTATTAATCTAGCATATTTAGTATGCCTTAACAGCTGATAATTAGGATTGTCCTCCTACTAAACCTATAAAATATCATGTCTAGATCCTTAGGAATCGTACTTATAAGTTTAGCACAAGCATTTGTTTAATTTATTTATACTAACCTAACTAATGGAAAACTAGTTTTACCTATTTATTAGCGAAAGTTATCCTCTAATAGTCGCCATACATTTACTAACAATTGTACGAAGTCTAGCTCGTATTTTTAAACGTATTATTCAATTCGCGTGCCCATTATATGAGAAAATGATCTTATTTTTTAATCTAGTTCATTTAGTATGCCTCAAAAGCTATAAATTTAGATTGTACTCCTACTAAATCTATAAAAAATCATGTCCAGATCCTTAGGAATCATACTTATAAGTTTAGCAGAAGCGTTTGTGTAATTTATTTATACTAACCTAACTAATGGAAAACTAATTTTACCTATTTATTAGCGAAAGTTATCATCTAATAGTCGCCATACATTTACAAACAATTGTACGAAATCAAGCTGGTATTTTTAATCGTATTATTCAATTCGGTTGCCCATTATTGGAGAAGATGGTCTTATTTATTAATCTAGCATATTTAGCATGCTCAAAAGCTAAAAATTTAGATTGTACTCCTGTATTGTACGAAGCAAAGCTGTTATTTCTAATCGTATTATTCAATTCCCTTGCCCATTTTTTGAGAAAATGATCTTATTTATTAATCTAGCATATTTTGTATGCTTTAACAGCTAAAAATTTAGATTGTACTCCTACTAAATCTATAAGAAATCATGTCTAGATCCTTAGGAATCGTACTTATAAGTTTAGCACAAGCATTTGTTTAATTTATTTATACTAACCTAACTAATGGAAAACTAGTTTTACCTATTTATTAGCGAAAGTTATCCTCTAATAGTCGCCATACATTTAAAACAATTGTACGAAGTCAAGCTGGTATTTTTAATCGTATTATTCAATTCGCGTGCCCATTATTTGACAAAATGATCTTATTTATTAATCTAGCATTTTTAGTGTGCCTTAAAAGCTGAAAATTTAGATTGTGCTCCTACTAAATCTATAAAATATCATGTCCAGATCGTTAGGAATCATACTTAAAAGTTTAGCAGAAGCGTTTGTTTAATTTATTTATACTAACCTAACTAATGGAAAACTAGTTTTACCTATTTATTACCGAAAGTTATCCTCTAATTGTCGCCATACATTTACTAACAATTGTACGAAGACTAGCTCGTATTTTTAAACGTTTTATTCAATTCGCGTGCCCATTATATGAGAAAATGATCCTATTTTTTAATCTAGTTCATTTAGTATGCCTCAAAAGCTATAAATTTAGATTGTACTCCTACTAAATCTATAAAAAATCATGTCCAGATCCTTAGGAATCATACTTATAAGTTTAGCAGAAGCGTTTGTGTAATTTATTTATACTAACCTAACTAATGGAAAACTAATTTTACCTATTTATTAGCGAAAGTTATCATCTAATAGTCGCCATACATTTAAAACAATTGTACGAAATCAAGCTGGTATTTTTAATCGTATTATTCAATTCGGTTGCCCATTATTTGAGAAAATGATCTTATTTATTAATCTAGCATATTTAGTAAACCTTAACAGATGAAAATTTAGATTGTGCTCCTACTAAATCTATAAAATATCATGCCTAGATCCTTAGGAATCATACTTATAAGTTTAGCACAAGCGTTTGTTTAATTTATTTATACTAACCTAACTAATGGGAAACTAGTTTTACCTATTTATTAGCGAAAGTTATCCTCTAATTGTCGCAATACATTTACTAACAATTGTGCGCAGTCAAGCTGGGATTTTTAATCGTCTTATTCAATTCGCGTGCCCATTATATGAGAAAATGATCCTATTTTTTAATCTAGTTCATTTAGTATGCCTCAAAAGCTAAAAATTTAGATTGTACTCCTACTAAATCTATAAGAAATCATGTCTAATTTCTCAAGAATTATGCTTGTATGTCTAGCAAATGCACTTATTCAATTTATTTATACTAACCTAACTAATGGAAAACTAGTTTTACCTATTTATTAGCGAAAGTTATCCTCTAATTGTCGCAATACATTTACTAACAATTATACGCAGTCAAGCTGGGATTTTTAATCGTATTATTCAATTCGCGTGCCCATTATATGAGAAAATGATCCTATTTTTTAATCTAGTTCATTTAGTATGCCTCAAAAGCTAAAAATTTAGATTGTACTCCTACTAAATCTATAAGAAATCATGTCTAATTTCTCAAGAATTATGCTTATATGTCTAGCACAGGCTCTTATTCAATTTATTTAGGGAATCCAACTACTGTCAAACGAGTTTTACCTATTTATTAGAGAATGTTATCCTCTAATTGTCGTCATACATTTAAAACAATTGTACGAAGTCAAGCTGCTATTTTTAATCGTATTATTCAATTCGCTTGCACATTATTTGCGAAAATTATCTTATTTATTAATCTAGCATATTTCGTATGACTTAACAGCTAAAAATTTAGATTGTACTCCTACTAAATCTATAAGAAATCATGTCTAGATCCTAAGGAATCATGCGTATATGTTTAGCACAAGCATTTGTTTAATTTATTTATACTAACCTAACTAATGGAAAACTAGTTTTACCTATTTATTAGAGAAAGTTATCCTCTAATTTTCGCCATACATTTAAAACAATTGTACGAAGTCAAGCTGGTATTTTTAAACGTATTATTCAATTCGCGTGCCCATTATATGAGAAAATGATCTTATTTTTTAATCTAGTTCATTTAGTATGCCTCAAAAGCTATAAATTTAGATTGTACTCCTACTAAATCTATAAAAAATCATGTCCAGATCCTTAGGAATCATACTTATAAGTTTAGCAGAAGCGTTTGTGTAATTTATTTATACTAACCTAACTAATGGAAAACTAATTTTACCTATTTATTAGCGAAAGTTATCATCTAATAGTCGCCATACATTTACAAACAATTGTACGAAATCAAGCTGGTATTTTTAATCGTATTATTCAATTCGGTTGCCCATTATTGGAGAAGATGGTCTTATTTATTAATCTAGCATATTTAGCATGCTCAAAAGCTAAAAATTTAGATTGTACTCCTGTATTGTACGAAGCAAAGCTGTTATTTCTAATCGTATTATTCAATTCCCTTGCCCATTTTTTGAGAAAATGATCTTATTTATTAATCTAGCATATTTTGTATGCTTTAACAGCTAAAAATTTAGATTGTACTCCTACTAAATCTATAAGAAATCATGTCTAGATCCTTAGGAATCGTACTTATAAGTTTAGCACAAGCATTTGTTTAATTTATTTATACTAACCTAACTAATGGAAAACTAGTTTTACCTATTTATTAGCGAAAGTTATCCTCTAATAGTCGCCATACATTTAAAACAATTGTACGAAGTCTAGCTCGTATTTTTAAACGTATTATTCAATTCGCGTGCCCATTATATGAGAAAATGATCCTATTTTTTAATCTAGTTCATTTAGTATGCCTCAAAAGCTATAAATTTAGATTGTACTCCTACTAAATCTATAAAAAATCATGTCCAGATCCTTAGGAATCATACTTATAAGTTTAGCAGAAGCGTTTGTGTAATTTATTTATACTAACCTAACTAATGGAAAACTAATTTTACCTATTTATTAGCGAAAGTTATCATCTAATAGTCGCCATACATTTACAAACAATTGTACGAAATCAAGCTGGTATTTTTAATCGTATTATTCAATTCGGTTGCCCATTATTGGAGAAGATGGTCTTATTTATTAATCTAGCATATTTAGCATGCTCAAAAGCTAAAAATTTAGATTGTACTCCTGTATTGTACGAAGCAAAGCTGTTATTTCTAATCGTATTATTCAATTCCCTTGCCCATTTTTTGAGAAAATGATCTTATTTATTAATCTAGCATATTTTGTATGCTTTAACAGCTAAAAATTTAGATTGTACTCCTACTAAATCTATAAGAAATCATGTCTAGATCCTTAGGAATCGTACTTATAAGTTTAGCACAAGCATTTGTTTAATTTATTTATACTAACCTAACTAATGGAAAACTAGTTTTACCTATTTATTAGCGAAAGTTATCCTCTAATAGTCGCCATACATTTAAAACAATTGTACGAAGTCAAGCTGGTATTTTTAATCGTATTATTCAATTCGCGTGCCCATTATTTGACAAAATGATCTTATTTATTAATCTAGCATTTTTAGTGTGCCTTAAAAGCTGAAAATTTAGATTGTGCTCCTACTAAATCTATAAAATATCATGTCCAGATCGTTAGGAATCATACTTAAAAGTTTAGCAGAAGCGTTTGTTTAATTTATTTATACTAACCTAACTAATGGAAAACTAGTTTTACCTATTTATTACCGAAAGTTATCCTCTAATTGTCGCCATACATTTACTAACAATTGTACGAAGTCTAGCTCGTATTTTTAAACGTATTATTCAATTCGCGTGCCCATTATATGAGAAAATGATCCTATTTTTTAATCTAGTTCATTTAGTATGCCTCAAAAGCTATAAATTTAGATTGTACTCCTACTAAATCTATAAAAAATCATGTCCAGATCCTTAGGAATCATACTTATAAGTTTAGCAGAAGCGTTTGTGTAATTTATTTATACTAACCTAACTAATGGAAAACTAATTTTACCTATTTATTAGCGAAAGTTATCATCTAATAGTCGCCATACATTTAAAACAATTGTACGAAATCAAGCTGGTATTTTTAATCGTATTATTCAATTCGGTTGCCCATTATTTGAGAAAATGATCTTATTTATTAATCTAGCATATTTAGTAAACCTTAACAGATGAAAATTTAGATTGTGCTCCTACTAAATCTATAAAATATCATGCCTAGATCCTTAGGAATCATACTTATAAGTTTAGCACAAGCGTTTGTTTAATTTATTTATACTAACCTAACTAATGGGAAACTAGTTTTACCTATTTATTAGCGAAAGTTATCCTCTAATTGTCGCAATACATTTACTAACAATTGTGCGCAGTCAAGCTGGGATTTTTAATCGTCTTATTCAATTCGCGTGCCCATTATATGAGAAAATGATCCTATTTTTTAATCTAGTTCATTTAGTATGCCTCAAAAGCTAAAAATTTAGATTGTACTCCTACTAAATCTATAAGAAATCATGTCTAATTTCTCAAGAATTATGCTTGTATGTCTAGCAAATGCACTTATTCAATTTATTTATACTAACCTAACTAATGGAAAACTAGTTTTACCTATTTATTAGCGAAAGTTATCCTCTAATTGTCGCAATACATTTACTAACAATTATACGCAGTCAAGCTGGGATTTTTAATCGTATTATTCAATTCGCGTGCCCATTATATGAGAAAATGATCCTATTTTTTAATCTAGTTCATTTAGTATGCCTCAAAAGCTAAAAATTTAGATTGTACTCCTACTAAATCTATAAGAAATCATGTCTAATTTCTCAAGAATTATGCTTATATGTCTAGCACAGGCTCTTATTCAATTTATTTAGGGAATCCAACTACTGTCAAACGAGTTTTACCTATTTATTAGAGAATGTTATCCTCTAATTGTCGTCATACATTTAAAACAATTGTACGAAGTCAAGCTGCTATTTTTAATCGTATTATTCAATTCGCTTGCACATTATTTGCGAAAATTATCTTATTTATTAATCTAGCATATTTCGTATGACTTAACAGCTAAAAATTTAGATTGTACTCCTACTAAATCTATAAGAAATCATGTCTAGATCCTAAGGAATCATGCGTATATGTTTAGCACAAGCATTTGTTTAATTTATTTATACTAACCTAACTAATGGAAAACTAGTTTTACCTATTTATTAGAGAAAGTTATCCTCTAATTTTCGCCATACATTTAAAACAATTGTACGAAGTCAAGCTGGTATTTTTAAACGTATTATTCAATTCGCGTGCCCATTATATGAGAAAATGATCTTATTTTTTAATCTAGTTCATTTAGTATGCCTCAAAAGCTATAAATTTAGATTGTACTCCTACTAAATCTATAAAAAATCATGTCCAGATCCTTAGGAATCATACTTATAAGTTTAGCAGAAGCGTTTGTGTAATTTATTTATACTAACCTAACTAATGGAAAACTAATTTTACCTATTTATTAGCGAAAGTTATCATCTAATAGTCGCCATACATTTACAAACAATTGTACGAAATCAAGCTGGTATTTTTAATCGTATTATTCAATTCGGTTGCCCATTATTGGAGAAGATGGTCTTATTTATTAATCTAGCATATTTAGCATGCTCAAAAGCTAAAAATTTAGATTGTACTCCTGTATTGTACGAAGCAAAGCTGTTATTTCTAATCGTATTATTCAATTCCCTTGCCCATTTTTTGAGAAAATGATCTTATTTATTAATCTAGCATATTTTGTATGCTTTAACAGCTAAAAATTTAGATTGTACTCCTACTAAATCTATAAGAAATCATGTCTAGATCCTTAGGAATCGTACTTATAAGTTTAGCACAAGCATTTGTTTAATTTATTTATACTAACCTAACTAATGGAAAACTAGTTTTACCTATTTATTAGCGAAAGTTATCCTCTAATAGTCGCCATACATTTAAAACAATTGTACGAAGTCAAGCTGGTATTTTTAATCGTATTATTCAATTCGCGTGCCCATTATTTGACAAAATGATCTTATTTATTAATCTAGCATTTTTAGTGTGCCTTAACAGCTGAAAATTTAGATTGTGCTCCTACTAAATCTATAAAATATCATGTCCAGATCGTTAGGAATCATACTTAAAAGTTTAGCAGAAGCGTTTGTTTAATTTATTTATACTAACCTAACTAATGGAAAACTAGTTTTACCTATTTATTACCGAAAGTTATCCTCTAATTGTCGCCATACATTTACTAACAATTGTACGAAGTCTAGCTCGTATTTTTAAACGTATTATTCAATTCGCGTGCCCATTATATGAGAAAATGATCCTATTTTTTAATCTAGTTCATTTAGTATGCCTCAAAAGCTATAAATTTAGATTGTACTCCTACTAAATCTATAAAAAATCATGTCCAGATCCTTAGGAATCATACTTATAAGTTTAGCAGAAGCGTTTGTGTAATTTATTTATACTAACCTAACTAATGGAAAACTAATTTTACCTATTTATTAGCGAAAGTTATCATCTAATAGTCGCCATACATTTAAAACAATTGTACGAAATCAAGCTGGTATTTTTAATCGTATTATTCAATTCGGTTGCCCATTATTTGAGAAAATGATCTTATTTATTAATCTAGCATATTTAGTATGCCTTAACAGATGAAAATTTAGATTGTGCTCCTACTAAATCTATAAAATATCATGTCTAGATCCTTAGGAATCATACTTATAAGTTTAGCACAAGCGTTTGTTTAATTTATTTATACTAACCTAACTAATGGAAAACTAGTTTTACCTATTTATTAGCGAAAGTTATCCTCTAATTGTCGCCATACATTCACTAACAATTGTACGCAGTCAAGCTGGGATATTTAATCGTATTATTCAATTCGCTTGCCCATTATTTGAGAAAATTATCTTATTTATTAATCTAGCTTATTTATTATGCCTTAACAGCTGATAAATTAGATTGTGCTCCTACTAAATCTATAAAATATCATGTCTAGATCCTTAGTAATCGTACTTATAAGTTTAGCACAAGCATTTGTTTAATTTATTTATACTAACCTAACTAATGGAAAACTAGTTTTACCTATTTATTAGCGAAAGTTATCCTCTAATTGTCGCCATACATTCACTAACAATTGTACGCAGTCAAGCTGGGATATTTAATCGTATTATTCAATTCGCTTGCCCATTATTTGAGAAGATGGTCTTATATATTAATCTAGATTATTTAGTATGCCTTAACAGCTGATAATTTAGATTGTACTCCTACTAAATCTATAAGAAATCATGTCCAGATCCTTAGCAATCATACTTATAAGTTTAACAGAAGCGTTTGTGTAATTTATTTATACTAACCTTACTACTGTCAAACTAGTTTTACCTATTTATTAGAGAAAGTTATCTTCTAATTGTTGCCATACATTTACAAACAATTGCACGAAGTCAAGCTGTTATTTCTAATCGCATTATTCAA
This sequence comes from Nasonia vitripennis, assembly GCF_009193385.2. Taxonomy (NCBI): domain Eukaryota; kingdom Metazoa; phylum Arthropoda; class Insecta; order Hymenoptera; family Pteromalidae; genus Nasonia; species Nasonia vitripennis. Next base: position 1,615,612 of record NW_022279608.1, read on the forward strand.
TTCCCTTGCCCATTAGGTGAGAAAATAATCTTGTTTATTAATCTTACATATTTCGTATGCCGTAGATAGTACTTTTTCTAAATCTATAAGCAATCATGTCTAGAACCTTGATAATCATGCGCATATGTTTAGCACAAGCTCCTGTTCAATTTATTTAGGAAATCCAACTACTGTGAAAATAGTTTTACCTATTTATTAGAGAAAGTTATCCTCTAATTGTTGCCATTCATTTACAAACAATTGTACGAAATCAAGCTGGTATTTTTAATCGTATTATTCAATTCGGTTTCCCATTATTTGAGAAGATGGTCTTATTTATTAATCTAGCATATTTAGCATGCTCAAAAGCTAAAAATTTAGATTGTACTCCTGTATTGTACGAAGCAAAGCTGTTATTTCTAATCGTATTATTCAATTCCCTTGCCCATTTTTTGAGAAAATGATCTTATTTATTAATCTAGCATATTTAGTATGCCTTAACAGCTGATAATTAGGATTGTCCTCCTACTAAACCTATAAAATATCATGTCTAGATCCTTAGGAATCGTACTTATAAGTTTAGCACAAGCATTTGTTTAATTTATTTATACTAACCTAACTAATGGAAAACTAGTTTTACCTATTTATTAGCGAAAGTTATCCTCTAATAGTCGCCATACATTTACTAACAATTGTACGAAGTCTAGCTCGTATTTTTAAACGTATTATTCAATTCGCGTGCCCATTATATGAGAAAATGATCCTATTTTTTAATCTAGTTCATTTAGTATGCCTCAAAAGCTATAAATTTAGATTGTACTCCTACTAAATCTATAAAAAATCATGTCCAGATCCTTAGGAATCATACTTATAAGTTTAGCAGAAGCGTTTGTGTAATTTATTTATACTAACCTAACTAATGGAAAACTAATTTTACCTATTTATTAGCGAAAGTTATCATCTAATAGTCGCCATACATTTAAAACAATTGTACGAAATCAAGCTGGTATTTTTAATCGTATTATTCAATTCGGTTGCCCATTATATGAGAAAATGATCCTATTTTTTAATCTAGTTCATTTAGTATGCCTCAAAAGCTATAAATTTAGATTGTACTCCTACTAAATCTATAAGAAATCATGTCCAGATCCTTAGCAATCATACTTATAAGTTTAGCAGAAGCGTTTGTGTAATTTATTTATACTAACCTTACTACTGTCAAAGTAGTTTTACCTATTTATTAGCGAAAGTTATCCTCTAATTGTCGCCATACATTCACTAACAATTGTACGCAGTCAAGCTGGGATATTTAATCGTATTATTCAATTCGCTTGCCCATTATTTGAGAAAATTATCTTATTTATTAATCTAGCTTATTTATTATGCCTTAACAGCTGATAAATTAGATTGTGCTCCTACTAAATCTATAAAATATCATGTCTAGATCCTTAGTAATCGTACTTATAAGTTTAGCACAAGCATTTGTTTAATTTATTTATACTAACCTAACTAATGGAAAACTAGTTTTACCTATTTATTAGCGAAAGTTATCCTCTAATTGTCGCCATACATTCACTAACAATTGTACGCAGTCAAGCTGGGATATTTAATCGTATTATTCAATTCGCTTGCCCATTATTTGAAAAGATGGTCTTATATATTAATCTAGATTATTTAGTATGCCTTAACAGCTGATAATTTAGATTGTACTCCTACTAAATCTATAAGAAATCATATCCAGATCCTTAGCAATCATACTTATAAGTTTAACAGAAGCGTTTGTGTAATTTATTTATACTAACCTTACTACTGTCAAACTAGTTTTACCTATTTATTAGAGAAAGTTATCTTCTAATTGTTGCCATACATTTACAAACAATTGCACGAAGTCAAGCTGTTATTTCTAATCGTATTATTCAATTCCCTTGCCCATTAGGTGAGAAAATAATCTTGTTTATTAATCTTACATATTTCGTATGCCGTAGATAGTACTTTTTCTAAATCTATAAGCAATCATGTCTAGAACCTTGATAATCATGCGCATATGTTTAGCACAAGCTCCTGTTCAATTTATTTAGGAAATCCAACTACTGTGAAAATAGTTTTACCTATTTATTAGAGAAAGTTATCCTCTAATTGTTGCCATTCATTTACAAACAATTGTACGAAATCAAGCTGGTATTTTTAATCGTATTATTCAATTCGGTTGCCCATTATTTGAGAAGATGGTCTTAGCGAAAGTTATTTCGCAAGTAAATTTTTTAATCTAGTTCATTTAGTATGCCTCAAAAGCTAAAAATTTAGATTGTACTCCTACTAAATCTATAAAAAATCATGTCCAGATCCTTAGGAATCATACTTATAAGTTTAGCAGAAGCGTTTGTGTAATTTATTTATACTAAGCTAACTAATGGGAAACTAGTTTTACCTATTTATTAGCGAAAGTTATCCTCTAATTGTCGCCATACATTTACTAAAAATTGTACGCAGTCAAACTGGGATTTTTAATCGTATTATTCAATTCGCTTGCCCATTATTTGAGATAATTATCTTATTTATTAATCTAGCATATTTAGTATGCCTTAACAGCTGATAATTTAGATTGTGCTCCTACTAAATCTATAAAATATCATGTCTAGATCCTTAGGAATCATACTTATAAGTTTAGCACAAGCGTTTGTTTAATTTATTTATACTAACCTAACTAATGGGAAACTAGTTTTACCTATTTATTAGCGAAAGTTATCCTCTAATTGTCGCAATACATTTACTAACAATTGTGCGCAGTCAAGCTGGGATTTTTAATCGTCTTATTCAATTCGCGTGCCCATTATATGAGAAAATGATCCTATTTTTTAATCTAGTTCATTTAGTATGCCTCAAAAGCTAAAAATTTAGATTGTACTCCTACTAAATCTATAGGAAATCATGTCTAATTTCTCAAGAATTATGCTTGTATGTCTAGCAAATGCACTTATTCAATTTATTTATACTAACCTAACTAATGGAAAACTAGTTTTACCTATTTATTAGCGAAAGTTATCCTCTAATTGTCGCAATACATTTACTAACAATTATACGCAGTCAAGCTGGGATTTTTAATCGTATTATTCAATTCGCGTGCCCATTATATGAGAAAATGATCCTATTTTTTAATCTAGTTCATTTAGTATGCCTCAAAAGCTAAAAATTTAGATTGTACTCCTACTAAATCTATAAGAAATCATGTCTAATTTCTCAAGAATTATGCTTATATGTCTAGCACAGGCTCTTATTCAATTTATTTAGGGAATCCAACTACTGTCAAACGAGTTTTACCTATTTATTAGAGAATGTTATCCTCTAATTGTCGTCATACATTTAAAACAATTGTACGAAGTCAAGCTGCTATTTTTAATCGTATTATTCAATTCGCTTGCACATTATTTGCGAAAATTATCTTATTTATTAATCTAGCATATTTCGTATGACTTAACAGCTAAAAATTTAGATTGTACTCCTACTAAATCTATAAGAAATCATGTCTAGATCCTAAGGAATCATGCGTATATGTTTAGCACAAGCATTTGTTTAATTTATTTATACTAACCTAACTAATGGAAAACTAGTTTTACCTATTTATTAGAGAAAGTTATCCTCTAATTTTCGCCATACATTTAAAACAATTGTACGAAGTCAAGCTGGTATTTTTAAACGTATTATTCAATTCGCGTGCCCATTATATGAGAAAATGATCTTATTTTTTAATCTAGTTCATTTAGTATGCCTCAAAAGCTATAAATTTAGATTGTACTCCTACTAAATCTATAAAAAATCATGTCCAGATCCTTAGGAATCATACTTATAAGTTTAGCAGAAGCGTTTGTGTAATTTATTTATACTAACCTAACTAATGGAAAACTAATTTTACCTATTTATTAGCGAAAGTTATCATCTAATAGTCGCCATACATTTACAAACAATTGTACGAAATCAAGCTGGTATTTTTAATCGTATTATTCAATTCGGTTGCCCATTATTGGAGAAGATGGTCTTATTTATTAATCTAGCATATTTAGCATGCTCAAAAGCTAAAAATTTAGATTGTACTCCTGTATTGTACGAAGCAAAGCTGTTATTTCTAATCGTATTATTCAATTCCCTTGCCCATTTTTTGAGAAAATGATCTTATTTATTAATCTAGCATATTTTGTATGCTTTAACAGCTAAAAATTTAGATTGTACTCCTACTAAATCTATAAGAAATCATGTCTAGATCCTTAGGAATCGTACTTATAAGTTTAGCACAAGCATTTGTTTAATTTATTTATACTAACCTAACTAATGGAAAACTAGTTTTACCTATTTATTAGCGAAAGTTATCCTCTAATAGTCGCCATACATTTAAAACAATTGTACGAAGTCAAGCTGGTATTTTTAATCGTATTATTCAATTCGCGTGCCCATTATTTGACAAAATGATCTTATTTATTAATCTAGCATTTTTAGTGTGCCTTAACAGCTGAAAATTTAGATTGTGCTCCTACTAAATCTATAAAATATCATGTCCAGATCGTTAGGAATCATACTTAAAAGTTTAGCAGAAGCGTTTGTTTAATTTATTTATACTAACCTAACTAATGGAAAACTAGTTTTACCTATTTATTACCGAAAGTTATCCTCTAATTGTCGCCATACATTTACTAACAATTGTACGAAGTCTAGCTCGTATTTTTAAACGTATTATTCAATTCGCGTGCCCATTATATGAGAAAATGATCCTATTTTTTAATCTAGTTCATTTAGTATGCCTCAAAAGCTATAAATTTAGATTGTACTCCTACTAAATCTATAAAAAATCATGTCCAGATCCTTAGGAATCATACTTATAAGTTTAGCAGAAGCGTTTGTGTAATTTATTTATACTAACCTAACTAATGGAAAACTAATTTTACCTATTTATTAGCGAAAGTTATCCTCTAATTGTCGCCATACATTTACTAACAATTGTACGCAGTCAAACTGGGATTTTTAATCGTATTATTCAATTCGCTTGCCCATTATTTGAGATAATTATCTTATTTATTAATCTAGCATATTTAGTATGCCTTAACAGCTGATAATTTAGATTGTGCTCCTACTAAATCTATAAAATATCATGTCTAGATCCTTAGGAATCATACTTATAAGTTTAGCACAAGCGTTTGTTTAATTTATTTATACTAACCTAACTAATGGGAAACTAGTTTTACCTATTTATTAGCGAAAGTTATCCTCTAATTGTCGCAATACATTTACTAACAATTGTGCGCAGTCAAGCTGGGATTTTTAATCGTCTTATTCAATTCGCGTGCCCATTATATGAGAAAATGATCCTATTTTTTAATCTAGTTCATTTAGTATGCCTCAAAAGCTAAAAATTTAGATTGTACTCCTACTAAATCTATAAGAAATCATGTCTAATTTCTCAAGAATTATGCTTGTATGTCTAGCAAATGCACTTATTCAATTTATTTATACTAACCTAACTAATGGAAAACTAGTTTTACCTATTTATTAGCGAAAGTTATCCTCTAATTGTCGCAATACATTTACTAACAATTATACGCAGTCAAGCTGGGATTTTTAATCGTATTATTCAATTCGCGTGCCCATTATATGAGAAAATGATCCTATTTTTTAATCTAGTTCATTTAGTATGCCTCAAAAGCTAAAAATTTAGATTGTACTCCTACTAAATCTATAAGAAATCATGTCTAATTTCTCAAGAATTATGCTTATATGTCTAGCACAGGCTCTTATTCAATTTATTTAGGGAATCCAACTACTGTCATACGAGTTTTACCTATTTATTAGAGAATGTTATCCTCTAATTGTCGTCATACATTTAAAACAATTGTACGAAGTCAAGCTGCTATTTTTAATGGTATTATTCAATTCGCTTGCACATTATTTGCGAAAATTATCTTATTTATTAATCTAGCATATTTCGTATGACTTAACAGCTAAAAATTTAGATTGTACTCCTACTAAATCTATAAGAAATCATGTCTAGATCCTAAGGAATCATGCGTATATGTTTAGCACAAGCATTTGTTTAATTTATTTATACTAACCTAACTAATGGAAAACTAGTTTTACCTATTTATTAGAGAAAGTTATCCTCTAATTTTCGCCATACATTTAAAACAATTGTACGAAGTCAAGCTGGTATTTTTAATGGTATTATTCAATTCGCTAGCCCATTATTTGAGAAAATGATCTTATTCATTAATCTAGCATATTTTGTATGCTTTAACAGCTAAAAATTTAGATTGTACTCCTACTAAATCTATAAGAAATCATATCTAGATCCTAAGGAATCATGCGTATATGTTTAGCACAAGCATTTGTTTAATTTATTTATACTAATCTAACTAATGAAAAACTAGTTTTACCTATTTATTAGCGAAAGTTATCCTCTAATTGTCGCCATACATTTACAAAGAATTGTACGAAGGCAAGCTGGAATTTTTAATCGTATTATTCAGTTCCCTTGCCCATTATGAGAGAAAATAATCTTATTTATTAATCTTACAAATTTAGTATGCCTTAACAGCTAAAAATTTAGATTGTACTCCTGTATTGTACGAAGCAAAGCTGTTATTTCTAATCGTATTATTCAATTCGCGTGCCCATTATATGAGAAAATGATCCTATTTATTAATCTAGCATATTTCGTATGCCTTAACAGCTGATAATATAGATTGTACTTTTTCTAAATCTATAAGCAATCATGTCGAGAACCTTGATAATCATTCTCAAATCTTTAGCACAAGCTTCTGTTCAATTTATTTAGGATAATCTTACTACTGTCAAACTGGTTTTACCTATTTATTAGAGAAAGTTATCCTCTAATTGTCACCATACATTTACTAACAATTGTACGCAATCAAGCTGGGATTTTTAATCGTATTATTCAATTCGCGTGCCCATTATATGAGAAAATGATCCTATTTTTTAATCTAGTTCATTTAGTATGCCTCAAAAGCTAAAAATTTAGATTGTACTCCTACTAAATCTATAAGAAATCATGTCTAATTTCTCAAGAATTATGCTTATATGTCTAGCACAGGCTCTTATTCAATTTATTTAGGGAATCCAACTACTGTCAAACGAGATTTACCTATTTATTAGAGAATGTTATCCTCTAATTGTCGTCATACATTTAAAATAATTGTACGAAGTCAAGCTGGGATTTTTAATCGTATTATTCAATTCGCGTGCCCATTATATGAGAAAATGATCTTATTCATTAATCTAGCATATTTTGTATGCCTCAAAAGCTAAAAATTTAGATTGCACTCCTACTAAATCTATAAAAAATCATGTCCAGATCCTTAGGAATCATACTTATAAGTTTAGCATAAGCGTTTGTTTAATTTATTTATACTAACCTAACTAATGGAAAACTAGTTTTACCTATTTATTAGCGAAAGTTATCCTCTAATTGTCGCCATACATTTAAAACAATTGTACGAAATCAAGCTGGGATTTTTAATCGTATTATTCAATTCGCGTGCCCATTATATGAGAAAATGATCCTATTTTTTAATCTAGTTCATTTAGTATGCCTCAAAAGCTAAAAATTTAGATTGTACTCCTACTAAATCTATAAGAAATCATGTCTAGATCCTAAGGAATCATGCGTATATGTTTAGCACAAGCATTTGTTTAATTTATTTATACTAACCTAACTAATGAAAAACTAGTTTTACCTATTTATTAGCGAAAGTTATCCTCTAATTGTCGCCATACATTTAAAACAATTGTACGAAATCAAGCTGGGATTTTTAATGGTATTATGCAATTCGCTAGCCCATTATTTGAGAAAATGATCTTATTCATTAATCTAGCATATTTTGTATGCTTTAACAGCTAAAAATTTAGATTGTACTCCTACTAAATCTATAAGAAATCATGTCTAGATCCTAAGGAATCATGCGTATATGTTTAGCACAAGCATTTGTTTAATTTATTTATACTAATCTAACTAATGAAAAACTAGTTTTACCTATTTATTAGCGAAAGTTATGCTCTAATTGTCGCCATACATTTACAAAGAATTGTACGAAGGCAAGCTGGAATTTTTAATCGTATTATTCAATTCCCTTGCCCATTATGAGAGAAAATAATCTTATTTATTAATCTTACATATTTAGTATGCCTTAACAGCTAAAAATTTAGATTGTACTCCTGTATTGTACGAAGCAAAGCTGTTATTTCTAATCGTATTATTCAATTCGCGTGCCCATTATATGAGAAAATGATCCTATTTATTAATCTAGCATATTTCGTATGCCTTAACAGCTGATAATTTAGATTGTACTTTTTCTAAATCTATAAGCAATCATGTCGAGAACCTTGATAATCATTCTCAAATCTTTAGCACAAGCTTCTGTTCAATTTATTTAGGATAATCTTACTACTGTCAAACTGGTTTTACCTATTTATTAGAGAAAGTTATCCTCTAATTGTCACCATACATTTAAAACAATTGTACGCAGTCAAGCTGGGATTTTTAATCGTATTATTCAATTCGCGTGCCCATTATATGAGAAAATGATCCTATTTTTTAATATAGTTCATTTAGTATGCCTCAAAAGATAAAAATTTAGATTGTACTCCTACTAAATCTATAAAAAATCATGTCCAGATCCTTAGGAATCATACTTATAAGTTTAGCACAAGCGTTTGTTTAATTTATTTATACTAACCTAACTAATGGAAAACTAGTTTTACCAATTTATTAGGGAAAGTTATCCTCTAATAGTCGCCATACATTTAAAACAATTGTACGAAATCAAGCTGGGATTTTTAATCGTATTATTCAATTCGCGTGCCCATTATATGAGAAAATGATCCTATTTTTTAATCTAGTTCATTTAGTATGCCTCAAAAGCTAAAAATTTAGATTGCACTCCTACTAAATCTATAAAAAATCATGTCCAGATCCTTAGGAATCATACTTATAAGTTTAGCACAAGCGTTTGTTTAATTTATTTATACTAACCTAACTAATGGAAAACTAGTTTTACCTATTTATTAGCGAAAGTTATCCTCTAATTGTCGCAAGACATTTACTAACAATTATACGCAGTCAAGCTGGGATTTTTAATCGTATTATTCAATTCGCGTGCCCATTATATGAGAAAATGATCCTATTTTTTAATCTAGTTCATTTAGTATGCCTCAAAAGCTAAAAATTTAGATTGTACTCCTACTAAATCTATAAGAAATCATGTCTAATTTTTCAAGAATTATGCTTATATGTCTAGCACAGGCTCTTATTCAATTTATTTAGGGAATCCAACTACTGTCAAACGAGTTTTACCTATTTATTAGAGAATGTTATCCTCTAATTGTCGTCATACATTTAAAACAATTGTACGAAGTCAAGCTGGGATTTTTAATCGTATTATTCAATTCGCGTGCCCATTATATGAGAAAATGATCTTATTCATTAATCTAGCATATTTTGTATGCTTTAACAGCTAAAAATTTAGATTGTACTCCTACTAAATCTATAAGAAATCATGTCTAGATCCTAAGGAATCATGCGTATATGTTTAGCACAAGCATTTGTTTAATTTATTTATACTAACCTAACTATTGAAAAACTAGTTTTACCTATTTATTAGCGAAAGTTATCCTCTAATTGTCGCCATACATTTAAAACAATTGTACGAAATCAAGCTGGGATTTTTAATGGTATTATTCAATTCGCTAGCCCATTATTTGAGAAAATGATCTTATTCATTAATCTAGCATATTTTGTATGCTTTAACAGCTAAAAATTTAGATTGTACTCCTACTAAATCTATAAGAAATCATGTCTAGATCCTAAGGAATCATGCGTATATGTTTAGCACAAGCATTTGTTTAATTTATTTATACTAACCTAACTAATGAAAAACTAGTTTTACCTATTTATTAGCGAAAGTTATCCTCTAATTGTCGCCATACATTTAAAACAATTGTACGAAATCAAGCTGTGATTTTTAATCGTATTATTCAATTCGCGTGCCCATTATATGAGAAAATGATCCTATTTTTTAATCTAGTTCATTTAGTATGCCTCAAAAGCTAAAAATTTAGATTGCACTCCTACTAAATCTATAAAAAATCATGTCCAGATCCTTAGGAATCATACTTATAAGTTTAGCACAAGCGTTTGTTTAATTTATTTATACTAACCTAACTAATGGAAAACTAGTTTTACCTATTTATTAGCGAAAGTTATCCTCTAATTGTCGCAATACATTTACTAACAATTGTGCGCAGTCAAGCTGGGATTTTTAATCGTATTATTCAATTCGCGTGCCCATTATATGAGAAAATGATCCTATTTTTTAATCTAGTTCATTTAGTATGCCTCAAAAGCTAAAAATTTAGATTGTACTCCTACTAAATCTATAAGAAATCATGTCTAATTTCTCAAGAATTATGCTTATATGTCTAGTACAGGCTCTTATTCAATTTATTTAGGGAATCCAACTACTGTCAAACGAGTTTTACCTATTTATTAGAGAATGTTATCCTCTAATTGTCGTCATACATTTAAAACAATTGTACGAAGTCAAGCTGCTATTTTTAATCGTATTATTCAATTCGCTTGCACATTATTTGCGAAAATTATCTTATTTATTAATCTAGCATATTTCGTATGCCTTAACAGCTGATAATTTAGATTGTACTCCTACTAAATCTATAAGAAATCATGTCTAGATCCTAAGGAATCATGCGTATATGTTTAGCACAAGCGTTTGTTTAATTTATTTATACTAACCTAACTAATGGAAAACTAGTTTTACCAATTTATTAGGGAAAGTTATCCTCTAATAGTCGCCATACATTTAAAACAATTGTACGAAATCAAGCTGGGATTTTTAATCGTATTATTCAATTCGCGTGCCCATTATATGAGAAAATGATCCTATTTTTTAATCTAGTTCATTTAGTATGCCTCAAAAGCTAAAAATTTAGATTGCACTCCTACTAAATCTATAAAAAATCATGTCCAGATCCTTAGGAATCATACTTATAAGTTTAGCACAAGCGTTTGTTTAATTTATTTATACTAACCTAACTAATGGAAAACTAGTTTTACCTATTTATTAGCGAAAGTTATCCTCTAATTGTCGCAAGACATTTACTAACAATTATACGCAGTCAAGCTGGGATTTTTAATCGTATTATTCAATTCGCGTGCCCATTATATGAGAAAATGATCCTATTTTTTAATCTAGTTCATTTAGTATGCCTCAAAAGCTAAAAATTTAGATTGTACTCCTACTAAATCTATAAGAAATCATGTCTAATTTCTCAAGAATTATGCTTATATGTCTAGCACAGGCTCTTATTCAATTTATTTAGGGAATCCAACTACTGTCAAACGAGTTTTACCTATTTATTAGAGAATGTTATCCTCTAATTGTCGTCATACATTTAAAACAATTGTACGAAGTCAAGCTGGGATTTTTAATCGTATTATTCAATTCGCGTGCCCATTATATGAGAAAATGATCTTATTCATTAATCTAGCATATTTTGTATGCTTTAACAGCTAAAAATTTAGATTGTACTCCTACTAAATCTATAAGAAATCATGTCTAGATCCTAAGGAATCATGCGTATATGTTTAGCACAAGCATTTGTTTAATTTATTTATACTAACCTAACTATTGAAAAACTAGTTTTACCTATTTATTAGCGAAAGTTATCCTCTAATTGTCGCCATACATTTAAAACAATTGTACGAAATCAAGCTGGGATTTTTAATGGTATTATTCAATTCGCTAGCCCATTATTTGAGAAAATGATCTTATTCATTAATCTAGCATATTTTGTATGCTTTAACAGCTAAAAATTTAGATTGTACTCCTACTAAATCTATAAGAAATCATGTCTAGATCCTAAGGAATCATGCGTATATGTTTAGCACAAGCATTTGTTTAATTTATTTATACTAACCTAACTAATGAAAAACTAGTTTTACCTATTTATTAGCGAAAGTTATCCTCTAATTGTCGCCATACATTTAAAACAATTGTACGAAATCAAGCTGTGATTTTTAATCGTATTATTCAATTCGCGTGCCCATTATATGAGAAAATGATCCTATTTTTTAATCTAGTTCATTTAGTATGCCTCAAAAGCTAAAAATTTAGATTGCACTCCTACTAAATCTATAAGAAATCATGTCTAGATCCTAAGGAATCATGCGTATATGTTTAGCACAAGCATTTGTTTAATTTATTTATACTAACCTAACTAATGGAAAACTAGTTTTACCTATTTATTAGAGAAAGTTATCCTCTAATTTTCGCCATACATTTAAAACAATTGTACGAAGTCAAGCTGCTATTTTTAATCGTATTATTCAATTCGCGTGCCCATTATATGAGAAAATGATCCTATTTTTTAATCTAGTTCATTTAGTATGCCTCAAAAGCTAAAAATTTAGATTGCACTCCTACTAAATCTATAAAAAATCATGTCCAGATCCTTAGGAATCATACTTATAAGTTTAGCATAAGCGTTTGTTTAATTTATTTATACTAACCTAACTAATGGAAAACTAGTTTTACCTATTTATTAGCGAAAGTTATCCTCTAATTGTCGCCATACATTTAAAACAATTGTACGAAATCAAGCTGGGATTTTTAATCGTATTATTCAATTCGCGTGCCCATTATATGAGAAAATGATCCTATTTTTTAATCTAGTTCATTTAGTATGCCTCAAAAGCTAAAAATTTAGATTGCACTCCTACTAAATCTATAAAAAATCATGTCTAGATCCTTAGGAATCGTACTTATAAGTTTAGCACAAGCATTTGTTTAATTTATTTATACTAACCTAGCTAATGGAAAACTAGTTTTACCTATTTATTAGAGAAAGTTATCCTCTAATTTTCGCCATACATTTAAAACAATTGTACGAAATCTAGCTGGTATTTTTAATGGTATTATTCAATTCGCTAGCCCATTATTTGAGAAAATGATCTTATTCATTAATCTAGCATATTTTGTATGCTTTAACAGCTAAAAATTTAGATTGTACTCCTACTAAATCTATAAGAAATCATGTCTAGATCCTAAGGAATCATGCGTATATGTTTAGCACAAGCATTTGTTTAATTTATTTATACTAATCTAACTAATGAAAAACTAGTTTTACCTATTTATTAGCGAAAGTTATCCTCTAATTGTCGCCATACATTTACAAAGAATTGTACGAAGGCAAGCTGGAATTTTTAATCGTATTATTCAATTCCCTTGCCCATTATGAGAGAAAATAATCTTATTTATTAATCTTACATATTTAGTATGCCTTAACAGCTAAAAATTTAGATTGTTCTCCGGTATTGTACGAAGCAAAGCTGTTATTTCTAATCGTATTATTCAATTCGCGTGCCCATTATATAAGAAAATGATCCTATTTATTAATCTAGCATATTTCGTATGCCTTAACAGCTGATAATTTAGATTGTACTTTTTCTAAATCTATAAGCAATCATGTCGAGAACCTTGATAATCATTCTCAAATCTTTAGCACAAGCTTCTGTTCAATTTATTTAGGATAATCTTACTACTGTCAAACTGGTTTTACCTATTTATTAGAGAAAGTTATCCTCTAATTGTCACCATACATTTACTAACAATTGTACGAAATCAAGCTGGGATTTTTAATCGTATTATTCAATTCGCGTGCCCATTATATGAGAAAATGATCCTATTTTTTAATCTAGTTCATTTAGTATGCCTCAAAAGCTAAAAATTTAGATTGTACTCCTCTAAATCTATAAAAAATCATGTCCAGATCCTTAGGAATCATACTTATAAGTTTAGCACAAGCGTTTGTTTAATTTATTTATACTAACCTAACTAATGGAAAACTAGTTTTACCTATTTATTAGCGAAAGTTATCCTCTAATTGTCGCAATACATTTACTAACAATTATACGCAGTCAAGCTTGGATTTTTAATCGTATTATTCAATTCGCGTGCCCATTATATGAGAAAATGATCCTATTTTTTAATCTAGTTCATTTAGTATGCCTCAAAAGCTAAAAATTTAGATTGTACTCCTACTAAATCTATAAGAAATCATGTCTAATTTCTCAAGAATTATGCTTATATGTCTAGCACAGGCTCTTATTCAATTTATTTAGGGAATCCAACTACTGTCAAACGAGTTTTACCTATTTATTAGAGAATGTTATCCTCTAATTGTCGTCATACATTTAAAACAATTGTACGAAGTCAAGCTGCTATTTTTAATCGTATTATTCAATTCGCTTGCCCATTATTTGCGAAAATTGTCTTATTTATTAATCTAGCATATTTCGTATGCCTTAACAGCTGATAATTTAGATTGTACTCCTACTAAATCTATAAGAAATCATGTCTAGATCCTAAGGAATCATGCGTATATGTTTAGCACAAGCATTTTTTTATTTATTTATACTAACCTAACTAATGGAAAACTAGTTTTACCTATCTATTAGAGAAAGTTATCCTCTAATTTTCGCCATACATTTAAAACAATTGTAGGAAGTCAAGCTGCTATTTTTAATCGTATTATTCAATTCGCGTGCCCATTATATGAGAAAATGATCCCATTTTTTAATCTAGTTCATTTAGTATGCCTCAAAAGCTAAAAATTTAGATTGTGCTCCTACTAAATCTATAAAATATCATGTCTAGATCCTTAGGAATCGTACTTATAAGTTTAGCACAAGCATTTGTTTAATTTATTTATACTAACCTAACTAATGGAAAAATAGTTTTACCTATTTATTAGATAAAGTTATCCTCTAATTTTCGCCATACATTTAAAACAATTGTACGAAGTCAAGCTGGTATTTTTAATGGTATTATTCAATTCGCTAGCCCATTATTTGAGAAAATGATCTTATTCATTAATCTAGCATATTTTGTATGCTTTAACAGCTAAAAATTTAGATTGTACTCCTACTAAATCTATAAGAAATCATGTCTAGATCCTAAGGAATCATGCGTATATGTTTAGCACAAGCATTTGTTTAATTTATTTATACTAATCTAACTAATGAAAAACTAGTTTTACCTATTTATTAGCGAAAGTTATCCTCTAATTGTCGCCATACATTTACAAAGAATTGTACGAAGGCAAGCTGGTATTTTTAATCGTATTATTCAATTCCCTTGCCCATTATGAGAGAAAATAATCTTATTTATTAATCTTACATATTTAGTATGCCTTAACAGCTAAAAATTTAGATTGTACTCCTGTATTGTACGAAGCAAAGCTGTTATTTCTAATCGTATTATTCAATTCGCGTGCCCATTATATGAGAAAATGATCCTATTTTTTAATCTAGTTCATTTAGTATGCCTCAAAAGCTAAAAATTTAGATTGTACTCCTACTAAATCTATAAAAAATCATGTCCAGATCCTTAGGAATCATACTTATAAGTTTAGCACAAGCGTTTGTTTAATTTATTTATACTAACCTAACTAATGGAAAACTAGTTTTACCTATTTATTAGCGAAAGTTATCCTCTAATTGTCGCAATACATTTACTAACAATTGTACGCAGTCAAGCTGGGATTTTTAATCGTATTATTCAATTCGCGTGCCCATTATATGAGATAATGATCCTATTTTTTAATCTAGTTCATTTAGTATGCCTCAAAAGCTAAAAATGTAGATTGTACTTTTTCTAAATCTATAAGCAATCATGTCTAGAACCTTGATAATCATGCTCAAATGTTTAGCACAAGCTTCTGTTCAATTTATTTAGGATAATCTTACTACTGTCAAACTGGTTTTACCTATTTATTAGAGAAAGTTATCCTCTAATTGTCGCCATACATTTACAAACAATTTTACGTTAGGGAAGCTGGTATTTTTCATTGTGTATTATTTAAATCTACATATATTTCATTTGATCTCTACACATTTAGTTTGGATACCGAAATTTGAATTATTAACAAATTTGCTTTACGTTGAAATTCCTTGAATTTTCCTTTTCTTTCATATGCATGATAATTGGCCTATTTGTGCACTTATTATGATGTTTATTTAAAAGTACGGCGTGCAACAAAGGGGGATTGGCTTTTTGAGACTCGGTTGATGTTTTGACCTCGAGTCGCCTCCCACTCGTCCTCAAAACATTACCTTTATTAGGAAAAGCCAATTTTGCCCCCTAGTTGCACAATATATTATTATTATTACAAAGCGGTGGTGGTTTTCTCCCTTTGCTGCTTGCATCCATATTTAATAATCTCTTATCGAAAATATTGGAATAAATAAATAAACACACGACGTGAATATCTTACAATGGAACATGCACGAAAAATTATAATTATTCCCGAAGATGCGACCGCTGCTAGAGTTTACACAATTGTTGCGCAAGATGGTCACGTTGTACAAAGTATACTACCACCACTACCACCAGCTACAGCTCTAGTAACCTTTGGAAACGCTCCTAATCCTCCAGATGCTTCGCAGTTTTCAAGATTTTAAAATCTAACGACTTTCAAGATCGAGATATTTATTTTTCATACGAAAAGCACGTATTAAACATTCAGATTTTCCAAATACAAATTTTTCTCAAGATTCTGCTGCTGCTGCTGATGAGCAGAGTAGCTCGTTACCTGCGACAAACTTCATAGCAACGGTTCCTAAAATGTATGCCGATAACCGCAAAGATTATGAAATTATTTAAAATTGAACACGTTTCTCTTAGGATACAAATGGTATTGTCGCGATAAATGGCAAACAGATTGAACATTCCAGTATTATAGACCTATTGAAAAATGCTTTAAAAAAGCGAAATAAAAATTCAAGTTATTCGACGCGGTGATGTTGCTATGCTATTAAGATCGTATCACGCCAGCAACTTCTCATAGCAGATATTTTTTAATGCTGACTAATTAATTAATAAGAGACATTTGATCTATCTGAAAATTCCTTAAATAAGAGTGTATTTTAAATAAGGCCGACATTAAAAATGTTGTCAATCTAACGCCGGCATTTATTTCAGCGACCACGAAAACCCCCGAGTATCCACGAACAAGCGATTCCCAGTCGTTTTGTCCAGGTTCGAGTAAATTGGCCGGTCACGTGACCCATACTGGGTCCCCCATCTTAAATTTAAAAAGCTGAGGGTAAATTCGTGCTCAGCGATCACGAAAACCCCCGAGTATCCATTGACTAGCCTATCCTAGTCGTTTTTGCCAGATTCGAGTAAATGACACATATCGGGTTCGCCATCTTGGATTTTGAAAATCTGAGGGTCGATTCGTGTTTAGCGACCCCAAAAACTTCCGAGTATGCATTTTTAAGCCAATTCTGACTAAAATAGAGATTTGCAGTACCAAAGTGTTAAAAGTTGAGCCAGATCGTGCCACTTCCGGCGGCCATATTGGGTCAAGCATCATAAATTTCTAAAAAGGCCCATCTGATTTTAAAAATATAGGTGTATACGAACATTTTGAGCAGCAGTGCGACTCATTTTGTAGCTTCCAATTTTGGCCAACCTGGGTGGACTTACTGACGCGAAACGCTTCATATAATACGACATATTTAAACTCAAACTTAGTTTCACGTTATCTTTATCACTACGAGCCCAAAATAAGAGTCTATCATAGTAAATCTGATAAATACTGCTTTTGTGAATATGCTTATTTATAAAATTAGGAGGACAATTAGGAGGCAAGGAGAAAAGTCTTGATCATTTCAATACTGTTTTTGTTGAACGTTAAATCAGACAGTATTGAAATATCTTTGTCACCAAGATTTATAATTATTGTGTTTGTAAGCTTACCTTTCCTTACGAAAAAAATGTGCATTGAGCTGTGCATAGATCACTGTTGACTTTCCTGCACAAATCTTTGTACATATCTCTGCACAAAATTTGGAAAAATTCGGAAAATTCTTAAAAGCAAGAAAATAATATAATGAGTGCTTCTACAGGAGTTACTATCCGGAGGATAACACTAAAACTCTGGTTGTAAACTTCTAACTTTTAATTTTCTTTAATAATTCGATTAAAACAAGATTTTTTTAAATCTTTAAAAATTAAAATGTTGGAGTTTACAACCAGAGTTTTATTGTTATCATTCGAATAGTCAATTCTATAGAGGCACTTATTATATTATTTTTTTTGCTTTTAAGAATTGTTACGAACGGAGAGGAGACAGAGTCGAAAAGCGAAAAAAAGTAGACGACGGGACTCGAACTCGCGGACCCGAGAGCCAGAGGCCTGTGCTCTAATCACTAAGCTAACGTATACAATGCATCCGAAGCGCATGCATCGCATTACGACTTAGCAGCTTGAGATCTGTGTACATTTTTTTGCAAGGTAAAAACCACCATGGAGTCATTATTAACTTTAACGAATTTATCTAAATTAGTCATCTTATTAAACTGCAATTTATTGATACTCTTATTTTCAATTATTAGTTACTAAATAACAGTGTAATTTATAAGTATTTTCTTTTATTAGTTGAACGTGCTACACTTATCGCAAGATTTATGGATTCAACGCCGTTAAAAAATTCAACTTCTCTACAGACATCATTAGCAAACATATTTTGTTACTTAATTAACAGCATGGATGATAATAATGTTTATGTAGCGCAAAAAGCAACATTGTATCTTGGTACAATACACGATATTGCTGTCAAAGTAAGCATTTAATATATAAATTATAGTATACTTGTTTCAAAAATTAAGTTAAAATTAATATTGAATAATAATTTGGAATACAAAATAATCTTTATAAGCGGTCGATTTTGTAGACTCCTTATAGTCATGATCGCGGTGGTACGATGCGATGAATAGCTTTATATATTTTAGTCATTAAAAGATGTGTTAAATTTAATGTCACAAGATTTTCTACTAAATAAACTAAAATTTTTGTTAGGGCTCTTATAGGGCACGATATAAAATTCTACTGGGTTTCATGCTGATTCTCTATATAGTTTCTAAATGCGAACATTCAATGTTTTATTTTGCATGTTTTAAGGCACTTGCCTGTATAAATAGTTTCAAAAAAACTATTATACCTAGGGCAAAAGCTAGCGATGTGCGAGTCAAAAGTCGAGTTTATATTTGCTTATGACATTGTAGTGCACATAATTAAATCAAAGATAAAATCTAAATTTTTGTAATGTAATATTATAAGTTAACATATGAATTAAACGGATTCAATATAATCAGAAGCAGAATAATGTTGATATTGTATATGTATAGAGTAAACTTAGAGAAAGTGCAAAGATGCTTACTCAAAGATAGGTTTATTTTGAATGAAAAGATTTTAAAAAGAACGTTAATTGAAATATACTACAGTTGAGAAGTTGAAAAACCAGTCCAAATGACCAATCGAATTATTTCTTGGGCAAAAACTTGAAAGAGTACTCGAAGCTCAAATCCCCTATTATATTAAAGAGAAATCCATTTTGGCGTTCTCTGTTTCTTCGGTTCTCCGGTCCTTCAGTTTTCCGAGTTTATAATTTTTTTTTTATGAATTAGAGTGACCTCTCTATTATATTAAATCTCATTTGAATCATCAATTAATTAACAACCTTGTGCAATATCATCGATTTAAAGGTAACGATTTCAGATCTGTCTCACCTATCCCCAAAACGAACAGCGTCCCTCCATTGAAACCCATAAAGTAAATATATGCACAAAGTTGTAGTTATTAAAATTATCCAATACACTTCAAATGAGAAATAATATAAATGATGACCTGCGCAGACTTCGAAACGTTTCTGTTTCTGATACTAAATTATCTATAACTATGATTTACCGATCTTAACGCATACATATTACGCATACATACCGCTTCTACAGGTCAGAGCAGAATAATTAGAGGAAAATATAATAAAAGTTCATTAATAAATAACAGGAAAGTATTTATATGAACTCAACCTGCTAGTGCAATAAATTTAAGCGAATAACTATGAAAGTATATTCTTAGATAATTTTAATAATTAAAATAATAGGATTCACCGATGTCTCCGCTTCTAGAGGTCAGAGCAGAATGAGCACTGAAACCAATTTTTCACGCTATGTATACATATTTTCGCGCATGCGCAGACAGCATTAATAAACAACAGGAAAGTATTTATATTAACTTAACCTGCGCACCCTTTTGAACCTTAAGTCTACTTCTGGTACTGCAATAAATAATAGAAAATAAAATAGAAGAAAATTCTTCGATATTTTATTTATTAAAATACTCTGATTCACCGATGTTATCGCTTCTAGAGGTCAGAGCACAATGAGCACTGGAACCAATTTTTCACGCTATTTATAGATATTTTGCGCATGTGTAGACGTAATTGATAAACAACAGGAAAGTATTTATATAAACTAAACATGTGCAGCCTTCTGCACGTTTAGTCTGCTTCTAATACTGCAATAATTCGAGTTAAAAATAATTAAAGAGAATTCTAGAAAATTTTATTTATTAAAATACTATGATTGAAGTTTCTTGCCGCTTCGAAAGGTAAGAGCAGAATGAGCACAGAAACCTTATGCTTTTTATACATATTTTCTCGCATTAGCAGACGTCATTGATAAAAAACAAGAAAATAATAATACTTATATATTTCGAGTGAATTTAATACATTCTAAACAATCTTAATGTTCAAAATATTTAAGATTTACTGATTTTTTATCGACCAAAATCAAGAAAATTATTAATCTATTTTATATAGTTCGACTTACCTATTTTTAAGTATGGAAAAATTGTTATCGATTGTGTCTCGTAAAAGGTTGTGATGTCCAATATTCTTGCAATTGATATAAAAAGAAATAATCGGAAATTATGTTTTTAATTCTTTCAACGTTGGCTAACTTTATTATGTTGTTACCCAACTTTTACGGCGAGGACGTGTTGTTAAGGAATATTTTTCGAAAATCATATGAATTTTTTTATTAATTTTCAACGCATCTATTATCTAAATAGTTGACTATGAGATCAGAGGCTATTTAGTTTTGTACTACTTTTTTGAAATTGATTTGCGGTCCTTGTTATCGATCAAACGCAAGGTGGCAAAAAGAACTGATTACGACACGGATAGGCGTGACTTTTTTATGCAGGGGGCGGAAAATGCGATGGGACGCTCGCAGAGCATGCGTTGAAGTACATTTGTTTTTAGTTCTTATAAGCCAAACTTGAATCCCCTTTCTCAAAACTTACTGGATTTAGAAATCTATCGTAATATTTTTTTGATTTTTCTTTTGTGAGTATCAGATTCTCTCGTGCTAAAGTAGCGATATTTTGCATATTTTTTACTAAATTTGTTATATAATTGTTAAGCGTTGGCAATTGTTCAGATGCTTTCAAAGGTTAACTCGGAGGCAATCTAGGAGGGTAAGCTAAAACAAGTTCATGTAGTATGAATTTATGAGCGTTATGTACGCTTGTATTGTAATGAAATTGTGCTCATTCTAATAATTCGCTTGGCTCTATCTTTTTTGTGCTTAAATTTTTTAAATATTCACATAACGGATGATGCGCCCTTTCTCATGATCCGTTAGCTTTAAAATAATATCAATCTTTCTTTTGAATGCGTGGGGTATAGGATTTATTTGAGAAATGATTTGCCAAATCCTTGTTAATCAAATGTTGTATATTTTAGCAGCTTCGTTTTCGTCAATACAATTTCCAAATGTGTGTAAAAATCTCTAAAATTCCCTTTCTAAATTTGTCGCACAAATTCTATTACTCAATACTAACGAATTTAACTAAAAATCTCATTAATCTAAATGAATGTTTAAGTAACTATTGGACCTCTTTAATAATGAAATATTGTTACAATCTGACAAAATCTTCTGAAACGAATCTACTGAATGTCTGAATAAATCTGAACTAAAACTCGAGTAATCTTAACTGAAATCTCTGTTGTCCGGCAGGCCAACGCAGTTCCGCACGTGTGCCTCTAGCCGTTGGCAGGGAAGTTGTTTAGGTCAGCGAGATTCTTAGCCACTTGATACGTTTGTGGCCTTAAGTCTCGCTGTACCTTTGTACGTGTAAAACTTTCTCGAAGCCACACTTAAAATTATTATTTCAAATGTGGATTTGGAAAGTTGTTACGTAACAATATTTACTCCTGATGCGATTGAATATTCAATTTACTCCTGAATGTCCTTCTATAGTGCTTGAATGATTGAGGTCAAATATTATGCCTCTGTCCCGTAATTCTACATATTCTATATCATTGAAACAAGTTACTACTTTTATTTTGGAATTTTGAAAAACTTTGATTGAGATTTTCTCTACTTCTGGCCAATAGATATTATTTATTTTCAAATCTTTAGAAATGCTAAAACTTTGTAATTTTTTGTGCATCATAATTTCTTTCAAAGCTTTTTAATAGATATTCTTTAACCCTGATTGCTGATTGGCCTGTATCAATGCATAGTACAAATACTTTTTTTTTATTTAAATTTATAATTTCAATTTCGTTTATACTTAAGTATTCATTAACTGTCATATTTTTGCTATTTATTAACCACTCTTTTTTCTAGTCCAAACTTCTGCCCTGTTTGTTTATGACATGTGCAATATTATCTTCCCTGAATTGTATGGATTCTTTTGTACAAACAATGTTTGTGTCTGCTTCAGTATTTCTTATTTCTTTCTCGCATGTTTTTGGTTTCATAGTTTCTTCCATTTTAGTTTTATTTTTCCCTGCTTTGATTATGCTTTGCTTTTCCTTGTTGTTTTTCATTTCTTTTAACTTATTCCGTTCTTTGCTTAGCTTTTGAATTTTCACATCATTAGTAGGTATTTTATTAGTCAGCGTTTGTGCTAATTATACCCGGTTTTTAAATAATTGCATAGTCGTAATCCAATAATTTTAATCTCCATTTTTGAAATCTGTTATTTTTATCTGCTGATTTTAATGATAATAATGGCTTATGGTCAGTGATTATTTTAAATTTTTTGCTGTATATATGATTTCGGAATGTTTTTACTGCACACATGATTGCAAGTTCTTCGCGTTCGTAGGTATGATTGTTTTTCTCGGCTGCTTTCAATACTCTTGACGCAAATGCAATTGGTCTTTCCTCTTTTATTTGATGCGTTCGTAGTTATTATAAATGGTTCAGTCATATCCGGAAATTGTAATATTAGTGCTAAGCAAAAAGCTTCTTTTAATCTCTCCAATGCTTAGTGTTTTTCTTTATTCCATACGAATTTTGTTTGTTTTTGTAGTAACTGTATTATGGGTTTAGCTATCTCCGATATATTTTGTATAAATTATTTATGATATTCTGACAGCCCTAGGAATTCTTAAACATTTTGAACATTTTGAGAAATTGGAAATTTTGTTATTGCTTCAGTTTTCCTTAGGTCTGTTTTTATTTCTTGCTTACTAAAAATATGACCTGAAAATTCAACTTCTCTCTTAAAACATTTACATTTACTCGTTTTCAATTTAAGTCTAGCTTTTCTTAATTTTCGTGCTACTAGATTAAATCTTTCATTATGCTCTTCTACTGTATTTGATATTATGATATAACGTCGATATAAACATAGCAAAATTCTTTTTCTAATAATTCTCCTAGGTTTTTTTTTGTTAATACTCTTGGAAATACTCTAGGTGAATTAATCAATCCAAACGGTAAGACACTCAATTAGAATCTTTCTAATGGATGTGTGCTAAACATGAAATGTTTCATGCAAGTAGAAGGCGTACTTTATCGATAATGCAGGGGCGGGGTATGAGCGTAAGGGGACGCTACCGATCCATGGGGGAAGTGAGGCCTGGGTCTGATGGAGGGGCTTTTAGCTCTGAGGTCGGTATCGATCCTAGGGGGGAGGTGAGGCCTGGGTCTGGTGGAGAGACTCTTGGCTCAAGAGACGGTATCGATCCAAGGTAGCGGCTTGCCTCAGGGTCCGTTATAGTTCAGCTGGACAAGGGTGGGTGAGGCGTTGGGTGATGGTCAGTCTCGAGGGATGGTAACGTTCAGCGGCGGTGGGTCGCTGTCGTTCAGGCGTGTTTGTTTATAAATTTGTTTATTGTTGTTAAACACTATGTTTATTGCAAATTTCTTGAATAAATTGAATAATCTTGTGTGTGAATGGGGTAAGTGGAAGAAAATAAGAAAAATGTTTAGTTGTTATGAACAATTGAATGATATGAAAATTATTTGTTTCGAAAGTTGTAAATAATTTGAGGGCCTGTTTTCGGAGATAAGTATTAAGAGAGTATCCGGAGCAGGGACTATCCGGATCAGAAAGCATTTTGTAGACACGGACAAAGTGTGCCTCGCCGTCGAAACATTCAAAGCTGTGGTGATAGCACCACAAATATGTGTTTGTGGCGAGTATACCTTTTTGTATAATGTTGCGTTTGTATGGCGGGGGTTTAATAATCCAGTGTGCGATAAAATTACAGTAAACTCGCAGCACAGCAACTTCCTTGGGTAGAAACTTGCCGTTTTTGTCGTGAAACGCTTGTATATTAATTCTGTAGTCTGGTTTCTCCATTATGAAGAGAGAGAGAGAGAGAGAGAGAGAGAGAGCACAAAGCACTGCGGGTGAGGGTTCTAAACTGAATAAGGTATAGGGGTCGTGTAGGCCTGCAGTCCCTTCTACTAGGTTACTTCTCTCTCTCTAAGGGGAGTATCTCCCTCTCCGCTCTTTGTAGGATGACATCAATTGTATGTGTGCATGTGTGTGTCTATATGGGGAAGGGAAGGGCCTACAAGTTAAAATCTATAACGAATTGTCTTAATGCATCTATTTCTAGAACATTGTCAAATTCTGAATAGATTATGCAGTTTATCGTTTTAGTTAATGGCTTATCAAAGCGGACTTCGATTATAATTGATCCGTTTTTTACGAGATTCCAATGGCCGGCGTAATGATCCGAACGATCGAGAGTAAGTTCGAAAGCAAAAAGACAATAGCCGTTGGCTATTCTGAACGAGCAATATTGTTGCCTTCGTTCATGAAATGTATACCAGTGCCTGAGAATAAAGTGTGATAGGATTCAACGTACATAGGAGCGTCTTTGTCAAACTTTGGCTGTAATGGCTTGCTTGGGATTTAAATGCTGTCAACATACAGAGATTGAAAATTGATGGAAAAGTTCTAAAAATTAAATGAATTTTTTGTCTTGACGCCGTTAAAAGCTTTGTTGTAAATAAAGTCAAGAAAGACCCTTTTAGGTAATTGGCCAAGTATGACGTTTTCTAAAGAATCTCCGATTATACCGCTGTGCATGGTAATAGTACATTGTACAACAAGGGGCGAAAATGGGCTTTTCCAAGCGAGCATGATGTTTGAGCACGAGTGGTAGTCGAAGTCGCCCAAGACGGACACGAGTGTTCAAACATCATTCGAGTCTGGAAAAGCACATTCGCCCCTCGTTGTTCACCGTGCTTTTTATAACAAGTGTATAAGGAAGACCATTTGATTATTGGAAGCTCGTTCTACCTATATAGGGGGCGAAAATGGATTAATTGATACATATATTGTGATCTCGCTCTACTTTTTGTGTGACGCTCGGAAAACCCCATTTTCGGTCCAGTTTATAGGCGCCGAAAATGGTCTTTTTTATGCACGTGTTTTAAAAAAGTTTTTACTTCTATACGTGTGATGGGGTATTTGGCCGTGGCTGATGACTAAGTCTTGGCGTGTGCTATGAGTACAGATGGTGAAACTTTTACTTGACGCACGAGAAGTGTGGCTTCAGATATATGCACAGAGTACTCGATGGGTGATGCGTTCATGAGGCAGAAAGCGTCTTTGGAACGCACGAGCCTTAGTCGAGCTTTGACGCTGTTCATGAGAAATCTATCCCAATTCATTATATCGCAATAAAAATGTCCGAGAAGATCGTATTGCTTGCCACTCGCTACGCATGTCTGTCTTTCAAGGAGACCTGTATTTTTCTTACCAGCGTCGCTTGGCTGTTCGTCCATAAAACCCGTTACATCGCTCGCCCATAGTGCTGTGGTTAGGTGCGAATTTTCGACAACAGGTCCATAATTTAGAAGAGTTTACAAGTATGCTCTATAGGGATACGCGTTATTCGGCGGTAAACAAGTTTTTGATTTAAATAAACATCAACTTGGTTGAACATGAGTGTAAAAAGTTGTTTACTGGAGCTACAAATTTGTCTGTCGTATCCGTCAGGGATGTTATTTGCACATTCAGTTTTATCATGGTATCATTGGCTCGTTTTGAGAATTTATGCAAAACTATATTGGACTCTCATCGCTCAACGACGACACGGGTTTCTAAGATACCCATCTGCTTGATCCTATAGCTGTCTGTGTAGAAGGTAAAGAAAACAAGTCGAGCTTGGTTTTGAGGCACGCTTCCGAGTGGCTGTGCAAAAACGACATTTTAACGTTAAAACGCTAGACAAATATATCACTTGTATTTTTACTTTTACTCACCTTCTTTTTTGACTTTGGCTTCTTTGTCGTTTTTTCTTTAATCGTTTAACGGGCTTTACACGACACCTATGTAGGCCCTTCTTTGTCTTGTGTTTCTTGGATTTTGTAGCGGCAGCAGCAGCACCAGCGGCAGATGAGCGTCGCTTTTTTCTCCGCGTCACCTTCCGTCGCAGTCCAAGCACGGGGCGAGACCGAGCAAGGCGTTCAGACTTTAGCATGAAAATGATTATAACCAGAACCTTCTATGATTTTCGATAGCTTTTCTGTTGCTGTTTGCTTGAGGTTATGTCCCGATTCGTTGAGACAAGTTTTGAGCGACTCCTTGAAAGTCATGTTCTCATCTCCGACGTCTTTGAGTATATTAACGCCAGCTTGTAACGCTTCCTTGCCAACGGCTCGAGCACCTTTGGCAAGAAACGGTAAAGCACTGTGAAATATTCCAGAGAACCATGATCCTAAGCCATGGCCGCGCATCCGAGGCAAACCGACGTACACATGACTTACGGCACGCCCGCCACGTCCGATTTGATGGTCGTAGATGGCGTAAAAGCTCATTTTGCAGACAAAAAATTGCTCATTGCGCTCTCTTAAAATGTAGTGCTAGGGTCAGTGTTCCAATCTTAAATTAAATAGTACAGGTTTGCCGAGTTTGTCTTTTATACATATGTTAATTGTTTAAAATCTATTTACAAGCACAGGCACATAGTGAACTGGCGCCAAATGCTTCACTACAGTAATGCCGAAATCGAATTTTTTGGCCTCTATATAGACTATACGCAAAAGTAGTGCGTGTGTGTCGCCGACGATACTGGGCTCGCAGAAATAAGAATAGATAAACAGTTGATGAGGAACGGCTTTTGCAAAACTTGCAGGTTGCGTGCCTACGAGACGTAGTTGATAATTATCTATTTGCTCTCGCGTGTCTGTGGGGTCTACAACAAACTCAAAACCAAGTATTTGATGGACACCGGGCGACAAAACGGGCAATCGGCACAGCTTTACAGCATTATTATTTACGAGAAAGCCGATGTATACAAATCCGCCTTTCTCGTTGTAGAATAATTTCGTGCATAGAACCGGTTTAGCAGATAGTGTTAAAGCGTCGTTTATTGTGTCAACGAGGCGTTGTATAGTGTTATATGTACCGTATTAAAAGTAGCGTGATTCTTTCTCTTTATGGCTTTTGAGAAGACAGTCTTCGCGAAGCAGATAAAATGTCGTGCAGGGAATGTGAATTTCTAAAATGCCAACTAGGCAACGGCCATAGAGTTCAATTTCTTTCGGCAGGCGTGTCAAAAAGCATCTAGTTATATTGTTGGAAAAGTACTTTACACTGCTGATACTAAGGAGAAAAATGGTACATTCTGTTTGATCCATTGCTTTTAAATAATTTTCAAATCTGCTGCAGGTTGAATTTATCGGGATAGCCAACCCAGCTGACGAAATACTGTTTTTTCTTGCCTTTGCCTCTGCTACGTGAAATTTTATAAATTTTAAATTTTTGATCTTCGACACATTTTTCATGCACTACAGACAGTTTTTCGGTATAAAAAAAGCCCTCAATTTCTTCACGTTGTAAATCGTACAGTTTGAAGATAAGTAGGCATTGTCTTTTTAAGACATTTGTATTTTTAAAAACCTCTGCACTCCAAGATTTTTCAGCATCTTTTTCAAAAATATTCTATTTTCGACTAATACGTACATACATGCCGGTCTTGTATTTCGGCTTTTTACGAAGAGACTGTCTCCGCATGCAACGTTCAACAAAATTGTTTTGTGCTTTGTGTGCGTTATATATCGTTACACTTGCTGGCTCCATTTTAATCGTCGAGTGTGGAGTTTTATTGTAAGCATCAACCAATAACTCTAAAACGTCAATGTATCTTTTTGTATTTTCATATGTAAAATATCTGTATATGCGTTATCAACAACATCAGTTTTCACATCGGGATTGCTTACAACACGAAAGTGAATATCGTTATTTTTGAGTAATTTTTGAAATTTTTTACCAACAAACTCTTTTCCGCGATCTGTCTGTAGAGTATGTAGTTTTTGCAGACT
The DNA here is from genome assembly GCF_009193385.2 of Nasonia vitripennis. Lineage (NCBI taxonomy): Eukaryota > Metazoa > Arthropoda > Insecta > Hymenoptera > Pteromalidae > Nasonia > Nasonia vitripennis. Next base: position 1,644,095 of record NW_022279608.1, read on the forward strand.
GCTGTCAAGAATATTTTTAAATGCCTTTGAGACCTCGAGGGTAGTTTTATCAGCTAGAGGCCCAGCTCAGACGAACTTGAATAGAACATCGTTTACCACTAAAATATAGCCGATATTGTCATTATGCGAGTTTAACGATGTAAGTTGAATGAGATCAGCCTCCCAAACTTGATCCATGCCATCCACGTTGTAAAATAACACAGCGGATTTTCGTCGAATAGCTTTGTGAAGAGTGTAGATATCGTGCTTTGTGAGCCACTTTTTATCATGGCTGCAGAAATTTTTATTTATTTATTTATTTATTTTTATTTTTACAAATAAGATTTGTAGTCCAGGAAAGCTGGCTGGATGTCAGAGTTCTAAATATTGTTTTTCCAAACGACGATTCAGCTTACTTTTAACCATTTTTTAGGCGATTTTTTAGGTGTTGAGCTATACACGGTATTGCCTCGTTTTCTTGTCGTTTCTTATTATTCAGATAGCCGTTTCTGTCGTCGTCGTCGTCGTTGTTAAGGGCTGATGCAAACTTAGAATTTGACTTACCGAGATTAGCGATAGTCTAATTATTGTAACTGTCTAATTTCCTCCAGTTTCGGCTCGTATATACAGCACCACCGATACTCCGGAGCTCAGTATTTTCAATAAACTCTTTAGGTACAATGAGAGCCCAGAGTAATCTTGCAAATTCTTTTCTTCCGGCAGCTTTATATTTTTTTCTAGCTCACGCAGCTCCGTTCACCAAATTTATAATGTTCGAATGGTGAATTTTTTCACCGTCAATGTATACTGTTCTGCTAGCGTCCCAAAATATGCGATCAATGTGTGATTTTAAATAATTCAATAATAGTTCGGCACTCTTTTTGAAAATTTTTGGAACACTCTGCACGATTTAATCGTTTGAAAGCGGTTCAGAGTGTAGAAGATTTTTTCCACTAGGACTACTCTGTGGTTTACGCTTTTCTTCTAAAAAAAAAATACTGTCGCAAAGCGCTCAAATAATGCTTTAAACGATCTTGGTCGTTTGTATACGTTGTTAAATCGAATATTTTTTTCATTTCATCGTCTAGGCGGCTAAGATTCTCACCGACAGTTTGGCTAGTTCCGAGACTGACGGTACTTGCAGTATCGGAGCCACTTGTCATGGTATTACTGCTGCTGATGCTGCTCTTGATTGTAGCTGGGCGTGTCTTCCGTTGCATTCTATCTATCTGATCTTTGGATGTTAAGACCATTTTTTTGATGCTCGACATTTTTCTTTTCTTTACGTGATTAACGTAAAATTGACAATGCACCCACTAGTATAGGTTGTAGTAAAAACGGCGATAACTTCTGCCTTTTTGAACAACCACACGATTTTACTTTTCCATAAATTTTTACGACTCTTTGTCGCAAGTTTTCTTAAAATTTGTTTATGTTTTTTAAGCTTCTTCTTTTGATGATTTTTGAACGACACTGTTTATATTTTTGATTTCACGTAAATATATTTGATTAAGTTTTCGTCAGCCAATTTTAAAAGAGTTATACGCTGATTTTTATCAGAATGTCTAAGAGCGTCCAAGAGAGCGATATAATTTTTTTCCAACGGAAGTTACTTTTGACTCGCGCTAGCCAAGCCAGATGCGTGCTTTGACATGGCTGACGTGCGACTAAAGAATTCCACGCCAGCCCTTTTCTTTTTAACCGACAAAATCCACAAGCTTACTATATAGACTGCTTCCACTTGCTGGTTGTGTACTTCGGCAAGTAAATAAAATAATATGCGTCGTATGTAAATATACAGGTTTTAAACCGAAATTCATCGCAGTGCTCTGTTTACAGTTAATGATCAAGTAGCCAAACGATTTTGCTGTCGCATCCGAATACGTCTCTTTGACAATTTTTGGATATCCGGGGTAAACTTGTCAGGACTAGATGTTGAATTTGTGCGCGATCATGTGGATTCTTGAACAAGACAATGTTCGATGCATTGAAACTAATGTCTCGCGCATACGCGCCTTTTTAAAACAGATTTTATGTGATGAAAAATACAGATGTATTCTTGTGGTGCGAGCCTTTAGTAAAGAGATCAACAATTACATGATTCGAGACGCCGCGCATCATATTGTCGATAATCAAAAGTTTTTTTAGTTGTGGATCATTGGAATAATCTTCAGGTTTAGGCAAACCCTCTCGAAACTTTATAGTCTTGCCATTTTTTAACAATTTTTCAATTTTGTAACCATACTGCCGCGTTCGGGAGGAGGTGCAATGGGTATTTTATCCAACCCCCAATCCCAAAGTGTGAGCCATCGTGTTAAGGGGACTAGTTGATCGCTGGCGTCAGTCACAAACAATGCCTCTGAGAAATCGGGCGAAATCTCCGAGTATCTAGCCTTACCGTCGAATGCAAGGCTTTGCGACGTCGGACCGTTTATTTTTCTAGCTACTCGTGGGATCAAAATTTATTCTGAAATAAATACGTGTGGAGATGGTAGTAAGGAGAAGAAGGAACCAACAGTAGTACTCACCAAGGTAGTATTCATCCCGAAACTGGGGAGAAATGGATACATATCCCCGAAAGACTTTCAGCCAATTGGCCTGACCTCCTTTATACTTAAGGAGACACAACACTTTCAAATCCTGATTAAAATAATTATGAGTAAAAATGACAAAATTAAAGTAAATCAATTATTTGTAGAGAGAGAGAGAGAGAGCAGTAATTCTTCAACGTTGACACGGCCCCTCGGTGATTATTCAAAATAGAATAATCTTGGCTCTATCGGTCTTTTCAAAGCAATTTGTATGTAAGGAAGAAGAGAAAAAAATATGTATGCGTATATGTATTCCATACGTGAATGGCTTCTACGAACAGATCGGTCATAGTTTAAAAAAAAACATTGATACTGTTCCAAAAATTAACAACGAAATGTGCAACATCATTAGAAAACGCAAAGACAAAAAAGATAAAAATTCCGAGAACAATGTTGTTTACAAATTAAAATGCAATGACTGCTCTGCTACATACGTGGGCCAAATGAAAAGAAATGTTTGTATACGCGCTGAAGAACACAGAAAATCAAAAAATAATGTAGTTTTTGAACACAAAACGCACCATAATCACACATTCAATTTTAATAATTTTGAAATAAAAGATAAAATGCCCAATCTAAACAAAAGATTGATTTCCGAAATGATACATATATACCTACAAACTAATAGCATTAATAAAAAGGAAGACACACAACAATTCAGCGACGTATACACACACCTAATACACCGATTAAAATGTGAACGAAACACAAGCGATTGACGTCAGAATTGTAACGTCGGTATAGAAATTGTCAACAAATCGCTCTATTTCCCTGCACATTATATAAGCCCGTGAAAATCGAAAAGCGAACGAATTCGGGACTAAACGGCTGAGAGAGCAACACCTCTATCTCCTCTCCCCCCGCCGTTCGTCGGGAACGAGACATATCCCGCAATATCCAAATGTAAATACCGGCGATCGACCACTAATTCTGTAAGTGTTTTCTTAATTACTCGCTATCGTTTTTAATATCGTGATTTCATGTACATAATATTATCCTCCTACTTTGTAGACTACTGTCGCTAGCGTTACGATGCTGTTGGTGCTGTTAGCAGGACAGTTGACTAGACACTGCTACTAGTTTTGGTAGTACTGATGCCGATGCTGATGAAACTGCTGCTACAAAGACAATTTGCTGACGAGTGTGTATCTGGGCCTGTAAAGTTTTGGCATTTATACGCTTTTGAGCTTTATTCACCCCTCTCGTCCCTTTTCCGCTTTCTCCACCACTTGCTTGCAAGGTACCTGTTGTAATATGTGAATTTATACAGTCGTAATACATAAAAAAGGTACTCGTCGCGCCATCTACTGGTTGACGACGATTTCGTGCAACGAGACAAGCTCGAGCAAACGCGAGCATAGTGCGCATGCCTCGCGTATATACTCTAAGCGTATACTATACTGTATACTCAACTCCGTGGAGTCAGACTATGCGATACTGTACTATACTCTCCCTCTTGCCTGTTAGACTCCGAGCTAAACAGATGTACTGCCGACTCGTGGCCTATGCCACCTACTTTCAACAATATATTTACAATTATTATTAACTGTTGTAATATTAAGTATTATAATCTTGATGAGATACCATAGCGATACTCGTCGCGCCATCTATTGGCAGACAACGATTTTGTGCAGTGAGACGAGACCAAGTCAGAGCGAGCGTATCGCGCATGCTTCGCAACTATACTCTAAGCGCCTATTACGTACTATACTATACTCCGTGTGTAGAGCCAGACTATGCTGTTCTGTACTCTACACTCTCTTGCCTGTAAGACTCCGATGTGATCGAACGTGCCGACTACTGGGCTCTCAAGCCTAACTACTTTTTCAATATACATTATTATTATTAACCTCAGTGTTTATTATTTATTCCACCACTCCAACATTAACATCACAGTGTCTTTATTTATCCACTACTCCAACATGGTAGCAGAGCGTGGTTTGTATGTTTGAATTTATTCCTATACCAACCTTCGGAGAGGTATAGAAATACATATAAAAAGTGAGGTTAGAAGAAAAACCACGTGGAAAAGAAGTTAACAGTTATTGAGAAAATTTCTCGATAAAAATTATATGATTGTGAAGCATTAGAATTCGCATTTTTGTGTCGAAACGTCTGTCGACAAAAGACAAATTTCAAGTAAAGATTAACCAGTTCAGAAAGGATTAAAGTCAAAAAATATATGCTCAGTGACGAAAATAAAGTCGTCAGGTACTAAACAATAAGTAGCTTTTTAAAAATTAATAAAGATTAAAGTGCGATGTCAATGGATTAAAGTCGGCAAGTAAAAAACGTGGTGACGTGCAAGTATAGAGCACGTATCAAATGTAGAGGTTAAGCACATGTTCTCGTGGTCTAAGGAAAAAGTCGATCCAGAACAAGATTCAGAAGATAAAGAAGCTGTTTGGAAGAAAAATATTAGAAATCCATTTAGAAGACTATTTTTAGGAAGACTTAAGAAAATAATTGTGTTAAAAAATCAAATATACGAAAATATAACAGTTGAAATGAATAAACAATCAAAAATTAAAGATACTATGATACCAGTGTTTGATAGTGTAAATTATACAAGGCCGTCAACGAGGTAGAGGACAAGGTCAACTCGGAGGCGAGTCTTCAGGGCAACAACAGGGCGACTACACATCTGAAGCATGGCTAACACAGATCTTCAATTCAGAGGTAAATCAGGTAACTCCGTTAAATAAGAGTAGCGAAAATTTAGGACAAATAAATTGGATTCTTGATAGTGGCTGTAAAGACCACATTGTAAACAACGATAAATTCTTAGATAAATTCACATGTTTAAAAGACCCTATTGAAGTAAAATTACCAGATGATAAAAATTTGAAAGCTACTAAAATCGGAACTGTAAAATTATTTTCAAAAATTATTATAATGAAAAACAAGTAGAAGTCAAAAATGTTTATTATGTTCAAGGTATCAGACAACATATATTGAGTTTATTAAAAGTCACTGAAAATTATACAGTAGTAGCCAAAAATGATGATGCCAAAATGTACAATAAACGTAGAGAAATAATAGCAGTTGCTAATATAAAAGACAATCTATATTTCATGAAAAGCTTCGTAGTTAAAAAAAGGACTAAATCAATGTATGTTAATTCGGTCAAACTTATTGATAAAGAGAAATAGCATAGGGCACTTGGCCATGTAAATTTTAATGTTTATCAAAATTAGTAAATAACAAATTAGTCGAAGGCCTGCTGGAAAAGATTGAAAGTACTGAAATAAAATGTGCAAATTGCATTTAAAGCAAAATGGCCAATGTACTGTTTGAAAATAATAGAACAAAAACTACCAAAATCTTAAAACGCATTCATACTGATTTGAACGGCCCACATAACACAACTGGTTATGGTGAAGAAAAATATTTTGTAACATTTGTTGATGATTACAGTAAAAGTACTAGAATCTTTTGCACTAAAAATAAATCAGAAACTGAAGTTGTCTAAAAGAATTCGTAAATTAAGTAAAAAATTAATTCAATAAAAAGGTAAAAAGTTTGGAATGTGATAACGGTGAAGAATATTTAAACCGTGAGATTTATGAATTTAGAATGTCTAAAGGAATAGAACTAGTAACATGTCCACCGTACGTCCATAAACTGAATAGAGTAGCGGAAAGATACAATAGGTCAGCTATGGATATAGGTAGATGCTTGATGCGAGAAGCAAAAATAAACAGGCGATATTGGCCAGAAATTATCAAAACTGTTGCTTATCTAAAAAATCGTACAATTGCCAATACAGCGGAGAACAAAACTCCGTATGAAATATTTTTTGGTAACAAACCTAACGTAGAAAATTTGAAAATTTATGGAAGTCGAGTCTTTGTAAGAGTTCCAGAAGCGTTGCGAAAAAGCAAATGGGATGATAAAGCTCAATTAGGAGTACTAGTAGGTTATGTAGAAAATGGCTATAACGTTCTAGTCTTCGGCAGAGTTATTCATGCCAGACATGTACAAGTAGTGAAGAAAATACTAAAATTATTTGCTTAGAAAAAATTGATGATGAAAAAGACAGAGATTTGGAAGATAGCAAATCTATAAAGGTAGAAAATGAGATATTGGAAAATTAATCCGAAATTAATGAATATGATGTAAATTCAAATCGAACTAAATCTCTTATCTCTACTCAGACCTTCGGGGAAAGTAGAGATAACGAATTAAATTTTGATATTGCCGAAAATGATAATTCAATCTTAAAAATGCAAAGAAAATCCAATAGAAAGAAAAGTCCTGTAAACAAAAATGGAAATCCAGTAACTCATTTCATTTAAGTAAATCACATTGACGCAAATGTACCGAATACATTTGAGGAGGTGTAAACTCAAATGAACATACACAATGGAAAATTGCGATGGACTCTGAAATTAATAGTCTAAAGAAAAATAATACTTGGAAAATTGTTGAAAGACCAAAAGATAAAAAGGTCATTGATGTTAAATGGGTTTAAAAAAAATAACAATAATGAATATAAACAAGACTAGTTGCTAGAGGTTTCCAACAAAAAGAATACATTGATAATGTCTATTCACCTGTAGGTAAAATGCAAACTTTGAAAATTTTATTGTCATACAGCTGCAAAAATAATTTGTACATAGAACAAATGGATGTAGAAACAACAGCCTTTCTTAATGACTATGTTAAACAGAAGTATATATCAATGAACCTAAAGGTTATGAAACAGGAGACAATAAATATTGCAAATTGCATAAGGCACTCTATGGACTCAGAGAAAGCCAAAGAGCTTGGTATAATTGCTTTAATAAATCCATGGAAAGTTAAAACTTTGTTAGAAGTAATTACGATTATGGTTTATATATAAATAATACAACCAAAGATACAATATATATACTAGTCTTTGTAGATGATCTTTTAATTTGCTGCAAAGATGAAAACTAAATAAAACAAGTAAAATCTAGTCTAATGAAAAGATTTGCAATCAACGATATGGGAAAAGTTAGTCAATACATTAGTATTGATATTGATTACAGTGATAATAGAGATAAATTGACTTTGAGTCAGACTAAGTATATTGAATCTTTAGCTGCTAAATATAATCTAGAAAATGTCAAACTATATGATACTCCAATGGAGACAAACTTAAAATTAGGTCAAGCTAGCAAAATAGATGAAACTGATTATTTGGAAATGTAATCTTCTGGAAAGCCCACAAACAAGGTGCGGTAACAAAATGTTCGACATTTGCAGAGTACGTTGCTCTATTCGAAGCAGTTTCTGAAATATTGTTTATAAGAAACTTGTTAACTGAATTTTTTGATATAGATTTATATGATCTTACAACTATATACGAAGATAATTCTAGCAATCGCGATCGCTAAATTCGAAAATTTCACTCCAAACTCAAAGCACATCGAAGTGCAATATCATTATAGAAACGAAAGTTACTAAATGGGCGAAATCGACATTGTAAAAGTTGACTAATCTAGCAGACACCTTGACAAAGAGTCGAGATAAAACAAAGTTGCTAAACAATAGAAAAGGTTTAAGGCTAATCTAAAGCGTTTATACAAAATCCTAAGTTCAACTGTAAAACCCAAGTTCAAAGTAATAATCGCCAAGTTCAACTGTAAAACCCAAGTTCAAAATAATAATCGCGAAGTTCAACTCCAAAATCCAAGTTCAAAGTAATAATCGCCAAGTTCAATTGTAAAACTTAAGTTCACTTAAAATGCTCTTAATTCAATTAATCTGGAATGCGATGACGAATTGTATAAGAAATTAAAAATTCATGTAACACAAATGTATCGAATTTTAATGTAAAAATATCACGACTGTAAAATTTAGGAGGCGTGTTGTAATATGTGAATTTATACAGTCGTAATACATAAAAAAGTACTCGTCGCGCCATTTACTGGTTGACAACGATTTCGTGCAACGAGACAAGCTCGAGCAAACGCGAGAATAGTGCGCATGCCTTGCGTATATACTCTAAGCGCATATTATACTCTATACTTGGCTCCGTGACGTCAGACTATGCCATACTGTACTATACTCTTGCTCTTGCCTGTTAGACTCCGAGCTGAACAGATGTACTGCCGGCTCGTGACTTATGCCACTTACTTTCAACAATATATTTACAATTATTATTAACCTCACAGTGTCTTTATTTATCCACCACTTCAACAGTACCCCTTTCCCTGCGATCTAGTCTGCAGCCTTGCAATAAAATTTTTGCAAAAAGCCGGAAAATTTCTAAATCCTTGACCTTCTGCAAATAAAGACACAGCAAGTCTGCTAATTTACAGAACGCACCTAGTCTCGCAGAAATTCAACTGGCCGGGAATGCGCAAAGACTCAGCGCGATGGGTACGCGAGTGTCTTCCCTGCCAACTTTCGAAGGTGAGCCGACACAACCGCGAAGCTCTGGGAAGGTTTCAAGAGCCGGATAATCGCTTCGAGCATCTACACGTCGACCTCATCAAGCTACCCCTGGCCCAAGGAAGGCAGTATTGCCTGACAATAATCGACAGATTTACCCGCTGGCCTGTTGCAGTTCCCTTGCCAGACATGCAAGCTGCGACAGTCGCGAAGGCCCTGCTCGATCATTAGATCAGTCAATTTGGCACACCGCTCTACATCACGTCGGACCAGGGGGCTCAATTCGAGTCATCGCTCTTTAAGGAACTCGCACAGATACTAGGAATTCAACTCATCCACATGACTTCGTATCACCCCCAGTCCAACGGGATGGTGGAAAGATTCCATAGAGCACTCAAGGCAGCCCTCCGATGCAGCATAACTCATGGATAGACGCTCTACCTACCGTGCTTCTAGGCCTGCACACCGCCTACAAAGAGGACCTCCACGCCTCACCAGCGGAGATGCTTTACGGTACGACTCTCCGCGTGCCTGGCGAATTTTTCGTCACAAGCTCAGCCAAAGCGAATCAAGCAACATTTCTAACCAGCCTCAAGGTGCTGTTCAGCAACATAAGGCCAGTAGCAGCGTCGAGACACACAGAACTCCGCACTCGTTCTACTACCAAGATCTAGCCACCAGCACCCACGTATGCAAGCGTGTGGACAGCATCCGGAAGCCGCTGGAGAAACCCTACACAGGACCACACAGGGTCATTCGTCGCACTGACAGGCGCAACTTCGTCATCGACGTGAACGGGACTGAGAAAGCCTACTCTACAGACCAACTAAAGCCAGCCTACATGGAGACCTTACGTCTATGATGCTTCCGAATTGTTGGAATGTCTCTGTTAAATTTTGTCTTGTCGTATGTCCGGATACTCGTACACATATCTTGTGTTTGTACGTATTCTATTGTTTTCTCCTGATTGGTTTGTTGTTCTGTCGTTGATCTTTGTACGTCATCTTTTGTTGTTTGTGTTCTTTGTATTTGTTGATTACTTTAAGCGCATGATTTTTCATTTGATATCTAATTATTATGGCTTTGATGTCCTTGTCTTTCGTTGCGTGGTGTTCGGTGTTGCAGGGCCCATGCTGTTTAAATAATACTTCTGCGTCTATTGTCGTACCTATATATGTGGATGTCACTGTGTAAGCGCCTGTCAAATTTATTTTGAGTAGCTGTACATTGTCTTGCGGGTTGTATGTATGGCGTAGTGCTATGTTTGGTTCATTAATAGTGTAAGCTTCGATATTGTCATTGTCATTGTCATTCTGTTGTGGGCCGTGATCATTGTTGTTAAAATTTTCATTATTGTTAACATTATCGTCATTATTGGCAGGTCTATGGACGTCGTTATTGTCATTGCTGTCAGTGTTCTCGTTTGTAGCAATTCTGTCATCATTGTTAATGTCGTTATTGTCTGGATCGTCACTGTTGATCGTAGAGTCGGTGTCATCAGAGTTCTCAGAACTGTTAGTGCTGTCAGTGGCGTTTGAGTCAGGAGATTTTTTGGAAGTGTCGGTGATGATGCCTGTTTTTAGGTTGTTTGTCGGTTCGTTAGTTTCTACAGTGTTTGTTTCTTGGTCTGTCTGTTCAGTTCGTAATCGGGTAGTAGTTGTATCGTACCTGTACTTGTCCTGTACGTTATTGTTAATATGGCTGTGCCATCGTCAGTCCCTTGATTAGTAATTCTGAAGCTCTTAGTATTGTTCGATCCGTATTTATTCAGTAATGTCATAACAACAGGTAGTTTCCCTGGTGGGCCAAAACGGATGGTGACGTGTTTTGAGTTCTCATCAAACTCGATTGACTCGATTATGGTCTTGAAGATTTGGTCCATGTCTGTAAAAGAAGATATACAAATTCGTAGAAGAGGAAAAAAAATTTTCATTGAGTGGGGAATTCATGGGTCATATTGTGGTCAATCATTCATTCTCTCATTCACACTTGTTAATTGGTCCTGTCTGATTGCTTACTTTTCTAATCTATAATCATGTCGTTATCATTTAGGTCATCATGTATTACTTTGAGGGTCTCGGGTGTTTCGGATTTATGTTGATTCTGAGCATTTACTCTGGCATTTTGTACTGAGTTGCTGGTAACAGGATTTTCTTCTCTGTTTTGTTTTTGGCTCTCCAGCCTGGCTATTTTTTCTTTCAGCTCCAATATGGTTTCTTTTAAAGGTTGTAGTTTGTCTAGAAGGGCTTCATCGGTTTGTTCTTGAGACCATTTTGCTTGTTTTTTGCAAGTTACATCGTGCAAGCTGTATATTTCTGCTTCTATCATTCTCTTGCATTTTTCGTGAAACTTTGTGGTGGTGTTTCCTTGTGCAATCCGTGGGAGTCTTCTTGGCTCAGCAAAGGTCGCCTTGTATATGGGGTCACTTTCTTCTTTTGCAATTCTGGCTTCTTCTTCTGTGAAGTACTGCACATATCCATACGCTAGGCGTCCTTTCCTGTCTCTGACCGTCTCGTAGTAGGCTAGGGTTCCAAATTGCGCAATTTATCTAAAGAACATGTCGTCCTTTTCTCTGTCATTTCCGTCCCAAGGGAGTAGACAAAACAATCTGTTTCTGATTACTTGCGTTTGTGCTCTTTGGTTCACTACGTGGATTTCAGATCTAATTGTTGGCACTTCATTCGGAGTAAGGTCGATCAATTCTCCTATTGGTACTTTGGGGTTTGAGGTCGTTGTGGGGCCCTGGTACGGTGCTGCTCTTCTGCTGTTTCTCTTCAATTTGTTCTGTTTTGCTAATAATAATCTGAGTTCGTATGCTCTTTGTGTTTCTCTTTCCGAGCTAAATGATATGGTGATCTTCTTGGTCTCTCGTTTGTATCTGTGTTTTTCTACGTAAGCGTTTTGAGGTTCTCCTATTTTTTCGAATTCTTTTACTATGTTCGATAGTGGAATGTCTACATTACAGAACATTGATATGGTGGTTCTTGGTCTCGACTCCATTCTGTTTCTTTCGTTTTTTCTTTTTATTCTGTAATTAGATTATGTTATCGTCTTTAATAATATTTTTTACTATACGCTGTTTGGCTATGTACAAGCTTCTCGTAAAAATTCATGCTTAAATTTTGGTTAAAATTTGGTGAATTATGAGCATTCTGCTTCTTGTTTCGGTAATAGTAACATTTTCTTTGTGCTTTTTGAGGTTTTACTTTCAAGGGTTTTGCGGTCTAAGTATGGGGTATTGGGACTTTCGCGACTAATTGAGATATTTTCGAGTTCGAATTCTTCTTCATTTGAGATGAGTTTTCGTCTCTTGTCATTTCTTTTGGGTAGTGGGTGGGTGTGTTTTTTGTTGAGACATTGACAAGTGCCGAGGCATTTCATTTTCATGATTATTACTACTATTATTGCTATGATTGTTAACTGAATAGTCACACTTCCGTATAGTGTTGTGTCATTTTTATAATTCTGTCTTTTGTGTTCGCTTATCTCTTCTAACTGACTCATTATTTCGTGTAACGATTTTCCGTCATTATTAGCTGTATTGGGTGTTAATATCTTTGTTGTTTCTAAACTATGAAATTCTATGTCGTCGTTTTCTTTATTTATTCCTGTCCAATTCCTGCCTCTTTTATTGTTATTTTCGTTTTGGTGTTTATTTTGGCATATAATATTTAACGTTTCTGGTTCAACCGTGGAATAAAGCCATGATTTATCATATTCTAAATACGTCCATTGGGTCTGTATGTTGATCCTGTAGCGTAAATCGCAGTGGTTGATTGCTTTCTGGCTGGGATTTAGGAGTAATGTTATCTCACATTACCTGGATTCGGGCACGTTCCTGAGTGCTCCTAGGATCGGGCATATATCTGCATAGTGTGTCGTGATGCATGTTTGTCTCTGTTCTTCATTGAATTTAATATATCTTGTATGGTCGTAACTGATAGCTATGTATTCATGGGACGGTTTTATAAAAGCTTGCCCTATTGTTTTGTTTTTCATGTTCTGTGGCACTTTGATTGGGTGCATTCTGTATAATTGGTACGGCATTCGGTTTACTAGTGGTAGATGCAGCACGGCTAGCGTTCGTTCGTTTTGGTGTATGGCATCGATATTCAATATTTTGGCTAGTTCTTCTGCCCTCATGTGCTCTGGTGGTATTGGGAATTCTAAGTCTCGACTCACTCTTTTTACGTCCATGTTCATTTGATGAAGTACATTTTGTTTCATGAGTTCTGGGTGCATTTTCCTTCTTTTAGCGTTTGTAAAATTGTTAATAGTTTCTCGTTGCTTTTGATGACGTGGTCTAATGTTGATTCCAATGGTTTTACGTATATCATTATTTCGACTTGGTAATTCATCTCCTCCTTTTCTCGTAGCACACTTTTGATTGTTTTTGTTAACTCTCTTTCAAATCCTTGTAGCACTTTGTAATGGTTGCTGGTTATGTTGTATAGCTCCTCGAATTTTGTTGAGATTATGTGAGAATTGTTGTCTATCAGATGCACTATTTTGGTTTGGTCTACGAAGAGCTGGTCTATATTTCTGTTTATATTCTCCACTTCGTCGTCGGTCACTAGTCCAAACAAACTATTGCTTATACTTCCTATTATGCCTAGTGGCACTAGTCTTTTTGCTCTGATGCTTCGTGGATGTCTCGCTGTTGGATATTGGATGTGTCCTAGACTTGCTATTGTCTCTCTTATTGTTTCTTGGATATTTGTTAACTCTTGCTCTTTTATTTCTAGTAGGTCAATGGCTAAAGCGTGTCGGCATTTCCTTTCTTCCATTATTGTTTTACAGGTTTGAAATACGTCTTTGTATGAACTTCTTGCCCTGAATGACTGCATAAAATCTTCCACGTTTGGCTTTGTTGAGCGCTCTGGATAAATACTGTACCGGGTGATCAAAACCGTCTTTTTCTTGACTGAGTACGGCACCGATGGCGTAATCAGAAGCATCCGTAGTTAGTGTAAATTCTTTGTCGAAGTCCGGAAATTGCAAGATTGGTTCTTTCAGCAAACATTCTTTTAGCTGCTGATAACTGTTTTCACACTCTTCCGTCCATTCAAATTTCACATTTTTCTTTAATAGGTCATTGAGTGGCTTCGCGATTTTTGCAAAGTCTTTTATGTATTTTCTGTAGTACCCAAACATGCCGAGTACTTCTCTCACAAATTTCCAAAAAAAAAATTAAAAAATCTTTTAATTGACTTGTTAAATCACGAAAAATAAACAATTATTAATCTTATGGAGAGAAAACAAAAACTAAATTTTCAAAGTTCGGTTTCGAAATTAATTTGTTAATAATAATTAATAGTAGATGCAAAGTTAATTTTTGTATTCGCGCAGACGATCAATTGTATTTATAAGTTTGTCAACGAATTATAGTTTCAATCTGTTTTAAAATTTTGCGTATTGTCAAAAAAAAAACAAAATTCGGATGAACCTGTTTTATAGTGTTAATAATCCTCGAATTTAAATGTTAATGATTTTTAACAATTTGATTAATTATTCATCGTCCATGTATACTCCCGAAATGCTTCAATTTACAGTTTTAAATTCAAATTCTGCGCGCGCGCTCGGCCGCTCTCAAGATGGCGTCCGTTCGCTCTCGAGCCTGGTTACTCGGTTGGGTGTGGCACCGCTTCGCGCCTGACTTTACACTAGAGTTAAACTCCCTAGTCAAGTTTGCTTGCGTCAGCTGTCTGCCTCGCGTTGTGTCGTATGCCTTGTATTTCGCGATACATTGTTGACAAAGTTTTGCAATTTATAACCTGTGCGTGCTATTTCGTACTATTTCAACGAAGGTGTGAGTGTGCTATTGCCGCGTTCCTGGCAATAGCACACTCGTGGCCTAGGATAGTCCCCAGTGCTGTAGTCGTAAGTTACTCACAGCATCAGATAAGTTTTCTTTTATAATTTTATAATGCCGTCACTCGAGTAACTCAAGAACTGTTGCTTTGTGGAAAATTGTTTGTCTTTCCTTTTCAGCTTTCCATGCAGTCAGCAGTGGTTTTACTTTTCTTAAACAGTTTCAAGATCAAGGAGGACAATGCTCACTTTGTATGACGTCACGGGTATGTTTGTGCAACCAGATACTACCACTTTCTCTCTCACTGTTTAATTATTTATAATTTATACAGTGCTTTCAATAGATTGCGCATTCCAGCTTGTTAATTCTTCACTTTTATTCAAAGAAAACGAACCAAAACTGTGAGTCGAACCGTCTCTTATGTGCTTTAAACCGCGTGTTTATTCTATGATTTAAGAATAATTTATAGTTTGGCGTTCAATTTGCGTGTTTAACAATAGTGACCTTAAGCTATTCTCAATAATGCAAAAAAAAAATAATTGTCAAAATCACGTTAACTTTGCTAAACCCGTGTTTCTACACTTTAAATTTTAATAAATTTGTAATAGCTATTTAAAATCATATAAGTTTTGTTGTTTATACACTTTCTAATTTGCTCTTTATGTTTTTCACAAAATACAGTTAGTGATCAATTCTTTTGTGTACAAATTCTATGAGAAATTGTCGCGCCTCGGGGTCAATTGTCGCTTTTTGTTAATAACTACGGTTATTCATTACTAGTTTTCCAATGAGAAAGGTGCATTTAAGTCTAAACCCCTAGCTTCTGCTTTAATTTGTTTGAAATAATCAATTTTTGTGAATTTGACCGGAAATACTTTGCTTAAATTAAATCACAGAACTGACTCTCATGCTTGCATCCACCTTTGATTGAATGATTTTAACTTTTTCAACTGAAAATAGTCACACCTCGTTTTAATAATATTTCCTATGATCTGTTTATTAATCCTTTGTGCTTTTGCACAAACTTATGCTTGTAGTGCACGCGCAATGGGCTCCTGTATATGTAAATTTGGGCGTACTTCAGATTTGTAGGCAAATGAAACTTTATTTATAATTTGGGAGATAAAAGTACGTAAACCTAATGCTTATCAATATTTGTAGGGATCCAGTTGGCGTCTTATCACCAAATTTGGCTGTTTCGAGTGCAGAAAATCAGATTTTCTTCTTTGTGGAACCCAGAGTTCTACACTCTACGCAGCAGTCTCGTCCAGGCCCTGGTTCGACTTCTGGCGATCACTTGCCAGTGCACACTAGTGCTACTTGTCGACCAGATTTTGGGTATTTTTTGGAGCACGAGCAAGGTCCTAACGGGCCCACTCCTGCGCTTATCAACTAAGTGTATTCGTGCAAAAGAAACTTGTGCAGTATAATGAGTGTAATTTATTGCAGAGTGTTAAAGTGACAAAAGAAAATTCTAAAAAGAAAATGTGAAATGCGATTTTGAATTTTGTGTTTGAAATATTAAATCAGTTGTGCGTGATTACTCAACATTTAATCAAATGTTAGTGTCTCGAGTGAAATTATTTTGATGTGTATGCATTAAATAATTGTATATCGTGTATTAAGTAAATTAATGAATTTGAACTTTTGTGTGTATGCCTGGTGTGTTAAGTGTCTACAATGTAAATGTGTCTGTGTGTATAAAAGGAGTAATTTTGGCACTACCCAATGTCCGGCAGGATACGTCAAACTGACTGTGCTTTAATTTTGTAAAGAAAATTGATGTGAAAATAGGAATTAATATTGTATTGATTATTGCGACGAAAGTGTGAATTTTAAATTTATTTAAAAATTGACTCTTCTACCAAATTGTTGTGATAGTGTTCCCCTTTTCTCAAGAAAACTCGACAATTCATTAAATAGACTCCACTCTGAAAATTATTTTAATAGTTCCATGCGTGCCACCCGATATGCACTCGGATTGACGTCACAATGTCTTTGACTCGCGCGCGTCTTAAATTTCCTTATGTTTTAAATCTTTCCTAATCTCAATTCTCGTGCATTCCTTTGAGAGTAACTTCTTCTTCTATTTGCGCACTCGCGATATCTGATTTTTTAATTTTCTTTTTTTTTTTTTTTTATAAATTTTAGTTTATGACTCTTTCACTCAATCACACAGAATTTAATACGTGAAGAAGCAAACAGTTTCGCTCGACAAAAGCTATAAAGATCCCAGACGAGCCCCCAGTTTTGTTAGGGTAGTCATAAATTTACCGAACTAACAAAGCAACGTTGTGTTATTATGCAGATGATAGCTTACTCTCCCATACGGGGGAGATCAGTACTTCGCACTGATTGTTGCGCCGAAACTGTTTGCGTGATAATAAAACACCAAGGAAAATTAAAATTGTTAACGAGAACGACTTACTTGTGTTTGTTGGCGGGGAATGACCCAAAGGTTGACGATCAAAACTCTCAAATCAAACAATTCCTTAGACTCAATTACTTCAAAAATTCCTTTATTTGATCTGGAGACTTCAAAGAACTAATGGAATAGGACACAATTTCGGTAAATGATGATCAAGACGGAAACACAATTAAGACTAAACTCGAACATAAAAACTCAGAAATATAACTATAAAATCGATCTCTTGAATAGCTTCCTTACTCTTGGATCGCACACACAGGAATGAAAAATCGGGGGAGGCGAAGTTTGAATAAAGCGTCATGGCTTTCTCCCACGCAGGGTCTTTACTTCTCCTTCGCACTTCAGTTTAACCGCGCCCTCTTTCTTACTCATTAGGCCTTATGGGCCTAAGTACGGTCAACGGCTAAACTGCAGCGTCGACTGTGCACGCGCGCTTTCAGCCGAGGGAGGAGAAGTTTGTTTTGGTTTAGGGTTACTTCTTGCGCTCGATAAGCGTCGAAGTTTCTGGATTTTTCCTGCTGTCTTTGTTTCGATTAATTTAATATTTCTGAATATTCATCCAGTAACTTCGTCACTTAACAAATAGTATCATTTTTAGGCTTCATTACAAAAACAGGCATGAAACAATAAATATCTGCACAAATGATTATTCGCAGCATCCCTTTCATCCGGATTGAATCTGCAGATCACGTCTTGTGATATGCACGAATTCATAAAGCAGTCGTCATTGCTCATTCACAAACCGATATCTTAAAAAAACCAGATCATATATGCACAGATGATTATTCGCAGCATTTCTTACATCCATACCAATTCTGCAGATTACGTCTTGTGATATGCATAAATATATACAGCAGTCGTTATTTCTTATTCACAAAAAGATATCTTTAAAAAACTAGATCATATCTGCACAAGTAACTATGTGCAGATTTTCTTACATTCAGACCACATTTGTAGATTACGTCTTGTGATATGCGAGAATACATAAAGAAGTCGTCATTTCTCATTCACAAACAGATATCTCTTCAAAAACTAGATCATATCTGCGCAAATGACTATTTCCAGCATTCCATTCATCCAAACCAAATTGCAAATCATATCTTGTGATATGCGTGAATACATCCAGCAGTCGTCATTTCTCATTCACAAACTGATATCTTGTAAAAACTAGATCATATCTGTACAAATAACTATTTGTAACATCCCTTTCATCTAGACCAAATCTGCAGATTACGTAATTCCCTATTCACAAACATATATCTTCGGAAAACTAGATCATGTCTGCACAGATGATTATTCGCAACATTCGTTTCATCCGGACTGAATCTACAGATAACGTCTTGTGATATGCGCGAAAACATAAAGCAGTCGTCATTTCTCATTTACAAACAAATATCTTAAAAAAACCAGATCATATATGCACAGATGATTATTCGCAGCATTTCTTACATCCATACCAATTCTGCAGATTACGTCTTGTGATATGCATAAATATATACAGCAGTCGTTATTTCTTATTCACAAACAGATATCTTTAAAAAACTAGATCATATCTGCACAAGTAACTATGTGCAGATTTTCTTACATTCAGACCACATTTGTAGATTACGTCTTGTGATATGCGAGAATACATAAAGAAGTCGTCATTTCTCATTCACAAACAGATATCTCTTCAAAAACTAGATCATATCTGCGCAAATGACTATTTCCAGCATTCCATTCATCCAAACCAACACATAGAGCAGCCGTAATTTCTTATGCACAAAGAGATATCTTTGAATAACCAGATCATATCTGCACAGATGATTATTCGCAGTATTTTTCGACAAATCTGCAGATTACGTCTTGTGATACAGGTGAATACATAGAGCATCTGTCATTGCTTATTTACAAACAGATATCTTTAAAAAACCAGATCATTTTTGCAGAGTTGATTATTGGCTGCATTCCTTTCATCCGAAACAAATCCGAAGAACACGTCTTGTGATATACAGAAATACATAGAGCAGTTGTCATTTCTCATTCACACACAGATATATTTAAGAAACTAGATCATATTTGCACAAATAACTATTTGCAGCATTTCTTTCATTCGGACTGCAGATCACGTCTTGTGATATCTACAGTGACAGTAATTCGTTGTTATTTGTTACGAGGTCCCCGTTTTCATCCTTTATCAATTGCGCTCTACTCCTAGAACCCTTTCTAATGGCGTTAATCCCTCTGTACATTTTACGAGGGTTATTTTCTTTACTGTTAGTTTCTATTCTTCTAATGAGATTTTTTTGATACTGCTGTTTCTTATTTCTGTAGATCGCGCCCGCCTGTTTTTTACGTTAGAATACTCTTCTACGGTTCTATCGCTTTTATTGCGTAAGCTATCTAATTTAGCCTTTTTGCGCCTTTCAAACCAGAGTTCGCACTCTTCGTCAAACCATAGTTTGCTCTTAGGCTTTTTCTTTTTACTCAGTAATTTGTTCGCGGCCTCTTTTACCGTTTTTTCGACGTTCCCTCATAAGCTATTCGTTTCGTGATTCCCCTTCGGCGATGTGTTTGTTTCTTCGTAGCTTTTCAATATCGAATCCTTCTACCCTGTTTGTTTGCTTACCATTTTAATTCGCTACTAATCTCGCACCTATTTTGGCTACTACTAGGAAGTGGTCCGAGTCGCTATCTGCCCCTCTATGAGTCCTTATGTCGAGAACGTTAGTAGGACGTCTTTTTTAAATGAGAATTTTCAACTTTGACGAGGACAGTGTCAACTACGGTTTCATTCTCGCATTCTAACGCCCCCCTGCAAGGCAGCGCGCCTTCGCTTGCATCGTTACCGCGTAAGACCAGGTGACGAATCATTCTACACATCCCCTTTCGGAGCGGTTGTCATTGCTCCCGCATCTTCCTTGGCAGCAGGATTTTTGCCCATTTTTGTAATGTGTGATAGAAGAGGAAATTCTCAACTTTTCAGTTCACGGGCTCTGCCTCAATCAGTTACGTTAGTGACGTAAGCTCGCGGCGCGTGATTAGATTAATACGCACTATTATATTATTTGCACGAAAAAGATATGAGAGGCTTCACATGTTGCTAATATATAACTAAAAAAACTGAACCATACATTGTAAATTACGATAATTAAACGAACGCATTTACCGATAATTTATTGTACTCATTTCATCGCCCTGATATTTTCGCAGCACTCGTGAACTTAACACCTCACGAAGAAGAAAACCGTCGACTCTCACATGTAAGATTTGTACAATAATATTTATATATTACAATAGCAGTCCGCGCATGCGTACAAATATTTTATAGGATAATATTTGTAGATTTCTCTAGTCTTTGCGACAATATATATATATATATATATATATATATATATATATATATATATATATATATATATATATATATATATATATATATATATATATATATATATATATATATATATATACACATATATGTATGCGTTAAAGTTGTTTCATTCATCAGTCTGCTCGAATCTTTCGATATAGTATGATCAGTAAATTATAAATATTTTGTACGATAATATTCCTAAGTTTTTGTGTAATATTTTTGTAATATAGTATTTGACGCAGAAAATCATAGTGTCAAAGCCGACTAAACTTTGGAAGGCAGTGTAAGTTAAATATATATATTTATACATATTTTTGATATTCACAAATACAATCTGCGCATGCGTACCAATAGGTATAGATAGCCGGGGAAATTGTTTTGATTGCTCAGTCTACTCTGGCCTTTGAAATTGGAAGATCTTCAATTTTCATTTTGCTTTTTATCGTCATATTAGCTTTGATCTCGTATATAGTTTTTCATTTGAACTTTTTGTGCTACAAACTTGTTGTTACTGTCGACTTTATGGGTTTTAGTGGAGGGGCGCTGTTCGCTTCGGCGATCGTTGATACGGGTCTGAAATTGTTACCCTTAACTCTATGTTGTTACACAGTTTATAGGACTTCAAAAAATTCAAATGACATAAGAATTATACTAATAGATATAAATATGTCAATTATTGAGAAAATATATGAATGGCTTTACGGCACACAGGAATATTTAAATAACCCGAAATTATTAAGGCCCAAAAATTTTGAGGTTATAAATTTTAAGATCCAAAACTGTTAAGGCCCAAAAATATTTGAGGCCCAAAATTTGTAAGGCCCAAAATTATATCTTAGATGTTAAGTTATTGGGAAAAGATGTGAAAGGCTTTACGGCACGCGGGTATATTAAGCACTGTACTATAATAGTAGATATAGTAGATAGATGTCGGAGGAAGCTACGTGCCAAAGAATTGGCAGCAGTTTTTCTGTATTGCCTTCATCTTGCACTCGGTTAGTAATTCCATTACTAGTTATTTGTAGTGGGAACACTTTGTTTTTGTTTTCTTTTCCTAGGCGTTCCTTCCAGGAAGAGTGTTGTAGTTCTTTTGCTTGTTTTTGTTTCTGTTACATTGGTCTGCTGTATGACTTGTATTTTTGCATATTGAGCAGAGTTTCTTTTTTTTCTCTTTCTAGTTTTTTAATCTTTTCACAAGCATCTATTATGTGCCTTATTTCGTTGCAGTACTGACAGAATGCTTGTCTGGCTTTTCCTCGATTTTCTAACGCCATTAATTTTTTGCACTTACTGACTTTGTGACCTGCAAATTTAGTATTCGCAAAATATCTTTTAAAAGCCTCTGTTGTAATTATTACTGCTAGTTTGATGCGTTTGTTGTTTGTTTTTAAATCCATTGCAGAATTTTGCTGTGTGACCTGTTTCTTCGTATATTTGACATTTAAGCTGCTGTTTAGCTTTGTATTCTGCAACGAAGATTTTCGCTTGCTTGCACTTATAATCTTCGTATCTAGTTGTTTAGAAAATCGCACATATCCTAAAATATGATCTTTGTTCGCCTGCTTTACAATACATTATTGTATGACCTTTCTTGTTACATCTTTTGTAAACGACGTTCTGACAGTTTTGTACTGTATGACCCGTAATGTCGCAATATTCGCATTTTTCTTCATTATTAGTCATTATATTCGAACATTTATTTTGATTATGTCCTGCAAAATTTACAGATAAATTAGATTTTATGCTTGTCATTCATGTAATTAATAGAAAAATGATCCGCTTTTTTGCAGTATACGCATGCAGCTAAGCAATTAAAGAGAGCTTCGTATTCATATTTCCTAGTTAAAAATAAACACGTGTTTTCATTACATGTTTTAATTATATGATAAAAACATAATTTTATTACATGTTTTCGTGGTTTCAATTTATCAAATCATAAAAACATGTGATAAAATTGTATACAATGACTACAGGTTATGCATCGTATGTTATAGCTGCGCTTAACATAACTCACACCGTAACCAAACTCTGCAAAAAAGTCAATACTCAAGTTACAGCTTTATCTCATGACAGAAAGTGTGATAGGTAGTTAGCATAGTCCTGATTGGCCTCTAAGTTTCTGACAAGAAACACACTCCGACTGCTTGCTGACTGTAGATTTTACTACTAGCTGTAAATAATAAAAGCAAAAAAAAATTTGCACAAAGCAACGTTGCTATTGGCTTGCTATAAATTGTATTATCACTAAAGAAAAATAGAACCTCATCTGATATCAATAGAGGGTAGCATCAACAAGCTACATAATATGGAAAGCCCTGGGCGCTTCTTTTACATCATTCGGGAACATGGCACATTCCTGATAGATAGAATATCGAATTCGGAATCAACCATATATGCACAGGATCAATATTCATGGCACTTCTTAAAAAAACAAAACTAACTTTGTGCGGAAAAAATGCTTCGCGAGGTCATATACAAGGACTATGTCGAGCAGCTGACTCGACTTTATAATTAACGCGAAGTATCGCTGGAAAAAGTTTTCACTGTAAAACGCTGTGTTCGAAATGAGCACGTTGTTCCGCCGTGCTCGGCACATAGATTCGTGATGATCGTTCACTGCGCACACAAAAAGTTTATCCATTAAATGCTGTTACACAATACATTTCGTGACTAAACTTTGCTGCTTGATTCGCGAAATGTGATGTATGACAGCCTGACTGAGTTTAATGGTTAGGACAGGTTAGGATCTACTTTTTGTGCATGCAATAATCGTTCACGGCAAATCTCTGTGCTAAGCACGGCGAAACAACGTGCATCTTTTTCGAGCAGAGCGTTTTGCAGCGCAAACTGTTGGTAATATACGCAACGATACGAACATATTAGACGTGGATTACCAATCTACGGTCTTTGCGTATTTTGCGTATATTATCCACTCAAGTCAGCTGCCCTAGAGTCCTTGTGTAAGGACATAACTTCACATCACGTTTTTATCGCACAAAGTTAGTTTTGTTTGTGTGTTTTATGTCAAATTCGATTGTCTGCCTATCAGTGATATGCTATGTTCCTGAGAGATATAAGAGAAGGGCCCAGGGCTTTCCATATAATGCATCACGTTGATGCTAATCTTTACTGGAATCAGATAAGTTTTACTTTTTCTTTAACAATAGTAAAATTTCTAGTAACTGAAGAGCAACGTTGCTATACATGTGTAAAATTCTGAATGATTATTATTTTGCGTCTCTATCGTAAATAATATTTGAATATTTTATTTTTTATAATAATAAATTGAGACACATGGCGCAGGAGTGAAAGGACGGGAAATATAAATAAATTGACACAAGAGCATAATATATTTTGCAAAATGTGATAGTTATGTATTTTAATTTAATGAAATATTAATGAGTCGTAGTATCTAATGAAGTATTTATCGATGAAAGTAAATGTATAATAAATAAACAAACTAAGATAATAGAAACTCTTGTGTATTTGTTCTGAAAAGAAAATAAGGTCGGATATACGCGATTTAAAGGGAAAATGAATAAGAATACTTCAATGCGAAAAAGTAGTGAATTAATTCTGTGGCGTGATGCGTAGTTCTGAACGCATGCTCAACGCCCAGATCTGCGTAACTCCATGAAAACAAAATGCAATAGGAAAGAACAAGAATGAATTGAAAAGAAAATACGTTCCGTTTCGCGCTGGGTTTTGTTAGTACGAATTTCCGACACTTATGGAGATGAAATAACGATGTGCGTCCTGGGGCAACCGACTAGGGCTTGACGTAGCCAGCCCAGTCACACGGCACACAGCGGTATTTTTATGCCCTTTCGGAGGCTGATTAGTGTATTAATTTTTGTGCAGAAGACGAGCTGTAACTTGTCTCCCCCAGTTTGGGCTTAACGCCTTATTCCTGGGTGCACGTTAGTCCAAACGAGAAAATCAAGAAAAAATTACGTGAAAATAACGTGAG
Organism: Nasonia vitripennis; assembly: GCF_009193385.2. NCBI lineage: Eukaryota > Metazoa > Arthropoda > Insecta > Hymenoptera > Pteromalidae > Nasonia > Nasonia vitripennis. The sequence goes on from NW_022279608.1 coordinate 1,668,593, forward strand.
ATTTTGGACAAATTTCTCACGTGATTATCACGTGATGATCGCGTGAATATCGTCCTGGGAGGATCACGCGGCCTAGAGGATCTGCTCGATCTGCCGTTGACGCCTTGATCATCCACCCCACATGATGCGTCTCCGGGGCAAGGGTGTAAGTATTTTTCTTTTTTTTGTATCAGCTGTTTCAATGATTGTGGCTAATAAGAAATTTTTGTTTTGTTTACAGAACTGGATCCGCATTCCCGGCAGCAAGTGCTGACAAGCGATGAGCGACGCCGACTTATTTTAAGATTTTGTAATAGCGTTCTGCGTGCGATACTTTGTCATAATGTTTTATGTACTGCGTGCTATGCTTATTGTCCGTATCTCATATGAGTCTGTGTGTTAGAGTGTCGTTTTTTTTGCATTTTTATGTACTCATACGTATTTATTTTTGTGTGGTTCAAAATAAATCTTAAAATGAAAAGAATTTCCTGATTGTCTCATGTTTATTCTCATCCGCCCGCATCCTTTCTCCCTTAGTTTGGCCTAGTCATTTTGAATTTCATTTAGCAGTTTTTGTCAAATTTAATTTTACCTTTTTTTACTAACGTCTCCGTTGTTTTTGTATCATGTATAATTTATAACAGTTGCTATATCCTTCTGTAATTATTTCTTAGAATTTGCTGCCTTGCGTCTTCCCCTTATTCTTGGCATGAGAGCCAATGGGCTGGATGCCCCCTTTTTCTTGCTCTAGCCGTTGGCGTTTCCTAATATATTATGTACTAAGACGAATCTGATTTTAGTGTTTTCTAAATAAAAAACATATATATATATATGTATATATATACATATTAATACATTCTCTCCCTCTACGTATCACTGTCACCGAGCAATTGTCAGAATTCAAAGTGAATCTCAAATCATTTGTGTCGGCATTTAGTTAGAAAACTTGGTTTATATTTATCTTGTTATTTTTACATTGTTCGTTCTTTTATAATATTTCATGTACCTGAATTTTATATTTTTGTAAGGGCACTCCTGCCCGTTGATTTATAAATAAATAACTAAATAAATAAATATATACATATAAAGAAAGGGAATTTTCTCGTCTGTTGATTTTGTTCGTCCGTATCCCACCTCCCCTCGATTATTTATTTACGTTTCGGGCAGTTCAAGTTGTGAGGTTATACATTTTTTTGGCTCCGGATCCTCAACGTAACGATGCCTCTATTATTCATGTTATTCGCTTTCATGACTCTTAAGCTTTAAATTCGATTTTTAATTTGTAATTTTCTTCGAGGTTTTCATATTTCCGCGGTTGTTTTTTGTTTGATAGCAGCGAATCTAACCTGGTTTTCTACTTTTAATTTTCGAGTCCGCCGGGCCTATGTTAAGTTTGTTTCGTCAACCGACACTACTCCTTGAATCTGATTTACCGTGCTCGCAATTTCCGTGCTAGAATTCACGTCAAGCCTTTGAAACTGAAACTCGACTGTCTTTTAGGGGTATACCCGGTCCGATAAATGATGTCCCGGTTATTATTCGTTTTTTTGGTGGGCAAGTGCCCTTTTCTTTATTTTTTTTTTTTTTTTTTTTGTCACATACATCGATTTTACGTCTCCCTTGGGCATGCGAAACAGAGCCTTCTCGAGTCGAGGAGTCCCGTCTCCGCTTTTCTTGCTGCCGGTTTACATATTTTTACTAACTATATTCTTATACGAGTATTAATATTTCTAGAGTTATAATTTTTGTTTGGCTTATTTTATATCTCAAGCGAGTAAGCGACTCGCGAAGTGGATGAGTGCGGATGTTATTTTGTTTATCTTTGCCTGTCTCCTAGTCGCTTGATTCACACAAATTCTTAAGTATAGTTTTACCCTAATATGTCTTAAAACGTACATTCCTCCTGATTTATTCTAAAGCTTTCGTTGCACATATAATCGAATAGTTCGTACTTCTACATAGTTTTAGTCATAATTCCTAGCAAGTTAGAAGAATCTTTGTCATGTAAAATTTACAACCTAAGTTATTGGTAGATGAATTAATTTACGTCAGCTAGTTTTATCCTATGTGTACCTAAGATCTCTATAACTAGTTTTTTTGTCAGCATTAATAAAACAACTAACTTTGCAATCAAAATCTTTTTGTTTCTTTTCATTTATGTTCACGCTCATTGATAATATGGTCGCACACGTGATTAAATATGTTTTGTTTTGGTTAAATATATATATATATGCATAGTTAGAGAGTGGCTCCCTGTCTATGCTGAGATTAGTTATAAATTTGTTCACACAAGGATTATATAATTTCACACATGAATATAATGTCCACACTTGATTATAGGTTTTATTTATTTGATATGATATGCATTTTCAAATGCTTACTTTCTTTGCGGGTAGTCGCGTATTGGTGTTTAGACTCTAGTTGGTTGCATTCTCTCTACCTGCCCACTGGTGGCTGTTTGTTATTTCTGTAGTTTGATATTTCTAGACAAAAGTCATCATAGTTTTTTTTTATTTGTTTAATATCTTCCAGATGACGCGCGATCTGTTATGCGTGTCTTCTCGCGTTTGTTAAGTCTTTATAAACCGCGAGTTCGCACATATATTTAATAACTTCCCCACGGATTCCCTTCAAGAACAAATAAATAGCCAATCTTTCCCTATCTGGGTGAATCGATGATTTCGAATACTTCTGCTTTTGCTAAATTGCCCTTACTATTGTATTTTCTTTGCTTTGTCGTCAAGTGCATACATACTACATACGCGTACTGGTACAATTATAACATCGTTGTTGAGAACAGGGTTTTTTTTTGTTTAATTAGACTTCTGTCTCGAATGAGCGTTTAAAACTCTTTCGCGGCGGAACTACACCATTGGCGTTTGGTAGCACTGGGTATAATTGGTTCGCTACCGCTTGATACCGTAATGGTTGCTCTCCCCCCTCGGTTAAAATCGCCGCGGAAACGATGCCGTCGTCCTTCGGAGGGGGCGGGGCCTGTGTTGGGTATTCGTTCGGCTACGGCTGAGGTTCCGGGTCCTTTTTCCCCTCTTCGCCTTGTTTTTCTGATTTCTCCTTTCGTGATCCCAAATGCAAAAGTAATTGTGTTACCGAGTTCCAGTTTCCAGTTTCCTAAAATATAAATTGAGAATCCGTATATAGAATGTAGAGCATAACCGTGAATTATTGTGTCAGCCACGAATTTAATGAGTCTCGCTATCGTAAACAAGCCAATTATCCCAGCCGAAGCTGAGCCGAACGATTCAACTTTCTGAACAAAAACTTTCCCCATATTCTACCCCATGTTGATTCCGCGAGTCTCGCCATAGCGTTCTCATCGAACAGTCTCTTGAAACATAGGTGGAATTAATGGATTACATGTAGTCTCTGTCCCGAAAGTTTTAAGAATGTGCGTTCGCGGAGTTAAAAAGTATGTTTTGTCGTCTTTCATTACAGGTATTTCCTGATAACAAGTGCTTTCTTCCCTTCGGTGTACTTCCACTTGCACGCATTTCATTAAGTGTACTACTTCGCCTGCTACTAACCCTATGTAGCCGCTCTTTTTTCTGATTTGATACGTGAATAAATCCGGTGCCGCTGCTGCGATGCTGAGCGCGTTTGCTATTACTCTCTTCTCAAGTTCGCATTTTTGTAAAATTAAGTCGTGATACAGTTGTTTAATTTGCCCCTTTATGTGTTTTTCTACATAAACGAATTTCGAATTTACATACGCGAATATGTCCAAATTATTTACTGACGGAGCTTTTACAATTCGAAAGTATTCTGTTTGCAGACCTTCTAAAAATAATAATTTTGGGTGCTCTGTACGTACAAGGTCATATCCGCATACGTTTACTGTGCCGACCGCTGTGAACGCGAACATGACTTGCGATGATTCCATAATATACACCGGTCTTTGCGCGTTTCCTTCCTCCGTAACTTTAGTTACTTCGCCTGCGTATAACTCCGCGTATTTATTGAACTCTCATGTCGTTGGGGGTACCGGGTCCCAAAACGCGTATCCGTCCTCTGAGTCTATACATTGGTCTTGTGTGAGTGTGCACCTCGTTCCTGACCTCAAAACTATCTCATTCGTATTTAAATTAACCGATGCTTCGTATTCTTTTAACGTTATTTTAAGGTATCCTGAAACCACTACTTTGTCGTATACCTCGTATGGGTCCATGTACGTGCTTCCTTGTTCGCAATTCCCTGCGTGATCTATTTTTCCCGCGAAGGTCATCGGGTGCACCGCAGTCGCGTTTATTTTTAAGTTAGTAATCATCTCATCGCGAAATCTGTGCGTTCGATGCCTATGCATTGTTTTGCACTCTTCTCCCGTTATCTCGTCGAGGAACTTGACCTCGCCTCTAAACACGTCGCTTTAGTGCGAAAATGCGCCGCAGGTTCTTGCCGTTCTCTTTATTTCTACTTTACAGAATCTTACGTGCGTGTTCGTAAATTCATTTAGTTGCAATAGTTTTACGAATACTCGCGTTGTGTTTACTACCGGCATTTCTATGTCGCATTCTCGGACGTTAATTAGCGAGAAAGTTGTTAAATTAGAGACTTGCTGCGAACAGTCGTATGCTATTATCGCGGCACCCCCGATGAAAAGTTGAGAAATTTCTGTTAGCCACAAAATCCAAATGTTTATCATCTGTAATCATTGTAATTGGTTCATTAAACGACGTGCTTGTTTTTTTTTATTACATTTACGTAAAACGAATTGCATGCATGCTTGTTGTTTGCAGGAACGGCTTGCTGGTTTCTGTGTTCATTTTATTTGTTGTTTTTTGTCTGTTTGTGTGTAAGTTGGCAGCAAAGAAAAAAATTTGAAGCTAGTGTTCTTCCGTAGTTGAATATTTTCTTAAGTAAGCGTATGCGCGTCCGCCATTATGGCGCGTATATAGCGTGTTTGATTTTGTTATGGTTTGCGCTGAATGTGGATGAATTTTACTGTGCTTTTTCATGCATTACTTGTGAGGTGCATTCGACTATGTCGTGGTTCTAATTCTACTTAGCCTTATCATTTTATTTTATACATGCGACATGCGTAGCCTGTTCGCGTGTACGATTTTTTCTTTAGTCGCGCTTATTTGTATTTTTACATTCCCGTTGGGGCTCACGTCGAGCACTGTATACGGTCCTTTATATTGATCCCCGAATTTATGCGGTTTCGGCCCGCTTAATAGCCACACGTGATTTCCGATTTGCAGCGTTTTAATGTTTACTCGTCTGTCATAATATTGTTTAGCCCTTTCCTTCGCTTTAATCGAGTTTTCTCTCGCCGTCGATTGGAAACTATTAAGCCGAGTCACCAGCTCCCTCATATAACCATTCAAAGTCGGTAGTAAATCTTCCTCTTCGAGTTCGCCTTCTTCCGGAGTGCGCGCTAATCTTCCAAATACGAGCTCGAACGGTGTGTGCCAAGTGGCCTCACTAACACTAGTGTTAAAATTAAATGTCGCTAAGTCTATATACTCGTCCCAGACTCTTTTATTCTTTTGCACGAAAAATTTCACGTATTCCATCAAGCTGGAATGCGAGCGTTTGAGTGACCCGTTCGACTGCGGATGAAACGCTGTCGTTTTTACTTGTTTAATTCTAAATCATTTTGCTACTCTTTTCATTAGTTTGCTAAGAAAATTTGTTCCTTGGTCCGTTAATATTACTCTGGGTGGTCCAAAAACGCAAATGACCTTCCGTATTAGTACGTTCGCGACCGTTGCTGCCGTAATGTCTCCCAGTGGTTCTGATATCGCTAATTTTGTCAGATTATCCTGAAACGTTAGTACGTACTCGTTGCCACTATCCGTAGGAGGTAGAGGGCCTACAACGTCCATGGCTAATTTTTCCATGCCTACTGTTGGTGTGTCCGTGATAACCATAGGAAGTATTGTTTTTATTCTAACTAACTTCTTTAATTGACAGTCTAAACATTTTCGCACGAAAACTTGTATTTCTTCGTTTAAATTTCCCAATAATAGTTTTGGTTAATTCTAAAATAAGTTTTTGTCACGCCGCGGTGTCCCCCGACTATTGACGCGTGTGCCACTTTTATTATCGTTTCGCGATCCTCCGCCAATGGATATTTTATAAGTCCCAAATAAATTATCAGTTTAGTGTGCGAGCAAGCGAATGAGTCTTTTAACGGTTTTATCGCGTTGCGCCATTACAATTCTTCGATTCTTTCGGTTTTTGCTATAATTATTGATTTTAAGTCTGCTTGTTTTAGAAATGGTGTTAGATTGGTGTACAAAATCTCGATGTTGTGTCGTGTCAGGGTCGGCCCGATTCGCGCCTCATCTCGTAGTGGAAGCGCTATATGCGTTTTACTATTTACGCGTATCGACGCTGGAATCCCGACCTGTAATCGCGTGAACATCGGTAATTTTCCTATAATTTTCAATTGTCTTGCCCCTTCATCGCAAGGCTCTCCTTTTGTTGAGATAAAGTACATGAAGTTGTCTTTCCACATAAACATTTGTTCTCGGCACGTAATGGCTTCCTCCGAGTTTTGAGTATCCCGTTGGCTTCCATTTTTAGTCGTGTTCAGGGGTTCCGCCCTTTCTCCCGGGTCGCCGCTTTCACTGTCATCGGTTCCCTGTATCGTTTCACTAACGTCTCTCTCCGATTGTACCTCCCCCTCGTTCGAGTTCTGTCGCGTCCCCGTTGTCTCGATTCCGAGTTCCTCCGATCCCAGCTGCTCGTCATCGTTCTGACCCCTCGCGGTGGTTTGCTTTATCTCCGGGCTTTCTTCCTGACTTGCTTCTATATTATGTGTCCCATTTCCTTTCCGCCTCTGTCAATGTGCGTGACATATATGCGACCGGGTGTACTTTTCTCGGTTCTCGGTTTAGCAACACTGCTCCGAGTGCATAACCCGATGAGTCAGTTACTAGCATGAAAGGTTTATTAAAATCCGGTCCGGTTTTACACCCGCTTCCAAGATTATATGTCCGAGATACGCTACCTCTTTCATTAAAAATTCGCATTTATCTGCCTGTAATTTTAATACGTGCTCTCTTAATCTTTCGAACAAGTGCCTGATTCTAAATGTTGCTCAAATGAATCCGAATGTACTATTATGTCGTCCATGTAAATGAAGAGTTCGCTACCTGTAAGGCCTGCCAGTGCTATTGCGAGTGCGCGCGAAAATGTCGCCGGCATTGTGCGTAGACCGAAACTGCCGCGCGTAAAATGGTATAATCCGCTCTGCGTAGCAAATGCCGTTTTGTGCCTGTACTCTTCTGCTATTTCTATTTGGTGATAACCAGACTTTAAATCGAAAACCGAAAAATATTTGGCTCCCCCGAGTTGATAGACGATGTCAAGTATATTTTGCATCGGATATTGATCATTCAGTGTTTTAGCATTGACTTTACTGTAATCGATAACTAGTCTGAATTTAACAACGCCTTTGGAGTCAGGCTTTTTTGGAACTAGAAAGCACGGGCTGCAAAAAGATGACATGGATTTTTCGATAATGCCGTCCTTGAGTAGTTCGGCTTTTTGTCTTTCCTGTTCTTCTCTCTCCTCGGATGAGCGTCGATAAGGCTTGGTCGATACCGGTACCTCGTCGACTGTAGGTATTGTTAATTTAAGTAGCGGTGTTTTTGACAGTTCCTCCTACATTTTTTGACAGACCCTTCTACATGAAATATGTCGTGGAATTCTTCCACTAAACTCCGTACCCTGGTTTTTTCTCCTTCGGAAATATGCTCCAAGCGTAGTTGCTCGGACACCTTCTTTATCCTGCTATTTTTTATGGTCTGGACGGGTTGATAGTATACGCATGCTTCTACCCGTTCGTTCTGCAGGTCCCTCCGCGTTTTTGACAGTCGCTCGTGCGCCTTTTCTAAAATACCGTGAAATTTCGCCTCTCGCCAGGTGCCCAGCCTAATTGCGTCCAATATATTTCTAGTGCTACCCTTGTACCTTCCGAGCTGTACCCGGTTAGGCTGTTGAGGCTTAGGATTACGCTTATTGCTTTAGTGTGCATACTAAAAATAATCTCCTCTACCTGCACCTCTTTTTTTATGACCCGTTCCGCTTCTCTGAGAATTGCTTCCAGTTTTTTAAGCGCGCTTTCTTTTTCTGTTGAATTTTCTCTCCCCGTCTTCTCGAGTTCGTTTAATTTTTTACTTCGATTTTGTTCTAGAATTGTTTTTATATACCCGATTTCGTCTTCACTTCGATTTAGATTTTTGGCTGTGCCATGATTTCGTTCCTGATTTAGTTTTTCTTCCGGATTTAGTCCCTCGATTCTCGCCTGATTTTGTTTTCGGATTAGTTCCCGATTTTGTTCTCGATTTTGATTTTCGTTTTTGCTGATTTTGTCCCGAATTCGTTCTTGATTTAGATTTTTATTTTCTCCGATTTCGACTTGCTTTTGTTCTTGATTTAGCTCCTTGTTTTCCTTGATTTCGATTTGATTTCGTCCTTGATTTAGAATATTCTCTCTATTTTCTCCTTGATTTAGATTTTTTATCCCCCTTAGAGTAATTTGATTTGAAGTTTTTGTTATTAGCGCGCTCCGTTCCGTTTCTTTGTGTTCGATCTTCGTTTTTTCGCTCAACTCGATTTCCGTGATTTCTCCCCTTACCTCATTAGTGCACGCGATCATATGTTCTCCGATTTTTAAGCAATTATTTTTGTAATCGATACTTGCTCCCGAATGTGCTAAAAAGTTGCACCCCTACAGTCCGTTTTCTTTTATTGGAAAATCGTTGTTCACCAAATGCAATTCTATTTTAAAATGCGCGAAGTATAATGTGATTGTGCCGAGCATATATTAATTTTTGACTAAGTTCCGCGTTAAAACTTGGCGTCGCTTTTCTTTCCATATTCGCTGCCGCCTTGATGTTCACGTCCAAAATTCGGATTCTATTAGAATAAGTAACGACTTTTTCTCCCTTTTTTGCCTTATTTTCGCGAGTCCTCCGAGTAGTTCGTCCGTTGATTTTCGCGAACCGAATGTTGATTCAAGGTGTTTACTAATTTCTCTTACTGATCTGAATGTTGTATTGATTGTTAAGTTGTATGCGTCGCCGTCTAATTTCGAGTAAATTACTTTTGCAAGTTCGAGTTCTCCCTCCGCAGTGAGCGCGTTCGCGGCTTGTTGTAAGCGCAACACGAATACGTGCATAGGTATGTTTTTTCCGTCAAACCTCGGTAAATCTCGCATCACTTTTTCTGCCGCTTTACTATGTAAGACGCTTACCGACGCATTGTTATATGCTTCTGCGCTCGATTGTAGTAAGTTTTCTCTCGGTCTGAAGGTGTTTATTCGCGGTGTCGAAAACTGAAAATTTTTTACTTCAACTGCGTCCGGATTTATTTGTTTATTCGATGAATGTCCCGTTTTGTTTAAATTCTCGTAGAAGGACATAGTATTGCTTAGAAAGCCTAATGTTTGATAATCCTTCGTAATTTCTGCTCTGAGAATTAATTCCGGTATATACGTTAGGTCTTCCTCGTCGTCGCCCGCCAGGAATTTAATTAGCGACGTCGGATTTACGCGAGCTGCTATGAAATCCCCTACGACGTTAACTAAGGTGCTGCAATTGACTGTTTTTTCGATTTCCTCCCTGTCGAGTTCTGCTTCTAAAGCGTCGCATATCGCGGCGCGCGTTTGTATCACCGTTGACTGCGGTTTTTTAGTTGAACACTTTACTTTTAGTTCGCTAAAGTATGTTGCGTATTTCTTGATGTCCCGATCGTCCCTCTGTACGTCAGGTTCTAGTGCCTTCGCGTTTACTTCTAAAATTCGTAATGCTTCGTCTACTTTATTCGGCCCGCCTAACGCCATGATTCCGTTGATCTAATCGCGCTTGCTTCTAATAGTAAAAACCAAGACCGGAAGGGGCCCCCAATTTCTGTTACGTCCGGGTGGCCGCACAGAGCGAATACTCGCATGATAGAAATAATTACAAATTCCGAGTCGATGAGACCTTTTATTTAGCTCAGTCCGCTTACGCGATACCGCCTAGGGATAAGGTAAAGAAGCGCGCGACTTGACCGGTAGCGCGGCTGACTGTGCGATAGTGATAGCTCATGGAGGAACAAAACTCAGAATGACTTCTAAATGTATTGGACTAGCTAGGTTTAAACACTATGTACTGACACAATAAAGTTGTATGCGACACTGGCGCGAATTTGAGAAGATTGATAGGAGAAACGACTTACCTTGACGAAGATGACTTGTAGTAACCGATAGGATGGCTCGCTCTCGTTCTGGTGCTGTAGCTCGTCTCAAAGGGCACGGAGTTTGAAATGTAATAATTCGTACCCAAGGATTAAGTAATTGAGAGCAATGATTTATTCAACTCGTCAGATTATAAATGGTACAAGATACAAGTCCTCGACTGAGTACAACTCGTGTCTGAGGTAGAAATATGACTATGTCCAAAATTTGGCGAACGCTCTGACTCTATGTCCGTTTACAGAAAAATAGTTTAAGGCGCGAGTCGGGCAGAGCTTCGCCCTACCAGTAAGAACTCCGGGTTACGAAAGAATACTCCTCCTTGCTCTCCATTGGTATTTATAGGGATGAGGGTAATGTATAAGCATAGGGAAGGTTCTGGCCAATCAGAATATAGGGAGGGTGTATGTCGCAGTAGGGGTGGGCGCTCCTTTTATTAATCAGTGTCCCTCAGTGCGCGGCTCCTAGCCTGGCCAGCTGCAATGGTTTTCTTTATTGTAATTTCCCTCATTGTCGTATTGATTTTCACTTATTTGGGTCGTTGGTCCGAGATTTATGGCCTCCTTATTATCCGGTAGCTCTGGGGTGTCTCCCCTTGTTTGACCTGATTTATTCAGGATCGTTGCCCTTTCATCTGCCGCCGCGCGTGTCAGTTGCTTGGTTGTTTTGTCGTGCTCTGCGTTGCCGACCGTTGTTGGTTCGTTGGCCTCTGTTATGCCTGCCGTGGAATATTCCCAATTACCGTGGTGAGGTACTTCGTTGGTTGAACGTGCTATCCGCGTGTGCGTTGACCGGCCAGTCTAGGTCAGAGTAGGTTGACGTGACACTGACCTAAATTTTTGAATTTTTCAACTATTTAATGAACATGACTATGGTTCAGAAAATTAACTAATGTTACAATTAACTATTATTTTAATAACAATAACTCAAGAGAATCAATTTTAACTAGAAACCTTAAAAGAAAATTATATCTCTATATATGTGAATAGTTTTTATACATTAACCGTCAAAGAAAGTAAATAGCTCAAATGGTGGAGCAATGGATTTCCACGCCAAGGTTCTGGGTTCAAATCACCATCAGAGACATTTTTTTCTTTTTTTATTTTGATCCTTATTTATTGCAAATTATCCATTTTCTTAATCAGAAGTAGCGCGAGCGCTCCCGATGGTAAGTATAAGTACTAGAGTACTATACGGGCTGTCGGGCGCACCGCAACCATATATTCTTTAAAATGAAGTTTTGTAACCTCTACGAAATTTTTTAACATTTATATCTTATCGAAATACATTGTTCCATCAGGCGAATCAATGTTACTTACAAAGACATTTAGAAAACTTTTATTTAAAAAAGTTTTGTAAAAAATGAACGATCCGTTATCATTCTATGGCTGAGCAAAATTTTGTGTCGTGTTTTTCTTTTCAATTTTTTTTCTTCCCCCAACTTCCGTTCTTATCCTGGAAACTTCCGTGGCGCGAAAAATCAAATCGAATTAGAAATAAAATGTATATATAATAAAAAGACGCATTCGGTGCATAGCATTGCGTTCAAGCATATTTTTTGCCCTCTGTATCGAAAAATAACGTTCGATACAGGTGCAAAAAGTTGATTTTACACTCGTGAAATTGTCACCCCTGCTTCGTTCGGGGACAGACCTCACTCATGTTGAATCACTTCTGCGCACTTGTATCAAAATATAACATTTAGTGCACCACTTTTTCATACTCTTCGTACTGAAGGAAATATATATGTATCAACAAAATATAGCAAGAAGCTGATTCGCGAGTTAGATCGCGGTGTAGAGAGGCTGCTAGATAGGACATACACGTTCTATAGTAGTTACACTTCTTTGTTTTAAAAAAATGATGAATCGCGTTGACATTGTGCACGACACCTTACAATATTGCTAAAACGTTAAAGTGAGCAGGATATTGAGGTGTGAAAATGACAAAAAAATACTTTAAGAAAACGTCAAATACATGTGCTAATGAGCTGCGTGAACGCGTTGCCAGTCGGCTATTCCCGATTTCGTTGTCCTATCTCGGATAGTAACTATTTTTATATTTATTCTAAAATGTTTACTAAATTGCAGATGACTTCTATGTGGTTTTCTTGAGATAACTTGAGTAGATAAGCTATAGGCTTACCAGATCACACGGATTCTAGATCACTCCCTCTCCTCCAAAAGTGATCTAGAATCCGAAAGTGAGATTCCCCCTCTCCATCTCACGTGATCTAGTATGCCTATAGCGTTATCTACTTTTTCTTTTTTTCCCCTGTTTTTCTGTTTTATTTATTTAATTTTTTTTTTCATTATAAATGTTTGCAGGACTGATAGAATAATTTTATAAGTTTGACTGTGTGAAGTGCGCAGGTAGTCTTGTAGATTTGATTATGGTTTGTGCATACTGTGACACACTTGAAAGATGGTTTTGATGGATATCTATACTGTTGGATGTTGTAGACGGGAAATTTGAATCGTTGAAGCCATTTCTGTTTTAATGCGTCCATGACAAAAATTTTTGTTGCATCGTGTAAAGCGTCACGAAGCAAGTTTCCAATTTGGGAGTAGTCATGTCTATCGGTTTTCCAATTCATGCCATGATAATTATGTTTAAGCCAGTTGTTTTCCCTTTGCATTTTGTCAGAGAGTTTTTTCCATGGGAAGGGATTTTTGAATATTAGAACAACAGGATCACTACTATCGTTGAGAGGAATGATTGCAACTTCCTTTAGAATATAATCTCCTTCGGTTTGCTTGAATCCAGTCATGTCTAGTGCATACTCCATTTTTTTATGCAGCCTAGACGAGTTTCTTGACATCCCCACTGATGGGATTCTACTGAACGATACGATCGTGTAAGATCATGCAGTAGGCTGAAGTGTTGGCAGGAAAATCTTTTTTAGCCTCGAACTCTAGACGTACATCGACACGAGCGCTCTTGAGAGATTCGTTTTGTCGTGAACAGTCAATAACTATGAGTGGTTCATTCTTGATGAACATAGGTTTTGTCAGCATCGGCTGTGGATCTCTTCCATAGTATGATTTTTGAAAATTAGCATACATATCATAGAGAATCGCATACTGATTGTTATATATGTCGAGATTCATATTGTTGTATGGATAATATTGTGAATTTAAGAAAAGTTTCACATTACTTATCTCACAATGATCAAATCTACTCGCATTTGCATTTCTTACAGCTTTTTTCTTTGTTTGTAGTCCGAGAATTACAAAACGAGGTTTTTCTAGTTGATTTGAAGTTTTCACTGTCCAGACGTGTCTATTCGTGCTTGGGGGAAGAGGATATTCAAATATCTCCCAAGAACGAAAACACATAGAGATGGGATTATCTTTACCAATGAAATTCAATAGCTGAATTTTTTGTTTATCAGATGCAATAACATATGGCATTAACCATTCTATCTTCGATATTTTTACTTCACATTCTTCATAAGTAGTTACACCAGATGTCGTAACACCTTCCTGGATTATTGCGTTCAAGTCACTTCTCGATCTTGTAAGAATGTGCTCATGCTTCATGTTAACTATAATTTTTTTATAGTCTTCTGCAAAACCCATAATCATACTCAGCGGAATCGCAACGTCAAAGTTTCCCTTTTCATCGACAAACGATTTTACGTTTTCTTCATTGCCAAGCCAGCCTGCATTTTCTAGCATGTTATTCTGATTCGAATTAAATGAAGTCCATCCTTTCATGGTTGTGGTCAAACCAACATTTTTACTTTTATCTATCTCCACAGCATTAATTTCATAACGAATTTCATCAAACAGATGACAAATGCCATTGTTTACGAATTTAGTTTTAGATGCTGATGATCCATCTTTGAGTTTCAATTTTCCACATACATGGATAGAACTACGTGATGGCAGGAGACATAGATCTTGATGTTGGATAGAAATACGAATTTCATCACTATTATCGAAGCTTAATGATGAGTATGGTTGATGGGCGTGTACCTCGTAATGAGCAATAGACTCATCGAATACGACACCTGATTGAATGCTTAGAATTTCGTCCATTTTTCTGGAAGCAGCAAAGAATTATACACGTGAATTTTTTCCACGAACGTTTAGTCCTAGGCTTTTCAGAAACTGAATGCTCTTCCGTGTTAACGGTTTGAGTTTCTTCGGTCGACTGATGACTCGTTGACATGGTGGCTGACATATATGTTCCAGAATTGTAAACGATGCCCATTGTACTGATTTGATGTGAAGTCTAATAGTAATTTCCTCTCCTCGAAAATTCACTAAATTTCCATCCTGATCTACAATTTGAATTTGTAGATGATCTATGCACTTGACACTGAGTGGTAGATATATAACATGAGACGGAACTTCTAAGATTTTGTATCCTGGAGGCACTCTGGGAAAGAACTCATGGATTGTATGAACTTTTTTATTATTGATATAAGCACCTGCAGTAATATTGCACTCAACTCTGAGTGCATTGATTCTCAATATTTTCACAGGTAAATCAGAGCTGTGTTGAATGTTATCTTTGAGAATGCGAGGAGCAAAGCCAAGGAGACGGTCTATTGAATCGTGCGGTCTGAGATCTATCAGACGACTGCAGAGAATTTCACTTCTGAGAGTATTGCTGTTAGCTTTCAAAGAAAATTCAATTCCTTTGGATTTCAAAGTTTCTTGTAAAAATTGATTGATAGCATCAATCTCATAACTGCCAGTAGGGATTGTAATAATATCTTTTTTGCTCAAATGAAGTTTATTATTTGAAAAGTCGACATTGGGAATAGAGTTGAATGTTAAAAGTTCAACTAATCCCAAGACAAAATTCTTATGCTGTGGTAGTTCAATCGAAGGAAAATATTGTGCTTCTAAGACAGATGAGTTTCCTGAGAGACTAGAGAGAGACCAGAGTGAAGCTATCTTCCATGACTGATCGGATGATAATGAATCCATTCGTCTGCGAGCACCTCTTTTATAGTCTCCCAGCTAAGAAGTAGAGACAAAGATGGCCACATATGAATGAGTCAAAATTTTGATATCTTTTGTAATTGTATTTCACTTCTTTCACGTTAAAATACATCATGAGATCCTTGGGAGGATTGAGATCACCAAAATTATCAAAATAAAGCACTTCAGAACCTTGCTTGCGATAACAAACCCAGTGAGTACCTCTATTTTGATAGTCATCCAAGTTAACCACTGCAGATTCATTATACCATGGACCATTGGGAGGCAGATTATTTCTCATGAAAACACCTCGGAAATCTGAGATTTTCATCATACGAGCATATTTATTTAGATCGTAGTCAGTCAGTGGACGATTTGGCAAAGTTAAATCGAAGTTTTTTTTTTCTATTCACTTGATTACCACGACCGATGTGAGGTGACATAAATAATCCCATCCCTGTTTTATAGGGCTTAAGATGGAGTCCTTTGCCCAAAGCAATATCTTCCATGGTCTTATTATGTCTCTTACTTTCTTCATGATTTTTTTGCGCGGCTTTAGCATCATTAACAGCTTTAGCTATTCCAGCAGCACCTCCTGCTAGAGCACCGGTCGCACTCAGTCCTGCGAACAGTGGAATGAGAAAAGGAAGAATTCCACCAATTTTTTATGGAAGCGGTAGAACTCGTGGAATGATAACTTTTTTCTTTCCGCCTACACTCTTAACAGTTTGACGTGCACCCTTCAAGGCTGATTGAATAAACTTGCGAGAAGATTTACTTGCGGTCATTGATTTTTTAGCCGCAGTCACTAACTTATTAAATTTCAGTCCCATTCCAGGTTTTCCTTTTAATTTCATAGCACTATTAACAGCCAAAGCAAATGCTTTTTCAGCAAGACTAGCATCCTTGGCTCTGACACGATGTGAAGCTTTATCAGCAAGCTTCTTGTCAGCCGCTTTACGATCTCCGTTTTTATCAGAGTATGCTATGTCATGTTCTTTACATGCCTGATCAAGCGGATTAATTCCAGGATCTCCTCTTTTCATTCGCTTGTACAATTTGGTTCCGGGACCGCAGTATTGATATCCAGGAAGATGCAGCTCAACAGGTAAGTTATTGATAACTTTATCAAGCAGTCCATTGCCTTTCGGCCCTTTCTGTGATTTGTGAATGATCATCTCTCTTCGAGTGTTGATTTACAACTGATAATCAAGGTATAAAACAAGCGTTTATATTTCAAGAGCTCAATGTTGAATCTGACTCTGTTACGTGAACATGGATTTTACCGAGCAGAAGGTCAAACTCCCCGTCGCGAATTTCGATTTTGGAAAAGAGAAGAGAAAGAAGCGACATGGTGAATTACTACCAGATAGTATACGAGCAGTATTCTGCGGGCCATAAAACTGTGGAAAAACAAATAGTTTATTGGCTTTAATTACACATCCTAATGGTCTTAGGTTCGAGAATTTGTATGTATACTCAAAATCCTTGAATCAGCCAAAGTATCAATTTCTCAAGAATGTCTTGGAGCCGATTGAAGGTGTATCATATCTTCCGTTCAGTGAGCATGAATCTGTAGTATCTCCAGATGAAGCCCTTCCAAATTCAATTATGATATTTGACGATGTGGCATGTGAGAAGCAGGATAACGTCAGAGCATTTTTCTGCATGGGGAGACATAAAAGTGTAGACAGTTTCTATCTATGTCAATCGTATGCTCATATAGGGAAACATCTCATTAGAGATAATGTTAATTTGTTAGTGATTTTCGTCAAGACGATGTGAATCTGAAACATATCTATGAAGATCACGTAAATACCGATTTAACTTTCAATGAATTTCGAAATTTATGTTCTGAATGTTGGAAGAATGATAAGTATGGATTCATTGTTATTGACAAAGATAGAGTGATGAATGTGGGTAGATACAGAAAAGGATTTGACTGTTTTGCAAATAAAAAAGGAATTATGAGTGTAAAACAGTACAGTTGTAGACATCATATCGTCAGCATGTTAGACTTCAAGAAAGAGGAGAATATTCTCAGCGAGCTCTTGCGAGCTCGTGAGGCTATTAAAAGTAAATACACTCTATTAAACAGGAGAAATATGATTTTGAAAAAGTCATTGGTGATACTCTGAAACCAGTCGTCACACCACTTGAGAAACTTGTTGACCTGAAAAGTGAAAGCTTGCAACATCCCATTTCGGATACACGCAAGAGTAAAAAAATGAGAAAACGAATAAAATTTGATCGATCAAGTATGCTAAACGATCTAAATAATAATAATAATAATTCAAGTTTATTCAACGATGATGATGATGATGATGATGATGATGATGATGATTTTGAGTCGATGGGTGACACAATGATCAATTCTACATTCAAATCTGCGAGTGGAAAACAAAATGAATCATCTCAAGACTTCTTGGCATTGCTAGATAAAAGCCGCAAAACAATTGATAATATATACGGAGTGCGGACAGTTGATGGAGGGTATATGATTGGTGATTCAGAAATTAAATTTGATCATAAATATGTCATACTCAAAGGTGAAAGTTATCCTAAAAGTAGTGGACTAATGGAGTTGCTATTTAAAAAATATCCGGATGAACTTCTTTTGAGTTCAGCAGATCGTGAAAATTATCGCACGATCCTGGAAGCAACAAATGCTCATCGGAAAAAACATAGCAAAAATGAATCCATACGAAGTTGCACCAATGTTCCGTAGCACTCCACGTAAAAAGAAAAACAGCAGCATCGGAGAAGGACTCATACCTAAATATAAAATAGCTAAGAAAAATTCTTCCATTGATCTCGTCTACTGGGATGATCCGAACGAACTTATCGAGCGACTCCGATTATTGATTGCCGAACGATCTGCTGGAAATAACAATCACATCAATGAAATCCAATCCATTATTGAAGAATTACGTGAAGCTGGACATATATATTGACACTCAACCTTCTCATTTGGATCAGTAGCACCATGAGTCTCGATGTGTTTGGAAGAAAAGCAAGTGAGTCGCGGTCCTCCAGGCATTGGTTTCAATTTTACATCAGACGGTGATTTTGATTTAGAAAATAAGCGGCTTTGCAATCTAGCAGCCCCACGTGATCCAAACGATGCAATCACCTTGAATTCACTGAAAGTTATCCTACAAACTGAAATAAATTATATAGCTTCTAAACTTGCTGGAATAAGTGAAGTTCTAGAAGAATATAAGCAGCAAGTTGAAAAACATCAAGTGGAAGTGGCTGCAAAACTGAAATATCTTTACAAAACAACTCAGCGTAATTACTATGGTGTTGATTATATCATTGAAGAAGTGAATAGACAATTAAAAGATCGTATAGAAGAATTTCCAGGGGATTTTCATCCGCTATAGACGATAAAGATGGGACGTCAAAGAGTAGCTGAAGAGCTGCATAAGCCAGCACGTCGCCGCTACAAGAGAAGAAAATATGACATACGTGGCATAGATGAGACTTGGCAAGCTGATCTTGTTGAAATGATACCTTACTCCAAAGAGAACAAAGGTTTTCATTACTTACTCACTGTTATAGATATATTTTCAAAGTATGCATGGGCCGTCCCAGTCAAGTCAAAGAGTGGTAATGATGTCACTGCAGCTATGAAGTCGATATTGAAACAAGGACGAGTACCGAAGAATCTACAAACTGACCATGGAAAAGAATTTTACAATTCAAATTTCCAAAATCTCATGAAAAAGCACAAGATAAACCTATACTCTTCACATAGTAATCTTCATGCAAGCATATGTGAAAGATTCAATAGAACATTAAAAAATGCAATGTGGATAGAATTCAGCAAACAAGGAAGCTACAAATGGTTGAATATTCTGCCTAACTTGCTCAAAGCATACAATTCGAGAAAACATCGGACAACAGGAATCGAGCCTAAAAATGTTAACCAGGCAAATGAGAGAGAGGTCAAGAGACGTTTTCCTAATGAAAAGTCACCAGCGAAAAAACCGAAATTCAAAGTAGGAGATAAAGTACGAATAAGTAAAATCAAGAATGTTTTTGAAAAAGGTTATACACCAAACTGGTCTACTGAAATTTTCACAATAACCCGAGTTATAAAAACAAATCCGATAACTTACCACCTCAAAGATTATTATGATAAACCAGTCTCCGGTGGCTTTTATGAAACGGAAATTCACAAAACATTGTTTCCTGAAATTTATCTTGTAGAAAAAGTTTTGAAGAAAAGTGGTAAACGCGTATTTGTTAAATGGTTAGGATTTAGTGACGAGCATAATAGTTGGATAAATAAAAATGAAATTCTTTAATATAACTGTAATATCTATGGATAAGGAATTAGGTTGTAGTAAATAAAAAGTATTATGTATATTTAAATAAATTTATTTGTGTATTATTATGTACAAGTTACTGAAAAAAAATATATTCTTTTGTAAAAAAACAATTTTGTATGCTATTTATTGAGTGCTACTTTCGAACTTGAAAGAACTTCCACCCTGATATTTTAAAAATAAACAGAGACTGTTTGCAGTGCCGCAGAGTGAGTTAAAGAACGCTTCATCTTTTATAATTGCCGATGAAATCTTCTCTGGCAAGAAGACTTGAAAGCTGCTATCAAGTTCGGCAACAATCTTCATACCGAATCTTGTCTTGACTTGTTTCAGTGCTGTCACCATGTACTGTTGATTTTTTTCCAAGTCTGTCGCCTTTTTCCTTGGCAAGAACTCTTGCTCAGCAATCTTATTGAGTGCAGATAGATCCATTCTGAAAAAGTGAAAGTAAGAATGTATGTTAGTGAAAAATATCTCATTGCTAAGAATTGAGGGAGAACTAAGAAATAGAACTTACTTATTATAGGGTTAGGTGAGTCTTGGTCTCTTTTCACAAGGTTGGTTGTTCTCGTTTGCTTCGATTGCTCGAATGTGTTCTCCGTCGTGCTGCGTCTGTTGATATAGCCCATTCCTCACCACAATTTCTGCCCCTTCCATAGCCTCTTGTAATATATCCCTTCTCCGTTCCCGTTCAGAATGTATAGCATCGAATGTTGGATCCCAGTCATGCATTAACTTCCCCATCACATCATATTCGATCCTGATTTGTTCACCTTCATTGCCATAAAGTGTCATCCCCACTCGTGCTTCACTATTTTCATTGGTTTCTTCATTCCCCCTCTCAATTTTCACACCTCCACTGTCATTGGATATTTCATACCCCTTCTCTGCTTCCTCCACCTCTCTTTTATCTTGTTCTGCTTCCCCCTCTACTTGAAATGCTGCTTGCGCCATCTGTTCCTCAATAATTCTATAATGACCCCAAGGAAAAGTGTCTGTACTATGGGGTAATAAGTATCTTTTATTATCGTGAGGACTTAAGGCTATTTTATTCTGTTTTTCAGTATGCAGTATGTGCAATTTTGAACGAATGTTGCACTGCTCGCGTTTTATAATAACAAGATCCTCTAGGCATCTTCGATAATCCTCAAAAGTAATTGATTTCTTCACAACGCTGGATTTTATACCTTTGGCTTTTTTTATTGTCTCGCCTCCATCAACTAAAATACTATACATTTTACTTCGTAAACTTATGAATTCAGTCATCATCTTGCCACAGCATTCGTCTTTCATCAATCCAAGAACTTTTTTATTAACTCGTGGAATTCCAAACTGATTATTTTCATCATAATCAGAAGTATCAAACCTGTGGATGTCTTCTTTCATAATTTTGAACATATCAATATCTTCAACTTCGTATATTAAGCTATCAGTATCCGTATAGAGAAGTTTAGATTTTTCTCCTACTCGCTGTTTCATGCATGAGTAGTGGAAATCGTAAACTAATGTCTTAGACAAATCAAGGATACAAAGACCGACATAGATTGGTTTCTTGATTGTGATACTTGTCCTTTTCAGCTGAATGGCTACCAAATTTTCATCAAAGATAGCGCAACTATGAAAATTCGGAAGAGCTATGCGTGCTTCTGCTCCATATTTTCCCGTGAATTTATTTACTAAACGTACGTCTACACGAGACCGCTCTCGTTCGATGCACTTACCATAGACAGCGTTGATTAATAATTTATAGAAGAGTTTTTCGAACTCATTTTTGGCCTGCTTTCTCTTCTCTGTATTAAGTTCAACATATGGTTTGAGCCAGGTCTTCTGCTGAAAACTCAGAATCCTGTGCACCTTTTTCAATCGGAGTCCATTATCTAACGCCTGTTTAAGTGCTCGATAATGAATGACATACCTTGTTTTGTCATCCAGAGTAGTGAGAAGTTTCTTCTGCTTTGAGTCTGGTGGTGCACGGTGTTCTGCACAAAAAGGGAAATCTTGATGTTCATCATGTATCTCTTCAGGTTATTCCAAATCCACTTCAGCAAAGTAACCCGTATCAGAATCTGATGCTGCATTGAACAAATATGGATTTGTCTCATATTTAATCCATTTAAATTTTCCAACCGGTATATGCTGCACCATTGCCCAGCCATAAAGGTTATTAATATCATAATATAAGAGTGTCTTTGTTTTCTCTTTCTCATCGTATGAAGAACCCATGTACGGATTGTTGGCTTTAGCATACCGATTAGAACACTGGCTTATTCCTCCCCGAATGCCTGCTTCAATAAACATTAGCATGTCAATATCCGTAAGAAGCTCCAATTCTACCTTAGTCATTTTAAGAGCTGCTGAAAATGTCAGCCCAGGGGTCGTGTAAAAGTGAGCAGGACACAAATCATATGCTTTGAGAGATGTTTCTCGAAAACTTTCAAAGACATCAGCTAATAGTAGAACGTCAGTTTTCAAATATAGATCAGAGTACTCTCCTAGCGTTCTTGTATTAAACTTATCCCAGACTTGAATAGCATGCTTGTAATCTTCTTCAGCAATATGAGAGTCAGTTAGTTTATTGTAAAACTCGTTCGTTTCTGGCAGTTTTGTCGATTCTAGCTTATCTAATCCATCCACGAAATCATATGGAAATACGCCTTTCCGTCGAAGAAGACCAATCTTCTCATCTGTGAATCCATCTAATTGAAACTCCTTCGTTGCTATCGGTACATTTTCTAGGTATGATGCAAGTTTCTCTAAAGATGATGGGAGAAAACGCCAAGAATCTATGGATCTAAAGTTAATGTCGCTCCCATCTACGTATTTTGTGAAAGAAATATATTTCTCTTTATTATGTAGTAGTAGAGTGACTCGACCTTTCATTAATGTAGAAGTGGCTATCTCTTTTAAAATAAAGTGTGTGTCATAATTGAGGTTATGAAAAACCACCGGAATAAATCTTGAATCCTTATAATTCAAATTACATGAATTATGAGCTGCACCTCTGAAACTGAAGAGAAAAGAAGACTTTCTTAGAATCGCCAAAAGAAATTAATTTTCTTGATTAAAATATATAAACAACCTGATAACATACCGTCCTGTAAGATGACAATGATCTCGGATTGCGAGTTCTTCGGTACGAATTGCTTTTCGACATATATGACAGACTGTACTCCTTCGGAAAGATAATTCTTCTAAATCTGTAAGTTTCATAGGTTTTGGATTCGTGTACAGAAGATTAATCTTCTCTCCTATCAATTTCAATTCTTGAACAAACCATTCTGCAGGCGACCCTCCATCTCCAATATTTTTTCTATATGATTTGTAGCCAGATAATCTGTCATCAAAGCTACATTTCATATAGTATCTTATGCTGTATGCTTCATGAAGTTGAAAAGCATTCTCATTCTCAGTAGGTTTTAATAAACATTCAAAATCAGCATAGATAACAAAAGGAACTTTTTCATTCTTATTGTAATCTTCGAATTTGAGAATGTTATTCTTAGAGTCAGGTAGATTGATTCGGCAATTATTCCAATGTTTACAATCATTTTCATGAATTTCCAATCTTTTTTCACTATAAAATATTTGTAAACATCTTTCACAGTGATAAGATTTTACATGAGTTTTAGACAGTTGAGAACTCAGAAGACGGGAGATGCTTTTGATCAAAACATAGTGGTATTTAGTCATGATTCCGTCATCAGCACAATTATTTTCTTCACGCTCGTTTTTTTAAATTCTTGAATAAGAAGTAGATTTACATGGTTTTCCTTCTTTTCAGACGAAATGTGACAAGGCGATACTTCAAACTTTGCTCCATACTTTCTAAGCATGTACACGTTTCTGAAATATTGTTGAGTTTTTCAAATTTCGGTATACTTTTTAGTTTTACTGGAAATTCTATATCATCAAAGTTCAACACATTCTCGTGCAATCGATATTGATTAACTCTATTAGCATTTGTTTCACTAGGATATAATGCTGAAAGTATAGCATACTTAAAACACTGATTGTCATTGTTGCGAACATTTAGACATGCTTTTTTCTTCTCTATAAACTTTGGAAGAGGAATATAAGAAGTGCCCTTGATTGGAGAATATTTTTTCATATTTATGCACAAACTTATGATAATCTTGAGAGTCCAGCCAGAGTCCTTTTCCTGAAATTCTTCTAATTGTGTGAGAATAGACTCTTTTATGCTATTTTTGAACCATTCTTGTAAGTCTGTTGATAAGTATGCAGCAGTACTTTCAGTCGTAAAATATTTTATATCTGTTGTTTCTTCTCCATTTTTTTGCATTGAAAATTCTGCGATGAAATCAGAATTACCTTTAAAGCATTATATTCTTTTAGACATGCTTTTGCCTTATCTTTGAATAGCAGTTCTGCATCATCCAAAAAACTTAAAACGTCCACATGTTTTAAGTTCACTACTACACCAGTCCGTATTCGGTTTTCAAAAGCCGACTGTACATCTCGCCACTCAACTCTAGCATCAGTTTCCTCGGATTGTAGACCACCTCCCTGATGAAGATGATGTTCGAAATTAACTTGAATGCATGACAGATGTGTCATACAAGTTTGGAACTTTTGCTTCTCTCCTCTCGTAAGATTGGATTTGATGATCTTTTCATTCAATTCTTTGATTGTAGAATTGCACACTTCTAGCCAATAATTAATATCCTCATTTTGCATTTCATGTATAGATAGTAATGCCTCACGAAGAAGATCTACAAGTCGTTCAAAAATACTGATTGAAGACATTTTACTGTCTAAAATATCACTGCCACTGAAGTTAAGACTGAATTTCGATGACTACGATTTATAAAGTGTGCTCGACTAACAAAAAATTCCCTCTTATAAAGGAAAAATCAGCGTAAGAGAGGTGGAAAATTTGAATGTCTGACCAATGGTGAAATGGAAAGTTGATTGATATGAAGAGGGGGAAGATTTTCTAGGAGAAGGGATGATTTTTATCCAACCAAACATCATCATTTCAGCCCAACCAATGAGAGCTGTGCTTTTATGGAATCATCCAATCCTAGATGAAAACGATCGATTTTCATCCGACCGAAAATCTCTATTTCAGTCTAGCCACGAGTACGAGGCGGAGTTTCGTATTATAAATAAGGCAGTGTGAACTTTTCCAAGATTACTTCTTACTTGGACTAGCTACAGAGCTGCAAGATGTCTAGAACACGTGAATACGATTTAATGTTTAAAAATGCTGTTTTGCAATGTCAAGAAGAAAAAGTTTACATTTGCGACATACAAGGATTTCAAAGAATAGCTGAGGACACTTTTATTTTTAAAGAAATTAGTTTTCTCAATCTGAAAAAATCTGCTTTACCGACTGCTTATCTATTCAAACCTCCGATGGCCTGGGAAGAATTAACTGAGGATGAAAAATGCATGACTGGATGGCTAGAGAAGACATATCATGGAATAGCGTGGAGTTCTGGAGATATTCCATATCACCGTCTCAATAATATTTTAAAAATCTGTACGCAAGGAGTTGAGAAAATATTTATTAAGGGAGAGCAGAAAGCCCAATGGATGAGAAATATTTTACCAAACATGTAAGTTAAACTTATTTTTTCTTTTATCAAAAAGTATCAAAAAGTATCAAAAAGTATCAAAAAGTATCAAAAAAGTATCAAAAAGTATCAAAAAGTATCAAAAAGTATCAAAAAAGTATCAAAAAGAATCAAAAGGCATCAAAAAGTGTCAAAAAAGTATCAAAAAGCATCAAAAAGTATCAAAAAGCATCAAAAAGTATCAAAAAGCATCAAAAAGTATCAAAAAAGTGTCAAAAAAAGTATCAAAAAGTATCAAAAAACATCAAAAAGTATCAAAAAAGTATCAACGGTTTTCTTACATTATTTGCAGATCAATATCAAATGTGGAAGACTATGGATGTCCACCACTTGAAGAAATACAGAGTCAAATCCAATACTTCTGCTTCAATCACGACCTCTGCATTCGTAGAAAACCCATGTGCGCCATTTATAACGTCGTTGGAATGCGAACTTGGCTGCTAGATTACTTACATGATTCGTTTGGCCAAGATGAAGTAGATAGCAGTAATGTTAAGAGACCGAATATATGCTCTTGCTTGTATTGGAAATAAATTTTGTTTTTAATAAGAATAAAAAAATATATTTTTTAAAAAACTCATGTGTTCTTTATTTTTTTTCCTACTATTTATTACAATACGGACTTTGTAACGAAATACATCATCCCTCACCACGCAAGTAATCGAGGCCGGAAAGCGAGTTACGAAAAATGGGCGGTAGCATGTGCACCTAAAGATCTCGGGAGCGTCGGATCGAATACTTGTCCATTCCATTGGATCTTACTTATTTTTTTGTTCTACCAAGACGAAGTAAAATAATAGTCATTTTTTTTTTATTTTTTTGGAGAAAATAATATATTTTTATAAGATATTTTTTATTCATTAATTGCATTTTTTATTTTTTTTCTACCAAGCTGAATTAAATAATAGTAATTTTTTTTAGAAATAATAATATAGATACTTTTATTTATTAATTGCATATATGGACTTGGTTACTGGATTACTTTGTAACGAGATACAACGAAGATGAATCAGATAGTAGTAATTTAAAACATGAAAGTAATATACATTTTTTTTATTGCATTAGTTAAATAAAAAGCTTTTATTTATTAATTACATTCTAATATTATTTTTATATTATTATAAATTGCTAATCGAGGAACGTGATGTCCTCTATTATGCGTGGCGGGATTTTGGGTTGGGATGGACCTGCCTCTGTTTTGTGCAATGATGACGGTGCTACTTTCCCTCGAGATGCCGTTGCTGCTGCCTTCGGTGGAGCAGGTGCATTTTCCTTCCCCTTGCTGCGATCCAGCCTCAGCAAGCCTCGCTTTGATGAATGGGCATGATCCTTATTATCATGAAGAGGCGCTTTTACATCTGAAACAAAATAAATATAAACATAGTTAATTTTATGATTTTAATATTACAAAAAAAAAAAAATGATTTAAAAAAATATTTATTTATAATTTACCTGCGTTGAACAGCGAGGAAACCGAACGAGGAACTCTAACGTCTTTCTTGACTTCTGTAACCAAAAAGAAATAACAATAAATTTTTTTTTACAAAACTAAAAAAATCATGCATATACTATTTCATGTGCTTAAGCGGTCGGCAAGTATAATTTTTTTTTCGTCTGCTGTGCGGATGTGAAATGACACTTCCCGGCCACTGACACGTAAAATTTATATTTAAAAATATATTTATCACTCACCCGTATTAGAATGCGTTGAAGGCTTTTCTGATTTTTTCATCTCATAACAAGGCCTTTTTATTTGACCTTCTGCTTTATGCTGAACTCGAGCTTGAACTCGAACGTGAGCGAGAGCCCCTTCTCGGACTTGCACTTGAAACGGGATGGTTAGGACTGCCTGTAGGATACAAATTTTGTATCGCAGCCATTGGAGGTATCGGTGGCACTGCAAAAAAGAATAAAATAAGACTATAAAAATATGACACGAAAAATAAGACTGCATAAAAAAAATAAAAGAATCATATAACAATTATATACAATATCTTTAATTAAAAAAAAAAAAATCAACTTACATGAGTCTATGGCGTCTAGCGCCCATGCTGCGTGGTCCAACATCATCATTAGAGTTGGTGCGTTAGATATCAGCGTCCTTATGCGCTCCCGCATATTACGCAGACCACTTTGCCTTGGAAGAGCCATCCTGTCTGTTACTAATTTTCACTGGGTTAAGAAAAATCGGAGAATATTCTTGAACTGACGCTCTGCAGCAACACCCGTGGTATTTATTTAGAAAAGCACGGCTCTCCCTTTCCTTAACTTTTTGTGAAAATCATATGATTGGAGGAAAACTTTCCTCCTGAATTCTCAAAAACACATCGCTTGCAGTGCTTTTAGCCAATCCTAGGCGAGTCAGTAAAATTTTTTCCTCCCATATTCTAAAAAAAAAATACGCCTCCACACATTTGACCAATGTCAACAAGTGAGTTTTGGTCACCCTTCGATTTTGCCAGTATGCGCTTACGTTTTCGTATGTTTTCTTAAAATTGACAAAAAAGTATTCATTGGTGACAAATAGAAACAAAGGTCCATACCTGCCAAGGGGCCGGTGCGCGCAGTCAGTGGTCCTCCTATTGTCATCGATCTATGTATACCGGTGCAAGGATCTTCTGCGCGCAGTCAATGGGGAGGCTACTTCTTTTGTAATCTATACACATTCACCTGCACACTTTAGTCTGCGGAAATCTATAGTTTCGATTGTAAAAATGTGTGAGATTTTTGGTTTCCTATGAAAAGAGAGAAAATTCTCATCTTTGTAGTTACCTATGAGGCGTGCCTCTAAACTTATTGATTATCTTGAAAGGATATATTGTCCAGCATTAGCTTCTATTCACCTATACACTTCTCTCATGCAAATGATGCACTTTGCTGCGAGGATTCGAAATTTTATTTTTTTTCCCATATAAATCCCAATCTTTTCACTTTCATGAGAAACGTGACTACACCTTTCTTGAAAAAAAAGTAGTGGGTTGCATACATGTGAATTTCCACCACGCATTCTATCTTAGAATAATATAGCAGGATAGCTCCTCCTTTCCCTCTCTTCTCACACCAGAAAAAAAAAACTGACCAATAGATTTTTCCGATCAGATGAAAAAAAAGAGGTGGGAGTCGAACGCTTACGATTTCTCAATGAAATGGAGAGAGGGATGATCAAGAAAAGGGCCTACAGGAGTAGGGACAACTTATATGGGGCTTATACACACTACGGATTCTAAATCAATTTGAGAGGGGGGGCATCCCAAGGAGGGGGCTCGCATATGATTGGACAGAAGGGGTGATTCAGAAAACCCTCTATCTAAAATACACAGGTCGGATTCTTAATTACTTTTGGAGGAGAGGGGGTGATCTAGAATCCGTGTGATCTGGTAAGCCTATAGCTTATCTACTAACTTGCGGTAACCATACTGTATGGTAAATACGTAGTATTAACTAGATTTACATGCGGAAACCATGCAAGACTTCTATGGACTCGTTGACGTTGTTCCTTGACTTTGAATACGTGGACATACATTTATTGCAGTCTCAAACTCTTCTCTTTGTAAGAGCGACTTTGTTGTACGAAATATATAGAACGTTGTAAGTAGCAGATTTATGAACTTACTCTTTTCAGCACTGCTAAACCTCAATACGAAAAGAGCTTCTAAGCTATACGCAACGTATCTCCGCATTAGCCGCGAGCCAAACAAATAAACAATAAATTTCATTCTACCCAATGTATTTTCAAATAAAATAAAATTTTAGGTTCAGTACTTACTTCTTCCTCCCCTACCCCATCCCCGTAGGGCTTGAGGCCATATTGATGTAGAATTTTTATCTTAATTTACATTAAGTTTTATTTTATCAAAAATTGAATTATAAAAGTGTTGAAACATTTTTTATAAATTTTAAAGTTAACTAGCATAATTACTGTTTAAAATTATTTTGTGTTTTTATAGGCGTTGCTTACTTGTATGGAGACACAATTTGACCTGGTTATAATCGATAGACCAATTATTCTTCAAACTCTTTACCAGTTGCACAACTGTTTATGCGATCGCCGAATTTTAACATGGGAATTCTTTTTAAATCGCTTTGATACATTATTTATAGAAGCTCAAATTAATCTTGAACGAATAGGTGAAATAAACTATTTTCGAGGTAAGTGTTATAAAATATTTTTGCTATATAACAAGTTTGCATTTTTATTTTAAATATCTAATAAAACAAATGATTTGATTTTCAACTAAATTGCTTATTTAAAATATGTGGGATAATGCTTTCTTTATTGAAACCGTAAGCATACTACGCAACTTATTATTCGTTTGTATGCACTTACCAACATTTGGAAGCAAAAATAGATTGAAAGCAAGACGTTGGGAACGTTGTAACCCGAACAGTTGTTTTCATATTAAAATAAGATACGTGAAACGCTGTCTTAGTGTTAATAAAATAGTGTTCCGATGCACTTTGCGTCTCCAATGTGATAATTCGCGAAGAAAAGTCACTTTTTTTCTCCAAATCAGAGGAACTTCTATCCCATATAACTGCTTGCGATTGGTCATCGGTTAATTGTTCTAAAAACGAAGTTAACACCTGGTTAAGTCAGAACATCATAACTGTCATTGACCAACTTACTCTGCTAGAACGATTTAAACCGAGACAGAAAGGTTAACCTCTATAAGTCGGTGCCGAATAGAGATATTTATACAGCTGATAAGAAGCTTTAAAAAGATGACACAAAATGTCTGGCGAGGCACTAGCTGACGTAACCACCTGAGGACGGAATATCAATTTCTCGCTGCCGAGGCTGAACAATGGACAAATTAAGCGTGAGAGAAATTTATTTAAAATAGAGTTTTGGATGCTCTATAAAATAACATAAACGTCTAGAACGGAGTTTTGGTCTTATTACAAAAGCTAAAGAGGATTTACATGGCTTTACCACAGATAAGCTAAATATCCATTTAGCAGGGGTATCCATATCAGTAGTATACCCCTCACTATGGACAATACAAACAATACCAAAATGACTTGCACGAGTGTGATTGTCAAATTCGTGTACATGTGTATACTATTCAGACTTTCAGATAATCCTCTACTAAAACATGTCTGGTGGTCTCCAACTATAAGTTTATTCTATCCCCTTTATTCTATTATAAGTTTACTTCATCCCCAAAACTACCCCTCTTGAGGGTGTAACACCCCGTACATTAATTATATTCGTTCAACAAAATTTTACATTTTACGAGAGTCTCTCGCGCTCCCCCGCTCTCTATTTGAACGCCCCGGCCACAGCTGAGCTCACAGCAGCAGCATAAGGTCAGCAGTACCACGAGCCAGCGAGCGGCGATAGCAGAAGCAGCGATAGAGGAGGGAGAGCGCGCAATACGCGCGTATATCTGTATCTATGGAGCAGCGAGCGCAGCAACGCCATAAGGCGCGATAGAAGGAGTAGCGACGCAGCGGCGGCGCGGCGCACGCATTATAATATAATTGTGTAAATGATTTTTGTAAATAGGTTTATATGTTTGTGTGAATGTAAGAATGTGAGAGTTTTTCCGGCGGCTCGATACCCGCTCTCTCCGCTGCCTCTATAAGGACTTGCGCAAACTATCTGAGCTCACAAGACAAAGTGCAACTTGAGTGCCAGCACAACTAAAGCGCCTAGTCCCTGCTATTGAGCAACTTATGCCTAAAGCGGGTAAAAGACTTAGAAAAAATTCTACAATTCCTATACTTGTAAAATTTTCAAAATCAGATACGATAATAATACTTATAAAATCTGTCGAGCCTAACCTTATAATGCAACTAAAGCGTATCAGTCGGAAACTTAGAATAATTTTAAATATTTTCTAAACTTATAAAATTGTGATCCAGACTCAATAACACAAACGTAAAGCGTATTGGTCTACAAATACATTTATATAGTCATGTTGATTCTGTCCCGGAGAGACTTCGTAACGTGCTCAACGTGCGTTAATTGCACTGGCAACCGTTAAAACACCCCCCCCCCCCAAGATGCTGGGTAGCCGGTCAGGTGTACCAGCTCTTATCCACTACGTCTATCCGGGCAATCCAGGACAATTCTATTTTTATTTAATCAAAAAGAAATAAAGATGATAAGAAAAGAAAAGAATATGGAATCAAACAAAAGTATATCAAGTTAGAGGGGTTACCTTCTTTCTCTCTCTGGGTTCCTATAGCTTGTTACAACGTCATTCACGGCCGTTACCGAATTGGTACACGGACTAATATCGGCAGACTTATGCCTAACGTCGAACGCAAAACGAAAAGAAACGGAGAAATTAACTTCTGGAACAAATAACCCGTTTTACATTTGTCAAAGCAAGTTTCTTATTATTCAGTCGGTGGATGACTAACTCGATCGAATACGTATGGACGGTTTTTGTCACTTTTCAACCGGACGTACATGCATCATCCTAAACGGTCTAACATAAATTTCATACCATGAAAAGAATTGCGACAATATCTGCCATTTGTTGTGTCCGACGGTTAGATTAACTCACGAGAAGCTTCGAACGGTTTTATAAAACGATGAGAATAATAAATGCCTTTCGTATCTCGACAACCATGTGCATTTGACGTACGAAACTGGTCGTAACCCTCCTCATATTTCGCGGACGTATTGATAATAATTACGGACGCTAGCGGCTCGAGTGAAGTCCCTTAAAATTTACTTTCGTGCCCCACTGTCGAGAACCCTGCTTAGAAGCATTTTCCTCGGTACAATGTACTGATGCCTATCTGGAATCACCAGCGAGTTTAAGTACAGCGATTTTAATTTTTGGGTTACTCTAACCTGCCGTATTATTCCACGTCGTTTGCAGACTACTAACCTGAGTACCATTAGTTCGCACGCATCATGCTACGGTCGCTCGAATACTATTGCTATTCTAAAAATAGTCCTACAACTAATTTTTCAAACGTCTCGCGCTCGAGAGCTATATGATCGCTACAGTGGAATAAACGCATTTTTCTTGATCTTCTCTTTTCAGTTGTGGAGTCGTTGGCACGGCCGGCTAACCACTTCCTAAAAGCGGATGGGTGGCTTGCCTAGATGTTGGGCTGAGTTTTAACAGATGTGAATCTTCCTCGGACGTAAATTCTGCCATCTCGGATCGGATTATCTGTACAGTATAACCAATTTCGTTATCAGAGGATCTTTCCTCCTCCAGCTGTTCCAATTCCGTGAACAAGCGATAACAATCTAAGCGCAATAACATGCGACTATCATCCGCTGGATGAAATTGGTTGCAAATAACTTTTTGTCTAATAACTTTAGACTCGCACGAAAATCGTGCTAGCAGAAAGAACATTTTCTGCTGCGACATCATTCGTCTCCGCTGTTGCCCTAGAGTCGAGCGTATCAGCTGATGTCTGGGTTTTGGCTTTGAATTCAAAGTATTCTTTACAGCCTCGGTGCTGTGGTGTTTGTGCTTGTTGCTTCGTGGGTGAATTAGGTCCACAGCTCCTGAATTCAGAGCTCGAAGACTCACAAACGGACATCGATGAATAAAACTCCCCGTGCTGCAGACACCTTGGGCAGTTCGTCCGCTTATATCCCGCCAGCTTGCATTTATGGCATTTGAGGATATGCGGCTCCGGACAAACGCGAGCGCGATGCCCTACGATATCACAGTTCCAACAGCTCCCTTTGAAAGGTTGAGAAGTCGGTGCTTTCCGAATCCCTAGATTCGCACGTTCATTCTCCACACGCGCATTACGAAACGATCGATTTGGCGTGTATTTTTCTCGTTCACACGTCTGTGAGCAAGATTTTCGACTGGTGTCATCACTACCGGTATCAGAGACACTTGTTGCCGTTGTGACCTTGTTGACTTGCATGCTGTTTGTCTCGATCGAGACTAACTTTCGGTCGACGTTTATTGTCACACTTGTTGCTAGAACTAGCCTGCTGCTGGTGAACATTGTGACTAATTTCCTTCCGTTTGGCCGAACGGGAAGTTGCACTCGTGCTGTTAATCTTAGCAACGACGCGCGATTCCTTGTCACAATTATTCCGACGACGCTTTTTAGTACGCTTGGACCTCGTACAGTTACTCTTGTCGTCCCGGGACTTACAGGTTAAACACCCGCCCGAATTTATGAGTGACTTCACTAAATCCGTGAGTAACTCAATCTTCTGTGTGAGCACCGCAAGCGTTGCACTGCTCTCACATGGCGTACCAGAACACGATATTTTTCCGGCTGCTTGGCAACTACATTGTAGCGTGGATTGCCCTTGCAATAGCCGGTGTTCTGAAAGTGATGAATCGTCTGCCAAGTTAGACTGATTTATTTCAGAAGTTGACTTCTTTGAACCGTCGGACGCTGTCACTGATTCTTGATCGTCCATAACTGAGCCATAGTTCAAGTTAAACAAGTTCTCTATAGAAGTACACTTCTTCGTAAGGTCGGACGTATTCACAGATTGTTGTTCGTCCCAATGACAGTTGAGCCTGTTGTGCGAATTTGCCACTGTTGTATTATCACAAAATGAATTATGATGGTTGGGGGTGCAAGGATTATCCAACTCTTCCTTCGACCCTTGTGTAGAAGAATTCAGTAATGGTTTCGTTGGTATTCTAGCATGACTTGCTGATGACTTCCTCTGCTTCCCAACCTTAGTTTCCACGGGTTCCTCCAAGCGTGGTAATTCTTGTGCACGACTAAGACTCGGTATACAGGAATCGGATGTGTTTCTTGTATTAATTCTCTGTCGATCGCTGATTCTCTGAATCATCGAAGCGATACCGTTCAAGTACGTCGTACGACGTGCTTGACGAAATTTCCCTTCGTCGTAAGAATGGTCCAGCATAGTTACAGCTGTGAAGTCCGTTGGCCTATAATCGCCTGCGAGGTAATAAACTGCTCGCTGGACTTTCTCCTCTCTGGAACCTGTTGTTTTTAAATTAAGGTAGTCGAGAGATTTTGACAGTGTCGTCTCGTCCTGAGTTGAGATTAACTCCCTCAGAGCATCCGACCGAGTTCTGTAGGCTGTCAGATGTGTTTTACTATTGGACGATGCAATTAAGTCGGAGGATCCCCCCTCGCCTAAAACACATCTATCCGGTGAAACGGACGTCGAATCTTCAGACATCATCTCCGTTGATGGTACGCTGTCTGTATCAGTCCAATCTTCTTCCCTATCTGGTGATAATGTTACACCTGTTTGTGACGACCTACTAGATTTTAAACTCATTTTCCGTAATTACTTAGTTAATACGCGAAGGTGAAGAATATAATAATGTAGAAAGAATTGAGTTTCCAATTACCAGTTTTTCAGTGAGCTGTCAATTTGACTGAATTTAGCGAACCAGAAAAAAACTACTCTTTCGGTTATTTTATTTCGATTCAATTTTTATCAATTTAAATCATCTAAATCACGAAAAAAAAAAATTTTCTCTGCGTTTGTGTAAGATAATTTAGATAAAATTTCACTGCCTGGCTAAATAAACAAAAATACTCTAAGGTACGTGTCCTCAAATTATTTAATTATTGAGTAATCAGCTGTGCTGATCAGATATGACAATGTGATCTTGTTGAAAAAAAAACAAAGATTATTTTTAAATTATCATTGCAATTATGATTTACAATTTACTCAGCCATGCAGTTATCCATACTAACACGACCGAATTCCGAAAAAGTACTTTCCAAATTAAAATCTGTTTATTTAAGCCTTATATCCGAACGGATGTGTACACAAAAAATTTGGCAACAACGCAAAAACTAAATTTTCAATGATTCGATGAATAGCAGTCTGTTGATAGCAAGAAACTTCCGATTTTGCTGACTATTGTTTACCTCTAGATCGCATTAGATAGAGCTATATCGGACTATTCTCTTATTGTATACGGCTGTCTATCAAATTCGCCGCTTCACACGATTGTGTTGATAATATTTACAATTGGAATACTCTAATCTATTCTCTTCGTTACAATAATAACACCTAATTTACTAAGTATTTAAGATCCGTGTTTACCGCAACCTCGGATGTTAACGAGCAACTCAATAAAATTATCACAACAGTACTTGCATCTCGAATTTATATACAAGATTTATTCAGACGCAAAAATGTTCGATCGCTTATATTTCGACAAAGAAATTATTTTCGCTGCCGACTAGCTATTTATGTCCTACAGAAAATCGTCCAAAAATTGCATATCATCACGAATATTCGTAAAAGCAAAAGAAAACTAGTAAGCAGCTTAAGAGACGTACTAAGCTCAGTTGAGACTACAACTACGCTTACTTAGCTATGCGTGATTTATTATAGTACTAGCTATACGTTCGATCGAACGTTTAATTCGACGGCTAAAATGAAAATAACACTCACAGCACAACCGAAAATAGAAATTTCATTACTGTATAAGTGTGAATTTTCGTGGCATTAGACATAAAATTTATGTGTAACAATCATCTCGAAAATACAAGCTTTAACGATCAAATCTTTGAGCGTATGTAATCGCAAAAATCATGCGCAGATAATTTTAAGTTGCTAAACACTAAATTTAAACATTTACTATCTCAAATTACGGACGGTCGTGTGCGATCTTCAATTAACCGTATACGCTCAAACAAAAGCACAGTTCAATTCTGATGAAAACGGACATATACATCAAGTTTTCTGCGGTCCGTCTCATTCGCAGACATACCACTACGATTCACGAGTCTTATATAGTTGCTTGCCGCGTGCGGATGTAAACAATACCGCACGATCGGCCGTCTTCGCTCTATACCTAAGTATACCGCTCGGCCGTTTGGCTTTTCGCTGCTCTGCGTGATAAACTCACGTGAGTATTTGAATTTTCGCCGCACGGATTTATTTTACAATTCGTAATTTGTATAATTCGCGTACGTTTTACTTCAATTGCCACTGTAGTTGGGCGCCATTTATGACGGTAGCTCGGCCGTTGTAAATGATATATTCTAGCAGAACTGTCTGCGCAATGATTAGAATTAGAGGACGAAGGCGGGATTACAACGACATGGTAAATAAGTGCAACGTGGATGTACAAAGAGTAGATGCAAAACGTGTACAATTCACAAAGATGTAACGTCTAACATAGGGTATAAGAATATTAAATTATGTGTCATCACTGTCAGCAACGGAAAGTCAACGCGATCACACGGACCGACGCTTATCCACTGACACAGATGAATGCGATACTGAGGAAATTGCAGCAAGTGCGCTACATTCCAACGATCGATTTAAGTAGTGCGTACCACCAGATACCGCTGAGCGAAGAGAGCAAGCAGTATACAGCTTTCATGGTGCCTGGGATGGGGCTTTTCCAGTTCAAGCGCCTACCTTTCGGTTTATCAGAAGCAGGAGCCATGTTTCAAAGGCTGATGGACAAAATAATTACGCCAGAGCTGCAGCCACATGCCTTTTCTTATTTAGACGACGTAATTGTCGCAACAGAAACGTTCGAGAATCATATTAAAGTCCTCGAACACGTGTTAAAAAGAATCAAGGAAGCAGGGTTGACGAACAGAGAGAAGAGTGTGTTCTGCAAAGAAGAGGTGAAATACCTCAGCGTTCTGTAAACAGAGAAGGCTTCAGGCCAGATCTGGAGAAGATCGCTCCGATAGTGAATTTTCCACAGCCGAAGAATCTAAAACAACTGAGGCGTTTCCACGGCATGGCATCGTGGTATAGGCAATTTCTAGAGGGCTACGCAGCGTTGGCCGAGCCACTGACTCGGCTAACAAGAAAAGATCACCCGTTCGTATGGGGAGAAGCCCAGCAGTCAGCGTTCGAGGCGATAAAAGCTCTCGTCGCCTCGGCACCAGTACTGCACTATCCAGATTTCGACCAGCAATTCGGCATACAAACCGATGCGAGTGATACGGGACTCCGTGTTGTATTGACACAAAATATAAACGGACAGGAGCGTGTTCTTGAATTCGCTAGCCGAGTGCTCACGCCCTCTGAGAGAAACTATACAGTCAGCGAGCGAGAGTGCCTAGCTGTGCTGTTTGCGGTACGCAAGCTCCGCCAGTACATAGAAGTCTACGAATTTAAAGTAATAACAGACCATAGCAGTCTGAGATGGTTATGCAATCTGCGTAATCCAACAGGCAGATTGGCTCACTGGGCGCTCGAGCTGCAAGGGCATCAATATACAATCGAGCACCGGAAAGTCGCCGATCACCATGTACCAGAAGCTCTGTCTCGGATGTATGAGGAGACAGAGCCAGAGATAGCATCAGTAAGTCAGGATCCGCAACCCCAAGACTGCTGATATAATGGCCGTTTCAAAGCAGTCAAGGAAAATCCAGAAAATTTTCCGGAGTGGAAAATTGTGGGGGGGGGGGCGGATGTACAAGTACAGGCCGGACCCTGACATCACGGGCGCCATGGGAGACGACAACGATGCCTAGAAGATTGTCGTCCCAGCGGAAAAACGACTGAAAGTACTGCAAGAATGCCACGATCAGCCGACGGCTGGACACTTCGGCCGCGAGAAAACATACAAAAGAGTGACAGAGAAGTATTTCTGGCCAAGAGTGTAACGCGACATAGCAAGATACGTACAGCGCTGTCGACTCTGCCATCTGGGTAAGGTGGAACAGCGTGCACCGCAGGAGTTTATGGGCAAACGCGTGGTGCGGAAACCCTGGCAGTGGGTAGCAGGGGATATCATGGGCCCCTTGATAAAATCAGCCAAAGGTCATGAGTATGCACTAGTCTTCCAGGACCTATTCACTCGGTGGATAGAGAGCATCCCTCTCCGCAAAGCAAATGGCAAATCTATAATTGCAGCCCGAGATCTTCCACTCCGATAACGGCACCGAATTCAGAAATAAAACGATAAACGAGTACCTGGCGGCTCAGGGCATTCACCATTCGTACTCGCCGCCGTACCACCCGCAAGCTAACCCGGTTGAGTGGGTCAAGAGGGAGATCGCCGCGTTCGCAGAAGAAAATCATAGAGCGTGGGATGAGCATCTCATCACATTCTCGTTTAATACCGCGATACACGAGGCTACGGGTGCCTCGCCTGCAATGCTGAATTTCGGCAGACAGTCAGCAATACCAGCGTCACCCAGAGCAAAAGAAGACCAAGAAGCGGCGCGGCAGGGAGCCGTAGGTGATTGGCAAGCCCGCCTCGCCAAGCTACCAACTTTACACGAGCGAGCAAAAGCCCTGTCTGGCGAAGCGCAAGATCGCCACGCTTCATATTTCGATGCTCATCGCCGAACGGCGACTTTCAAGGTCGGCGATATTGTCGCTAAGAGAAGGCACGTACTGTCGTCAGCCGCCGGCGGAATAGCGGCGAAACTGGCCTTGCCGTATGTAGGCCCGTACACCATCACCGCACAGGTCGGCTCGAATACATTCGAGCTAACCGGCAAAGACGGAAAAATCGAGAAGCTGGTGTCGGCAGAGGGAATGAAAATCTTCTACGATACGGCAGAAGACGAGGCAGGCGACGAACTAGACGACAACCAAGCCCGACTACCAAGGGATGATAGCGAAACAGAGGTGATGCGCGACCCGCCTGCAGCGTGCGGAGACGAGCCTGAGCTCGAGCCGTCGAATGTAGGGACGGGGGGCGAGGATGAGCGTGAGAAACAACCGAGAAAGCGTGTAACCGCGCTAGCGGGCGCGTGCGGCGGGAGAGCAACGAAAAACCCAGTAGGAGCGGCGGGGGAACCTCCCCGCCGTCCGCGAGGCAGACCGCGAAAAATTGTAACGGCAAGCGAGCCGTCGGAAGAACAGCGAACGGTAAAACGCAAGCCCGGCCGACCGATGGGCTCAACTAAGGCGAAAGTTAGTGATAAAGCGGAAACATCACCCCGAAAGATGCGTGCGATGAATCGCGTCGCGCGAGCATGAGCGTACAATTACCTACAATTTTGGTAACTAGCTTTCATCGTCATAATCATCACCCTTCTCTTTCCTCCTCTCACCCGTACAGCCGAAGATGGAGCCAGTCCGGGAATAGCCCGAAGAAGAGCCTCGCTACGAGACCGGAGCGGCGCGTATGCGTCGCCTCGCCGCCGCGACGGGCATACCGTGGCCAGCAGCACAGTCGGAGAGTGTGCTGCGAGCCTTCTCAGAGCTGGGGCCTTATTGTGTAAGCGTGTCGGTCGGGTGTCTCGCTAGCAGTGAGTCGCAGCGCAGTGACACGCTTGATGAGCGACACACTGGCAGCGTATATGCGATTGAAGGTGGTACGCATGCGCTAACGCGGGGCGCATGTTTTTGATTTTGATTTAAGTGGGCTAAATAAATTTTGCACTTCATGATGCCGGCAGTTATTACTGCATATTTCAGGAGATTACAATGTGAAATGAAATTTATTCTTTAAGTCAAGTCAATTCACTCTTTATTGATTTTTTTTACAAAACTTACAAAAAGTACAAAAATAGGTAG
The DNA here is from genome assembly GCF_009193385.2 of Nasonia vitripennis. Lineage (NCBI taxonomy): Eukaryota > Metazoa > Arthropoda > Insecta > Hymenoptera > Pteromalidae > Nasonia > Nasonia vitripennis. The sequence goes on from NW_022279608.1 coordinate 1,708,042, forward strand.
TTTTATAAATGTAATTATAAAGTATTATTAGAAAACGTAATACAAAAATGCGAAAATGTAGGTTACAATAAAACTATTAAAGTGAGGCTATGGCAACTCAGCAATATCAAAAGTATTAATTATTATTCTGCACAATGGGCACTCAAGCTCCTTATCGACCCACTCGTAAATGCATTCATAGCAGAACACATGGGCACTTCTTGGTATGATGGCTGGTCTGGTCAATACATCAAGGCATATCGAGCATTTCTCTTGAATCTGCAAAAAGAAAACATATCAATATTACATTATTAATACAAATAAATACTTTATCTTGTTACATAGTATTATTTTAATAAATTTACTTAATAAAAATCATTATCTAAAGTTTCATAGATGAAACCATCATCATCACCATGATCTTCTAAAAAAGATTCAACTGTGCCACTTGCCGTATATTCAGTTTCTTCAGTTTCCTCTTCGACTACAGGAGCATTTCTAGGAGACGAAGGTTGTGGGTTATCCGGAAGTGGCACTTCATCTTCATCATCTTGTGCTGCATCATTAACCAAATTATTGGTTTGTATTTTCAAGAGCAGTTCATTCTGCTTCGCAAAGCAATTTTGCAAAAGCACATTCTGCTGCTCGAAACAGGATATAAACTGTGCTGCTAATACATCAACCAACTCCTTTATTTTTGAGTCAAAAGCTTTGATAAAAGCACTACTTTTTTCAGCTGCTGCAAAAGCATATTTTAGATTAGATTATACAGTAAGACTTATCATAAATAATTTAAATAATTTATATTTACCAGCTGTTGAACTGCTGCCTGCAGTTGAATTAGAACATATGTTAGAGCTGGAAGTTGTGGTAGCAGTTGTGGTTCCAGCGTTATTTGTACTCCAAGGTGATGAGGGTTGAGCTGCAGTTGGCAAAGCTGCAGTTGGCAAATGTCGATTGACGTAACTTGTAGCACTTCTGTATCCACTGCTGGTTGATGGCCCATCTTCGTCTCCAAATCCTGCAGGATTGCCTTCCATCCTTGCTCTCTTGAGCGCTGAAGAAGAAGAAAGTCTTCGACTGACAACAGCATTATTTTGCTGTACTTGAGTGCGTCTCGCTGAGAAAGATTTTACTTGCTCTGCTCTTGTCACAATTTGTATCGCCTTCATGTGGTGATCTGGCAATGGATTTTGCCGTATATTCAACCAAATAAACATTCTGCTTTGCTGACAGTATGAGATCGCACCAAGTCTGGAAAAAAAAAAATTATAAATAACGTAATAATCAATGAGCACATACATGATTATATTTATTATAATAATAACATGGTTTTTATAATAACCTTTCTCCATGACTTTCCATTTTTTTGAACGCCGTCTTCGTCTGCTTTATTAGCAAAAAGTGCCACAACCTCCCAGGTAGCGTGGTTCGTATCATCGCCAGGATGATCCAAGACGATCTCCAGGTGCCGCTCGATCACGTCTACGAGAGCTAACATTTGTGAGAGGCTGGGTTTTTGGATGGGTTGCTTCCCCTTTCCCTTTTTCCTGAAAGAAATCAAGCGATTTTCATTAAATGAGGTTGGCGTAAAGTAAAAATGGCGGGTTAAGAAATAAGTATAAATATAAGTAATTAATAATATAAAGTAATAAATATAAGTAAACTTAAGTAATATTCGTATAAGATTACTTTGATTCAGATGGATTGAATTCCATGATGTCCTGTAATTGTGACAGCAATGCGCTTACTTACTCACGGAAGAGGAAAGCAAGACTGACGCTATCTCCTTAATGACAAACAATGTATAACATTTGTTCGCGCGGGAATTAGGAGACTTCCGGTGTTTTATGTTGCAATTATGGGATTAATCAGAATATCTTGTGGAAACCGCGTAATTAGTCGTGTTTTTAATAATAACAATTGAACACATGTTTATTTTTCATTAATTATTAGGAATATTAATTGTTAAAAATTAATTAGAAAACCGTGAAATTCGATTTCCGTCGAGTGCAGCGCTTTACGGTCAAAATGTGCAACATTTCAAAAAAATTATTTTTCAAGCCATACAACAACGAGACAAGGAACTCAGAAATTTATATATAATAATAGTAATAAATAATTAAACGCGTTAAACTATAGAAGCAAGGAAATAAGTAAGTACGAATTTATAAATTAAGAATTGAAGAGTTTAACATTTTTTCACACCAAAATCTACACCATTACATATTGATAATCATAGTTTTACTTTTTTTTTTATATTATGACGTAATTTAAATAATTTGAATTATAGTTACCTTTGCATTGCAAGAAAAATAGATGAACAACGATTTTCATAAAAAATCTTCATGAAATATTCCATGTGCTTTGGAATTTCTTGAAAAATTGGAGAAACTCGAAAGCAAACTGAATGAAAGTCTTCAAGCCAATCAAGCTCATCATCACATGTACGTGGACCTGAAATTTAAGAAATCAGTATCATTGGAGTACATACTGATATACTAGGAATCAATAGGTTTCTATTAAAACTGTACCAGATTACTTACATGTAGGTGCTTCTTGAGATGTCTTCCGTACCCACGTACACTTAGAGAACCCTAGCTCTCGTCCAATATTAACACCACTTCCATATTTACCAAAAATGCCTGAAATCCTTTCATTGTTTGAACTTAAGACAATAGTTTGCTCATCATGGCCAGTCTTATTCCATGCTCTATTGAATTGCGCCTTTTGAGATTTGGCTGATAGTCGCATTCGAGTCCATTTCTATAATTGAATTAAAAAATGATTAATACATTATAATAAAAAAGTATGCGTGTAGTAAATACAAAATTTTAATACAAACCTCCTGCCATCCCTTGACGTCAGTTATGCAAGGTCCCATTCCATTCAATGTTGTACATAATTCCATCCACATCTTTCTGTACTTAACCTGACCTTGAGATCCAAGCTTAGGAATTTGTCCCCTTGCAAACAACGTGTGCTGTTCCATATAGGTGATCAAGGTCTCCATTTGTATATTGGACATTCGATTCCATACACGTGTTCTGCAATAGACAAATTTTATTAGAAATTATAAGAAAGTTGTAAATAATATCTGTAAAAAAGATTGTTAATTTAACAAGCTGCACACATCTATGTAAAAATGCAATGAGATCAAAATAGTTTTTACAAAACTTCTAGCTGATCTCGATACGTGCTTCAATTTTTATATAGCTACATATTTCCCTATTGATAGAAATCAATTTACCTTCCTGGACGTGGTGCCATTGTTCTACGCTGCAGAAAATTCTTGTACTCGTACAAGTTTCACAAACTACGCAAAAATCACGCGATCACAGACAGAGAACATTGTGAACAACTTGTTATTTCGTTCTGAATATCCAACGACTACAGTACGAAGCCCGAGTTCACTAAGAAACCTATTAAGTACACAGCACGATTTTAAAAACGAATTTCGGAGCGATTTCGGAGACTTATTTCGGAGCAGTTAGAGCAGATGGCCAAGATGGCTTCTGTATAGGTACGCATCCAGGCTTCTCCTCCTTCGTCTGCTGTACATACCCCACCCCTCCTCTTACCCCTTCGTCACGAGCTATAGTAGGCTACAATGCACACGCAGCACACAGCATATACGGGCCGAGCGTCCTCTACGAAAGGGAGCGCATGCGCGGTAGGGCTTGTTTTCACATAGCTGGCGCAGCTGATCGAACAGTGCAACACGATAAGTAGGTTATCACGGAGTAGGAGGGCTCCGACTCCGTGTAAGCTATCCAATCTTTGTGTTGAGTGTGTAAAAACATCAGACACCGAACTCAAGAGTCAATTATCTAATGGAAATATTGTGCAATTAGTGCAACTCGATAAGTGGGCTACGCTTATGGTCCTTATCGAGGTTAGAATACTCAAACGCGGAGGAAACGTACTTACTGGATTTCTCGCTGGTATTGAGTGACCTGAGACTGGGAGTAAAGGATGTGAAGTGCTTGTGACCTCTGGAACTGGGTGGGCTGTCTTTCAGAAAGATTTTCTGTCAGCGGAAGCTGTCTTGTAAAGGTCTCAGGTGGATACGCCGAAAAGAGCAATTTTGAAACTGGATCTGCGAGTGCTCCAGAATATAGTGAAGAAGAGTTTGTTTGGATCGTGGAATGAATAGAATTTTCAGTGAGGAAATGGATGCTTGAGTGGCTGGAAGTATAATCCCTTCTGCACTGTGCTGGGCCCTATCTTCACACTTACAGAAGCTGTAGCTGACGCTTCAACAAAGTTAGTATGCAGTAATTATTAGTTACTACGCAGTTCATTGTTTGTTTACACTGTAGGATATTTCTAGATTTGATATAGCCTACCTACCTTTTCAAAATCTTCTTAACTTCTTTCATGTTCAGTTGCTTTGATTGTAAAATTTTGCACTTTAGAAACCCGAGTATTAATTAAAAAATTCAATTCAATAGGGAAAGACAAGTTAAAGTCTTTGTGTACAAATAGGTACTATCGTACCTTTCATATTTTTCAATGGCTCAAATAGATGCATTTCTTCTGGATATATTCAATGCATAACAAGAAGAACGAGTTCAAAGGCTGAACAGATTTCATCAGCTTCGACTAGAAAGACAACAACTTCGAGATGTATCAAATCCTTTTACTTTACCTGCCGAATTCTTTAGAAGATATTACAGGTAAAATATGTTTCTATTTACTCATTAAAATACAAAGCTATTTTTTACATGAACTATATTAATTAAATATTTTTTAGAATGCCTCCACATGTAGTGATGCGACTGATTAGGTTGGTTGAGAACAGACTAATCAGAGAGAGGAGTACTGCAATCCCTACACATCTTTCAGTATTAATTACTTTAAGATTTTTGGCCGAAGGAGGTCTACAAAAAGGTTTCGCACAAGATTTTGTACATCCTGTAAGCCAGAGTACAGCTAGTCAATGCATTGCTCGAGTCATTGATACTATTAATCATTTAGCAGATGACTTTATACGCTTTCCTGGAACAGAAGGGCAAAGAGAACATAATTCAAACCGGTAACAGATCTCTCTTGCATTTCTGAAAAAATTAAATACATTTGAATATTTATTTTCAATATTTTTTTACAGCTTTCAAAGGACTACTAGGATTCCTGGTATTATTGGGGCTGTTGATGGTTTTATGGTGACGTTTTATAGGCCAACAATAAACGAAGAAGCATTTTTTAACTATCGTGTAGGAACTTCCATGAATGTACAAATAGTATGTATAACATATACTTTGTCATACATCTACAAAAATTATTAACATAATATCCTACTTTAATATAATATTCTATTTTAGATTGTAGACTCCGACTATAACATCCTCAATATTCGAGTATGTCCTGGAAGTAATAACGACCGGTTCGTCTGGCAATTTTCAGAAGCTAAAGAATACATGGAAGATCTACGGGCAGATGAAAATTTTCCTAATCGTTACTATATAATAGGTAATCCATTCTCATTTATATACTGTTGACTGATTATTTTTAATTCGATTGTAAATTAAATTCTGTTCTAGGAGATAGTGGCTACACTCCCTCTCGGGTATTATTAACACCGGATCTCAATGCAGCAGAAGGATCTCCAGCTCATGTATATACATTAGAGCATGTAAGGACTCGATGCATTGTGGAGCGTACTATTGGAATACTTACCAATGTGTGGTTGGTTATTGATCGAAGTAGAAAATTGCATTATTCTCCAGAAGCAGTAGTAAATATTATTCATGCTTGTGCTGTTTTGCACAATTTTCGAAGAAGACAAGGGTATGTATAAATATCATTACAATATTTTTTTATAAAAAACAAATAAGTGATTGGCATGTTCAAATATTTATTCATTCATTTTTTTCAGCATTTTAGATGAAAATGATCATAATTTTCAGCCTGCAGAGCTTCGTGATGATGTTAATAGGAGAGGAAGAGGAGAAGCAGCAGAATATGCAGCAGGAATTGCAGAAAGAAACCATATTATTACACAGCATTTTATGTAGATTGTAACAATTTATTTTATTCTTTTTATAAATAAAACTTGTGTTCTGGCATCGTATATTGTGGAATGTAGTAGATTTTTTTTTATCATAAAAAATTAGTTAAGCATTTCGATTAATATTAAATTAAATTAATTAAATTAATTGAATTAATTAATTCACATATGGGGAATAGCATGTCACCTTTGAATTTAAATTAAATGTATGAGTCGCCATTCATGTCACGAGATACGAGTGCGCTATAGTTATAGTCGTAGTGCGTGTGTCTACGAGCCAACACAAAATCTCTAATAAAAATTCTGTGAGATAGGGGATATGAGACGATTATTGTTTTCTCAATTGTCACATTTCCTTAAACTCGTCGAGGTTTATGTAAATCCGCCCAAAAACGTACTATCAATGCTAAAAACATCGCGTTGCGCATGCGCATTGGTATCTGTTTTATCATCATGTGTCGTGACAGGACGACACACTGGTCTGTGTCGCTGGTTTGACTGTCTCACACGACACGCTTAGACAATAAGGCCCCTGGTGACTCGCCGGCGGACACGAGCCGACGAGCGAAGAGGCAGGCGCTTGGAGCGTCACCCCCGAACTATCAACCCCGAGAGTGAGCTCCTTCGGCGACGAGGAGCGCGCCGACAGCAGGAGCGACTTGCGGCAAGAGCTGCAGACGCTCCGAGACACCATCCGGGAGACGGAGGCCTGGGAGGTGGACCTCTTCGCGCGGTTCGACGTGTACCTCGAGGGAGCCGGACAGCAGGCAGACGCCGAGGCGTTGACTTGGGTCACCCGGATTGAGAACCGCTGCGAGGAACAAGCTCTCATCGCTGGGGCTCGGCGGCGGCGAGCAGACCGTCGCCGCGCTCTCGAAGAAGAGGCGCGCAAGGCGCAGGAGCGCCTCAACCGGCTGCGCGAAGAGCGCGAGCGGCTGGAGAAAGAAGCGCGCCTGGAAAAGCAGGGCGCAAGCACGGCTCGCACGTGCGCGCCACGAGGAGGAAATCCCTCGGCAGAAGGAGCAGCAGCGCGCAGAGTATCTGCGCCAGAAGAGAGCCGGAGAACCGCGCTGCTTCGTGTGTGGATACCCGGGAGTGAGGCGGTCCAACCACTGCCCGGACTGGAAGCTTCAAAGGAGATTCTGGCCTCAACTTTGTGGGTGGCAAGGGGGGGGGGGGGGGTGCTGGGGCTGTGGGAGACGTTGGGGGGAGTATAGCCAAAATAACTATATAATATAGGAAGATATATATATATATATATATATATATATATATATATATATATATATATATATATATATATATAGGAAGATATATATTGAAATATGTATAGTTCATAAATACATTTTGTAGTAGTTGAATTTTTAATTACAGATACTTGGACACTTTATAAGGACAATTAGAAGTCGAAAGAAAAAGACGACAAATACAAAGAAAAGACAACAGCAGAAAGTTCAACCTATCGCAAGTCGAACAAAATTAATTCAAGCACGCCAAGGGTTCGTCTTCCGTAAAACTCAAGCAAGAGTTCTACAAATTTCAGTGGGACTCACAGTCAACAGTCTCACAGCAACAACACCTGCCTCTTCACCTACTGTCGCCGAGGACAAGCTAAAAGTGGACATCATAAAGCAGGGCACTAGCTGGGATGTCGTGCATCATTGTACCCTGCCGTCAAGCATGCTGGACTTGTTTAGCAAGCAATTTGAGCTGTTGGAGAGATCGGCTGACGATCTTGGATCTTTTATATTAAGAAGATGCGATGCCATGAGCGGTGCTACAGTCAACGCATCAGCAAGCAGTGAATCACAGGAGGAACTCTGGGCTCGCATAGCATTGTTGGAAGGAAAAATCGACGACCAGTCAAGGAGCAACTCAGCGACCTCGAAGGTATGGTGGAAGATGTAGCGTCAAAGCATCGCGCACATGATGTTAATCGCTCTCGCTCTGATTCCTCATTATTTGTCTTAGAGATATTGATGAATCTACTTCCAGTATGGACGCGTATCCTCCGACAACTGACATGACATCTAATAATTCTAAACAGGATCGCGCTGCTTCAAAGTCTTATGCACAGGGATGACGCCATCGTAAAAAAAATCTGCAGCCTTTGAATTTTCATGTAGATGGCGTCGAGTCAAGGTCGGTTGCGGGGGGAGGCTAGTCTGGATGTCGCGGGCTCGACTCTAAGCGTGGGGGCGCTGACGTCTCGCGTGCGACTAAGCGTGTTAGGTCATCTCCTCCTAGCACAAACACATCCGATGTGGTTGGAGTACGTGATAGTGAGGACGCGGCGGATTTAATTATTTCAAATATTAGCGATGGGACAGACGCACGGTGTCTAAAAGTAGCTCATGCTGTCCTCACTACGATCGTTCTATCCATATCTATGGATGACGTAGTCTCGCTGCGTATACTTAGGCGCGACGATGCCAAGCGTGGTCCTCAGCGGAATCGCTCGCCGTAGATAGTGCGTCTCTCTCGCCGAGATATCGCGAGTAGCGTAATGCGCGCGAAAAGCAATTTTGCCGCGCTTACTACGAAAGAGATCAACGTAGTCTTGCTTGACGAGGAAACGTGTAACAGCTTGATAAATAGTAAGCTCTTTATTAATAAGCTTCTAAGTCAGGATAACTTCACAAATTTCAACAACCTTAAACGTATTGCATATGGGTCAAATTTTAAGTACATTTGGCATCGAGACGAGCGATTCCTTATCAAGCGGGGAGACAGTGATAGGACTCACGAGTTTACGTCAGCAGCGGACTTGCACGCACTAGCTGCATCTTATAGTATTATAATAAATGTTGATAACAATGACAACGATGATAATGCCATTCAAAATGCCACTTTAACTACGAGGGCCAATCAAAATACTGCCGAAACTACCGTACCGACGCGGGCGAAAGCAACTGTGGCTCCAACTGCGTCGGATCACGACTGACTGGGACGGGACAACACGAGGGAGAGAGAGAGAGAGCGGAGCATTAAAGGCGGGATTTCCCAATTCGACGTCACTGTATGCGCACATGGGCATGTTTGGGCAGTATATTGCGAATGCTCGTCCGTCCTACCACCTTTTTGGCGTGGCTGAGACGCGCTTCGGGCACGAGGTTCATGACGTGTTTGCGCAGGTTGACGGGTACTCGGTTTTGCGGCAGGACAGAAACAAGCGTGGAGAAGGCGTAGCCCTGTTTATCAGTAATACTTTCAAAGCGACTATTCTGTGCTTATCGCAATTAGAGGTAGAGGCAAAACCGGAAATCCCGGAGTATTTAATGTGTAGTGTTCAACAGGGTAAAAACCTCCAATCTTTGTTGCCGTAATCTATCGTCCACCGGGTGTCTCTTTCTCTGATAATTCAGAACTTGCGAATATCTTGCGGAGTACCTTTCCGTGAGATATAATTATAGGCTAGTTATGGGCGATATTAACGCCAAATGTTGCCAACCTCGCAAGACGCGGAATTTGTCAGAGGCCTAGCCTGCGAATTAAACCTAAAATTAGTGAATGAATGGCGCGACTCACCATGTCAGGGATTCTGACACGTGGATCGAAGTGATCTTTACTGACGACGACAATGTGGTGCTGAAAGCGAGCAATTTGCCGGTGGACTTCTCAAGCGGCCATACCATCATTAACGTTGAGATTAACTTCTAGACGACAGAGCCTCCTGCTCTCAATAGTTTTTCATACAGGGACTTTGAATCGATAAAATTAGAAGAGCTTTTATATCTTCTGGCTGCTTGTGATTGGTCTTCGGTAAATTGTTTCGACAGCGGAGTCGATACCCGACTAGAACATCTTAGTCGAAACATCATGACTGTCATCGACCAAGTAGCTCCGCTAAAAGAATTTAAACCAAGAAAGAAGGGCTATCCTCCATGGGTCGACGCCGAACTAAGACACTTATACAGCCGACGAGACGCTTTGAAAATACGACACAAACACGCCTGACGAGGCTCTGGACGACGTGACGACCTATGGACAGAGTGTCAATCTCTCGCCACTGAGGCTGAACAACTCACCAATCAAGCACGAGAAGAATTCATACAAAATCGAGTTTTTGACGCACTGGAAAGTAATAAAAACGTCTGGAATGAATTACGGAGTCTTGGCCTTATTTCAAAGGCCAAAGAGGATTTACATAGCTTCACCACGGATGAAATGAACACTCATTTCGCTGGGCTGTCTATATCTGATGCCGAGCGCGAGGTTAATCTGAGTGGCATCCTGGCCGAGGCCAATGAGGATGGTTTCAGTTTTCGTGAAATCACATTTGCGGACGTGGTTCTGGCGGTCGCTCACTTTTGATCTCAAGCAACGGGGGAATGGCGCAGGGCGCTCGCCTTTGGAATTCGCTCCCGCAGGTTATGCGGACACTGCTTTCGCTTTAAAATTTTAAATTAGCGATGCGAAACTACCTCCTGCCGACACTCAGCGAAACATAATTTGATTCTGTTATATTGTATATGCGCCTGCGCCTTATGTAGTTGTATTTGTTACTTTTCTAATCTAGTCTATATGTGTCATACACTACAAAATGTGACGTGTACCTGTATGTATATATAAATTGTGATGACGAATCTGTGATAACCAGTATTGAAAACTTATATGTATGACATTTGTATATTTTTCACTTTTTGAAAATAAAGCCTACTCTATACTCTATACTTTCAAAATATTGTAAAATTATATTTTAAAACTTATTAACAAAAATATGTATAAATGGCGTATGAAAAAAATTTGGTTTTGGTGCTCATTCTGCTCTGAGCTGTAGAAGCGGTAACATCGGTGAATCCTATTATTTTAATTAATAAAATCATCTAAGATATACTTTTAAAGTTATTTACTCAAATCATTGCAGTATTAGAAGCAGACAAAACGTTCGGAAAGCTGCGCTGGTTGAACTTATATAGATACATTCTTGTTGCTTGCCCGTCGAAATGATCAATGTTGAATCAATGCTGATTTTAATATTGATTTCAGACTCCATATTGATTTAATGCTGAATCCATGTTGAATCAAAGTTGAATTAGTCCGAAAACGCAGCGTGGATTCAGCGTTGATTTAAGACTAAATTCAGTGGATTTCTAAGTTCAATTAGGGTTGAAATAAAATTGTAAAAAAAAACGCCAAGACCTGAGCTTGAACCCATGACTTTTTGATTCGTAGACGAAAGACTTGACCACTTAGCCATTTTGACACTTGCAAAACCTATAGGTGTCAGATAGTCTCGAATCTGGGTACCTTCCCGAGTGCACAGAGAGGTCCAGTCGAGGATCCAGTCCAGTATCATTATAAAAATCATGATAGAGTAGGTTAATTTTCGGTTATTCGCTCTATAGAATTCCGTTTATGTTACATTATGAGATATAAATGTAAGTGTCAAAATTGCTAAGTGGTCAAGTCATTCCGGAGAACCGGAGGAACGGAGAACGCCAAAATGGATTGCTCTTTAATATAATAGGGGATATAACTTAAAATCTTAAATTGGTAAACTTTCTATTATACCCTTGCGACCACTAAACACTTTTATATGTATAGATATGTATAACATACATATACAACTACCGCATAGAAACATAAAGTCAAAAATGATAAAACTTTAATTTTGCTTGCATTGAACGTAACACTATGCCTTAAAATTATTAAAAAATACAAATGTAAATAATTAACTCAATGATATATGATTACTGCATCACAGAATCGACTTCTCAAACAAATATTAAACTAGGTAATTTTACTAAATTATAATTTATGCATTGTATAAATTGATTAAATTGTAAATAGATTATACATAGCAGATTATAACAATCATAAATAACAATTAACAATTTGCAATTTTTATTATGATAAAATATCAATGACATTATACTTTGCAATAAAGTGCAACAAAATCATTTATATACAAGATAAATAATAATTTTAATAAATTAAAAATAATATACTTTACTAGTCAAGAGGCTGATGAAAAATTCATCTGCTACAAACATCATATACATTGAAAAACATGCAACAATAAAATAAATATTACAAAGTACATGCTTAATAGAAAAAGTTTTAAACAATAATTTTTGTATTTAATTTATAATAAATCACTAAGAACACAGCCCCACAATAAAAAAAATTTGTAAGTCCCAAAAACTTGACCACGGTACTTATATGTTTTTGGGATCGCTGAATCCGAATCCAGGGTCATTTTAACCCCATCAGATCTTAAGTCAAGGTCAAATAGGGGTCAAATTATCAAAATACATTAAGAAAAGACTAAACCATGGTTTCTTGGGGTCGCTGAATGCGAATCCGGGGTCAGTTTAACCCCATCAGAACTTTCTCAAGGTCAGTTGAAGGTCAAATTATCGAAATACATGAAAAATACACTAAAACAATGGTATCTTGGGATTTTTTCGGCCGCTGAATCTGAATCCGGGCTTATTACAACCCTATCAGGTCATTGTTAAGGTCAGTTGAAGGTCAAATCATAAAGATTCATAAAAAGTAAAATCAAACCATGACATTTAGGGGTTTTTGGGATCGCTGAATCCGAATCCAGGGTCAGTATAGTCCCATAAGGTTATATTTATGGTCAGTTCAAGGATAGTTCAAGGTCATGGACGTAAAGAGAGTGAAAAAAATAGTTATAAACTGAAACCATGCAAAAGGTAATGTAAACCATAAAGCAAAGAACAATATATATGCAAGTACAATCGTATCCTTTAAAACTATATCATAGTTTGCTGCTCCTTCATTTACTTTAAATTTGTTAGAAGTATATGCAATTCAATAAAATACCCGTAAAAATATTAAGCCCATTACTCTTTTTTATGGTAACGAACTATTTTATTGTCAAATGATCTACGAAGTGGATTACGCTTCCGCTTCTCCGATGTTGATGGTAGATCTCTTTTTAACGACCAACAGTAATCTGCTAACATATTTACGTCCCATCTTCCTTGGTACATGCGCTCCATTTCCTTGATATCTTGGTGAAATCTCTCTCCCTACTCTTCGCTGTAATCACCTAGGTTTTTTGTTTCTTCAGTCTTGTAGTATTTCTTTTAAGCCCACTGTTCCCGTCTTCTGGTTCGATGACACTCTTTGCGGGCCGCGTCAATTTCTTTACCACCAGTATACTGGCGGTCGTCTATTGTTTGGAGCCCTCCTTGGAATCGTTACGTCGCATGCTCGGGTAATATTTCCCATTAACTGCTCGACCTTATCATTCGTAGATTCAAACAGCTGTATTTCTTCTAGAGCCAGCAGGAATGTCTCCTTATCATAATCCTTCTTTTTCCAACCGACTCTTTTTGTCGTTGCCCACCCGTTGGATCTCTGCTTTGATATTCTCACCTCAATTATTATCACTTGGTGATCACTATTTGTGTAATGATCACTCACCGTCCACAATCTAACTAAGCTAATCAGGCAGCTGCTGACAAACGTGAGATCTGTGATGGACCCTACGTCTCCTCTTTGAAATGTGTATTTCAAAGAGGAGTATACAGAAGCAGCTGAATCAGCTGCATGCAACGGAGGTGTTTCGCGGGCGGAGAGGAATCTTCCGCCGCATCGAGGGAACGCGATCTAGTCGTTTTACGAGTTATTCGTTGATCGAATTCACACCCCGTTACAGCTTTGTGCCCGTTATTTCTACAGTTAAAGCGAAGCTTACTTCTATCTTCAGTTACTGTCCAGTGTCTGCCGATATGGCCAAAACCTACGCATTTATAACACCTAAGCGGCTTGTTTTCTCAGTTAGCCACCTGTATCCTACAGCTGACTCATGCTATTCTGATCTTTTGTAGCATCGTGATCTTAGCCGCTATCTGAGCTAGTACCATTATCACTGGAATCTGCGTTTCACCGTACGACTTTCGTAGAGATCTTATCGTAAAGTCTCCTATGATCTTATTTCGCAAGATTCCTACTGTAGTGCTTATAGTGCCTCTTCTTTTAAGGTAAGCATGCCCACATCTCCTACTTTCAATGGTTTCTTTTTGCTACTTTATTACACGTAGCGTTGTTATATCGATGTTTATCATGATTATTGTTTCTTTTAAAATACATTTTTACATCTTTAGTCATGCAACCAATTTTATTTGATTGTTTTAATTGTTCTTTTTCTATTTTGTGACACATCTTATAAGATATTTCATAAACTTTTATTTGTCTGATTAGATTATCTAATTCTTTAAACAAAAATAAATTGCATTCGTTCTCATCATTATATACATCTATTGTTTCTGTAAATTTAGGCTGCATAATATTTGTTATACAATATGGTATATCATCTTCAAAAGTTTCATCATCTAAATTTATTATTTCATAATTTGGAGTATTAAAAAATGTATCCTTTATAAAATTCCTTTTATTATTTTGTTTTTTAAAACGATTAAATAATGCTTGCTGTTCTTTAATAAGTCTTTTAGTGTATAAAGTTTCAAATTGTTCAAAATTAATCTTATCAAAATTTAAATAAGATTGGATAAAAATTTTTTAATGAATAATATTTTTTTATTAGAAATTGTATCAAATATATCTAAATTAATTGTCATTTTGAATTACTTGATAACGGAAAAAAAAACAAATTAAATGTATCATACATTAAATATACATGTCGCATTTGGCTTAAATCGAATTCTACACTACATGAACATATATTAAATACAATTTCTACTGCGAATGCAATAGCAAATATTCCACAATCATAAGAATTCGTTTGGTTTTGTACCTTGTTCAAAAGTTATTTTCAAATGGTGGGCCAATAAGAATGTTATGATCATTAAGATCATTTATACTATAATAAATATAAATTGTATTATTATTGTAATATAGACCTATCCAATAACTATTAATGTTATTCCACGAAAACAATATTTGGACATGTTCATTATTTCTGTCAATAGACTGAATATTAGATCATTGAAAATGTATAGTGGATTGCATGATAAAACGTTTATAAATCTTTAAAATATTAATTAATTCTCATTAAAATTAGTAAATCTTCAGTATTTAAAACAATGATAAATTAAAAAAAAGATATAATATCTGATGTATAAAACTTTATTAAATTAAATTAAACAAAATCCATAAATTTTGTTTGTGCGTGTGTGTGTGTGTATACACACACACACACACACTAATGCGCAACAGGCTAGGGGAACAAACCCCGAAGATAAATCAAACATGGATAGTGAGTTAATAGCTTTACTACCCCAAGCGGGTCAAGCCACAGTGCCCAGTCCTGCCGTCGATTCCGATCGGGTAAAAGCCCCAGTGGTCGACGCTGCCCCATGGAAATTGGGGAGGGGGGAAACTTACTTAAAAACCGCAGAGGTTTATCACCTGATCCCTGCTCCATGTAGAGACGCAGGTGATATGGGAAATGGAGGTTGATGCAGACACGGATAAGAGAGCTGTATGCATAACACAAAGGAATGCGCACTTGGATCGCATTGACAGTAAAATCAATGAACTGATGGATAATGTTAGGGACAGGAACAATGTGCACAAGCGAATTAAAGATCTTGCCCAAATCATAAGAGCGAGCTATAAGAATCTCTGCACGGCAGAAAATAACTTACAGCAATGCCAGCGTCCAGGAACACAGGGAGGGAAACCCAGACAACCCCGAGTCTCAGTTCTCAGATGGCGGGTACAACAAAGGAAGCCTTAACTACTCCACAGGATAGAAATAGAGGTAATAAAAAAGTGAGTAATCAACCTAAAAAGGCAGCGTAGCAGGAAGTCGTTACAAGAAAGTCAAGGAAAAAGGAGAGAAAGGCAAGCAAAGAGGATAAAACTGTCCTTGGCGTTACGAACCAGAATAGGACCAGCCAGGATGGACCGAAGCGGGCAAGATCTCCTGGACTGCTGAAGGAGAAAGCTATGCAGACATTTTACTATAAGCACTATAGAAGGAAATCTCTGCAAAAGACGTATGGTGACACGCAAACTCGCCTAACCTTTAAAACCTTTTTAAAAGGTAATTTTTTTTAGAGATTATTTCTATAACTATACTTTAAATAATTACTGGTTTACTATTTCAAAATTATATATTCAATAAACCTTATTTTTGATAATATAACGTATTATATACGTTATATTGTTACGAGTGAAGAGTGCAACGAAAAAGTGACAGACCCCGGGCTCGAACCGAGATCCTCTGGCTTGGAAGGCATACGTTCTGTCGTCGAACCACGACCGCTACCGCATTGCACTCTTCTACTCGTCTTCTTATAATAATTACATACCCGTGACGTGTGTACACACGTGACAAGATCAATACAATATAATTTAATTTAAAAATATAAAAAATTTAAAAAAATAAAGAATAATTTTAATTTAAAAATAAATGTTTGTAAAATAAAAAAATTCAATTACTATAAAACTAAATCCTTTAACTTATTAAATTGAACAGAATTATTGTTAGATTTAGAATCTGATTCTAATTGTTTAAATTAAGGTTTTAGTGAACTTGATTCATCAGTTTCAATAAATTGTTCAGGAGGCATTTTATGGTATTTTTCAATTATTTTCAATAAATCATTTTCAATGAATAAGGTAACTAAATTTTAAAGTTTTTAATAACTAGTAATATAGAACTGTTTATAAATCTACTTGGTTAACTATATCTCTAGCTATGTTAACAGCAAGAAATAAGGGTTATCATACGTATAAAGGAATGGGAGGAATAATAATAATGAGGTTCCTCATTATTCTTCCGTATTCCTTGCTATTTCTTCTATTCCTCTTACGTATAAGCCCAAGGAAGAACAACTTTGATGTTCTTCATAGCTATCGATGTATCAATCTATCTATAAAAGCGATAGATTCAATCTTGTTAAAAGTTAATCGATTTCTTTGTAATTTTTCATAAAGAGTTTTATCGACTTATATCAATCTTATCCTGTCCAATGAAAGTCTATGGCGAAAAATGTTATTAAGAGTTAAACTTAAAGTCGATAAGAAATGTTATTGATTTTTATGAACTTGTACCAATTTTTTTCATGAGCTTTGCACTTTTTAAAATACAAAATAAAAAATATCTTTAACATAAAAAAATATAGAATAATTACATTAAAAAAAAAACCTTATTAACAAAAATTGTATGTGCACATATTGTTCCGGACGTAACCGAGGGCTGCTAGAGATAAGAGCAAATGCAGCGTATTTATACTTTATTAATAATATATTCTATCTATTAGTAGTTTTAGCGAACGTTTCTCCGTCATTTGGCTCTCATATGCGCGAATCGACAAGGCGATTCATGGCTTCAGGCCAGTACGGTTAGGAGTGATTTCATAATTATTCCTAGACTGCCACGACTCTCTCTAGGAGTTTTACTCTGCGGATTTTAAGGGTCACTTTCAGTGCGGAGAGGCTAAAGGGCCGACCTGTGACTGCCAGGCCAGAGAGTCAAGTGGCGGGAGGCGTTCGCGCGGGCACATGACTGCGTGTGTATAGCTATAGATATAGAGTATCGCGCGTACGGTTTCGAGTCCCTTTGGCAGTTCTCGGGAAAGCGCCTTTGTTCTAGCGGGCCCGAGTTTTCGGTGGCGTTTAATGAGTAGAGCGTCAGTTCTCGGCGACAACTTGTGAGAGAAGTTCACACCAAGACCTGATCGTTAGGAGATTTCAATAAAGTCATAGTATCTGATCAACAATGATTTCACAGTTTATTTTTGAACCTTAATCTCCCATACATATATAAAAGATAAATCATTAAGTTGATCATCCATAATGATTTAGAAAACAATAGATCGATAGATAACCGAGCGAGCGTTAGCAAGCGAGGTATAGCGTGCTAGTCTTCATTAATCCATAAGTATTCATGTTTCACACCCTTAGCGCAAATAATCATTTGAATAATTATTTGATTAATCACTGATTAAACAACTGATTTATTAAGTGGTTTATCAAACAATTAATTAATAAAACACTTGATAAATCACTTGTAGATTTTCTGTAAATAAGTTAATTACCAGAAATTAGTATTTTATTAAAATAATAACCCTAAAAAAGTTGAAATCGAAAACTTTTGAAAGTATAACAACTTAGAAGTAGTGAAAAATAACAACAAAAATTTTCCTGGCCGATATTAGAACCTAGATCTGCAGCTTGGTAATCCGTTGTCCTATTACCTAAGCTTCCTTAACTTATAAGTATATAATAAAGTTGTTATTTAATTTTTGTCTTTAAATCCTTGCGATAACTCATATTTTGTTCTTTCAAATAATTTTATATGATATGAATTATAAGTTAATTACTTTTATATGCAACGTCAACAGAAAATTCTATTAGCTCATATGCATTTTATAACGGTTCCATTCACTCTTTATTAACACATGTATGAATATTAGTTATTCATTATTTATATCTTAACATTTATCATAAAAAATAAATCAATATAACTTCAATAAACAAAATATAAGTTATTCCATGTATTTTGAGATACAAATAAAATTAAAACTTTATTATATACTTATAAGTTAAAGTAGCTTAGGTAGTAGGAAGCGGACGCCCACACTGCCAACCCGGGTTCTTATCTCTGACAGGAAATTGTTTCTTTCATAGGAAGCTTTGTAATAGTGATTTCTGGAGATTGTCTAAAAACATGTTGAAAGTGTTTTAAAGTATTTTAAATCATAAAATAGTGTTTTTGGAAAATGTCTGTATGGATGTTTGTGTGTGTGTGCGTATGTATATACCTGTATCTTAGCTTCTACTAAGTGGACTTTAAGCCACCAAGTCTCATTTTCTTTGTTTTTACTGTAACATGATAGAAAAAAAGTCCGTTTTTACATTTTTTAACTCTTTTTTTTATAGTATTGCTTCCTTCTAGAGGAAGCTTTGTAATGGTAAAATTTTCAGTTTTGCTAAAACTTTGTAGGCACGTATTTGGAGGTGTTTAGAGTTCGAATCATGCGTTTTTAGAAAATGTCCGTGCAGATAGGTGTGTGTGTAGGGGGGGGGGTGCGTGGGTATCTGAAAAAGCATAAAATTGCCTACTTTTTCCCGCAAGATTTTCTAGATTGACAGTTCGGTTCAATTTTTATGATAAAAAGGTGATTGAAGGGGACACGACACATTTAAACTTTGAAGAAATCGATTTTTTTATTGTTCATTTAGAAATAAAATATTCCCAAGAACACGCTTCTGATACCCGTTTATTAAAAAAAAAATTTATCGCAAAGTTATAAGCAAAATAATAAAATAAAATTTGTATCGTTTTTTCGTAAAATTGCGTATTTTTCATTTTTTGTCTAATACGACTAATAATTTTAATTTTAAGTTTTATAAGTTTAATCTGAATAACATTTTTATTGTAAATTTTAAAAATACTATTTTTTACTGTCGTATACACGTATATTATGCTTCGCAGACATACTTTAGTAAATGAATTAGAGCGTATTGATAAGATTTTTTTTGCGTTATTTTCGAGATAAATTTCTAGTTTCGCTTTTTATATAAGGCTCCGATCAAAACGTAGGGACATTTATTTGAATTCAAATAACGCGCGCCCGCGCGCCACCTGTGGGCACGTTGGAATCAGTGTCGGAGAAGGATAGAGCGACCGTTCCGCTGTTATGCTAGCGGACAGCAAATATTTCAAAACACAGATGATATAGTCCTGAAATGTGTTTTACACTGAGTAAACACAGCTGATCTTTTAATACATAAAAAAAGCTGATATTTTTTAAAAGTGTTTTTAAATTAATCTAAGTAGTGTTTCCAGTGTTTTTGGGGTTAAAGCTTATAGCTTATAACCCTACAAAGAAAAAACAAAAGTTCAGTGATTTTGAAAATATGTGTGATTATTAAGATACCAAGGGTAGATATGCGTGTACCCATCCAGACAAGAAGTACTCTCAAGGAAGAGGCAAGAAGAGACAAAGAAGATTTGTAAGAGTAACGAGTGAGGATGAACCTGCCAACAAGTCAAGACTTGAAGTTCATCAAAGAAGATACAAACCCTAGCAGCGGAAGATACCTCTGAGATCAGGAATAGATTGATTGATATCAACATTCTATTTCCTGTGCTTGAGGATATTTTGATTCTTAACCAATGCCATGGCAAAGTTCAACTTGGCGAATCCAAAGCATAAGATTACGATTCAAGATTCAAGTAATGTGTATTGAGTGTGTCAACTGACAGCTTTTAACTTATGCAGAAAAGTTGGCGTCAGAAACCATGCTTAGGTGAACAACAGAAGAGCAGTAGTTACATTTCGTGCTCTTGGTCTTGGACACGCTGGTCATCATCTATTTTGTAGGTTGATGGACTACTTAATACCCATGGCTCAGTATGCATGTAATGCAATCAGCGAACGATGTAGTGTATAAAAAAGTGGCCAAGGACTCCGTGAAAACTGCAGTGATGGAAGAAAAAGCCGCTACAGAGATTGGAGCTCCTGGACTAAACATTTTGCCATTTGGAGGTTAGACTGGTAATTTTCTGCAGTTTTAACTTGAAGATTCTACACAGTAACCAAAAGAAAAGATAAGTATAAAGTGTTATGATTATCAAGGATAAAATAACCATTTTATCACATTTTTATAAAAATTCATGAAATGCCTTTTTTGGTTGCAGGTAAGAAAAGCCGTACAGAACCCAGAGGTATAAGTGAATATACCTCATAATTGCTGAGAGTCAAGGTCTATGTATGTGGAACATACAAAACTTGGTCCCAAAGGATTTGGTAAGCACTAATTTAAGTTACGCTTTCAACAATTTTCATAAACTTTAAAGTTGATTATCTATAAATGTTGTTTTTACTGATTTCAGCTCACTGTCCGTAGTATTAGTTATCGCATAGTTCTTTTAGCCTCAAACTCAATACTCAAGTACATCTGATCTATGAATGCAGGAATTTTGATTTGAATGTTTAAAAAATGTTTCATACACAAAAAGGTGCCAGAATAAGCGAAAAAAAAGAAAAATTTTTTTTCCATCGCCAAATCATTTCTAAACATTCAAATTAAAATCCCAGCATTCATACCAGAACTACAAGTGTACAAAGTATTCTCCTTGAGTTTAAGCCCAAAAGAACCATTCGTTCACTAGGAATCCTACGGACAGTGAAAAAGTCGACGAATTCATGCACCGAGTGCCACAATGGGTCAGGAGGAATAATAAAGGTTTTAGCATAATAAAATTAAAGATATTAATGTTAAATATATCTATAAAAAATTTCAAATGATGTACTTAAGACTTAAAAGACTAAAAAGAGATCTTTTCTTCAGGGTTTAAACGTGTTGTTCCCCTTAAACAGAAAATGAATATCTCCAAAACTAAATTGTCAAACTTTTCGAAAAAATGTTTAACAATAAAAAACAATAATATATATTTGCTGTAAAAATTTTAATCATTTTGATGACTAGTTTTTGAGCTAAAAATCGAAAACTAAAAAATATGGATTTTCTATGCCGTACGATTACGAGAGTAAAAAAGCTTTATTTCAGTTGAAATTATAAGAACGTATCGGTCTTTTGATCATCTCGGCTGGGTTTTTTTACAGCTTATGAAACCATTTAGTTTGAAAGATATTATGATTTAAAATCTTTGTCTCTCACCCTGTATACCCTGTATAACTGAAAATTTTTGTTAAACCTTTTAACTCGCTAAATAAAGTTCCGAATGTTTTCAGAAAATTCATGATTCTATGAGATTATGAGGACCCTATGGTATTTAAAATAATGAGGTTTAAATTTTTTTATGAAAATTATATGATTTGATATTGTAACGGCTGGTCATTCAGTAAAATAATTAAGATCAAGTATTTTTAAAAATCATTAATATACTGTATATTTTAACAATATTGTATCTATTAGAACTATACATTTTGATGGAGGAAGCTACGTGCCAAAGAATTGGCAGCGGCTTTTTAGTTTTAAGAGTTTAATTTTTTCTGATAATGATATCAAAAAAATTAATTTAATTAAATTGCTTAGTATGTACCTTAAAGATAGGTAAAAATAAAGATACCGAAAAAGTCGTTCTTCTATAAAATGCGATAACTGGAGTAAAAAGGCAATAATTGAGTTAAAATTTTGGATTGAGTTAGCATTATGCAATTACACCATGATGCCTTTATTTGGGTTGTTTACAAAACCAGTAAGTTTCGAAGATATTAAGGTTTAAACATTTGTGGTTTTACCCTGTATACTTCTTTTAACTGAAAACTGCATTCTCTTTATCTCAGATTCTATAAGATGAATTTTAATCTACCTTTATTTTTTCTGTTACTCTTTTTATTCATTTATGAAAAACAAGATTTTTATCTTGCACGTGCGTTTATTTCATCGCGATATTTTGTTTGACATCTATTAATCAATTATAGCTATGCGAGAGAGAGAGAGAGAGAGAGAGAGAGAGAGAGAGAGAGAATTTTACAAATTATAAGTGATTTTATTGATTTTATCCCGAGAAATAGATCTTGTTAACATAGACATAGAAAAAGGATGTAATACATTTAATGTATAATTGAATGGACCGGCTTTTCCGTCGGCTTTTGATTGGATTATGGAGAGTGCTAGGGTTCTTTAGTGCTCTGATAAATGCTAAAATTAACTTGTTTTACATGCAACGAAATCACTAACATAGTAACTTATTAGAACTATATAATGCGGATTTAGACATATATAATGCATTAGCTTAATATTTAAATTCTTTTGAATTTGATTAAATGTGTATCTTATTTTTGTTTTTAGATCTAAGAAATACAGATGTTAATAATGAATTATTTATAAAAAAACTAGAAACAGCCCACGAAGCAATTTCTCAATTTGACGGAACTGAAAAAATACTGAAAACTTTAAGTGCAAGTTTTGGAGAAAAATGGCCTTATAAACGGACAATGTCTGCGCCTTCATTCGTTTTACCAAAACACGAAACAAGACAAGGTATAGTTTTTCTCAATAGAAGTAATAAAATAAATACTAAAGTTAACATTTTGCGATAAATTTATATTACATTATAGTGACTAGTGTGTATCATTCAAAAGTTTGAAATATTGCATGAGTTAAACTAAGCCCGAAATCTCCAAACTGGCTTGGATATAATTTCAGTTATGCGACTAAATATTGTGTTTAAAGGGCTTGTCGGTCTTGCTATATAAAACAATCAGGTAATTAGAGTACACACGTATCGCGTATTAAAAATATTTAAAAAAACCACTACTGAGTCCTTGGCACATATAACACCTCCTTCGTCGTGATTGAGAACATATTTTCTTTATTATCTCTTCCTCAAGAATATCACGTGGTTCATTTAGTTGTCTGGAGAACAGTGTATTTATCACATGGTGTATTTATAAGATCTACCATAATGGTCCTGGTTGACTATGTCCTGAAATTCTTCGAGGCACCGTCTTTTGTTGCTGTGGATTTTCTTGCTTAGCTTTTGCTTTGCGTCCTTAATTTCTTCATTTTGGGCCACGACTATTTTCTGACCTCTTTTAGTTTTACAGTATTTCTTATACGTAAGAGCTACACCCTTTAGGGCAGTATCCACGATCAATAAACAGCTGGAGGCCAAAGGATATGCCATAGGCGCACTATTGGATATTGAAGAAACATTCAACCACACATCGCGAGAGGTGATCAAAAGGGCCATAAACAGGCTCATAATCCCCTCTACAATAGCGGGATAGATTGACCACATGTTGGGAAATTGCAATTTAGAAGCAAGTAATGGCAGCACGACACTTAAAGGCACGGTGGGGTCTGGATGCCCTCAAGGCGGCGTCCTCTCCCCACTAATAAGGTGCCTGGTGGTGGATAAGCTGCTGACCGAATTAAACAACACAGGCTGCACGGCAATAGGATACGCAGACGACATCCTAATCATTGCACGAGGCCCTTTCCTTGAACCCCTGATGGTCATGCAAGGTGACCTAACGTTAGTAAGCAAGTGGTGCAACAAAGCCAGGTTATCTGTTAATCCAGCTAAGACGGTGATCCTGGTCTGCACCAGGAGATATAAATGGAAAAGGGAATGCAAATTGACACATGGAGGGCAGAAACTGCCTCTTAAGAGTCAAGTCAAATATTTAGGGGTCATCCTGGACAGTAAGCTGACCTGAAAGAAACACCTGGAATACGTGATAGGCAAGGTAACGGTCAACCTGTGGCAAATTAGAAGGGTCATAAGGAGAAGCTAGGGCCTGTCAACACAAGCCTTGAAATGGATGTATAAGGCCGTACTCAAACCCAGCCTGACGTACGGTTCGGCAGTGTGGTGGACAAGAAGGAGGATGTTTAAGGTGGAGGCCCTCTCCACCTTAAACATCCTCCTCGAACGAGTAAGAAGCCAAATTGTAAAGAGCATTTCAGATGCTATGAGATGTACACCAACAGCGGCATTGGGGATGCTGCTTGATGTAGAACCAATAAGGGTGACACAGGCTGCAGCGGCTGCGCAAGCCCTGCAGAGGATCGCCATCTCGCTTGAGAAAGGCAATATGCAAGAGCCACCACAGCTCTCAAAAGAATTAGACAAGATCTAGATAAGCACGTTAGCCTCACGCGGAGGCATATTCTACTGTAGATGGCTATGACCTCAGTTTGCGACCGTCACAATGGTCATTTGCTGATCAGAATATATTAACGGAAAATGCATAGGAAGGACGTGCGGCAAGAAGTATCAAGTGTTGATTTTACTAATAATAATAATTATTGTAAAAAAAATAGATAAATTTATTTTTGAAACAATAAAAGGCTCATTTTTGGTTTCCTGCGTCTCGCTATCCCGAGGTCCACCAATCGATAGCCACGGCTGAAATCATTTTAGATGAATCATTTACACCTATTGCACCAATTGTTAGATAGTAAAAAGTATTATATTCACGTATTTCTAGCTGCATTACGTGTAAAAAGGCTCGTTTAACACTATTTCAGCCGCCGCACTCGATCATCAGATCTCTCGGGAAAGGAGCAGTAAAAAATCATCATGTCTTAATTTTGAAATTGTCTAAATTGCTTAAGTACTTGCTACACATCATTTATAAATTCCCCAAGGACGACGATTGCCAAAACAGCATATTTGATAGCGGATCTATAAAAAAAAAAAAAAAAAAAAAAACGTAAGAGTTTCATATAGGTCGTCAGTCCCATGCGGAAGATCTCATATTGGTTATTAATTCAAGTCAGGAGACCTAGGGAGGAAGAGGATGAAAAAACTATCAACCCTTCATTTTACTGTTGTTTAAACTGTTTCGACAATTTCTCCGCAATATTTATTAATTGTTTAAGAGTATACATTACTGAAATAAGTATGCTACATGAATCGATCTAGAAAGGGCGTTAGAATTTTGCATAAATGGTCGCTTGCAGTTCGGAATCCTAGGGAAAAAGAGGATGAAAAATCCACCAAGTCACAGTTGTGCCACTGTTTATCGCAATTCAACGATTGCTAATTGTTATTTCGCGATTCTTCAAATGCAATAGTTGCGAAAACATTGATTTGATCTTAAAATAACATTGAAATGTCTTATTGGTTGTTAATTGCAGTCGGGAGACCTAGGGAGGAAGAGAAGATCAACCTTTTTTACACCTGATATACACAGAAATATGTTTAACGATCACTCAGAACCATTAAGAGTTTAAATTTATGGGCATATTAGGTGTATTTGTTTTCCCGAAGCCGTTTTATTCGACGCGTGTTATCAGCAAACCTCGATACGAGGAACGGCAAAAAACCATCCAGACGCACTTGTTACGTTCAAAAAATCAATTCTGCAATATTTAAACAATAAATATAAACTGTCCGTTGTAAGGGGTAATCGTAAATCATATTTCTGGGTTCATCCGATGTAAAAAGGCTTGCTCGGAGCCGTTTTAGCTGCCACTTACGATCAGCGTACCTTGGCAGCAGGAATGGTAAAAAACTATATAGAGGCATTTTTCTCGTTTGAATTTTTATTTTTTATCCCAACCCTAAATAAGTAATTATTACTTTTGTAAATATAACGTACGTTACGTCGTGTTTTACAACTGTATTTCTATTTTTTTAATTTGGTAGTTTTTATGTAAGACAGACAATTTGTAAAAAGAGTAAGAGTATTGTTTGTAATTTTGTAAAAATTTATTTATTGCATTATTTTACTTTTTGCTGCTCGCTAAATGAATGTGGCCATTCGTCACCGTCAGTTCTTGTTTCGATGTAGTGCGGCAAAGAAAAATTGACGGATATTTCAGTGGCAAGATGTGATTTACCAGATTATTTAGTGTAACAGTAAGGGGGGATAACTCGGCAAAATGTATAAAAATCAGTGATTTTTACGTACGAGTCAAAATGATGAAACCAGGCTTGATGTCGTCTGCTTGACAATGACATTACACAGCGATATGGCATCGTCGAGTAATTCAAGGTTTTTGTAGATTTGTTTGTTATTATATATATATATATATATATATATATATATATATATATATATATATATATATATATATATATATATATATATATATATATATTGTATTACTTTAGGAATGTACTTTGTTGCGTCAGTAAGCGGGGACAACTAAGGATTTATCTCAAATATTTATCCATTATTTGTAAAAGGGCTGGAAAGGGAAGGGTGCGCGGTCGGTAACCGACGAAAATACAGAAATAATATTTTTAGCTTATTTCGAAAAAGAAATAGTCCCCTCTTTATTTCCTTATTACAAGTAACTTCAAGTTTCAAGTCAATCGGTATGGTTGATATTGAGGAAACTTCGAATTACGAAAGCCGGATAAAACGATGGTAAAATAGGAATCTGTTTCTGTGTACGGCGTCCTCTTGCGCCGTAGTTCTTATTATTTGCTTTCAATATACTTTAAATTAATCAAAATCAAATTGATAATTGTTCCTTATTGTGTAAGTGACTTCAGAACACAGAGTTTTTAGTGATTTATTCATAAAAAAACTTTATTTCATAAAATATTGTACGAAAAAGTGTCGGTCATCTTACTGATTCTCACTTCCATCGTCGCCTCCACCTTGCGCCATAGTTCGCATTGTTTGTGTAAATTACATACATTGGTGTGCATAAGGTGCTTATAAATATATAGTTTTATTATACGCACCTCGAAGCACCGCGTTGATGTGCGATAAATAAGTTAATGTGCGATAAAAGAGTGTATGTACTTATTATTCATGATCCAAAGATCTTTTTGAGGTTAGGAAAACCAGAACATGTCGACCAATCAGCGTGGCTCTGACATCCCTTATATGAGTTTTTTTGCTCTTTTTAAAAAATGTCCTTATTTTGCGATGGGTGGACTGTGCGGGGGGGGTGGGGGTGCGGGGGGCTGGTGTATTAGTTCACAATTAAATTAATAGTATTAACTAACAATTAGACAAAACTGTCATAGTAACTTTGATAAACGCGCCATAATATAACAACAAATCCCGTGTTCAGTATATTAGAAAACCGACTTAAAACAATTACAATGTCATAGATCTGTTGTATGACTCTTACAACTAAAAGAAGCAGGCCAATTAACATGACATCAACATCTATATTATATCACGCACTTTTTAAATTAATTTGTCTTATCGTCAGATCTCGATGTAAAGAACATTTAAAATACTATGACCGTCACCATGACAAACATTTCGCAATTTCCCATTTATCGTCTACAGAGATGTAGTTATTATAATTTAGTCCTTTTTCCCTGATGTTTTGTCCTCGTAAATAAAATCTAATCCTTTTGGTGATGTTTAATAAATCACATCGCATCAAAATAAATTTTTTTTTTTTCAATAACTACATAATATTATTCAATAACAATACATTTTTCGAAATTAATTTAAATTTAAATAATAAGTATTATGCTTTAATGTTATAATGTAATTACTTCTGATTTTGAAATAAAATTACATTTTAATAAAGGTATATTATTTTATTATTGTTTTTGTTCCATATTTCTATTGTTATAAATTTGTGGATTATATATATTAAAAACTTAAAGCGATAAAAGTAAAAAAAAGAAATGATTATTGGACGACGAATTGCTGTTTAACAAACTACTGAAAATTACTGTCTACATAAATAAGTGAGTAGAATGGATTTAACAAACGAATTTGTAGACATAGTAAAAGAGTTGTGGCGTATTTGAAAATATGCTTGTGATGGAGACTTAAACTCTAGCGACTTGCGAAGATCGATTAACTCAACCTCTAAAGCTATTAGTGAAGTGGAAGAATTGATAGAGTCACCAGCCTTAGATATTCATGAGAAAAAGACTTGTTAAACCTCATGTGGGCAACTACTCAGTATTCATTGATTACTTTAAAACTATGGCAGAAAATATGCAGTGGACTTGAAAGGGTTAATAATACTCTGAATGTGATGAGAGATCATACTAAATTAGCATTCAACAACCTTAAAACCAGTATTAATACGAACGTGGAACATTTAGCCATAACCTCATTCATGGAAGATGCATGTGTCCTCTTTATGTCGAAAATCGAGAAGACGTTACTACTTCATAAGTTTTTGAAAGTTGACAATAATCTCACAGCAGAAAATTCGATTGTCAAAGACAATAAAGAAATTGTGGGAGTGAAATATTTGAATACAAAGTGTGCTTCGATCTACGCAACTAGTGACTTAAAGAAGTGGTTTGCAGCTAACGTTAAGCAGCAGATTAAGTGCGCTACCCATCCTGACAACCAATCAGAACGCGTGATTTTTCTCCACGAATTACGGCTTTATTTAATAATAAATTATAAATACGTTTGTTGCAACGTATTCTTTGGATTTTTCTACAGGTGGCATGTTATCGAAATTTAGCAATAGAATACTCTAACGCGTCGAAATAAACAATGCAAAATTTCACCGATATGTCGTCTGCTCGTGCAGCAGGAGCGAAGAAATTTGCTACAGTTTCTGCCTTCTGTCTCAAATAATACCGCGAAGTTTGAAATCGAAACATGATTAAATTTTGAACCTATGTAATAATATGTAAGACCGCAATTTTTTAAAATACAAAATACAATTTTACATAATTATTAAAAAGTGCATACCTCATATAATGTGATACTCGATTATCACTGGGTATGCAGATCAGTAGCCGAGAAAAAAACGAGAAAATGAGGAATTAAGTAAACGATGAAAATTGTTTCAACATTTATTTAGAAAATCGATATAAAAAAAAGAGTTGAAAAAATGTAAAAACGGACAGTTATCCCGCTGAGTATTCGCAAAAACAAAGAAAATGAGACTTGGTAGATTGAAATCCAGTAGAAGTAGAAGCTGAGCTAGAGGCGATACGAACGAACACACACACACACACACACACACACACACAACCATACGGACATTTTCTAAAAACACTATTTTTCAACTTAAAATACCTTAAAACATATTTCCCACATGTTTTTACACAAACTCCAAAAATTGCTATTACAAGGCTTAGGAAGGAAGCAATCGTATTTTTTATTAAAAAAATTGCGGTCTTACACATTATTATAGGTTAAAAATTTAATTAGATTGAAGAAATTTATAAAAATAAACTCACCTTATGTCGAGCTTGAACCCGGAACTAAGTATGCTGATACGTAACCCACTCGGCCACGAACATCGTTGAGACATTACGATCAAAGTCGCATATATTCATTGAGGGGTAGAGGATATTTTGTGTTAAAATTTGTTAATTAAGCATATTTTATAAATAGAATTTGTTATTTTTTTTTCATGTAATACGTCGGACGATTATAATAACGTAAAAAAATCATCCCATTATCGTCTTGCTTAGTAGACATTGAACAAAAATTTATTTGTGATTATAGCTAAATTATAAACTAGAAAGAAAAAATGTAATTAACCGCGAATTCAACTAAACTTTTGATATATTTAGAAATGACAACAAAGCTCTATTGAATACAAACATTGAAAAATATTTAGCTGAAAAGAGGTTTTTTTTAAATTTTGACCCTTGTTCCTACAATGATTTAATAATTCAATTATAAATAATTACTGAATTGCATTATAAACAATTACTAGTCCATTAAATTCACAGAAAAAATACTCATTATTACATTCATTCATGTTTCGATTTCAAACTTCGCGGTATTATTTGAGACAGAAGGCAGAAACTGTAGCAAATTTCTTCGCTCCTGCTGCACGAGCAGACGACATATCGGTGAAATTTTGCATTGTTTATTTCGACGCGTTAGAGTATTCTATTGCTAAATTTCGATAACATGCCACCTGTAGAAAAATCCAAAGAATACGTTGCAACAAACGTATTTATAATTTATTATTAAATAAAGCCGTAATTCGTGGAGAAAAATCACGCGTTCTGATTGGTTGTCAGGATGGGTAGCGCACTTAATCTGCTGCTTAACGTTAGCTGCAAACCACTTCTTTAAGTCACTAGTTGCGTAGATCGAAGCACACTTTGTATTCAAATATTTCACTCCCACAATTTCTTTATTGTCTTTGACAATCGAATTTTCTGCTGTGAGATTATTGTCAACTTTCAAAAACTTATGAAGTAGTAACGTCTTCTCGATTTTCGACATAAAGAGGACACATGCATTTTCCATGAATGAGGTTATGGCTAAATGTTCCACGTTCGTATTAATACTGGTTTTATGGTTGTTGAATGCTAATTTAGTACATCGAACGTACGTCGAAACATCGAAAAGTAACAGGAACGAGACTCTGGATAGACTTTAAGGTGCATTCTCAACTTAACGGTAAATATAAAAAAATTTAGCCCTATAAAAGCTGCTTTATATACTGAACTACCAAAGTCCATACAAAAGAAAAGAGCATGCGTCAACGAACAAAATCAAGACAATGAATGCTTCAAATCGTCTATTCTATCAGCTTTACATCCTGTCAAAATGAATGCTCAACAAGTTTCGAAGTATCAAGCTTATGCAAATGAATTGGACTTGAAAGATATTGACTTTTTTGTGGCTGTGAAGCAAATACCCAAGTTCGAGAAGCAAAACGAGGTCTCTGTAAATCTCTTTGTACTCAAGAAGAAGGGAAGTGTATTTGATCTGTCACCATATCACTTGAAAGCTTTAAAGAAAGATAAGCATTTGAATCTGCTGCTTGTGCAAGATACTTATATAGATGAAGAAAAAGAACAACAACAAGGAAATTTAAAGGTTCCACAATTTCGTTACGTGTTGTTAAGTGACGAAGTTACTGGATGAATATTCAGAAATATTAAATTAAATGAAACAAAGACAGCAGGAAAAATCCAGAAACTTCGACGCTTAACGAGCGCAAGAAGTAACCCTAAACCAAAACAAACTTCTCCTCCCTCAGCTGAAAGCGCGCGTGCACAGTCGACGCTGCAGTTTAGCCGTTGACCGTACTTAGGCCCATAAGGCCTAATGAGTAAGAAAGAGAGCGCGGCTAAACTGAAGTGCGAAGGAGAAGTAAAGACCCTGCGTGGGAGAAAGCCATGACGCTTTCTTCAAGCTTCGCCTCCCCCGATTTTTCTTTCCTGTAGTAAGGACGCTATTCAAGAGTTCGATTTTATAGTTATATTTCTGAGTCTTTAAGTTGGAGTTTAGTCTTAATTGTGTTTCCGTCTTGATCATCATTTACCGAAATTGTGTCTTATTCCATTTGAAAGTTATTTGAAGTCTCCAGAAACAAATAAAGGAATTTTTGAAATAATTGAGTCTAAGAGATTATTCGATTTGAGAGTTTTGATCGTCAACCTTTGGGTCATCCCCGTCAACAAACACAAGTAAGTCGTTCTCGTTAATAACTTAATCTTCCTTGGTGTTTTATTATCACGCAAACAGCTTCGCCGCGACAATCAGTGCGAAGTACTGATCTCCGCTGTATGGGAGAGTAAGCTATCATCCCCATAACCACACAACGTTACTTTGTTAGTTCGGTAAATTCATTACTACCCTAACAAAACTGGGGGCCCCTCCGGTATTTTTATAGCTTTTGTCGAGCGAAAATGTTTGCTTCTTCACGTATTAAATTCTGTGTGATTGAGTGAAAGAGTCATAAACTAAAATTTATATAAGTGCGCGCACATAAATAAAAAAAAAAGAAAATAAAAAAATAGAAGAAGAAGTTTCTCTCAAAGGAATGCACGAGAATTGAGATTAGGAAAGATTTAAAACATAAGGAAATTTAAGACGCGCGCGAGACAAAGACGTTGTGACGTCAAACCGAATGCATATCGGGTGGCACGCATGGAACTATTAAAATAATTTTCAGAGTGGATTCTATTTAATGAATTGTCGAGTTTTCTTGGGAAAAGGGAAAATAAGAAAAATACAACACACGCTAGGCAGGTCACTATCACAACAATTCGGTAGAAGAGTCAATTTTTAAATAAATTTAAAATTCACATTTTTGTCGCAATAATCAATGCAATATTAATTCCTATTTTCACATCAATTTTCTTTACAAAATTAAAGCACAGGCAGTTTGACGTATCTTGCCGGACATTGGGTAGTGCCAAAATTACTCCTTTTATACACACAGACACATTTACATTCTAGACACTTAACACACCAGGCATACACACAAAAGTTCAAATTCATTTATTTACTTAATACACGATATACAATTATTTAATGCATACACATCAAAATCATTTCACTCGAGACACTAACATTGGATTAAATTTTGAGTAATCACGCACAACTGATTTAATATTTAAAACACAAAATTCAAAATCACATTTCACATTTTCTTTTTAGAATTTTCTTTTGTCACTTCAACACTCTGCAATAAATTACACTCATTATACTGCACAAGTTTCTTTTGCACGAATACACTTAGTTGATAAGCACAGGAGTGGGCCCGTTAGGACCTTGCTCGTGCTCCAAAAAATATCTAAAATCTGGTCGACAAGTAACATTAGTGTGCACTGGCAAGTGATCGCCAGAAGTCGAACCAGGGCCTGGACGAGACTGCTGCGTAGAGTGTAGAACTCTGGGTTCCACAAAGAAGAAAATCTGGTTTTCTACACTCGAAACAGCCAAATTTGGTGATAAGACGCCAACTGGATCCCTACAAATATTGATAAGCATTAGGTTTACGTACATTTATCTCCCAAATTATAAATAAAGTTTCATTTGCCCACAAATCTGAAGTACGCCCAAATTTACATATACAGGAGCCCATTGCGTGTGCACTACAAGCATAAGTTTGTGCAAAAGCACGAAGGATTAATAAACAGATCATAGGAAATATTATTAAAACGAGGTGTGACTATTTTCAGTTGAAAAAGTTAAAATCATTCAATCAAAGTTGGATGCAAGCATGAGAGTCAGTTCTGTGATTTAATTTAAGCAAAGTATTTCCGGTCAAATTCACAAAAATTGATTATTTCAAACAAATTAAAGCAGAAGCTAGGGGTTTAGACTTAAATGCACCTTTCTCATTGGAAAACTAGTAATCAATAACCGTAGTTATTAACAAAAAGCGACAATTGACCCCGAGGCGCGACAATTTCCCATAGAATTAGTACACAAAAGAATTGATCACTAACTGTATTTTGTGAAAAACATAAAGAGCAAATTAGAAAGTGTACAAACAACAAAACGTGTATGATTTTAAATAGCTATTACAAATTTATTAAAATTTAAAATGTAGAAACACGGGTTTAGCAAAGTTAACGTGATTTTGACAATTATTTTTTTTTTTGCATTATTGAGAATAGCTTAAGGTCACTATTGTTAAACACTGTTAAGTATAAGTACATTTGTGCTAGTGCACGAGTCAGCGGTGCTTGTGTGAGCGCGTGATGTATGAGTGAGAGAGAATGGAAAGGGAACTCTAGTTCCAGGGCGCTCGCTTATAAGAGAGTTGTTAGAGACTATATAGAGTCCTCTATAGTAGCATCACGCTTAATATAATTATTATCTAGTCTTACGTTTTATTATATTAAATTACACTTAATAAATACTTAATAGTGTATTTATTTTCCACCACCTTATCATGGTAGCAGAGCATGGTTGATGAAATTCTAATAAGTAATAAAAGTATCAAGAGAAGTGATTATATTAAAAAAAAAAAAAAAAAAATATCTAGACTAGTGAACATCAAGAAAATACAAAAATGACGAATTACGGTGATTTTAAAATACCAGTATTTGATGGAGAGAATTACCAGATGTGGAAAATAAGAATTACAATGTATTTGAAAATGAAAAAATGTGAAGAAAATATTAAAAGAAAAAAAAAAAGTAAGTGATAAAGAGTCATGGGATGAAGCTGATTTGAAAGCAATTAACTATATATACAGCTCTATTTCGGATAGACAAATGGAGTTTATTTGTAATGAGACAACGGCTTACGGAATTATGAAGAAATTTGATCAGATGTATTTAAGAGAATCTACGGCAATGCAAATAGTGTGCCGAAATAAACTGGAAAAATTAAGATTGAAAAATTATAGTCATACAGCAATGTTTTTCTTGGATTTTGAAAAATGTGTTAATGATTTGAAAAGTGCTGGTGCTACTTTAACAGAAAAAGAAAAATTGAATTATATCTTAAATACATTGCCGGAGTCGTATAGCTATATAGGCGACTTAATAGATACATTGAAAGATGAAGATCAAACGGCAGAATATGTGAAGAATAAAATTAAAATGGTTGAACTGAAAAGTAATAAAGGCGAAACAACCATTAGAAATTCGAGTGTATTCGCAGTGAATAAAAATCAAAGACAATCTTATAAATGTGGAAATTTTGGACATATGATGAAGGACTGTAAAAGTCAAGAACAAACAGAAGGACAAATTTCAAATAGTAGTTGGACTTGGAGGTCAACAAGAGGCTACAGAGGTTCAAGAGGAAGAGGTAGTCATAGAGGAGCAAGGGGAAGAGGTGCTTATAGAGGCGCACATCACTCCCAGGCAGAAGCAAGCAACAATCAAAACACAAGTCGCTGGAACGAGTCAAGCAGAGACGACAACACAGGCGCATGGATAGCCAAGGTCGAGCGGAATACAGCTACTGTGTATAATAGTAAGGTAAAAGATAAACAGTGTAGCGAAATCGATTGGATTTTAGATAGTGGTAGTACAGACCACATTGTAAATAATGATAGTTACTTCGAGAGTTTTGAAATATTGAAAAGTCCGGTAAATGTATATTTAGGTGATAATAAAACGCTAAAAGCGACAAAGATAGGAAATATTGTAAGTTATTTTGATGCCTTTGGAAAGCAATTTGAAATTAATATGAAAGACGTTTTGTACGTTAAAGATATGAATTTGAATTTAATTAGTTTTAGCAAAATTACTGATAATTGTAGAATTGTTTCGGAGAAAAATTTAGCAAAAATATTTGATAAAAATGAAAATTTAATGGCAGTCGCAGAAAAGAAAAACGGACTATATCACATGAAGAGTAAAATTAAAAAAAATAATTTGATAGTAAATTATTCAAATAAAAAGATTAGTAATATGAACTTAAAAGAAAAATGGCATAGATTATTAGGTCATGTGAACTTTAAATATTTTAATACCATGTGTAATAAGCAATTATTAAACGGAATACCGAATGAATTAAAAGGC
Source organism: Nasonia vitripennis (assembly GCF_009193385.2). Taxonomy (NCBI): domain Eukaryota; kingdom Metazoa; phylum Arthropoda; class Insecta; order Hymenoptera; family Pteromalidae; genus Nasonia; species Nasonia vitripennis. The sequence goes on from NW_022279608.1 coordinate 1,743,549, forward strand.
GAATTTTTGAAATGTAAAACGTGTATAGAAAATAAAATGCATAATGTACCGTTTAAAAATAATAGATATCGAGCGAAAGATTTATTAGAGATTGTACATACAGATGTTTGTGGGCCTTTTCAAAATACGGGCTTTAGAGGAGAAAAATGTTTTATTACATTTATAGACGATTACAGTAAGATTGCGAGAGTATACCCAATAAAATCTAAAGCAGAAGTGTGTGAGTACATTAAATAATATGTAAATGAATGTGAGAATTTAACAGGAAAAAAAGTAAAATATTTAAGATGTGATAATGGAAAGGAATATTTAAATAATGAAGTTTTTAATTATGCAAAAAGTAAGGGTATCGTTATTTCTCCGTGTCCTGTATATGTTCATGAATTAAATGGTGTAGCAGAAAGGTTTAATAGATCGATAATGGATATGTCGCGTTGTTTATTAGAAGAAGCACAGATAAGTAAATTATATTGGCCAGAAATAGTTCAAGCGGCAACTTATTTGAAAAATCGAACGTTGACGAATACTATTGAAGAGAAAACACCATATGAGATATTTTTCAGAAAAAGACCTGATGTTTCACATTTAAAAATTTATGGTAGTAAAGTCTTTGTTAGAAAGCCAGAACAGAAAAGAATTTCAAAATAGGATAAAAAAGAAGAAGGAATTCTAGTCGGGTATAGTGAAAATGGGTACCGTATATTAATAAATAATAAAATTATAGTAGCAAGACACGTGGAAGTTATAGAAGAAAAGGAAAAATGTATCGGTTTAAATAGCGATGAATCTGATGAAGATGAAAATGAGAGTAAGTTTGATAGCGAGGAATCAAATGATGAAGTTTTTGAAAGCCCAATCAAAGATAAAATTAAAATTAATGAACATGAAAATCAGCTAAAAATTCCTAGAAGATCAGAAAGAGTTAGAAGTAGTCCTGAATATTATGATGAATATAGAATGAAAAATAAAATTGTTGCGAATTTTTGCAAAACTGATGTTCCTGCTACATTTGAGGAGGCGATTCAATCGAATGAGAGTAAAAAGTGGATAGAAGCAATGGATAAAGAAATGAATAGTATTAAATTAAATAAAACTTGGGAATTAGTCGATAGTAAAGAAAAAAGGGCCATTGATGTAAAATGGGTGTATAATAAAAAATCGAATGGTACATATAAAGCTAGATTAGTAGTTAGAGGTTTCCAACAAAGAGATGAAGTAGATGATATATATGCTTCTGTTGCAAAAATGCAAACGCTAAAAATCTTATTAGTTTATTGTTGTAAAATGGGTTTGCATATAGAACAAATGGACGTTGAGACAGCATTTTTAAATGGAAAAGTAACGTCTGAAGTATATGTTAATCAACCTAAAGGATATGAAGACGAAACTGATAGAGTGTGTAAATTAATAAAAGCATTATATGGCTTAAAAGAAAGTCCCAGGGCTTGGTATGAATGTCTAGATAAATTTCTAATAAAATTAGGATTTATTATAAGTAATATTGATTATTGCTTGTATACATTAAAATTAAAAGAAGATACTGTTTATTTGCTTTTATATGTCGATGACTTATTAATTTGCAGTAAAAATAAAGAAATAATAGAAAAAGTAAAGAAAATGCTGTCTGAACGATATAAAATGAAAAATCTCGGAAAAATACGAGAATATTTAGGGATTACCGTAAAATACGATGTGTTATGTAAGGAAATGAAATTATCGCAAAAAGATTATATTATTTCATTAACTGAAAAATATGGTGTAGAAAATTGTAAAGCGTATAAAACACCAATAGAAGTAAACTTAAAACTCGAGAAATCCGATGATTGTGAAAGAGATATCAAATATAGAAATTTGATTGGTGCTTTGTTATATATAAGTTCGGCTACAAGGCCAGATATAAGTTTTGCAGTAAATTACTTGAGTAGATTTCAAAACTGCTATAATAATACGCATTTTAAATATGCTTTGAGAATTTTAAAATATTTACATGTGTCTCGAGATTAAGTTTATCTTATAATGGAAATAAAGTTTGTGGTATACTTGATTGTTACGTAGATGCCGATTGGGCAGGCGATAATAATGATAGAAAGTCAACAACCGGCTTTGTGATACGATTATTCGGTAACGTTGTGTATTGGAGGTCAAGAAAACAAAAGTCTGTTACAAAAGCGTCAACATTTACCGAATACGTTGCTTTATCAGAAGCAGTAACTGAAATTAAACTAGTCACAGAGTTATTAAAATGTTTTGATATTAAATGTAGAAAACCAGTGAATATATATGAAATAACACTGGAGCAATTAATATAGCAACGTACGGCAATTTTACTAAAAACTCTAAACACATAGAAGTTCATTATCATTTTGTACATGAGAGCGTAAATGAAGGTAAAATAAATATTGTAAAAGTCGATACAAATGAAAATATTGCTGATATATTTACGAAATCATTAAGTAGAGAAAAGCATGAAAAATTTTGTAAAAAGTTAAATTTGAAATTAATGATAATATTGTAAAATAGCACAAATGTAAGGAGGCGTGTTAAGTATAAGTACATTTGTGCTAGTGCACGAGTCAGCGGTGTTCGTGTGAGCGCGTGATGTATGAGTGAGAGAGAATGGAAAGGGAACTCTAGTTCCAGGGCGCTCGCTTGAAAGAGAGTTGTTAGAGACTATATAGAGTCCTCGGTAGTTGCATCACGCTTAATATAATTATTATCTAGTCTTACGTTTTATTATATTAAATTACACTTAATAAATACCTAATAGTGTATTTATTTTCCACCACCTTATCAAACACGCAAATTGAACGCCAAACTATAAATTATTGTTAAATCATAGAATATACACGCGGTTTAAAGCACATAAGAGACGGTTCGACTCACAGTTTTGGTTCGTTTTCTTTGAATAAAAGTGAAGAATTAACAAGCTGGAATGCGCAATCTATTGAAAGCACTGTATAAATTATAAATAATTAAACAGTGAGAGAGAAAGTGGTAGTATCTGGTTGCACAAACATACCCGTGACGTCATACAAAGTGAGCATTGTCCTCCTTAATCTTGAAACTGTTTAAGAAAAGTAAAACCACTGCTGACTGCATGGAAAGCTGAAAAGGAAAGACAAACAATTTTACACAAAGCAACAGTTCTTGAGTTACTCGAGTGACGGCATTATAAAATTATAAAAGAAAAATTATCTGATGCTGTGAGTAACTTGCGACTACAGCACTGGGGACTATCCTGGGCCACGAGTATGCTATTGCCAGGAACGCGGCAATAGCACCCAACCCAGTAACCAGGCTCGAGAGCGAACGGACGCTATCTTGAGAGCGGCCGAGCGCGCGCACGGAATTTGAATTTGAAACTGTACATTGAAGCATTTCGGGAGTATACACGGACGATGAATAATTAATCAAATTGTTAAAAATCATTAACATTTAAATTCGAGGATTATTAACACTATAAAACACGTTCATCCGAATTTTGTTTTTTTTTGACAATACGCAAAATTTTAAAACAGATTGAAACTATAATTCGTTGACAAACTTATAAATACAATTGATCGTCTGCGCGAATACAAAAATTAACTTTGCATCTACTATTAATTATTAACAAATTAATTTCGAAACCGAACGTTGAAAATTTAGTTTTTTTTTCTCTCCATAAGATTAATAATTGTTTATTTTTTGTGGTTTAACAAGTCAATTAAAACAGTTTTTAATTTTTTTTGGAAATTTGCTTAGCCTAACTTTCTATATTTTTCCCTTTTGTTTCAAAAAAAAAGGAAAGAAAAGGTCCACAATTTGATGACTCTTGCTGGACAGACCCACTAATTTAGGCACGTATATGCTAAACTGATCAATCATTGTTCTTATCATTAATCATTGTAATTATTACCCACAATTTTGAATGAAATTAGGGGAGTCCCTACATTTTTTTTGGGTTTGCCATGAAGTTTTCATAATTTAATTTAGTTAATCCACGTTATTATGTTAATCCACCATATTATGATTTTTCTCCCATAATCGTTGTTTGCGACAAGAGATATACAAGCAGAGCATGAAAATGAAGCAATAAATAAAAATAATAAAGAAGATTCAAGAACATTTTGTATCAAGAGTATCATAGATTATTAAACAGTTTTAAGAATATTTAGAAGAATAGACAATTTATTTAAATTATAGAAGACAAGTGATATATATATATATATATATATATATATATATATTCAACATGCCTGACGAAAACGGTGCGGGTGATCAAACGGCTGCTGCATTAGCCACTACAATGGCTAATAGTTTTGCGCTTATAAATTGCATAAGCGGCATACCAAATTTCGATGGAAGGCACACCAAGCTAAGAGACTACATTCAAGATTTAAAGAATGCATATGAATTAGTCACTAACGACATCAGACCACAGTTTATGCGGAACGTGTTGCAAAGAATAACCGGACCAGCAAAGAAGAGTCTCAATAACAAGACTATAACAACAGTAGAAGAATTAATCAAACATTTAAAACAAAGATTTGGTCCAGGGAGGGACTTCAGCTATTATAACACACGCATACAAACGCTAAGGATGAGACAAGGTGACACAGTAGGAGATTTTTATGACGAATTGAATGTGCTATTGAGCAGCGCCAAGAATGCTCTAAAAGAGGAGAAAGAAGAAGAAAACATTGATAAAATGATGGAACCATTGGAAATGTTAGCGGTTGACATATACATAAAAGGATTGCCGGCAAATTTATCCGAACAAGTTGACATAATTAGACCTAAAAACCTGCAAGAAGCATACGAAGAAGCTGTACGATTAGAATCAAGAGTGGAGGCGAGAATCATACCAGATTCAAGGCCACGAATAACTCAAAACTATTATAATGGACAAAATTCTTATAATAATGGATATGGAAATGAAGGTGGATATAATAATAGAGGACATGAGGGGTATAGAAGCCAGAATAAATACGACGAACGAAATCATAGAGAACAAAACTATGTTGGTTATGTAAATGAGCAAGAAGATTACGTGGGGTACGTGAATCAACCCGAACAAAGAGAACGTTCAAATAACTATGGAAGAAATAATTATTATCAAAATAACTACAATCGTAACAGTTATCAAAGAGGCAATAGTAACTACAATAATTATGGCAGAGGAGGATATCAGCGGGGATATAACAACAGTAATCGACAAGGAGGAAGCAACTGGCCCTCATGGAATAGAAACAATGGTCAATGAAATCAAAGGCAAATCTTCAATCACGAGAATGGATGTCGTGAAGATTATCAGCCCAGTGGTCCAGATAGACGAGAGAACTATAATAATTATCCAAATAATTGGAGAGGCGTCAACGGAAGAAACTACCAACAAAATGAAAACGAAAGAGAGAATTTAAACTCTCAAGGGGCTCGTCATGGAGAAAGAATGACGAGCCAGGAACGAAACCAGAGCCAGAGACAACAGCAGGATCCAGATCAACACAAATACCAACAACAGATGCAGAACTACAATCAAGGAAAGCAGAATCCAATTCAGAACAGCCAGAACAACTACGGATCACAGAGAGCACCGGAAATGACGATCCTGACAAAACAGTCCGAGTTTCAAGAATGTGTTCAGCCAACTGCACGGGACCTGAAGAGTTTAATTGGGAAAATGATGAACCAACAGCAGTGAAAATAAGAGTGCCAGAAGGGACCACCAAACCATGGATGACATTCATGATAGACAATGGAGCAACGGTGAATTTAGTTGAAATTAGGCTTCATAGACCACAATATGCCAATAAATATGCAAGATGTACGATGGCTTGGAGGGATTACTGCAAAGACAGTACCAACTCTAGGATCTGTTTATCTACTCATCAAGAATAGTCCAGTGAAATTTCACATAGTTAGAGACGACTTTCCAACACCACACGATGGATTATTAGGAAGAAATTACTTAAAGAAGGAAGAAGCTGTCATCTCTTACCACAACAACGCTCTGATGGTGAGCGGAGACGTAATGCATCCAATGCCATTTTTGGGGCGAGAAAAGGAACACAGAGAGCAAAAAAAGAGCACACAACCCTTACAAATCGAGTGACACACTACAAATTGAGGAGAGAAATAATGACAAGGAATCATGCAATATGAATGCGTCAGAAAATGCAGATGTACCCATGAAAACAAGACATATTATAAAAGCCAGAACGAGACAAGTTGTCAGAATCAATTTAATCAGAACTGAGTTAAAATAAGGATATATCCCAAGAATAGATGTGGAAACAAAGACGTATTTCTGGGAGAAGGAGTAGTGATCAATGACAATAATACCTGCAAAATGCTAGCAATAAATACAAGTGAGCACGATGTTACCATAGAAGTTGATGCCAAAGAACTCATACCGTTCGAGACTGAACCAGAATTCTTAGAAGAGACAGATAATGATTTTGATGGCGAAAGCATAGTCGATAAAATCAAACGATTAGAGAGAGTGAAAGAAGCTATTAGAAGAAGCCACCTAAATAGAGAAGAACTAGAGATTGTAGATCGTATTATAGAGGATTGTTTAGACAGATTTCTATTGCCTGGAGACAAGCTACCATGCACAGACATGATTCAGCATCACATAAATTTAGAGGACGATATACCAATAAATACGAAACAATAAAGGAACCCACTGAAAAACAAACAAGTGGTTAGAGAAAGTGTAGAAAAGAAGTTACGAGACCGAATTATCAGAGAGTCAAACTCACCATGCAATTCACCAATATGGATAGTACCGAAGAAGCCTGATAGTCACGGAAATCCGAGATGGAGAATGGTAATCGACTTCCGAGAGCTCAACAAAAGGACAATCAGAGATGCTTACCCTCTACCCAACATCGCTGATATAATGGATCAATTGGGAGGAGCCACATACTTTTCCATTTTTGACCTTGCAAGTGGTTTCCAACAAATACCAATGGCCCCAGAAGATTGTTACAAGACGGCCTTCACCACAATAAACGGACATTATGAGTATACCAGAATGCCGGAAGGATTGAAAAATGCAACGGCTACATTCCAACGACTAATGGAGAAGGTACTCTAGTTTACTTAGACGATATAATAGTATATAGTAAAGATCTTCAGGAACATGAACAAAAAATTAGAAACTTGATGGAGAGACTCAGATATGCGAAACTAGTATTACAACCAGATAAAATAGAGTTCTTTAGAAGAGAAGTCGGATTCCTAGGACACATTATAAGCGCTAAGGGCATAGAGCCAAACCCAGAAAAGGTAGTAGCCATAGCAAAACTTGCCACACTTAAAAATGCGAAAAATGTGAGAGAAGTACTCGGCATGTTTGGGTACTACAGAAAATACATAAAAGACTTTGCAAAAATCGCGAAGCCACTCAATGACCTACTAAAGAAAAATGTGAAATTTGAATGGACGGAAGAGTGTGAAAACAGTTATCAACAACTAAAAGTATGTTTGTTGAAAGAACCAATCAATGCAATTTCCGAATTTCGACAAAGAATTTACACTAACTACGGATGCTTCTGATTACGCCATCGGTGCCGTACTCAGTCAAGAAAAAGACGGTTTTGATCACCCGGTACAGTATTTATCCAGAGCGCTCAACAAAGCCGAAAGAAATTACTTGACTACAGAAAAGGAATGTCTCGCTGTATTATATGCTTTACACCAATTTAGACATTTATTATGCAAAAAGTGCACACTAGTGAGCGATCATGAACCACTGAACTGGATGCATAGCAGAAAAGATCCAGGACAGAGACTAATGAGATGGATGTTCAGATTCACTGGATACGAATATACCTTCAAATATAAACCAGGCAAATTAAATAAAAAAGCTGATGCGTTATCACGAAACCCACCAGAAATGACTGAAGAAGAAATTAATAAGAATCTACCTAGTATTAAGGTGATGGTCATAGAAGAAAAACAAAAGAAACAAGAAAAATCATCAGCAAGTGCCACGACATCATCCAAGGCAACAATACAGCCACGAAGCAGAATACGATCAGCAGGTGACATAACAAATAAACCCAGAGGAAGAGGGAGACCAATAGGCTCCAAAACGAATAAAGAAGCACCTAAACTAGACCATAGCGTAATAGCACAGAGAACCAGAGCAAGGCGGACGCAAACACAAAGTCCAGTGGGGCAGTATATCAAATAAGGCGCAATACCAAAAGTATCGAAGACTGCTGTATTAGGAAGAAAAACAAAGATAGAAAAGCCAGCAGAGACCGAAGCATCAACATCCAAAGCTACTACTGTAAAACAGAGAAAAGTTCCCGAAAGTTCGACCGATGCAGATTCGGATACATCGATGACAGTTAACCCATCTAGAAGATCATGGCTATCATCCACTACCTCACGATAAACCTCCAATACCTGACCCCAGGTATAGCGGATTACGACAAGAAGAGTCAGAAACAACGGAAGGAGAAACACAAGACGAAGAGGTGTTTTCCTCAGGCGAAAGCCAAGACAAGACCATAAGCAACATCGCCATAGAAGTAAGTGCAGTAGAAACATCCCAGGACGAAGAAAACACAGACGAAGAATCCATAAAGAGCCTATCGATCAAAACAACTCTCGCGAGAGAAGAAGTAAAAGAAGCAAGTAGAAAGTTTGAAGAAAGCATGAAGAGATATGACATGGATAGAAGTACCAATACAACCGAATCAGGCACGGAAATAGAAATACAAATGAAGATACCCTCGCACTTCTCAGATGATGATCATGTACCAGATGAAGTACGTGAAGCAATTTACACATCAGATCCACGATTTTACACGGACGATGAGGCGGATGTAGACGATGTATGGAGAAAGAGTGTTCAAAAACTAATAAAACGAGCACAACAAAAACTACAAGAAACATCAAACAAAGATAATACAGGAAACGAATCGGACGTTGAAAGTGTAACTGACATAATAAGGCCACCACCAAGAAGAACGCTGTCAGTAACGTCAACAATAAAAAGTGACAGACCTACAGCCAACAGCATGCCGAGAGATAAAATCAGAAATCGAAGAAAATTAGGAGAGTTAAGTGAACTAGAAGCAGAAGAAGGATCAATAATAGATATAAGATTTTCAAAACCACCTGAAGTGACAATGCCTTTCCTCTTGCCCACAACACCAGACATGGAACAACTAAACAAAAACTATACTCCAGCAGGAAATGATCATGAATCGGAGGATGCCACGACATACATAACCAAAGAATTCAAGAAAATTCCTCACAACATAATTACCATAAGAGAATGCCTCACGAACAAAAGAGACAACATTGTTCATTTCCTATCAGCAGACTGTGACAACACGTGGTCTGTGACTAGACTGTTAGTAGAAATTGGAGCCATAGACCTAACAAAAATCAAAAGTAAGAAGCTAAAATCGGGACAAGTCCTAGTCACGCCATTTAAAAAGCACCACATATTCATAGTAATAATAAAAGACAAATACTTCAACGTAATCAAAATGGAAGATTTAAACAGGGAGCTTCAGAATTAAAAAAAAAACACTCGTCAACAAACAAATCAAAAGCTTCCGAGTAGCAAGAAAAGGAGACATATTAGACCAATTAGAGTCATCAGCCATCTTAGAGATGATTTACAAACATTTTCATCAAAGCGGAATAAGAGTGACAATGTGTTACGGAAAAGTAGAAGTACCAGCTGAAAAACACAGAAAAAAAAATAATGAGCCACCTTCACGACAGTCTAACAGGAGGACACAAGGGAATCAATCAAACTTACCAAAAAAATAAGAGAACGATATTATTGGCCAGGAATCAGGAATGATGTTCAAGACTACATTCGAAGATGTGCAAGCTGCCAAGAGCAGAAGATAGAAAGATTCAAAACAAGAGAACCAATGATAATCACGGACACTCCAATAGAAGCATTTGACAAAGTTTCAATTGACACAGTTGGAAAACTCAAAATGACTCCAAGAGGCAACTGTCATGTCTTAACAATGCAATGTAATTTAATGAAATATTTAATAGCCATACCCATCAAGAACCTCAATGCCACCACAATAGCTGATGCACTAGCAAAGTATCTCGTTTGCCAGTTCGGAGCACCGAAAGCCATACTCTCAGACAGAGGCACCAGTTTCCTTTCCAATATAGTCGAATCTCTACTCAAACTATTTAAAATTAATCATCTCACCACTTCAGGATATAGACCGCAAACAAATGGGTCGTTAAAAAGGAGCCACGCCCCACTTATAGAATTCATTAGAATATACTCCGAGAGATACGACGATTGGGACCATTTAACTCCATTTGCGACGTTTAACTATAACACCAGCGTACATGCAGCAACTAACTTCACCCCATTCGAACTAGTTTACGGGCGAATAGCGCGTTTCCCTTTGAGAATACCGTCTGACGAAAAATTAAAAACATATAATGTTTATATGCGTGATCTAGTATTAAGATTAGAGGAAATGAAAATTTTAGCAGGCAAAACCCAAATAGCGAACAAGGTCAAAACAAAAGAAAGATACGATAAAAAGGTTAAAACATTTAAGGGTATGCGAGGCTAATTAATGAACCCCGTGTAAGTAAATTCGATGCTTATAGGAATAAACCACTGAAAATAATTGAATTTTTAGGTAGGAAAAATGTCATTTTGGAATACCCTAATGGCAAACGCATAAGAAAACATATAGACAAATTAAAACCGGTAGAGGATAAGCCCGATGATAATGATTCAGACTCTTTCGACTAATTAATAATAATGTTACAGGATGAGAATTTTAAATATTTTAATAATAATATTCAATCTACTCAACGAGAACAAGTGTGAACCCGTATATCAAATAGAATCCCTAAACCCCAATCCTGGAATATATTTTGAAAAATTGGACGTGATCAGAATAAAAAGAGCAACATGGAAACTCAACTTTTACATCAACGTGGAAGATTTTATGCAGTCATTCAGGGCAAGAAGTTCGTACAAAGACGTATTTCAAACCTGTAAAACAATAATGGAAGAAAGGAAATGCCGACACGCTTTAGCCATCGATCTACTAGAAATAAAAGAGCAAGAGTTAACAAATATCCAAGAAACAATACGAGAGACAATAGCAAGTCTAGGACACATCCAATATCCAACAGCGAGACATCCACGAAGCATCAGAGCAAAAAGACTAGTGCCACTAGGCATAATAGGAAGTATAAGCAATAGTTTGTTTCGACTAGTGACCGACGAAGAAGTGGAGAATATAAACAGAAATATAGACCAGCTCTTCGTAGACCAAACCAAAATAGTGCATCTGATAGACAACAATTCTCACATAATCTCAACAAAATTCGAGGAGCTATACAACATAACCAGCAACCATTACAAAGTGCTACAAGGATTTGAAAGAGAGTTAACAAAAACAATCAAAAGTGTGCTACGAGAAAAGGAAGAAATGTATTACCAAGTCGAAATAATGATATATGTAAAACGATTGGAATCAACATTAGACCACGTCATCAAAAGCAGCGAGAAACTATTAACAATTTTACAAAAGCTAAAAGAAGGAAAAATGCACCCAGAACTCATGAAACAATATGTACTTCATCAAATGAACATGGACGTAAAAAGAGTGAGTCGAGACTTAGAATTCCCAATACCACCAGAGCACATGAGGGCAGAAGAACTAGCCAAAATATCGAATATAGATGCCATACACCAAAACGAACGAACGCTAGCCGTGCTGCATCTACCACTAGTAGACCGAATGCCGTACCAATTATACAGAATGCACCCAATAAAAGTGCCACAGAACATGAAAAACAAAACAATAGGGCAAGCTTTTATAAAACCGTCCCATGAATACATAGCTCTCAGTTACGACCATACAAGATATATTAAATTCAATGAAGAACAGAGACAAACATGCATCACGACACACTATGCAGATATATGCCCGATCCTAAGTCGGGAACGTGCCCGAATCCAGGGACTGATAGATAACATTACTCCTAAATTCCAGCCAGAAAGCAATCAACCACTGCAATATACGCGACAGGATGAACATACAGACCCAATGGACGTATTTAGAATATGATAAATCATGGCTTTATTCCACGGTTGAACCAGAAACATTAAATATTATATGCCAAAACAAACACGAAACCAAAATAACAATAAAAGAGGCAGGAATTGTGCACGTAGCTTCTACATGCATAGCAACGACTACAGAAGCCACAATAACTGGAGAGATAACCAGAAACACAGAATACACTTATTTATACAAATCAGATATAAACCTCAAAATAACAGACATTTACCCGTCCCTAAATAAAGAAAACAACGACATAGAATTTCATAGTTTAGAAACAACAAAGATATTAACACCCAATACAGCTAATAATGACGGAAAATCGTTACACGAAATAATGAGTCAGTTAGAAGAGATAAGTGAACATAAAAGACAGAATTATAAAAATGACACAACACTATACGGAAGTGTGACTATTCAGTTAACAATCATAGCAATAATAGTAGTAATAATCATGAAAATGAAATGCCTCGGCACTTATCAATGTCTCAACAAAATACACGCCCACCCACCACCCAAAAGAAATGACAAGAGACGAAAACTCATCTCAAATGAAGAAAAATTCGAACTCGAAAATATCTCAATTAGTCGCAAAAGTCCCAATACCCCATACTTAGACCGCAAAACCCTTGAAAGTAAAACCTCAAAAAGCACAAAGAAAATGTTACTATTACCGAAACAAGAAGCAGAATGCTCATAATTCACCTAATTTTAACCGAAATTTAAGCATGAATTTTTACAGGAAGCTTATACATAGCCAAACAGCGTATAGTAAAATTTTATTAATGACGATAACATAATCTAATTACAGAATAAAATAAAAAAAAAAACAAAGAAACAGAATGGAGTCGAGACCAAGAACCACCATATCAATGTTCTGTGATGTAGACATTCCACTATTGAACATAGTGAAAGAATTCGAAAAAATAGGAGAACCTCAAAACGCTTATGTAGAAAAACACAGATACGAACGAGAGACCAAGAAGATCAAAGAACACATACAACAAACAAACGAGGACGTACAAAGACCAACGACAGAACAACAAACCAATCAGGAGAAAACAATAGAATACGTACAAACACCAGATACTATATGTGTACGAGTACCCGGACATACGACAAGATAAAATTTAACAGAGACATTCCTACAAATCGAAAACATCATAGACGTAAGACACTTAGAGCCTAAAGACGGACAATATGGACGACACACTGCGTTCATACAATTTGAAAACCAGGACAGCGCAGGCAAGGCTGTGGAAAAGACACAAACGACGCACTCGACAAGACTAGCTTACAACAAAGTATACACATCAACACGATCCACTGCACAGTAAAAGACAGAAAAAGAACAAAACACAACACAACAGAAACAAAAATCAACAAGTTGTATCGTTGACCCCGGCAACAACACAACATTATACATACTAGCACCACCAGACACCACACAACAGCAATTAGAAACAGATTTTACAGTGTTTGGAGAGACAGTGAGCATTGAACTGACGGACAGTACGACAAAAGGAAAAGTAGGGTACATAACATATACAAACAAAGTTTACGCAATAGTCGCCAAATTAAACGGACCACAGAAATACATAGTAAAATAGAAATGGGCGACAAGAACAGAAGAAACGATGATTCATTTCCTATGCGGAGACCAAATACCGAAACAAAGCTTCGACGACCATATACAGAACTGCAACATGCCTCACTTAAGACAGAGAATACTAAATGAAAAGACAACATCAACGACCAAAACACAAGAGGACCCAAGACAGACAACATCGACACCACAACCGAGCACGAGTGAACAGGCAAACGAGCTAGCAACAAGTCGCTCAACAACATCCAACACGACAACACCAGTGTCAGTGCATAGAGCATTACACTTAGACTACACGTCATCCAGCGACGAGGATCCCATAGAAAGGGGGATAGCCAGACAGAACGCCAGACGCCGAATACAAGAGAGACAACAACGGACAGAGCAACCGAGACGACAACATACAGAGACCCAAAGACCGACAAGAGCCAGTACCGCAGCAGAAGAACAAATTAGGAAGGAAATGAAGAAGATAGATTTCAATAAAATATTAGACACTAGTTTTTAAGAGACGACACTGCGACGATAGCTTTAAATTAGATGTAAGTAGTCCATATAAAAAAAAAGAAAAACAAGTTACCATCATTGTTTTGCGTCAAAATATAATATATTTTCATATTATCTTTCAAAAAAAAAAAAAAATGTAGAACCACATACCTTTTTTTCTTAAAATAGACCCTTACCTAAAACAATATAATATACAATAATATCAATACTAGAGAATAAGCAATAACAAAATGAATTATTTATTAAGTCATACTAACAAAATGAAATATAAAATTAGTAAATAAGTGATTAGCGATAAGCGAACACATAACAAGAAGTAATCCACATCAAAATATTAGTAGCAGGTTATAACAGAAATAAAGCGATACGTATTACTAACAATAACACATAAGTTAGATTCAAATATAAGTCTAGATTGTACGAGACCATCCTTGACAGTTTGTGTGACCGCGGAGCAGCTTACAAGGTAAGAGAAAGAAAAACAAAGAAACAATCCACCCAAACCCATATCATCATCCTGAAACAAGCTAAAAGTTGACAAGCCTAATATAAAAAAAAGAGAAAGAAATCTTGCCGATTGCTTACCAATAGCTTCCAAAATATTTTTTTTTTTTTTTTTTTTGAGAAAAGCCGACCTAACCCATGCATAAACTTGAATGTTCTGAACATTCAAGGAAAAAGCAACGTCATTGCTTCATCGAATGAACACCGCAGAGCTTGTTCAGGGGATCCAATTGTGGTCCAAGAATAAACGACGCATGACCATACCAATAATTTAAAGCATAGGCACAATTCAATATCTGCAGGTTAGAGCAGATACAAAAAATCAAAAAGCTTGATCCTACCCTAAATCCACAATTTTCCGAATAGCACCTTATACCATTAAAGATAAGAGAGAAACGTCTAAATTTGTCTCGCCAGCGTGTCACCCTTGTCAGACCACTCACCCTTAGGTATAATCGTTTGTCGAGGACGACAAACGTTTGAAGGGGTGGAGGATGTTAAGTGACGAAGTTACTGGATGAATTTTCAGAAATATTAAATTAAATGAAACAAAGACAGCAGGAAAAATCCAGAAACTTCGACGCTTAACGAGCGCAAGAAGTAACCCTAAACCAAAACAAACTTCTCCTCCCTCGGCTGAAAGCGCGCGTGCACAGTCGACGCTGCAGTTTAGCCGTTGACCGTACTTAGGCCCATAAGGCCTAATGAGTAAGAAAGAGAGCGCGGCTAAACTGAAGTGCGAAGGAGAGGTAAAGACCCTGTGTGGAAGAAAGCCATGACGCTTTCTTCAAGCTTCGCCTCCCCCGATTTTTCATTCCTATGTGTGCGATCCAAGAGTAAGGACGCTATTCAAGAGTTCGATTTTATAGTTATTTTTCTAAGTCTTTAAGTTGGAGTTTAGTCTTAATTGTGTTTCCGTCTTGATCATCATTTACCGAAATTGTGTCTTATTCCATTTGAAAGTCATTTGAAGTCTCCAGCAACAAATAAAGGAATTTTTGAAATAATTGAGTCTAAGAGATTATTTGATTTGAGAGTTTTGATCGTCAACCTTTGGGTCATCCCCGTCAACAAACACAAGTAAGTCGTTCTTGTTAATAACTTAATCTTCCTTGGTGTTTTATTATCACGCAAACAGCTTCGCCGCGACAATCAGTGCGAAGTACTGATCTCCCCCATATGGGAGAGTAAGCTATCATCCGCATAATCACACAACGTTACTTTGTTAGTTCGGTAAATTCATTACTACCCTAACACGCGTGGATTAATGATTTATCTCGTTAAGTCTATTTACAATTATCAAAACGCGAGATAAAAAATGTCTCTGTGAGCGTTGTCTTTACTATTTTTATGATAAGGCTGAATTGATAACTCATGAAGTTGATTGTACACAAGTAAACAAGTCATTTACGACATCAAAGAAAAATTACTAAATTTGGCGTCAAGACACAACTACATCACTATAGACGATAAATGGGAAATTGCGAAATGTTCGTTATGCTGACGGTCATAGTTTTTTAGACCAAGTGGCGCGGTAGCGCCACGAAGGCGAGTTTGAGTAGCAGACGAAGCTTTGGCGCCCGCGACACTATTTACTTCTATATTGGTATCCGAGATTTTACTTTTAAGAAAAACGATACTTTCCATAATTGTTTCTAAGTAATTTTTATATATTATTACATTCGTGGGCTAATCAGTGATTTTTAATAGAAGTTGTCAAAAAAAAACCCTGTCATTTATATAATATAAACAATCTTGTATATGATTTGCTCAAATCATTATCTTTTTCTCCAGTGTGAAAGGACGGTGAAGTTAGCCGCCTCCATTGTGAAAGGACGGTGAAGATAGCTGCCCATAAAAAATGATAGGGAATTGCTTTTCCACCTTTTCTACATATCCTCACATTCCTCATATCATTGCGGGGTTACATACAAAAAAAATATTACTGCGGCGTCCTATTAAATTAAGAGTTTATATTATAGGTATAAAAATCATTCAAGAGCGGTGTTTAGGTGTACAAGGTTGCCGGTGATGAGGTCTAGGTAGTTCCCCCGTGGTTTTTGGTGTTTAGGTGTAAAAATCATTTGAACGTGGGGTCCAGATGTACAGGGTAGCCGATGACGAGGTCTAGGTGAAGCGCTCCGTGGTTTTTGGTGTCTAGGTGTAAAAATCATTTGAACGCGGTATCTAGGTGTAGTGGGTCGCCGAAGATGAGGTCTAGGTGTAGAAATAATTCAAAAGGGGTGTATATCAGAACAATTGGTGATAAAAATGTTATTAGAAAGCTGTTGTCAAAAGATACTAAAGATGCTTATATTTTATTTTTACGACGTCGAATATGAAATACTCAAAAAAATTTACAAAAAAGGATTAAAATCTCTAAAAAAAAAATTAACTTTTGAAAAAGTAAAAGGTTAGGCGAGTTCGCCCGTTTCACTTTGTTTATTGGTGGACAACTGAAATTTTCTTTTTATGTATTAGAACGTCATATAAACACCATAAGTACAATGAAATGGGCATGGCAAGTTAAATAGTAATTATCTTCAGAGTTGCTCCTTGCTTCATTACGATTAAATATGATAAACTTGACTTTGTTTGATTGATCTCAGTTCTTTCCTATCTGTAATTTCGTTGCGGAATATATCAAACTTGCCTAACCTTTTACTTTTTCAAAAGTTAATTTATTTTAGATGTTCTTTACATCGAGATCTGACAATGAGACGAATTAATTTGAAAAGGGCGTGATATAATATAGATATTGATGTCATGTTAATTGACCTGCTTCTATTGGTTGTTCGAGTCATACAACAGCGAATAGTGAAACAGGGTCTATTATATAATGCACTGTAAGTATACGAACAAAAGTACTGAAAAAACCTTTCCCAACACGCGCATGAAATAAGCATGCCTTAAAGTAGCGTAGAAAATCGTACATTCCGAAAAAACTTTTTCTTTCCAACAAAGTGAATTTTTTGGGAAAAATTACTCCCTTGGGAGAAAAAAGTCTTTTCCGGGAGTAGTTTTTTCCTTACTCTGCAGCCTATCCGATGGATGTGTGTCTATATAAGTATTCAAAATTTTTCGAAATTTTTGAAAATTTTGAAAATTTTCGAATATTTCAGAATTTTTGAAATTTTTGAAATTTTTTTTCAAAAATTTCAAAAATTTCAAAAATTTCAAAAATTTCAAAATTTTCAAAATTTTCAAAAATTTCAAAAATTTCAAAAATTTCAAAAATTCTGAAATATTCGAAAATTTTCAAAATTTTCAAAATTTTGGAAATTTCGAAAAATTTTGAATACTTATATAGACACACATCCATCGGATAGGCTGCAGAGTAAGGAAAAAACTACTCCCGGAAAAGACTTTTTTCTCCCAAGGGAGTAATTTTTCCCAAAAAATTCACTTTGTTGGAAAGAAAAAGTTTTTTCGGAATGTACGATTTTCTACGCTACTTTAAGGCATGCTTATTTCATGCGCGTGTTGGGAAAGGTTTTTTCAGTACTTTGTTGGGAAAGGTTTTTTCAGACTTGAAATGCACGATTTCTTACCCCGCATAAAAAAGTCCCTTTCATGCCATTGTTTGAAAAAACACGGTGTGCAGCACGAGGATAAAAGCTATGTCAGACTCGGGTAAAGTGTTTTTAGCACTTGTCTACGTCTCGCGCGCCCTTGACTCCAACTCGTGCCTAACACCTCACCGACGCTTGACAGAGCTTATTTTCTCCCCTTGTTGCACAATGTACTATTTAACTACAGCAAACAATTTCATAAGTATATGATCTGCATTAAAATTCCAGGATGACCAAAATTTAGAGTCCAGAAAAATTCCCTGGAAAATTCGAAAAGGGCCGGATGGCATTCCTAATATTGCGTTTAAGCATCCCATTCATGCTCATCCAGAGGTCTTCGTAGACTTGTACAATACATGTCTAATAGAGGGAACATTACCCACATACTGGAAAAAACAGAGACTAGTGCTTCTGCCAAAAGGAAAGAAACCACTTGAGGGGTCCTCATCATACAGACCACTCTGCATGCTGAATACCCCAGGTAAGATTTTGGAACGCATTATCTGCGTCAGAATAGATCATTTTATAGAAGAAAAAGGTGGATGAGCGGAACACCAATATGGCTTCAGAAAGAAGCGTTCAACCCTGGACGTAGTTAGTCTAGTGATTATCACTGCACAAACAGTGATAGAGGGGAAAAAATAGCAGCGAGAAAAAAAGAAGTATAACGCCATAGTTATGTTGGATGTCAAAAACGCATTTGATTCGGCTGATGGAGTGAAATACACGAGGCACTCTGGAAGCAGGATGTGCCCTTATGTATAAGAAGGATGATGACCGACTACTTGAAGGACAAAATTCTATTATATGACACTGAGGACGGTACCGAGACATATAAAGTTATAGGAGGCGCCCCCCAAGGGTCAGTACTTGGCCCACCGACTTGGAACATCATGTATGACGGGGTACTAAAGCTACAATTTCCTGAAGGAGCAACAGTCGTAGGATTCGCTGACGACATAGGAGTAGTAATAGTAGCGAAACATAAAGAAGAGTTGACAGACATAGCTGAAGAGTCAACCTGTATAATACACGAATGGATAACAGAGACGGAACTGAAACTAGCCAGTCACAAAACGGAAGTTATTCTCATTTCCAGTAGGAAGAAGATGGAGGAAATCATACTGACGGTGGATGGACATGACATCATTTCTCAACCAACCATCAAATACTTGGGCACCACCATCGATGCAAGACTAAGTTTTAAACGGCATCTGGAAGTAGTCAGTGATAAAGCAGCAAAAGTTGGGGCTGCTCTATTACGATCGATGCCAAATGTAGAAGGGCCATCTCAGAAGCGAAGGTTACTCTTAGCCAGTGTAAATACATCGATTATGCTGTACGGAGCCCCAATATGGGCAGAGGCAATGCAAGTGAAATCGTATGCACAAAAGTTGACTTTCGTTTATATGCGAAGTGCACTAAGAGTGGCGTCCGTTTACTGTACGGTATCGGGCAATGCTGCCTGCATTATAGCAGGTATGCCACCCATTGACTTCTTAGCGTTGGAAAGAAAGGACGTATTCAAAGCTAGGAGACGATCGAGTGACAAAAGCTAGAAGAAGATTTGTGATGCCGCAAGAAAGGAGACGATGGCTGAATGGCAAACAAGATGGAACGCTAGTGGCAAAGGACGATGGACTCATAGCCTTATACCAAGGATAGAAGACTGGATTAATAGAAGACATGGAGAAGTTAACTACTACCTCACGCAGTTTTTGACCGGGCTCGGATGTTTCCGGGCGTACTTGCATCGGTTCAAACTAGACGACCATCTCAACTACCCAATATGTTCGGATGCAACAGAGGATGTTGAGCACGTCTTTTGCGAGTGCTCACGATATCATCAGAAGCGAGAGGAACTTGAGAGTTATCTTCAGATCAGAGTAACTCCTGAGTCGATTATGACGGTTATGCTGACCGCAGAGGATGGATGGTGCGCAGTCAGCGACTGTGCAGCAGACATTCTCAAGAAAATCAGGAAAGACGAAGAAGACAGAAGAAGATGAAAAGGCTGAGTACGTACGTATGTATGTGCGAAGAAGAAAATGAAGAATGACTATATTGATGACGACCACATCAACCAGAAGCGGGCAAAAGCCTTTCGCCCCCCCCCCCCCCCGCGAAGCAATGCCTAGCGGTGGTACTGCGTGGTTCGGAAACATAGAGGATGGAGCTAAGCACCTTAACCAAGGGTAGATAAAGGCAAAGAGGGCGTTCGTTTTTACGGCTGAGTGTTTTTGCACCTTGTTGTAGAGGGGATGGGTTTAGTCGGTGGGAATCCGGCACACGGCTGACAATGTGAATGGGGCTGTTTCGACGACCCCATAAACAAGGTCATGCTATGGTCTTTCTAAGATTTTCCCTAATACCTCTTTTTCCGAGAGGAAAAAACACACACACGCGCAACTCTGTACGGGCCCTGCTGTACAAGCGGCAACATCGTTAAAATAATTAAGGGGCATCTGGCCCAGATGTTAGTATCTTGTTAAGGGGCTCTTTCCTAGGATACAGGATAGGGGATGAAACCCCGAAAAGAAATCAAACATGATGAGTGAGTTAAAAACGACATTTCCACAAGCGGGTAAGGCCACAGAGTCAAATCCTGCCGATGGTTCTGATCTGGTGAAAGCCCCGGCAGCCGGCGCAAGCTCCATGGATTTAAGGGCGGGACAGACTCCCAAGGTTGTTAAAAAGAGTCAAAGAGGAGACCTTAAGATTTTGAAGGGTATAATCACCGGAACAATCGAGTACACAGAGAACAGGAGTAACGTGCATGGTCCGATTAAGACAGGCTTTGTGAACGCGTTGAAAGACTCCGCGTTATGTCCGCTAAATTTGTCTCGTGTGTGGATGCTGATGGGTAGTCCACAAGTAAAGTACTCTTACCTGCACGTCGTGACTGCCAAGCTAATTTGAATTTATTTGTTTTGATTGAGGTTTAGTTATTATTATCAATTTAGTACACAAGAATTTTATGTATATTGATTGTTATGTTTTTATTGGTCCAGAGCACTTCACAGACGGTTAGTTTAGAAAGTTGACGGAGTTTCGTCATATTTAGCTCAGGATGTTTTCGTTTTACAGTAGTATTTAGTAAGTATAGTCTTATTTACTTATCAATTGTAAAGTACCCATGATTTATCTTAACGACTTACTATTATTATAATCCTGCGCACTTTAGATGGTTCTAATCATCCTTTGTGGCGGATGCTGACTGTATTATCTACACGCGTTCACGTGGCAATTTAAAATAAGGATGGTCAACTGCTCTTGATAACGCCGGAGATTCCACTCGACGGTCCTTAGCTTGTACTTCTCTCTGTGGCACTGATCTGTATTCAAAGGGCTCTCCGGTGTATGCTATGCCAAGGGACGGATTTAGCACGCTCCAAACACTAACACTAGCAAACACCGCCGCTTCACCTTAGAATCAGTTGTAGCCGCCAGTGAGTAAGTCACTACGCAAAAAGGCGCTGCGTGGATCGGCTCCGAGATTTTTAAAGCCTCGGCACCGATTCATGCAGTTATGAAATTTAGATGAAGAAGATCGTGGTAGTGCAATCAGCATTCGCCACAAAGGATCGACGTGTACGCCTTGTAGTAGTCGTTCACGCGCAAGAAGTGCTGACACAGAGATCAAAGCACTCGCTCCGATTTTCGGCGCTCTACATGTTTTGCAATAAACATATATTCATACAATTTGAACGTGGCACATTACACTTAGAATAGGACACGTTCGTGTGGGCCTTGTAAGCTGCAGGATCAGAAAGAGAGTGAAGGAAGTGCGGGGCCACAGATGTCTAGGCTTCGGGCACAGGAAGGATAAGTGCAAGAACGCGGATAAATTAAACCTTTGCTTCAAGTGCGGGGGAGCTGACCACCGCGGTGGTCTTGCACAATGCCAGACCGAACCAAGTTACTTCCTCTACAAAGAGGCTGGTATGAAAGAGAACAGCTGTAAGCACATGGCTGGATCGGGCAGCTGCAGCGTGTTCAGGCGTGCCCTGGATACGGCGAAAAAAAGGCTAAGATGAGATTGTTTAAAGGATGTCCGGATGATGCTGCACGAAGAAGACGGCAGGACAATGCAAAATGAAGAAAACAAGTTTGATCCTGAACCTCTAATCACCTTGGTGAATGGGAGATGTATGGATATGGCAAACTTCAAAAGGGAAGCCAAAAAGCTAGTTAACGGGACCTACGAAAGTATTGTTTAACGATGGTACCTGTGGGTATCCGGTGTCGGAGGGCCACTTGTGCAGAGCATGCTCTGCCTACGCCACATAAAAAAAATCACACACATCCATACGGACATTTTCTAAAAACACTTGATTTAAACTGTTAACACACCAAGAAGTAATTTCTAGAAGTGTAATGAAACTCCAAATTTTACTATTACAAAGCTTCCTTTAGGAGGAAGCAAAAAATGCTTATTATTACTGTTAGTAAGTTTTTTTGGTTTATTAGTATGTTTTCTGAACTAAACTATAAATTCCAACAAAAATATGAGTAAAAAGGCTGCTATTTTTAAAATATGTAAGTGTCTAATCTACAAATGCTAAAATCGCGTTTTTCTTCTTCAGTCCGAAATGTGATAGGACCCTTAAGTTAGCCGCAAGAAGTGTTAGGACCGTCAAGTTGGCCGCACAGCTATATACAGATGGATATTGCTTTCTCAAGATAATATAATATAGTATATTACGATATTCAGAATCAAAAGGTTGCCGGTGAAAATTTTGAAAATTTCGAAAAATTTTGAATACTTATATAGACACACATCCATCGGATAGGCTGCAGAGTAAGGAAAAAACTACTCCCGGAAAAGACTTTTTTCTCCCAAGGGAGTAATTTTTCCCAAAAAATTCACTTTGTTGGAAAGAAAAAGTTTTTTCGGAATGTACGATTTTCTACGCTACTTTAAGGCATGCTTATTTCATGCGCGTGTTGGGAAAGGTTTTTTCAGTACTTTGTTGGGAAAGGTTTTTTCAGACTTGAAATGCACGATTTCTTACCCCGCATAAAAAAGTCCCTTTCATGCCATTGTTTGAAAAAACACGGTGTGCAGCACGAGGATAAAAGCTATGTCAGACTCGGGTAAAGTGTTTTTAGCACTTGTCTACGTCTCGCGCGCCCTTGACTCCAACTCGTGCCTAACACCTCACCGACGCTTGACAGAGCTTATTTTCTCCCCTTGTTGCACAATGTACTATTTAACTACAGCAAACAATTTCATAAGTATATGATCTGCATTAAAATTCCAGGATGACCAAAATTTAGAGTCCAGAAAAATTCCCTGGAAAATTCGAAAAGGGCCGGATGGCATTCCTAATATTGCGTTTAAGCATCCCATTCATGCTCATCCAGAGGTCTTCGTAGACTTGTACAATACATGTCTAATAGAGGGAACATTACCCACATACTGGAAAAAACAGAGACTAGTGCTTCTGCCAAAAGGAAAGAAACCACTTGAGGGGTCCTCATCATACAGACCACTCTGCATGCTGAATACCCCAGGTAAGATTTTGGAACGCATTATCTGCGTCAGAATAGATCATTTTATAGAAGAAAAAGGTGGATGAGCGGAACACCAATATGGCTTCAGAAAGAAGCGTTCAACCCTGGACGTAGTTAGTCTAGTGATTATCACTGCACAAACAGTGATAGAGGGGAAAAAATAGCAGCGAGAAAAAAAGAAGTATAACGCCATAGTTATGTTGGATGTCAAAAACGCATTTGATTCGGCTGATGGAGTGAAATACACGAGGCACTCTGGAAGCAGGATGTGCCCTTATGTATAAGAAGGATGATGACCGACTACTTGAAGGACAAAATTCTATTATATGACACTGAGGACGGTACCAAGACATATAAAGTTATAGGAGGCGCCCCCCAAGGGTCAGTACTTGGCCCACCGACTTGGAACATCATGTATGACGGGGTACTAAAGCTACAATTTCCTGAAGGAGCAACAGTCGTAGGATTCGCTGACGACATAGGAGTAGTAATAGTAGCGAAACATAAAGAAGAGTTGACAGACATAGCTGAAGAGTCAACCTGTATAATACACGAATGGATAACAGAGACGGAACTGAAACTAGCCAGTCACAAAACGGAAGTTATTCTCATTTCCAGTAGGAAGAAGATGGAGGAAATCATACTGACGGTGGATGGACATGACATCATTTCTCAACCAACCATCAAATACTTGGGCACCACCATCGATGCAAGACTAAGTTTTAAACGGCATCTGGAAGTAGTCAGTGATAAAGCAGCAAAAGTTGGGGCTGCTCTATTACGATCGATGCCAAATGTAGAAGGGCCATCTCAGAAGCGAAGGTTACTCTTAGCCAGTGTAAATACATCGATTATGCTGTACGGAGCCCCAATATGGGCAGAGGCAATGCAAGTGAAATCGTATGCACAAAAGTTGACTTTCGTTTATATGCGAAGTGCACTAAGAGTGGCGTCCGTTTACTGTACGGTATCGGGCAATGCTGCCTGCATTATAGCAGGTATGCCACCCATTGACTTCTTAGCGTTGGAAAGAAAGGACGTATTCAAAGCTAGGAGACGATCGAGTGACAAAAGCTAGAAGAAGATTTGTGATGCCGCAAGAAAGGAGACGATGGCTGAATGGCAAACAAGATGGAACGCTAGTGGCAAAGGACGATGGACTCATAGCCTTATACCAAGGATAGAAGACTGGATTAATAGAAGACATGGAGAAGTTAACTACTACCTCACGCAGTTTTTGACCGGGCTCGGATGTTTCCGGGCGTACTTGCATCGGTTCAAACTAGACGACCATCTCAACTACCCAATATGTTCGGATGCAACAGAGGATGTTGAGCACGTCTTTTGCGAGTGCTCACGATATCATCAGAAGCGAGAGGAACTTGAGAGTTATCTTCAGATCAGAGTAACTCCTGAGTCGATTATGACGGTTATGCTGACCGCAGAGGATGGATGGTGCGCAGTCAGCGACTGTGCAGCAGACATTCTCAGAAAATCAGGAAAGACGAAGAAGACAGAAGAAGATGAAAAGGCTGAGTACGTACGTATGTATGTGCGAAGAAGAAAATGAAGAATGACTATATTGATGACGACCACATCAACCAGAAGCGGGCAAAAGCCTTTCGCCCCCCCCCCCCCCCCGCGAAGCAATGCCTAGCGGTGGTACTGCGTGGTTCGGAAACATAGAGGATGGAGCTAAGCACCTTAACCAAGGGTAGATAAAGGCAAAGAGGGCGTTCGTTTTTACGGCTGAGTGTTTTTGCACCTTGTTGTAGAGGGGATGGGTTTAGTCGGTGGGAATCCGGCACACGGCTGACAATGTGAATGGGGCTGTTTCGACGACCCCATAAACAAGGTCATGCTATGGTCTTTCTAAGATTTTCCCTAATACCTCTTTTTCCGAGAGGAAAAAACACACACACGCGCAACTCTGTACGGGCCCTGCTGTACAAGCGGCAACATCGTTAAAATAATTAAGGGGCATCTGGCCCAGATGTTAGTATCTTGTTAAGGGGCTCTTTCCTAGGATACAGGATAGGGGATGAAACCCCGAAAAGAAATCAAACATGATGAGTGAGTTAAAAACGACATTTCCACAAGCGGGTAAGGCCACAGAGTCAAATCCTGCCGATGGTTCTGATCTGGTGAAAGCCCCGGCAGCCGGCGCAAGCTCCATGGATTTAAGGGCGGGACAGACTCCCAAGGTTGTTAAAAAGAGTCAAAGAGGAGACCTTAAGATTTTGAAGGGTATAATCACCGGAACAATCGAGTACACAGAGAACAGGAGTAACGTGCATGGTCCGATTAAGACAGGCTTTGTGAACGCGTTGAAAGACTCCGCGTTATGTCCGCTAAATTTGTCTCGTGTGTGGATGCTGATGGGTAGTCCACAAGTAAAGTACTCTTACCTGCACGTCGTGACTGCCAAGCTAATTTGAATTTATTTGTTTTGATTGAGGTTTAGTTATTATTATCAATTTAGTACACAAGAATTTTATGTATATTGATTGTTATGTTTTTATTGGTCCAGAGCACTTCACAGACGGTTAGTTTAGAAAGTTGACGGAGTTTCGTCATATTTAGCTCAGGATGTTTTCGTTTTACAGTAGTATTTAGTAAGTATAGTCTTATTTACTTATCAATTGTAAAGTACCCATGATTTATCTTAACGACTTACTATTATTATAATCCTGCGCACTTTAGATGGTTCTAATCATCCTTTGTGGCGGATGCTGACTGTATTATCTACACGCGTTCACGTGGCAATTTAAAATAAGGATGGTCAACTGCTCTTGATAACGCCGGAGATTCCACTCGACGGTCCTTAGCTTGTACTTCTCTCTGTGGCACTGATCTGTATTCAAAGGGCTCTCCGGTGTATGCTATGCCAAGGGACGGATTTAGCACGCTCCAAACACTAACACTAGCAAACACCGCCGCTTCACCTTAGAATCAGTTGTAGCCGCCAGTGAGTAAGTCACTACGCAAAAAGGCGCTGCGTGGATCGGCTCCGAGATTTTTAAAGCCTCGGCACCGATTCATGCAGTTATGAAATTTAGATGAAGAAGATCGTGGTAGTGCAATCAGCATTCGCCACAAAGGATCGACGTGTACGCCTTGTAGTAGTCGTTCACGCGCAAGAAGTGCTGACACAGAGATCAAAGCACTCGCTCCGATTTTCGGCGCTCTACATGTTTTGCAATAAACATATATTCATACAATTTGAACGTGGCACATTACACTTAGAATAGGACACGTTCGTGTGGGCCTTGTAAGCTGCAGGATCAGAAAGAGAGTGAAGGAAGTGCGGGGCCACAGATGTCTAGGCTTCGGGCACAGGAAGGATAAGTGCAAGAACGCGGATAAATTAAACCTTTGCTTCAAGTGCGGGGGAGCTGACCACCGCGGTGGTCTTGCACAATGCCAGACCGAACCAAGTTACTTCCTCTACAAAGAGGCTGGTATGAAAGAGAACAGCTGTAAGCACATGGCTGGATCGGGCAGCTGCAGCGTGTTCAGGCGTGCCCTGGATACGGCGAAAAAAAGGCTAAGATGAGATTGTTTAAAGGATGTCCGGATGATGCTGCACGAAGAAGACGGCAGGACAATGCAAAATGAAGAAAACAAGTTTGATCCTGAACCTCTAATCACCTTGGTGAATGGGAGATGTATGGATATGGCAAACTTCAAAAGGGAAGCCAAAAAGCTAGTTAACGGGACCTACGAAAGTATTGTTTAACGATGGTACCTGTGGGTATCCGGTGTCGGAGGGCCACTTGTGCAGAGCATGCTCTGCCTACGCCACATAAAAAAAATCACACACATCCATACGGACATTTTCTAAAAACACTTGATTTAAACTGTTAACACACCAAGAAGTAATTTCTAGAAGTGTAATGAAACTCCAAATTTTACTATTACAAAGCTTCCTTTAGGAGGAAGCAAAAAATGCTTATTATTACTGTTAGTAAGTTTTTTTGGTTTATTAGTATGTTTTCTGAACTAAACTATAAATTCCAACAAAAATATGAGTAAAAAGGCTGCTATTTTTAAAATATGTAAGTGTCTAATCTACAAATGCTAAAATCGCGTTTTTCTTCTTCAGTCCGAAATGTGATAGGACCCTTAAGTTAGCCGCAAGAAGTGTTAGGACCGTCAAGTTGGCCGCACAGCTATATACAGATGGATATTGCTTTCTCAAGATAATATAATATAGTATATTACGATATTCAGAATCAAAAGGTTGCCGGTGCATACTCTGCGTTCTGGAGCAGTAACAGTAACTAAGTATCCCGGGTAGCTGATGACAAGGTCCATATTTTTCGGTGTCTCGGTGTAAAAATCATTTGGTGGCGTTGTCTAGGTGTACAGGGTGGCCGATAACGTCGACAAGGTGGTGCGCTCAATAGTTTTTTGTGTCTAGGTAATTAAATCATGCGAGGATAGCGTCTAGGTATATAGGGTGACCAAAGATGAGGTTTAGATAGTTCACACCGTGGTTTTTTGTATCTAGGTTAATAAATCATTCGAGGGAGGTATCTAGGTGTACAGTGTGGCCGATGACGAGGTCTATGTGGTGCATCCCGTAGTTTTTGGTGTCTAGGTAAATAAATCATACGAGGACGGCGTCTAGGTGTACGGGGTGGCCAAAGACGAGGTCTAGGTAGTTCGCACCGTGGTTTTTGGTGTCTAGCTGTAAAAATCATTTGAGGAAGGTGTCCAGATGTACAGGGTTGCCGATGACAAGGTCTAGGTGGTGCGCTTCGTGGTTTTTGGTGTCTATTTAAAAAGTGTGTGTTCTAGTTAAAAAGATAGTAAAAGCTGCATCAACGTCACTTGTTCCCAACAAATGTGCTCTAAAAGTCATTCTTTTAGGCTTGAAAGGAGCTCAAAATGCTGTAAAAGAGGCTGGTGGGAAACGAAACATTGGTATTCCTCGTATTTTACCAGAGTAAACTCGCTCTCGAAGAAAGTCATAGGAAAATCAAAAAAATTGCACTTGGTAAAGGTCTCTATTTGAAACCACACAAAACAGAGCTCGGCCGTCTTAAGCCTGGAAATGAATTGTTAAAAAAAAAATCGTCAAAGTAAGATTACCTCAGAGAGCCTTTACTAATATTGACCTCATCAAGTATGCTAAAATCTTAAAAATCCTATATTTCTGTGATGTCTTTATGCGTAATGCTCTTCCAATTAATGGACCCCATTATCGTGAATCTGCTATTGTTAATTTGGATGATGCTACTGGTCCTGGCATACATTGGGTAGCATACCAAAAGAAGGGCAACGATGTTGTATACTTTGATAGTTTTGGTGTCCTTCAACCGCCTCTAGAATTGATGTTAAATTTTGGTGTTGATTAAATAAAGTATAACCATGAGAGATATCAAGACTACAATATATTTAAATGTGGGCATCTGTGTCTTGATTTCTTGAGTTCGAGACTATATATAGGGGTGAAAAATGAATATTAAAACAATTTATTAACATTAAGTTATTCAGGTATATCCTCTATACTTGAAGCACAAATTTACCACTGATTAAACTTACATCGTATAAGAATTACGCCCTTAGTTGAACTAACTAATCTAAGGGTCTAACTAATCTAACTAATCTAACCTTTAATTTGATTCCCAACATCGATATAGATATCAATAAGTTCTATGTTAGTAAAGAAGTAATCTACCTACTTACTGGTTAAAATGGTCCGCGATGTGTTAGAAACGCGAATGCAAGGTATAGTGACCCGCGGTTAGTAAATCAGGAGATAAGCACATCCGAAGAACGACAATAGACTTTGATTCACCTGGTAATATCTATTGAGTGGACAAAAACCTTCCCTATCCTCTAAAGTGGGGGACTTACCAGAGGAGAGCTGCTCGTGTGTTGGTGGATATGAGTAGGGTATATCCAATACGCATGTCCCGCACACTTAGGTAAACCACGCAGTTATTAGACTGAGGTATTACCATCTCACCATGAGTCTTAGACCAGATAGCCCCACCTAGGAACAGGGTACTACCATCCTGAACCAGTGACACATCTGAAGGAGGATGGTAGTAGGTGAACAAATAAAGGGTTTCAATTATTAATATATTTATAAACTTCATTCATAGACTACTGGGTATGGTGGAGACCGGAGCAAGAAGCGAGTACTACCATTCGCATGTTACTCAGTTGAGAGCCAGATCATTAATGCTCGAGGGTCTCAAATTTGAACGACAAAATTAAAGTAACTGCTCTAGCAATCAGAGCTTAACTAAGCTACCTTGTACAAAGCTAAACTACGCTATTGTATGCAGAGCACCTAGTGCTCCGCTCATTAACAACGCGACATGGATGGGAAAACATCGCTTCGCTAAAATATATTCGGCATTAATATTCATCTGCATAATTATTAATGGCGTAATGATCCCCATCTACACGACATTGTTAACTATTAATAAATAAATTTGAAATTGTTTGTATCTAAAGTAAAGTGTATTCCAATAATTACCTCGCTCCTGTATTCCTTACCAGAATATTTAGTCGCAACAGCAATCAACAAAAGTATACTTGTGTACATTATTTAGCAAACATTTTTTCCCTTATGTACAAAACAAGAATGTAGTGGCAGTAAATAAGGGTACAAAGAACGGGGGAGTGCAAATTCGTCCTAATGTTATCCTCGCAAAGTATTTATTTTAATGCGTACTAAAATTATATTTGATAATTACACAATTCAACATTTCTGATATTTTTTAGATAAAGAAAAAATATACAATCGTCAATATTCAGCTCCTATATTAAAAAGGAAAAGTTCTAGATTTGGGTTAGGTCAACTAATTGGATATACGCTACCAAACAACAGTATAACAGGTACGTTAATTTTATTTAAAAGAATATTATTAAATAAAAATGTTATTTAATTATCTTAATTCAGAACTCTGAATTTGTGTAACAGGAATAAAATTACTTACTTGTTCAAGCTTCATAAAACGGAAAATGGCTAAATATTTCTACATATGTAAGCTTTTCACAGACAAAGATACACAATACGAAAATATAGTAATTAATAACTTAACAAATTACAATCCATATTTTAAAAATGAATAGGACCATCTAAGTCAATTACAACTTTGCACATAAGTATATGCAGTGCACTCATTTGCAATGATTATAGTCGAAGTTACTACAAATTATTATGTATTTTGCTATAATGATTAATCATGTTTAAATCAGTATTCTGATGCAAAAGATTGACTCAAGGCGCATGATATTGCTTGATGTAGAGGAAACGTCTGTAAAGACCCTCCAGAAAACTTATGGAGATACGCAGACCGCCGTCGTAACGCTGCCTGCCCAGATTGTCCAAAAGGCGGTTGCATTAGATAAGCCCAAAGCAGGTTGAGTTAATTGCAGAATCAGGAAGATTAGTCAAGAGATGCGACCACCTAGATGCTATAAATGCCTGGGTTTTGGTCATATAGCAAAAAAGTGTGCAGAGACGTAGGACAGTAGTAAATGCTGTTTTAAGGGGATGTCGACCTAAAAGCTTTGCAAATCCGCCACGAAGTATTTTCTATTTCCAAACTTCTAGAATAACAGAAAGTCCGATCAAACTTTTTTTCGGTAGAACGATTCATTAAACTTAACACTACGGCGCTACAGACTCGGTTTTTCATTTGCAAGCTGTATTTAAAAAGTTTTATGTAAAATTATATTTTAAGATTAGAGCTGCAATCGCATTAGTACGACGAAGTACACGTAAACATCTGTTCTTATTTCCAAGATTTGAGAAAAACAAAAAGTCCGATCGAAATTTTCTTATGGTAGAACGATTCATTAAACTTAACACTACGGCGCTACAGACTCGGTTTTTCATTTGCAAGCTGTATTTAAAAAGTTTTATGTAAAATTATATTTTAAGATTAGAGCTGCAATCGCATTAGTACGACGAAGTACACGTAAACATCTGTTCTTATTTCCAAGATTTGAGAAAAACAAAAAGTCCGATCGAAATTTTCTTATGGTAGAACGATTCATTAAACTTAACACTACGGCGCTACAGACTCGGTTTTTCATTTGCAAGCTTTATTTAAAAAGTTTTATGTAAAATTATATTTTAAGATTAGCGCTGCAATCGCATTAGTACGACGAAGTACGCGTAAACATCTGTTCTTATTTCCAAGATTTGAGAAAAACAAAAAGTCCGATCGAAATTTTCTTATGGTAGAACGATTTATTTAATTTAACACTACAGCGCTACAGACTCGGTTTTTCATTTGCAACCTTTTTTTATAAAGTTTTATGTAATGGAAAAACAGTGTTTTTTGGGACGACATCCCCTTAAGAGCGGAACGAAAGAACATGCAGCAAAAAGTGGCACGAACGAGCTGAGTTGCATTCTCTGCTGGAAAAAGGATGGAGAATTAAAGAGTGACCATGCAGCTGGTAGCTATACATGCCCAGCTTATCGAGCCGCATTGAAAGAACTAAAGAACCAACGAAAATGAAAAAAGTGCAGTTAAATCTAAACCACTGTAAGACAGCTCAGGACATACTCAACCAGTATGTCCGCGAGATAAGGGTAGACGTAGCTATTGTGTGCAAACAATATAAGAATCTATACGAATCATCGTGGGAAATGGACACTACGGGTAAAGCAGCGATCTTAGCATGTGGAAATGTTGCTTTCTGTAAAAAAATGAAGACCCGTGAAAAAGATTTATACGGGCTAAGGTAGCAGGTGTCACTGTTTACAGCTGCTACGATTTACCGAACGCTCTAATCAAGCAGTTCGAACAACTGCTAGATCGGCTTATACAAGACGCAGTAGGGAGAAAACCGGTACTAATTGCAGGCAACTTTAATGCGTGGGCTGTGGAGTGGGGTAGCATAAGGACTAACCACATAGGTAGAGTACTTCTGGAAGCATTCGCTCTCTTGGATTTGGTCCTAGTTAACCAAGAATGCACCCACACATTTAGAAGAGAAGACGCAGGGTTTATTGTTGACTTGACGTTTGTTAGCAGCAGCCTTATTGGCTCAGTTGATTCATGGACAGTAAGTGAGCACTACACACATAGTGATCACCAGGAAATAATAATGGAGGGAGGAATATCAAAACAGGGACCCAGCGCAAGTACAACGACCAATAGAATTAGTTGGAAAATGAAGGATTATGATAAGGAGATGTTCCTGTTAGCACTAGAAGAAATGCAACTGTCTGAAACGGCGAACAGCAAGGCGAAGCAGATGACGGTAAATATCACCCGAGCGTGTGACACTGCTATGCCTCAAAAAGTGGCATACAGTAGACGATCACCAGTATACTAGTGGGGGACAAGGAGATTGCAACTGCATGTAGCGAGTGCCACTGGACTAGAAGAAGAGAACAACAGGCGAGAAAGAAATACTATAAAACTGGTAGAAGACAGGAAGTAGTAGATACCCGCGGACAAAAAATAAAGGATGCTAAAAGGAGTCTTAAGAAGAAAATCCGCGAAAACAAACGACGGTGCCTTGAGGAATTACAGGATGAGGTCAAACGAGACCCTTGGGTTCAACCGTATAAAATAGTAATAAAGAAAATTAAAGGAAGTCACGTGCCTTCACCAAAATGCCCGGAACTATTACACCGGGTAGTGACCACGCTGTTTCCCAGGCAACTGAAAAAGCCAAATGCCATAGAAAGAGGTGTGAATGAGGAGGCTATTCCACCGATCACGATTGAGGAATTGTTAGCCGCCTGCAGAAGGGTAGAAAACAACAAGGCCTTAGGGCCGGATAGCATTCGAATTATTGCATTGAAGCTTGCCATTCACGCTCATCCAGAGGACTTTGTTGACTTGTACAATACATGTCTAGAAGAGGGAACATTCCTCACAAACTAGAAGAAACAGTGACTAGTGCTTTTGACAAAAGGAAAAAAACCACCCCAGGAGTCCTCGTCATACATATCATTGTATAGAAGGAAAAAGTGGATTAGCGGAACACCAATATGGCTTCAGAAAGGAGCGTTTAACCCCAGACGCAGTTAGTCTAGTGATTGACACTGCACAAATAGCGATAGAGAGAAAAAGGTGGAATGGAGGAGAAAAGAAGTATTGCGTCATAGTTACATTAGATGTCAGAAATTCATTCAATTCGGCCAGATAAAGTAAAATACACAAGGCACTCCGGAAGATAGATATGCCCTTATATATAAGAAGGATGATGTCCGACTACTTAAAGGACAGAATCTTATTATATGACACTGAGGAGTCTGTACTCGGCCCACCGACTTGGAGCATTATGAACGACAAGGTACTAAAGATACAATTACCTGAAGGAGCAACAGTCGTGGGATTCGCTGACGACATAGTAGTAGTGGAACATAAAGAAGAGTTGACAGACATAGCTGAAGAGTTAACCCGTATGATACACGGATGGCTAACAGAGACGGGTCTGGAACTAGCTAGTCACAAAACAGTATTTATTCTCATTTCCAGTAGGAAAAAGATAGAGGAAATCACACTGACGGAGGATGGACATAAGATCGTTTCTTAACCAACCAGCAAAATTTGTTACGCTAGCCTGTTTCTACATAATAAAAAAAGCATTTAAAGTAAATTTGATTATTAAGTTTATGAATCTTAGGTTATAAACTTATTAGTGAATCAAGAACTCAACATGATGTGGGCATATTATGTCAAAATATCCTGTCATATTATGCTAAGAAAATATGGCCACTAATTATCGACAGGCCATATCCTATGGCGTATTTTCTATGAGGGTATGCAGTACCTGAACCCTATCATTATGTATTTTATTTTTAGAACAAGTTTAAGGTATTTTAGGTTCGCTCAAAAAGACATGAAATCTCTAAAAAAAAACTTGACCAAAGTAAAAAGGTTAGGCGCGTTTGATGTTTTGCGTATCAACATGCATGTCAATAATTTTGTTTCTAATGAAATTACAGATTAAAAAATAACTGAGATCAATTATAAAAAGGCAAGTTTACAATCATATTATTTTATTTATAATACAGAAAACAAAAAAATGTGTGCGTCTCGGGACGCCCGGCAGAAGTGATAACTTAACTTGATTTAAGTAGAAAGTATTTAAAATTGAACTTATTCATTATTCAAATAAATATAATTTTTGGAAAGGATTATACAAATAAAGAAGTGTTTTTTTTCAAAGTAGCATGCTGATACTAACGGGAAATGATTTATTTTTGTAATTATGGTTTTATTATTATTTAAGTAAACAGTAGCAGTTCTTCGGTCTATTGGCACCGCTTGAGGATGGATATTATATTTAGTTATGTGAGCAGCAGCTTTTAATCTTATTTTTTGTCCAGTTTTTGGTGAATCTTGAAAGTGCAACCATACACGTGTAATTTTATTTTGATCGTTACTTTCAATGTAAACTAATTTTCCAACTGCACCGTTCGCAAGCCCATCTACTACATTAATATTGGTTGTGATTATATAAAATTTATTCCGTACAAACACGATCTCGTATGGCAATCCTTCTGTATCGATAACCGAAATTAGCGTGTGTCCGAATCAGCTGTGCCGATCGTTAAGCTACCCTCCTCGAAGTACCGATAGAGCTGACTCTATTATTTTGACAATTATGCATTTAACAATTCGTATGACACTGGATAACAAATACACAGTGTCACTGTCTGTAGAAGGCGATATACCAACGAGGAGTACAGAGAGAGAGAGAAAGACAGTGAAGGAAAGCGTAAGCAAAGTAATGCGGTATAGTATGCATAAGAGACTAAATCTAAAGGGGGTCCGAAAACAGTATAGCTATATGTATACTTATCCCTGCGCCCGGAGAGAGTGTATAAGGTCCTAAGAGAGTAAATCTATATTTAGCTTTGCTCACGGAGAAGGGGGCCTGCCGGGTCGAGAGCTAAGAGCCCTCGTATACCAGTATACCTATAGATATCACTGTAACGCATTCCATTCAACGCATTCCATTCAACGCATTCCATTCAACGCATTCCATTCAACGCATTCGATCTAACGCATTCGAGAAGTTACAAACATTGTAGGTTCACCGTCCCATAAGAAGTTATCACTTCAAAAATCATTATGTTTAAGTAAGGTCTGAGTCGAATGATTGGTAGTTTAAACTTAAGTGTCACGTCAACCTACTATGAACTAGACTGGCCGGTCAACGCACACGCGGATCAACCAACGAAGTACCTCACCACGATAATTGGGAATATTCCACGGCAGGCATAACAGAGGCCAACGGACCAACAACGGTCGGCAACACAGAGCACGACAAAACAACCAAGCCACTGACACGCGCGGCAGCAGATCAAAGGGCAACGATCCTGAATAAACTAGGTTAAACAAGGGGAGACACCCCAGAGCTAACGGACAATAAGGAGGCCATAAATCTCCGACAAACGACCCAAATAAGTGGAAATCGATACGACAATGAGGGAAATTACAATAAAGAAAACCATTACAGCTGGCCAGACTAGGGGCCGCGCAGTGAGGGACACTGATTAATAAAAGGGACGCCCACCGCTACTGAGACATACACCCTCCCTAAATCCTGATTGGCCAGAACTTTCCCTATGCTTATGTATTACCCTCATCCCCATAAATACCAATAGAGAGCAAGGAGGAGTATTATTTCGTAACCCGGAGTTCTTACTGGTAGGGCGAAGCACTGCCCGACTCGCGACTTAAACTATTTTTCTGTAATCGAACTTAGAGTCAGAGCGTTCGCCAAGTTTTTTAACATAGTCATATTTCTACCTCAGACACGAGTTGTACTCAGTCGAGGACTTGTTTCTTGTACCATTTATAATCTGACGAGTTGAATAAACCATTTCTCTCAATTACTTAATCCTTGCGTACGAATTATTACATTTCAAACTCCGCACCCTTGAGACGAGCTACAGCGCCAGAACGAGAGCGAGCCACCCTATCGGTAACTACAAGTTAGCTTCGTCAAGGTAAGTCGTTTCTCCTATCAATCTTCTCAAATTCACGTCAGTGTCGCATGCAACGTTATTGTGTCAGTAAATAGTGTTTAAACCTAGCTAGTCCAATACATTTAGAAGTCACTCTTCTTTACCTTTTTTCTAGGGGGTATCGCGTGAGCGGACTGCGCTAAATAAAAGGTCTCATCGACTCGGAATCTGTAATTATTTCTATCGTGCGAGTATTCGCTCTGTGCGGCCACCCGGACGTAACAGAAATTGGGGGCCCCTTCCGGTCTTGGTTTTTACTATTAGAAGCAAGCGCGATTAGATCAACGGAATCATTGCGTTAGGCGGGCCGAATAAAGTAGACGAAGCATTACGAATTTTAGAAGTAAACGCGAAGGCACTATAACCTGACGTACAGAGGGACGATTGGGACATCAAGAAATACGCAACTGGTGGGCGACGACGAGGAAGATTTAACATGTATACCGGAATTAATTCTCAGAGCAGAAATTACGGAGGATTATCAAACATTAGGCCTTCCAAGCAATACTATGTCCTTCTACGATAATTTAAACATAACGGGACATTCATCGAATAAACAAATAAATCCGGACGCAGTTGAAGTCAAAAAATGTCAGTCTTCGACACCGCGAATAAACACCTTCAGACCGATAGAAAACTTACTACAATCGAGCGCAGACGCATATAACAATGCGTCGGTAAGCGTCTTACATAGTAAAGCGGCAGAAAAAGTGATGCGAGATTTACCGAGGATTGACGGAAAAAGCATACCTGTGCACGTATTCGTGTTACGCTTACAACAAGTCGCGAACGCGCTCACTGGGGAAGGAGAACTCGAACTTGCAAAAGTAATTTACTTGAAATTAGACGGCGATGCATACAACTCAACAATCAATAAACCATTCAGATCAGTAAGAGAAATTAGCAAACATCTCGAATCAACATTCGGTTCGGGAAAATCAACGGACGGACTACTCGGAGAACTCGCGAAAATAAGGCAAATAAAGGGAGAAAAAGTCGTTACTTATTCTAATAGAATCCAAATTATGGACGTGAACATCAAGGCGGCAGCGAATATGGGAAGAAAAGCGACGCCAAGTTTTAACGTGGAACTTAGTCGAAAATTAATATATTATTTCAAGAAAGGACTAGATTGGCCAATAAGCACGCGGCTTGGCGAATTTAATGACGTAAACGAACCAATTATCCATGCAATAGAAATAGAGCGGGATTTCACATGCTATCAGGAAAATCAGGATCAAAAAAATAATACGGCTCAAATTTGCGTAGTAAACCCTCAAGCTATAGAAAAATGCCAAATCTGTAGTAATAAAGGTCATACAGCACAAAAATGTTGGTACAGAAATCAGATTCCGAATAACGAAACCGTAAGTAAGATCACCAGTCCGACCGCAAACGAACCCGAGGGAGGGGCCTAACAATAGCGCGATGCAGGATGCGAGACAGACGCCATTGCGAAGCCAACCCCCGCCGCGAACTACGCCCCAAAACCAAGGGGAGCAATACGTTCACAGACAAAGAGTAACCTTCCCGAACAAAAATGCGCGCACCGAGAACGAACCCACATGCAATTACTGCAAGAAAGAGGGCCACTCCATAGCAGAATGTAGATAAAGAGAATATAACAAGATGCGCGAAACGCAGGGAAACGAAGCGGGTCAATCGTATCAGGGTGCGGGACGAACGACCGAAAGCAGGCCGCACTCGACGCAGGGATTCAACCGCCGCGAGCAACAATAAGTATCAGCGAAGTAAAACTCAGCTAGTGCGCGAAATCACCTTCAATCAAATTAATAAATCCACTAAACGGCAGAGAGATCGTGTTAATATTAGACTCAGGAACAGGACCGAACTTATTAAAAGAAAGCGAATGCATAGAAGGCGTCAAAATTAATGAAAACACAAAAATTAAATTAAGAGGCATCACAGCAGGAGTAACGCAGACGCTCGGCACAATCACATTATACTTCGCGCATTTTAAAATAGAATTTCATTTGGTGAACAACGATTTTCCAATAAAAGAAAACAGACTGTTGGGGTGCGACTTTTTCGCACAATCGGGAGCATGTATCGATTACAAAAATAATTGCTTAAAAATCGGAGAACAGATGATCGCGTTCACTAATGAGGTAAGGGAAGAAATCACGGAAATTAAGTTGAGCGAAAAAACTTAGACCGAACACAAAGAAACGGAGCACGCTAATAACAAAAAATTCAAATCAAATTACTTTAGGGAGGATAAAAGATCTAAATCAAGGGCGAAATCAAATCGAAATCAAGGAAAACAAGGACCTAAATCAAGAACAAAAACGAGACAAAATCGGCGAAATAAAAAATCTAAATCAAGGAGAAAATCGACATGATATCAGCGAAACCAATAATCGGAGCCAAGGGCGAATTCAAGTCAAAATCGTAGAAAATAAAAATAAATAAAAAAGCAATTCAAAATTGGAGACGATAAAAATTTAAATCAAAAACGAATTCGGGACTCAATCAGCAAAAACGAAAATCAAAATCGAGAACAAAATCGGGAGCTAATCCGAGAACAAAATCAGGCGAGAATCGAGGGA
This sequence comes from Nasonia vitripennis, assembly GCF_009193385.2. Lineage (NCBI taxonomy): Eukaryota > Metazoa > Arthropoda > Insecta > Hymenoptera > Pteromalidae > Nasonia > Nasonia vitripennis. The sequence goes on from NW_022279608.1 coordinate 1,782,875, forward strand.
CTAAATCAGGAACGAAATCATGGCACAGCCAAACATTTAAATCGAAGTGAGGACGAAATCGGATATATAAAAACAATTCTAGAACAAAATCGAAGTAAAAAATTAAACGAACTCGAGAAATTCAACAGAAAAACAAAGCGCGCTTAAAAAACTGGAAGCAATCCTGAGAGACGCGGAACGGGTCATAAAAAAAGAAGTGCAGGTAGAGGAGATTATTTTTAATATGCACACTAAAGCAATAAGCGTAATCCTAAGCCTCAGCAGCCTAACCGGGTACAGCTAGGAAGGTACAAGAATAGCACTCGAAAAGATATTGGACGCAATTAGGCTGGGCACCTGGCGAGAGTCGAAATTTCACGGTATTTTAGAAAAGGCGTACGAGCAACTGTCAAAAGCGCGGAGAGACCTGCAGAAGGAACGGGTAGAAGCATGCGTATACTCTCAACCCGTCCCGACCATAAATGACAGGATAAAGAAGGTGTCCGAGCAACTACGCTTGGAGCATATTTCCGAAGGAGAAAGAACCAGGGTACGGAGGTTAGTAGAAGAATTCCACGATATATTTCATGTAAAAGGGGAAAAACTGTCAAAAACTCCGCTACTTAAATTAACAATACCTACAGTCGACGAGGTACCGGTATCGACTAAGCCTTATCGACGTTCACCCGAGGAGAGAGAAGAACAGGAAAGACAAATAGCCGAACTACTCAAGGACGGCAATATCGAAAAATCCATGTCATGTTTTTGCAGCCCGTGCTTTCTAGTTCCAAAAAAGCCTGACTCCAAAGGCGTTGTTAAATTCAGACTAGTTATCGATTACAGTAAAGTCAATGCTAGAACACTGAATGATCAATATCCGATGCAAAATATACTTGACATCGTCTATCAATTCGGGGGAGCCAAATATTTTTCGGTTTTCGATTTAAAGTCGGGTTATCACCAAATAGAAATAGCAGAAGAGTACAGGCACAAAAAAACATATGCTACGCAGAGCGGACTATACCATTTTACGCGCGGCTGTTTCGTTCTACGCACAATGCCGGCGACATTTACGCGCGCGCCCGCAATAGCACTGGCAAGCCTTACAGGTAGCGAACTCTTCATTTAGCACGTAATAAAATTACAGGCAGATAAATGCGAATTTTTAAAGAAAGAGGTAGCGTATCTCGGACACATAATCTCGGAAGCGGGTGTAAAACCGGACCCTAGGAAAATAGAAGCTGTAAAAGAATATCCCGCTCCTCGCAATAAAAAGAATATAAAACAGTTTTTGGACTTTGTGGGCTACTACAGGAGGTTCATTGACAAATTCGCAAATATAGCAGTACCGTTAACAGAAATGCTGAAAAACGACGTAGAATTTGTATGGACCGAAAAAACACAGAAGGCGTTCGAAATTCTGCGCGATAAACTGTGCGAAGAACCTATTTTAACATTCCCGGATTTTAATCAACCTTTCACGCTAGTAACTGACTCATCGGGTTATGCACTCGGAGCAGTGTTGCTAAACGGAGAACCGTGAAAAGAACACCCGGTCGCATATATGTCACGCACAATAACAGAGGCGGAAAGGAAATGGGACACATATAATAAAGAAGCGAACGCGCTGGTATCGGCAATCAAACATTTCCGGCCGTACCTATTTGGGAGACGTTTCTACTTGATAACGAATAATATAGCGCTACGATGGCTACGCACTCATAGGGACCCGAATACGCGAGTTAACAAATGGGGATTATTACTCGCGGAATTTGAATTTTACATAATCTATAAACCAGAAAAAACGAACATAGCTGACGCGCTTTCAAGAAACCCGGTAGAGAAGGCTATAAATATAGTCGCGGCAGAAGATATAAACCAGTCACAGAGTGACAATTCGGCGGACGACACGGCAGGAGGCAAACGAGCCCGCGGTAAAGACACCGCGTCAACGCACACAATGCATACGTGCGATCGAGGCGGAAGACTACAGGGGACAAAATATAAAAAAGCCATAGCAGCCCTAACACCAAGAAAACGCAGGCCAAAAGAAAACTGCTCAAAAAAACGGGTAGAAAAAGATATTTCAGGAGAAAGTCAGGGAGAAAGCCCGGAGATAAAGCAAACCACCGCGACGGGTCAGATCGGTGACTAGCAGCTGGAATCGGAGGAACTCGGAATAGAGACAACGCAGACGCGACAGGACTCAAACGAGGGGGAGGTACAATTGGAGAGCGACATTCGGGAGACGCAACAGGGGACCGATAAGAGTGAAAGCGGCGACCCGGAAGAAGGGGCGGAACCCTTGAACACGAATAAAAATGGAAGCCAACGGGATACTCGTATAACAATATACAAGTATAGCAAAAACCGAAAGAATCGAAGAATTGGAATGGCGCGACGCGATAAAACCGTTAAAAGACTCATTAGCTCGCTCGAACACTAAACTGATAATTTGTTTGGGACTTATAAAATATCCATTGGCGGAGGATCGCGAAACGATAATAAAAGCGTCACATGGGTCAATAGTCGGGGGACACCGCGGCGTGACAAAAACTTATAAAAGAATTAAACAAAACTATTATTGGGAAAATTTAAAGGAAGAAATACAAGCTTTCGTGCGAAAATGTTTAGACTGTCAATTAAAGAAATTAGTTAGAATAAAAACAAAACTTCCTAGGGTTATCACGGACACACCAACAGTAAGCTTGGAAAAATTAGCCATGGTCGTTGTAGGCCCTCTACCTCCTACGGATAGTGGCAACGAGTACGTACTAACGTTTCAGGATAATCTGACAAAATTCGCGATAGCAGAACCACTGGGAGACATTACGGCAACAACGGTCGCGAACATACTAATACGAACTAATACGGAAGGTCATTTGCGTTTTTGGGAGCACCGAGAGTAATATTAACGGAGCAAGGAGCAAATTTTCTTAGCAAACTAATGAAAAGAGTAGCAAAACGATTTAGAATTAAACAAGTAAAAACGACAGCGTTTCACCCGCAGTCGAACGGGTTACTCGAACGCTCGCATTCTAGCTTGATGGAATACGTGAAATTTTTCGTGCAAAAGAACAAAAGAGACTGGAACGAGTATCTAGATTTCGCGACATTTAATTTTAACACCAGTGTTAGTGAGGCCAGTTGGCACACGCCGTTCGAGCTCGTATTTGGAAGATTAGCGCGCACGCCGGAAGAAGGCGAACTCGAAGAGGAAGATTTACTACCAAACCTTTAATGGTTATATGAGGGAGCTGGTGACTCGGTTTAATAGTCTCCAAGCAACGGCGAGAGAAAACTCGATTAAAGCGAAGGAAAGGGCTAAACAATATTATGACAGACGAGTAAACATTAAAACGCTGCAAATTGGAAATCGCGTGTGGCTATTAAGCGGGCCGAAATCGCATAAATTCGAAGATCAATATAAAGGACCGTATACAGTGCTCGACGTGAGCCCCAACGGGAATGTAAAAATACAAATAAGCGCGACTAAAGAAAAAATCGTACACGCGAACAAGCTACGCATGTCGCATGTAGAAAATAAAGAATGATAAGGCTAAGTAGAATTAGAACCACGACATAGTTGTATGCATCTCGCAAGTAATGCATGAAAATCACAGTAAAATTCATCCACATTCAGCGCAAACCATAAAAAAATCAAACACGCTATACACGCGCCATAATGGCGGACGCGCATAAGCTTACTTAAGAAAATATTCGACTACGGAAGAATACAATCTTCAAAATTTTTTTTCTTTACTGTCAACTTACATACAAACAGACAAAAAACAGCAAACAAAATGAATACAGAAACCAGCAAGCCGTTCCTGCAAACAACAAGCATGCATGCAATTCGTTTTACGTAAATGTAATAAAAAAAAAACAAGCACATCGTTTAATGAACAAATTACAATGATTACAAATTTCTCAACTTTTCCTCGGGGGTGCCGCGATAATAACATACGACTGTTCGCAGCAAGTCTCTAATTTAACAACTTTCTCGCTAATTAACGTCGGGGAATGCGACATAGAAATGCCGGTAGTAAACACAACGCGAGTATTCGTAAAACTATTGCAATTAAATGAATTTACGAACACGCACTTAAGATAAGTATTCGCTCTGTGCGGCCACCCGGACGTAACATAAGTAATATATTGATAAATTACAAATAACTCAAAAGATACTTACTATGTAACTTGCTATGCCCCTCACATTTTGTTCATGGTATATACTTGTTCACGGAGTGGTCTTATTGTAAGTGTGCCTTTCTGCATGTTTTATTTGTGTACTTAAACATATAAAATTCTTATTTCAATAAAATGAAATATTTGAAGTATAAAAGTATTATGAACAAAATGTGAGGGGCATAGAAAGTTACGTAGTAAGTATCTTTTGAGTTATTTGTAATTTATCAATATATAACTTATGTTTAAATTACTAATCATTAGACTCAGACCTCAATTAAACATAATGATTTTTTGTTTTTCGTATTGTAAATAAAATAAGATGATTGTAAACTTGCCTTTTCATAATTGATCTCATTTATTTTTAATCTGTAATTTCACTGTAAACAAAATTATTGGCATGCATCCTGATACGCAAAACATCAAACGCGCCTAACCTTTTTACTTTGGACAAGTTTTTTTTTTAGAGATTAGGAACAACTTTCAAAATACTTACTTAGTAACTTGCTATGACCGTTTTATTGTACTTATGGTGTTTTTATGACGTTCTAATACATAAAGAGAAAATTTTAGTTGTTCACCAATAACCAAAATGAAACGGTCATGGCAAATTACTAAGTAAGTATTTTGAGAGTTGTTCTTAATTGATCAGTACATAACTTAACTTAACTTAAGTTAAATAAGCCCTTTATTGACCAAAAAAATGTTTGTTGCTTCATTATGATTAAATATAATAAACTGGACTTTAGTTAATTGATCTTAGTTCGTTTTCATCTGTTATTTCGTTGCGTAATATATCAAACTTGCCGAACCTTTTACTTTTATAATTTTTTTTAGATTTTAATCCGTTTTAGTAATTTTTTTTAGGTATTTCATATTTTTCCTAAAAATAAAATATAAGCATCTTTAGCACCTTTTGACCATGGTTTTATTGTAACATTTTTATCACTAAGATGAAATCACTGATAGCTCTGATACACTACCCTCGAATAATTTCTTCACCTAGACACCAAAACCAAGTGAGAACTACCCAGACCTCGTCATCGGCCACCCTGTACTCCAAGACGCCGTCCTCGTATGATGTATGTACCTAGATATAAGAAACCACGGAGCGGGCGACCTAGACTTTGTCATCGGCCACCCTCTACACCTGGACGCCGTCCCCGTATGATTCTTTTACCTAGACACCAAATACCACGGAGCGCATCACCTAGACTTCGTCATCGGCCACACTATTCACCTAGACACCGCCCTCGAATCGTTTTTACACCCAGACACATAAAACCAGGAAGCATACCACCTAGACCTCGTCATCGATTACCCCGTACACCAAGACACCGCCCTTGCATGATGTATTTACCTAGACATAAAAAATTACGGAGCACACCACCTAGACCTCCTCATCAGCCACCCCGTATACCTAGACACAGCCCTCGAATGGTGTATTTACCTAGACATAAAAAATTACGGAGCGCACCACCTAGACCTCGTCATCGGCCACCCCTTACACCTAGACACTAAAAACTACACGTAAGCAAGCGTGCAGTAAACCGATGAGAAAGTAATATCCATCTGTGTAGACCTGTGCGGCCAACTTCACGGTCCTTACACCTGTTGCGGCTAACTTAACGGTCCTAACATTTTTTTATTTGATTTGAGCATTTTGTGAATGACACACTCGTGTATTATATCAAAGGTAGTTTGTATCAATATTTTTGTTGAAAATCTGATAGTAGTATCTAATTAACATAACTGTTGAAAACTGTTAAAATCTCGTACTATCCGCAGTAAACTAAAAAAAAACTGAAAAAAACTTATAATACCTGTAAATAACTGTTGAACTTGTCTTAATTTCGACATTCTCCTGCTGAACGTTTTTGTTTTCTTCTGTTTTAGTCTGAAATCTTCAGATAAAAACTATTATGTCCAGAATTTTTGTTCCACTAAGGATCAATATAAGTATGGAAAATTATGTAATTTTATACAAAATCATATTTTATATTCTCATATAAAGATAAATTCATTATATTTTTATTTTATTTAATACTTATCTAAACTATTAAATAAGATAGTATTTAAAATATATTCCGGTATAGTGTGTGTAAAATGCACTATTACGCACGCTTCGCGTGCGTTCAAGCACATTTCCGCTCCCTGTATCAGGAAATAACGTTCGATACACATGCAAAAAATTAATTTTTATAATTTCATAAAAAGATAAAATTTAGTTGTCAATATTAGAATGACACTTTATTGATTGTGGAATGAATGCAGAATGCTTCGAAGCATCTATATTTGAATACAGTTTTACTATTAAAAAAAATTTACAATTATAAAAAACTTAGAGCATTTTAGAAGAAAACCTAAAAGAGCAGTATACCTAATAGCAGAGATCTCATTCGAGATTAATCAATAGAAATGACTATAGATAATTGATAAAAACGTTAAAATATTGAAAATTCACGTCAGCTTGGGGTGTGCAGTAAATTTATATAAAATATATTTGAATATTATAGTAAACATATGTAATACATTAATGAAAGTATATAATTTATGGTAATGTTTGTTTAAAACATCTATTAGATTATAAGTTACGGTTTATTTAAGAAAATTTATATTGTTTAATATTAATTTCTGTTTCTCTACTGATAAACTCTTGTAAGTGCTCTTTATATAGAGAAAATAATTACATAACGATTTTTGTCATTTCATATTACACATAGCTTTGAAAAAAGCATCATATCTGCAGAAATAATTATTCGCAGCATCCCATTTATCAGGATAAAATCTGCAGATTACATCTTGTGATATGCATAAATGCATTCAGCATTAGTCATTTTATATTCACAAACACATAGTTTTAAAAGAAAGATCATATCAGCACAATAAAATTATTTGCAGCATGTGTGTAGTATATTTCAATTAACATTCTTTTTAAGTTCTATTGTTTTTTATGCAACTTCATATTATTGATTGTAAATAATAACTGTCATTCTAAATAAACCTATCTTTGAGTAAACATCTTTGCACTTTCTTCAAGTTTACTCTATACGTACACAATATTTTGGTGTTAGAATTGGTTCCAAAAATACGCCAATCACTCGATTTTCTATATTCTACTACAATAACACGCAGAAAGAAATAGTGAAAAGTGCATATTTTTATTACAAGTCAGAATAACCATGTCGGACGTAGAGAAACCTTCTACTGCATTGATTGCTGCTGTGACGAAGGCATTGCGGATGCTCTTAGGATTACTATTCCACAAGTTAATACTTCTGTTACAAACCAGCCTGAATCTTTTCAAGCTCAACCCAAAGCTCCTCTGTTCAAGTATCAACAACAGTCGACGATTATTTCAAGAGATTCGAGTGGCCATTACAACTCAGTAAAATTTCGGGAGAAGAATACGGTAATTTCGCTCGAGTATATATGGGTGCAGAACTTAATAATGCTCTGAAAATTCTTGTTGCTCCTGATACACCAGAAAGTCGTACGTATCAACAAATTCGTACTGTTTTAATTACACATTTCGACGTCAATAAAAATAAATATGCAGAAAGTGTTAAGTTCCGACAAATTATACAGCTACAGAATAAATTCATTGCTAATTTCTTACTACGATTAATGCAAGGAGCTACGTTCTGCGAATACGACACATTTCTTGACAGGATGCTGATTGAACAGCTCCTACATGGTCTCACCGATCGTGATATGCGCGACGAAATAATCGCCAATATACCTACTACATTCAAGGACGCTTACGAAACAGCACATACATTAGAGTCAACTCGTCAAACAGCGGTTGAGGTTACTTGTACTTCTAATAAGATACATGCAAAATCTTATTCAACGACGCATTTCAAACATAAACGGAATGCTTTACAAACATCGCGCAGTGCTTCTCGGAAGCAAGATCATGGTGAAAAACATGGTCAGTACGCTTGTTATAGATCCGGAGAACATCACAAACGCAGTGAGTGTCCATTTCGTACTTCTGAGTGTCATAAGTGCAAAAAACGTGGGCACATAGCGAAAGTTTGCAGAGCTTCATCTTCGCTTTCTACTTCTTAAATACAAAGTTCTGAAGAGCCTGCACAACAAAGAGATACATTGAAATGTGTCAACGCAGTCGAAGAAATCCACGTTATTGATTTCTGTGGTAAGAAAATATTCTAAGTTATCATTAAAGGCCATAAATTGAATATAGAATTAGATTCTGGTGCACCATATGGTTTTATTGGTAGCGATACACTTCGTAACCCCAAACCTAATTTTCAATTGCAGCCAACTTCTGAGAAATTCATAAGTTACTCACAACATCGCCTCAACTGCATCGGTACTTGCTCTGTTAATGTCTCATTTGGTTTTACATCTTGTCAACTTCCAGTCTACGTTATTCAAGGCTCTTACGATTCGTTGTTTGGTCGTGAATGGATCGCACAATTCAGTCACGAAATTGATTGGACTCTTTTCTCCAATCAAGGTTAATGCGCTTTCTACTCTTCCACCTTCATTAACTCGTGATCAACAAGCACAGCTGGATCTACTTTTGACAAGGTACACTGAAGTTTTTAGTAAACAGCTGGAACTCCAGTTAAGGTACATTTTAAACCTGGAACTTCTCCTGTTTTTGCTCGTGCTCAAGATATAGCATATGCGTTACACGACAAATATTCTAGAACAGTTGACGCTAAAATTGCGCCTAGATTTTACAAAAAAGTTGATTTTTCCGAGTGGGCTTCACCTACACACGTCGTTATTACAAACTAGCGAGCCACACATGGCCTTGCGGCCACGGTGGCTTGCCGCCTCGCATCGCCAACCGATGCAAGGTGCGCAAAACGCTTCGCATTTTACGTGTAAGGCAAAATGCGAAGACATGCACGACCGCTAACGCTCGCCCGATCCACCGACGCTCGCACTTCGCGCTCGCCTCGATATTGCCCCGTTTCGCGCGAGCATCCGGCAATCAACTAAAGATTTTGGGCTAGATAGGGCGTGTCACACCGAAATAGTTATTCAATTATATGTACCAAAAATTGTTTCTAGGGTTGTTGTTTATGTATAAGAGTTTTGAAAAAATGTTTGTCACGGTGAAAAGTTGTGTTTTTGAAATATCTGCAACTTTTACATTTAAGGTTTTTATGTATAATGTATAGCCTCAAAGTTTTATAATGAATACTGGTTTATTGCTATAAAAAATTTGATTTTAGCCTATTAACTCGAATTAAAAGCATTTTCAGGCTTAAGTGTAAGTAAAAAAAGTTGTATTTCTTCTTTTTTTTTGTAGAATGCATAGAATCCGAGTTAGAGCCAAAAAACCGTTTTTAGCGATTTTTGGATGTGATTGCATTCTGCGAATTCGCAAACGCGAAAATTGAACAAATTGTGCCCGTAATTAAAAAAACGTAGCCGATCAGGATATAAAAAAAATTAGTTTTTGGATTGTGCAAGAGGAGACCCCTCCAAAAATTTGAGCTCAATTGGTCGAAAATTGCGTGAGATGTCGCATCTCACACATTTTTCGTAACAAAACTATAAGGCACTTCCGTGTCGCGGTCGTGCCTAAAAATGGTGATATTTGTATAACTGGCGATTATAAACCTACTTTTAATCCACGTATAATAATAGATGAATGTCGTATTCCAAAACTTAGTGACATTTTCAACAAAGTTAAAGGAGCCAAAATTTACGCACATCTTGATATTACAGATACTTATAATCATCTTCCTGCTGACGGTGAGTACAGCCATGCTTTAACCCTCAATACTTCTACACATGGGTTAGTTCGTCCTACACAAGCTGCTAACGGCGCAGCTAACGTTCCTGCAGTTTGGCAACGTCGATTAAAAGAAATCTTACAAGGTCTAAAAAACGTTGAAAATTTTTTGGACGACATCATTGTATGGGCTAAAAGTTTCGAAGAATTGTTGATTATCCTGGAAATGTGTTTGATCCGTGTTCTTGAAAATGACGTTCGTCTCAATCGACGTAAATGTGTTTTCGCTACAAATTCTGTAGAATTTCTGGGTCATAAACTAGATACACAAGTCATTCATAAATCTGATTTTCACATCAAGGAAATTTGTGATGCACCTTAAGCTTTTACACTTCAAGAATTAGAATTGCTTATTGGTAAAGTTACGTACTACAATTCATTTATTCCTGACTTAGCTACAAAAGCTCGACCACTTCAGGACATGCTTCTTACATCATCTTTCGAATGGTCGCCTACTGCTGATAAAGCATACGAAGAGCTTAAAAATATTGTCATTTCTTCTCAAGTTTTGATGCCATACGACCTATCCTTACCTCTCATACTTGTCACTGATGCAAGCAAAGTAGGACTCGGAGCTGTTTTATCACATAAACTTAGCAACGGAATTGAAAGGCCAATTGCTTATGCGAGCTGTACATAACTGCTACTGAACAACGCTATTCTTAAATCGACAAGGAAGCTTTAGCTATTGTATGGACTTGTCAAAAATTTTTTAAGTATTTATAGGCTCATCATTTTACGCTGTTTACAGATCACAAGCCATTGACACAGATTTTTCATCCTGAAAAATCACTTCCTGTTCTTTGTATCAGTCGAATGGCTAATTATGCTGATTATTTAGCTTATTTTAACTACGATATTAAGTTCAAGCCGACTAAAGCTAATGCAAATGCAGATTATTGTTCACGTGTTCCACTTCCTTCAACGGTTGATGCTATTGAAGAGATTACAGAACTTGATTCTTTTTACACATTTATTATAAACCAGATCAATCAGTTTCCTGTACGAGCAGAGCAGATTGCGAACAAAATTCGTAAAGATTCTAACCTAGGTAAAATTATTCAACTACTCGAAGCTGGTCAAGATCTATCTTGTCATGGATACAAAGTGCCTGAGTCCTCTTATGGTCTATCTTCAAATTGCTTGATTTTTAAACATTGAGTTGTGATTCCATCGTCTCTTCGTCGAGCAATTTTAAACGACATTCATTTGGCGCATTTGGGCATTGTGAAAATGAAAAGTTTAGCACGATCATTTGTTTACCTGCCAGGAATTGATGCAGATATTAAACTTATTGCTAAATCTTGTGCTGAGTGTGCTAAGCATGCTTATGCTCCTCCTAAATTCAACACACATCTTTGGGAATAGCCTAAAGGCCCATGGAAACCTATCCATATAGACTACGCTAGACCAGTAGCTGGTAACATGCTTCTAGTTATCACTGATGCTTATAGTAAATGGCTTGAAGTCAAGGTCACAAATTCCAGTACTAGCACTGCTACAATCGATATTCTTGATCAATTATTCGCTACTTATGGTGTACCCAGCATTGTTGTTTCAGATAATGGCCGTCAATTCGTTTCAGATGAGTTTAAATTATTTCTCAAGATAAGTTGAGTAAAATATCACAAACTTACTGCCCCTTATCACCCTTTGACAAATGGTCAAGCAGAAAAATGCGTGGGTACGACAAAAACAGCCTTACTTAAAATGAATACGACACAAGTTTCTTTGCAACGAAACTTGAATGAGTTCTTGAGACAATATAGAAAAGCTCCCCATTCAACTACTGGGCAACCTGTAACACCCCGCACAGGCTCCGCATAAAAATTATAAATTATATTTAAAACTAATTTTCGTGGAACAAAATTCTAGATTTTACGCGAGTATCTCGCGCTCCCCCACTCTTCATTCAAACGCTCCGGAACAGCTGAGCTCACAGCAGCATAACACGAGCAGCGCCACGAGCCAGCAGGCGGCAACAGTAGAAGCAGCGTGAAAGCGGGGAGAGCGCGCAACACACTTGTGTATCTGTATATATTGAGTGGCGAGCGTAGCGGCGCGAGAGAAGGAGTTTGACGCCGCGGCGGCGCGGCGCGCGCATTATATTATAAGTGTATGAATGATTTTTGTATATAGGTGTGAATGAGTATGTGCAAGTATGAATGTTATAGTTTTAGCAGATAACGCAAATTCAAGCGTACCAAATTAAAATCTCATTTGTTAAAATCAAAGCGGATTTATTCATATATTATGTGACACCGAATATATGCTACAATTAATGCAATATTCTTATCCTTAAATATAATTAGAATATATTTATTTTGTTATAAAAACTTTTATTATTGAAATAAATTTCCACTACCTAATATCCCGGACCTGTCTTATGTGATAATAATACACTACTATATATAATTACTTTTCTATTTATGATCTGTTGTCAAAATTCGGATGTAGATCAGTAAATGATTACTGCTCTTCTCTAAAATTTAAAATCTCATACGTGCTACCGACCGAGAAGAGTCGTGACCGTTTCAAACCACCTGCTTTATTATTTTTAAAACGAAACATTCGCACACGATTAGATCTTGTTCGACCCAAACCTATCAACGAGAAGATTTCTGAGAAACATCAAGCTGTTTTTATCAATACGTACCGAGAATTTAAACCACTTAAACATGTTTATTTTCTTTACGGTAATCCAAAATTAGATAAATGAATTCCTGGACGATTTAATTCTCGTCTAGAAGATCTACATTATGAAACCAGTTACATGGATAAAAAGTATAAACGAGACGTTGATCAAATTCGTGCTTTTACAAAGAAATCAGAAGAAGGGGAAGAAACAAGAAAGAAACCAGAAAGAGTAACATGTTTTAAAGATAAAATTGGTGCTAATTTGACAACGCTTTTCACCACAAGCACACGTCGTCGTACTCGATGTTACAAAAATAACGTAACTCAAGATCTATGAGTGCACAACAAGAAGTAAATACTGAAGTAATAACATAATCACCAACTATACAAGCTACGTCAACTCAAGAATCTTTAATTTTACCATCTTTACCAACTTTAAGTGTTGAGATGTTTACGACTACAACGGAAGCTCAATCCTCAACATCTTACGCATATCTTCCACCTACTGTAAATGATTCATTCCAAAATCTATCTACTTCTGCAACTCTTTAAGAAGAATCTCCGTTTCAAACTGAAGATCAGCGTACTGAACGTTTACCTCAAGAACAGTCATTTTTCATTCTAAACACACCATTGATTCGACGATCATCTCTGATACGTAAATCACGAACTATTTACTCTCTACAATAATAATTAAAGAAATCTTTATAAAAGAGGGAGGAAACGTAGTATATTTCAATTAACGTTATTTTTAAGTTTCAATGTTTTTTATGCAACTTTATATTATTGATTGTAAATAATAACTGTCATTCTAAATAAACCTATCTTTGAGTAAACATCTGCACTTTTTTCAAGTTTACTCTATACATACACAATAATCTGGATCAAATCTGCAGGTAATATCTTGCATTATGCATAAATGCATACAGTATTCGTCATTTCGTATTCACAAACACATAGCTTTAAAATAAAGGAGCATATCTGCACAAATAATTATTTGCAGCATCCTATTTATCTCGACCAAAATTGCAGATTTCATCTTGTGATATGCATGTGCATCATTTCATATTCACAAAGACATAGAATTGAAAGATTATACCAGCACAAATAACTATTTACATCAAAAAAACTTCATCATTATGTACCAGACATAAAACTTTCAAAAAAATGATTAAATCTGCACGAGTAATTATTTACAGCATTCCTTTTATGTAAATCGAATCTGCAGATAACATTTTGTGATATGCATGAATACATAAATCGTCATTTCATATTCACAAACAAATAACTTCACAAAAAATATATATATATATGGGACGTTTCACGTCAACCGGACCATCAGTGCACCCAAAATTTGGGTTAACCTAACAAGACGTTTGAGGTCTCGAAATGATCGTCTGGTCAAGTGCTTTTGAAAAAGTTCTGGCCTTTTCAAAAATCCAATGTGGCGCATAAAATATGGAGCCTGAACCCCACGTTTTCATAGCACATTCAACAAAAACAATAGTAAAAATGTTCTAATTTGTGAAATATCCCACCAAAAAGCATGTACAACTCATGATAGGACATATTATTGACAATGCTGATGGAATTCCAAAATCAAAAATGGCGGAATCAAAATGGTGGACATTATACCTCCACCAAACCCATTTTACCGCAACAAATGATTTTTGATCAGTTTAAAGTATCGATATGGGGGTTTTCAGGGTCACTGAATCTCATTTTAACCTCGACATTTCAAAATTCGAAATGGTGGATCCAAAATGGCGGACATTATACCACCACCAAACCAATTTTACCGCAACAAATGATTTTAGATCAGTTTAAAGTATCGATATGGGGGTTTTCGGGGTCATTGAATCTTAACTTGACCTCGAAATTTCAAAATTTAAAATGGTGGATCTAAAATGGCGGACATTATACCGCCACTAAACCAATTTTACCTCAACAAATGATTTTAGATCAATTTAAAGTATCGATATGGGGGTTTGTGAGGTAAATGGTTATAAATGTATTATCGGAATCAGTATTTGTGCACATGAATCTTATATTTTTCCGGTCTATTGGATTTAGAATTATCTGTCTGCATTATACAACCACCAAAACTATTTTACCGCAATGAACGATTTTAAATCAGTTTAAAGTATCGGTATGGGAGTTTAAGGGGCCGCTGAATCTTATTTTAACCTCGAAATTTCAAAATTCAATATGGCCAACAATGTCTTCTCCTGCGAAAAAATATCGTATCAATAGATGCGTTAATCCCTTTGATATTAATACAGGATACAGCAAATCTCTTAGGAAGATCTCCAAAGAATTTCAAGATGTCTATCCTGATTATCCAACATCTTCACTGATTTGTGATACATGTAGAAAATCCTTTTACAAACTACATGATTTGTCATCTCCAAACGTCAGTATGAGTGTTGATTTTGAATCAGAGACTGACTCACCTTCGCTTTCAAACACGGATGCACCTATGCAAGATGATCTTACAGATATTTTAACTGGACTTAAAAACAAATTCCAATCACTGCCGGAGAACGATCCATTACGTGTCAGTATTCTTACTATTTTGCCCGAACACTGGGCAATACGTAAAATTATGAACCAATTTGGTGTGTCTCACAGAATGGCTCGTAAAGCAAAACAATTAAGAGAATCAGATGGAGTTTTGGCTTCTCCTGTTGCAAAACGTGGAAAAACATTACGTGGATACACTACTCAGAAAGTTGAAGATTTTTACGAAAATGATCTTAACAGCAGAATTATGCCAAATAAAAAAGATACCGTCAGTATTTATTTATATGGTGAAAAAATAAAAGTGCAGAAAAGATTATTACTTACTGATATTAAGAACATTCATAATCAATTTAAAGAACATTTTCCTGAACATCCGATTGGGCTTACGAAGTTTGCGGAACTGAGGCCAAAATGTTGTGTCTTTGCAGGATCCTCTGGTACACACAATGTATGTGTATGTACGATACACCAAAATTTCAAGTAAATATAGAAAAAATCTCAAACAATATTCTGAAGAATTATAAAGATTGTTTGAATTTCGTTCTATGTGAGGATCCCAAACCAACTTGTTATTTGAATGAATGCAAATTTTGTCCGGACATTCAAAAGTTTTCTAATTACGTTGAGAACATTATGGATGAGCACAATATTGATCAAGTCATCTTCAGCACGTGGCAATCAACCGATAGATACACTTTGATAAAACAATGCCTAACATCGCAAGAATTTATTGAAACTTTATGTTCTAGCCTAGAAAAGTTGATACCTCATCACTTCATCGCTAAGGAACAATCAAAGTTTATTTCTGGGAAGAAAAATAATCTTTCAGATGAAGAGGTTCTTGCTCAATTGGATTTTGCTGAGAACTATGCTTTTACAGCCCAAGATGCTGCACAGGCATTTCATTTTAATAATGATCAAAGTACGATTTTTCCTGCTGTTGTTTATTATAAATCTGAAGGCAAGCTAAAGCATTTCAGTACAGTATCTATGTCCGACTGTACTACTCATGATGCCACTGCAGTATACATAATGCAGCAAAAGCTTATACCTGAATTCCGCAAGGTTTGTCCCACAGTAAAAAAGGTAATATATGCTACTGATGGTGCTAAACAGCATTTTAAAAATCGTTATCAAATGAGTAGTTTAATGAGTCATAAGAGAGATTTTGGCGTTGATGCTGAATGGCACTGTTTTGCAACAGCACACGGAAAAGGTAGTTGCGATGGAGTTGGAGCGATAGTAAAGAGAGAAGCTACAAGAGCGAGCTTACAAGCTGCAAAAAATAAAGCAATTCTAGATGTTAAAGCTCTTTATTTATGGGCTAATGGGCGATCATTCAATATAAAATTTTTCTTATACACCAAAAAAGATCACGAACAAACTCG
Organism: Nasonia vitripennis; assembly: GCF_009193385.2. Lineage (NCBI taxonomy): Eukaryota > Metazoa > Arthropoda > Insecta > Hymenoptera > Pteromalidae > Nasonia > Nasonia vitripennis. Next base: position 1,799,372 of record NW_022279608.1, read on the forward strand.
TCAATTCCTAACAAAGAGATTTAAAAACTGTCCACCTGTCACAAACATACAAATGGGGCATGGATTTATCCCAGAAAATAATGAAACGTTGAAAGTCATGAATTACTCAAATGCCAATGAACCTGGGAACAGAGTAATTTATGATATCGGCGAAAGCCATTTATCATCAGTAAAAACTCCACGAACGAGGAGCCAGAATTGATAAGAGTGCACAAAATGTCATTAAAGATTGATTCATTTGGCTAAATTATATATTTTTTTCATCCACGCAGGCATATACGTATACACAGAACAATAGAAAAATGTAAGTGCAAAAACCGCAGACAGATAATTCTAAATCTAATAGACCGGAAAAATATAAGATTCATGTGCACAAATACTGATTCCGATAATACATTTATAACCATTTACATCACAAACCCCCATATCGATACTTTAAATTGATCTAAAATCATTTGTTGCGGTAAAATTGGTTTAGTGGCGGTATAATGTCCGCCATTTTAGATCCACCATTTTAAATTTTGAAATTTCGAGGTCAAGTTAAGATTCAATGACCCCGAAAACCCCCATATCGATACTTTAAACTGATCTAAAATCATTTGTTGCGGTAAAATTGGTTTGGTGGTGGTATAATGTCCGCCATTTTGGATCCACCATTTCGAATTTTGAAATGTCGAGGTTAAAATAAGATTCAGTGACCCTGAAAACCCCCATATCGATACTTTAAATTGATCTAAAATCATTTGTTGCGGTAAAATTGGTTTAGTGGCGGTATAATGTCCGCCATTTTAGATCCACCATTTTAAATTTTGAAATTTCGAGGTCAAGTTAAGATTCAATGACCCCGAAAACCCCCATATCGATACTTTAAACTGATCTAAAATCATTTGTTGCGGTAAAATTGGTTTGGTGGTGGTATAATGTCCGCCATTTTGGATCCACCATTTCGAATTTTGAAATGTCGAGGTTAAAATAAGATTCAGTGACCCTGAAAACCCCCATATCGATACTTTAAATTGATCTAAAATCATTTGTTGAGGTAAAATTGGTTTAGTGGCGGTATAATGTCCCCCATTTTAGATCCACCATTTTAAATTTTGAAATTTCGAGGTCAAGTTAAGATTCAATGACCCCGAAAACCCCCATATCAATACTTTAAACTGATCTAAAATCATTTGTTGCGGTAAAATTGGTTTGGTGGTGGTATAATGTCCGCCATTTTGGATCCACCATTTCGAATTTTGAAATGTCGAGGTTAAAATAAGATTCAGTGACCCTGAAAACCCCCATATCGATACTTTAAATTGATCTAAAATCATTTGTTGAGGTAAAATTGGTTTAGTGGCGGTATAATGTCCGCCATTTTAGATCCACCATTTTAAATTTTGAAATTTCGAGGTCAAGTTAAGATTCAATGACCCCGAAAACCCCCATATCGATACTTTAAACTGATCTAAAATCATTTGTTGCGGTAAAATTGGTTTGGTGGTGGTATAATGTCCGCCATTTTGGATCCACCATTTCGAATTTTGAAATGTCGAGGTTAAAATGAGATTCAGTGACCCTGAAAACCCCCATATCGATACTTTAAACTGATCAAAAATCATTTGTTGCGGTAAAAGGGGTTTGGTGGAAGTATAATGTCCACCAATTTGATTCCGCCATTTTTGATTTTGGAATTCCATCAGCATTGTCAATAATATGTCCTATCATGAGTTGTACATGCTTTTTGGTGGGATATTTCACAAATTAGAATATTTTTACTATTGTTTTTGTTGAATGTGCTATGAAAACGTGGGTTTCAGGTTCCATATTTTATGCGCCACATTGGATTTTTGAAAATGCCAGAACTTTTTCAAAAGCCCTTGACCAGACGATCATTTTGAGACCTCAAACGTCTTGTTAGGTTAACCCAAATTTTGGGTGCACTGATGGTTCGGTTGACGTGAAACGTCCCATATATATCTGCAAAAATATTTAATCGCAGCATCCCTTTTATCTGGACCAAATTTACTGATTACATCTTATGGTATGCACGAATACATAAAAAACGAATCATATTTACGAATGGATGGCTTTAAAATAAACAGTATATCTGCACAAATATTTAATGGCAGCATCCCTTTCATATGGACCAATTTTAAACTAATCTTTATTCATCCATGTATATATGGGTGGTTCTCTGTCAAATCGTAGATCAAAAATTTTGTTCTTCTTCAACCCACGGTAAATATTTTCCAGAAACAGTTTCCAATGCACCTCAATTTTTTCAGATTTTTAGATTACTTTTTACCAAAATGGCAGGGAGCCAAAGATGTCAATTTTGGTAATTTTTGGGTTTTCAGAACAAATTAATTAATTTATAGCTCCTCAGGGAAGCATTTTTCACTATAGGCATATATATATATATATATATACTAGTGGGGCTCCGCCCCCCTGCTCGCTTCGCTCGCCAACCCCCTATTGTAGTTTCTGTGTGATTTTATCTTCAAAATTTTATTTTCATGAACTGATAATTATGTTCTGGATGGTTGAAAATGATCGATCTTATTGTATAAGAAAACCTGTTACTGGAAGTAAAAGTATTGTTTAACATTGAACTTCTACTATTAATGGCATTTAAAATAGTTTTAGCTAGTTTTTGAAGTTTTCTGACGCTTGAAATTCATCATTTGAATTTATATATATATATTTTTTTAAATTAATTTTAATTTTTTTTAATGTTCTTAATGTTTAAATCTTTGTGCCGCAAAAGGCATCTATAAAATGATAGACTTTTCGAGTTGCGCGCCATTGGGAGACGTGAGGTGATCCTGAAAATTAAATTATTTGGAAAACTGTCTCTCTAGTTCTGTCTGACTACTCATATTACCTGAAAATTCATCGAGGTCTTTGATCTCGCTTATCTTGTCCATTTTGTTGTTTATTCAATCAGTGAATCATCTATAATGATTATACTTTCTGATGGTTCTTTGAGTTCTTTGAACTCAATTATTCCCTAACTTATTTACACGTTATTAATAATTAACTTTAATCTTATAACTTAAATAAAATTAGAGATCTTCAATATCTGGTTCTCTTGGAACTGATACTTCTTACCTTAACCTAAACCTTAATTCTATTTAATATTATCCAATTTAAATCTATTTAATCATAATATGTTATAAATTTGTATTTAATTGGACTGTTAATGCGGCCTTATTTTACTACGCAATAGCGTTGTGAAAGTATGACGGTCTCAAGCCCGATAACGCAGAGAGCAGTCATGTTATTTGGTGGGGGGGTGGTGGGGGGCCAGGCGGGGGGTGGTGTGGGGGGGGGGGGCGATGGGGGGTGGTGGGGGGGTTTTTGAGATTTTCGAAAATAACAGAAAAATGAAAGAATTTTACGTGTTTTGGTAGGGGGGCCAAGGTGGGGGGGTGGTGGAGGGGTGGTGGGGGGGTGGAGGGGTGGTGGGGGGGAGTCTTGCCAAAATGACTATATAATATAGGAAGATATATATATATCCTTTTTTTGTAAAATTTTCTTACGTTTTCAATAAGAGTACCCTTTAGGTCACACACACACGCACACACACACACACATATATATATATATATATATATATATATATAATACCTATTTTATAAGCCATTTAAACCTTAACATTGGTGAAAGTAAGAGTTCGATCAAAAGTTCCTGTATGGGTTTGAATGGCAGAGACCCTAAAATCTTTGGCTAAAAATGAAGATATTCATAAATTTTTGCTAAAACGATTAGAATTTATATTTAAAGCCTGTGGCAAAGCTTATGAATTGCTTAGAGCATTCCTAAAAAAACCACAAAGTTAGCAAACATCAAAATTTTCTCCTACAGTGACTTTCTTTATTTTGATATTTGCTATCTTTGTGATTTTTTTAGGAATGCTCTAAGCAATTCATGAGCTGTGCCAGAGGCTTAAATTTGAATTTTAATTATTTTAGCACAAATTTATGGATATCTTTTTTTTTTTAGCCAAAGATATAGGGCATCTGCCATTCTAACCCATACAGGCACTTTTGCACTATAAAAAGGTACCTCCATTAATTTTTTGGTAGGCTTAGTCCGGATTAAACTCTTACTTTTACCAATATTAAGGTTTAAATGGCTTATAAAATAAGTATAACACACGCACACACACACACACACACATATATATATATAATTATAATAAGATTATTGTTTCAGCAAGCTGCCAACGAGCGCCGAAACGAGTGAGAACGAGAGACGAGGCAAGATAGAGACAGAGAGAGTGAGAGCATAGGTAGCGCGGTTGCCGCCTGGCCGCACAGCGTTGGCGAGATGTGACAACGATGTGCCGACGGCCGGGAGAGCCGCGACTAGAGTTAGTCTCGCTGCGCTATCTACACGAGTAGCTCGCGCTACTACTATACGCGGGTTTGTTGTGAGTCCTGCGAGCATCTCGAGAGCGAACGATATTCGTCCGTGCGTTACCGACGAGTCGCTGCGACGCCCGTCCGAACTGTTGCATCTCCACGTCCGAGACTGGACCACGTTCGTTGCGTCAAGTACTACTGTCACTACTGAGTTGTAAGTACCTGCACTCTCACTCTCTCACGTCGACGGGTTAATATCTCTCGTCTCTCTTTATCGTTCATCGAAGTGTGCGGCGTTTGCACCTCCGTGTATAGTTACAATTGAATATACATTTCCTTATCTAAACTTCTCGTGTGTTATTTCCTACGACCCGACCTACGCCGCCTCCGCGGGCTCGTGTAAAAACACGTGCATGATCTGAGTCGGCCGAGCCGTGCCTTCTGCACGCCCGACGTTAATTTACAATAAACAAGGCCCTATTGGCCCTGATTATAACACGGCAGAAAAGTATTAACCGAGTGTTATAATATATATATATATATATGTGTGTCAAAAATATTAAAAAACTTTTTTTTAAATTGTTTTAACAGCTTCCAATCTATCTGGACCAAATCTTGAAAATGTTTTTGAGTAGTAAAGTATATTTTTATCATACCTACCTGTCTATACCATTAAATAGTTTTTTATTAATAAAATACATCAAGTTTTATGGAATAAATGCAAAAAAATCCGGACAGATGGACGGACAAACAGTTTTTAAGTTTTTTTACTGCTAAAATCTAATTGAAATTTGATTTTTTTTTGTAATTTGAATGATTTAAGCTTAAAGAACATTTCTACCGTAAAATAGATCTGGTTTTTTTCTTTTCACGAGTTTTGGAGGGTTTTTACAAAATTGACCAAATATAAAATTTTAATATAGTGTAGATTACAATAATTTTATTACGATTCGCAAGCGGATATCGAGTAATTGTCAAGGTTTGGTAAATTATAATATAAGGTAAAGTGGTATTAACGTAGCACAGTTCATGTCTTAGCAGTTATACAGGAATCGAAATTGCAGTTAGGTTTTCTTTTTTTAATTTCTATTTCAAAAATGTACTGAGCCATACATGTGAGTAAAACGAAGACAAACCTATATCTTGAGCAAAGATGATTAGAGGAGAGGGGGCCAACTTGAACGCTGGGCAATACTATAACTCTTCTATAACTTTGGAGTTCAGCGCACCTACGCTCCGCCGGTAATATATATATATATCTATATATCTATATATATATATGGGTCACTGCACAGAAGATTAACATAGAGAAATATGGACTTGAAATTTATTTTTTATAAACATGCCCGTAGTACTTTAATTATAGCTTAAAACGGTTCGTAGATACTCAAAAAAAAGATCAGTAAAAATGTTGTGTGTTCAAAGAAGCTGTCAAATGCCGCATAAGCTGTGGTAAGGGATGACTGATCTATAATAGCGACATGGGTCGCCAATATGAATAAAAGCTTCATCTTTGCCACAGCATTTACAAAAATAAAAAAATTAATTTTGAAATATTATGTATACAATTTTTCGATTAATTTTTTCATCCTATTCTGTATTTAAATTTAATCTGTATAATATTGCCTTGAGACCGTTAAAGGATTGGCCCACCCCTGGGGCAATTTTATAAATTTGATGCTTTGTTAAAGTTATGGACGGATTTTTATAGAGGCCGTTTAGGGAGCTGAAAATTCATGTATAACTACTTTCAACCAAGTTCTTCAAACTCAATTATTTGATTTTTTATTTTAATGTAACTGTTTCAAACTATAAAGTGACAAAAAAAGCGTTCAAGTTAGCCTCCCTTTCCCCTATTAATGGAATTGAGTGCTCTGGGTAGTATTGTCACAAACAATTTTTACTAACAAAAATGCTCACTTCTTGTCGAGACGTCTAAGCGACTGTATATTTTTATCGTTTTATGTATGAAAGTGAATAAAAAGACTTCGGAAAAAGGACCATTCATTGTTCGTTATTAGTTTAATTATACTAAAGTATTACTGAGTAGAAACATCAATATTTGATCCTTTTGGAAATCGTCTACACCTCATAACATCTTTAAAATAACCTATTTGTAAAATCAAAATAAAGAATAATATTTGTATTCGTTTATACTGTAACGAAAAATAACGTTCCTCGCAACGCCGCGCCGGTAATAGTAAGAAGGGCCATATAGCGAGACTGGCGTTATTGATTTTCCCCCTCCCTTCGGCTTTGGGGTCTAGGCCGGTATAGCGTACATCCCCCTCTGTCTCGTTATCTCCTTCTCGGTCTGGGGGCCTGTTATGGTGTAGGGCATTTTTGATTTTTCGAGGGGCAGTTAAGGTATACCTTTTGCTAAGTGGACATTAAATAATGCAATAGATATGTCCTTGTTTGCGGCTGACATGGTGTAGAAGCGCTATATTTGCGCTCTCCACTTTCATGTGTGTACGTTTGTTCCATACGTATGGATGTTTTTGTTGACCTGAAAAGGGCCGATGGTTTCTATGAAATATAAATTATAATTTTTTATAACCCTTTTTTTCGGGTATAGATCCGGTATTTTTCTGTAATTGATTTGAAGGCGTTTTTTCTTCCTTCTTTTGGTTTTTCTTATCATCGATGAGTGGCTTATAGCCGGTCTATTTTGCACCTGACCCATCTTGGTTGCCTAGTCGTCTCCAAGTGAGACGCGACGCTTATCGGGCGCTATTTATAGCGGTAAAATAATAGTTGAAAAGAGAGGGAAAAAGGTTACGATCTCCAGATCGGTAAACATTTATTGTCAAAGACGATTCTCTCGTTTAAATTATCTGTTCTGTTGGTTCTACGAAATGTTTCTAGTTTAGTGTGCCGTTTTTTATAACACTCTCTATAAGAGTCTTTTTTTACCCCACTATCATTTGAGCGCGCTAACGCTAATTTTCCTGCGCATACACCCATCTTGCGCATTGGCTGATTGCCGAATAAGGAGCTTTAATAATTGTTGTGGTATAAATAAGGAAATATGTGATGGTGAATAATAATAAAATGTTTTTTTTTTAAATGTAATAAAAGTTTATTCAGGAAAGTATATACATGGTTTACGCAAGAGGTTAAATTTTTAGCCAAATTTTACATAATTTAGTACATCTTTTGCGATGAACGGTAAACCGGACACGAGGATTTCGGATAATACAATTCTCAAATATTGCTCTTTAAAATTGTCGTTGTTATCGTCGACCATTTTATCCAGTACAAAACCTTCTATAGCGATGTTATGTCTCGAATAAAACTGTTTAAATTCCTTGAAATCTGTGAAAATGTTCTTAATGTTTTGTGGTTCTTCGGCTTCCAGAGCAGTCTTCAAATATACGTACGGTTTACCTTACCGACTAGAGTTTTCAAAGCATCCAAACGATGATCGACTAGTGAACTATGTAGACGGAGTCCTTCAAATGTTGGGTGTTGCATTACTATACCCGGTGGGCTGGATGTTTTCATTTTTTTACAACCTGGCTGAGCGATTTCTCCTTCTTCGTCTTCTTCGCTTGGCTGTGTGTTTTTAGGCCTTTCGGCGATTGGGATTTACTTGATGACGTACGCGGTTAAAAAGTTTAAGTCGTGATTTGTAAGATAGATCTTAACCGGGTGTCCAAATTCGTGATAAAACGAATAAGAATTGTTCAAATAAGCTGTTATAGCGTCAAACTGATCTTTTAAAAGAGTCCAGCTGTTTTCGTCAAGAGTTATATTTTTGTACATTGGCCCGTTACTTATGAGTTTAATAACTTGATGATAGTACCCATCACTGTACTCCAGGCCGATGCAGACTCTCTTTGAGTTGGATTTGTTGAGCGCGTAGGTCGTCGACAGCAGTATATTTGGAAATTCAGCAGTCGGACCACGTTTGCCGGGTGTTTGACAGTTCGTTATGGTGAAGCACAAAAAAATTTCACGGTACTATCTTACTTGTAAAAAAAAGTTGTTATAGCGTACAAGCGCACAGTCAGAGAGTCTCGATGCTACTATGAAATCTCGCGACCGCCGTCGTCTCTTTAATACTATTTTCCCCACTACCCTTTCGTAGTCCAACAGTTATATAGTTGTTGAAAATACGGCGTAAGGACGTTACAAACTGGCCGTTAAAAATAAAAAATAAATCTTTCATCAGAGAAAAGTACGACGGACGATATCCGTCTGTTTAGAAAAGAAAAATTCGTCACTGATTAATAAAGGAATACATGTGCGTAGGTAGAATGAGAACACGTTTAATATTACGTTTAATATTTTTCTTTATTCAAGATTACAAATACATCAAACACATCTTAATCTAGAGGTACACGCTTGATTACATGGTCCTGAGCCTAGAGAACGCACATCGGCAAATGTAGACGCTCGCTTACATTTTTTATATTTAAGTTTATTGCGAATCTTGTTTTGCCCAGTGTCTTGTGAGAATAAGCGGCAAAATGTCCCGAGTCTCGTACCGCAACACATGTGATATAAAAACATAATAGTGTATTGTCCGCAGCAAATCGAGTCGATGCTTTGAAGAGTTTTTGTATTCCAGCGAAAATATTTTCAGTTCTTACGTAGGCGTTCTATATGATGTCTTGATACCGGTGGCAGGCCATAACTGTCGAAATACGTGCCCAATTTATTTTTGTCAATGTAAATAGCTACCCAGTGTGTTCCTGGTTGCTGGTTCCACTATTGCTGCTGGTGTCATCAGCACCCGCGGTATCCGATCTGCAGCGTAAACCCCGATTGTCCGGGTTTTTAAGCCTTCTAGAGCTCTCATAATCTCGGACGTATTCATTTTTTATTGTAGATGGATCGGTGTCGTTAATCGCGTATTCGTCGTCGTCGCTGTCGATTTTGTCCACCACGTCCCTTCCTCGAAATTGCACAGTGTTACCTCTTCGAGACCACATAGGCTTTTGAATAGCTTGATAACACACATCGGTGCCAGTCTCTTGTATTTTTTCCAATATTTCACTGGGCACGTGTGAATGGATCCACTTTCGTAGTATATGTACTCTCAAGAGTGCACAGTACGATCTTTTATAGGTGTCTGCCTGACAGCCATGGTAGCTGCAGACCTTCGAGCATTTAAAGCGTCTCTGCAGTTTACCGAATCCAGCTGTCGTGTAATCATCGAGATTCTCGACGTTGCGCGTCGTTATAGATTGGACATATCGTGCTTTCTCAAGGCCCTTGAGGTATATTCTTTTAGCCGTTCTAGCAAGGTTATACAGGTGATAGTGTAATTTTCGTAGTGTTATATAGTCCTCGAACCAGTGTATGCCAAAATGTCGCGCCGTTGCATAGTCGTCGGCGATCCTCAAGGAGCAGGGTAACTCGGTAAATTCGTGCGGTGGCAAAATCACCCAATGAGAAATGACGTGTCCTTGCAGAGAAACTACAGCCACTTCTTTGGGCAAAAACGTCTTCTTTGTCCCTGAAGCCCTGAAGTTCTATCACGTAATCATAATCCATGATGAATGTATCGGGTGCTGCTGCTGCCGACGTTGATCAACTGAGTCGACGATATACAGCGTCAGAACTCTTATACCGTTTTTTTTCTCGCTCCCACCACCAGCCACTTTAGGAATTAAAGTCCGTTATAATTTGTCTATTCGAGTCGATTTCGAGCACGTTGTCAAACTCTGCGTAAACAATGCAGTTTAGCGTTTCCGTTAGAGCTTCGGCGAAACACACCTCAACGCGTAGAGACCCTGAGCGAACGAGATTCCAATGGCTGGTAAAATGCGCTGACAAATCCGGTGTTAGATCGAAAGCAAACAGGCAAAATCCGTTGGGATAACCGTAACGATCGATATCGAGACCCTCGTTTAGGTAATGTATACCTGTGTCGAAAAAAGCGTATGATAAGCGTCTACGTATAGCTTATGGTCACCGGTAAAGCGTGGCTGCAACGGCCTACTGGGGACTTGAACGCCGTCCACATAGAGAGAAATAAAGTTTATGTTAAAGTGTTGAAAATTGAAAGGGTTGAGCTTTCTATTGCCGTTGAAGGCTTTATTAAAGGGTATTTGGCTGTTGTTTTAGCAAGAGCGTTCGCATGCGCTAGTAAAATACCCGGGCTTATCTTGGCACGACGCACGACCAGTGTGGCCTCCTTGATGTGCACCGAAAATTTTCCGTTGTCGGGCCAGTCCATGAGACAAAAGGCGTCTTTGCTACGGACCAATCTTACTCTTACGTCTACACCATTGATCAGGAATTTCGGTTGATTAAAAACGTCACAATGCAAATGTCCGATCATGTCGACGGTCTTGCCACCAGCTGTAAAGAACAGTCTGTTAATGAGGCCTTGATTCGCACCATCAGCCTTAAGATCTAAATTTGGCGCGGCATCCATGGCATCGGCGGTATCGATGCTCGACAAAGCAGACGTGAGATGAGAGCGCATAGTAGGTGCCGCATAATTTAGCAGCGTTTCTATGTAGGCTCTATACGGATATGCATTGTTTGGCGGTGAAACTAACTTTTGATTGAAAAATATGTCATATCGTGCTTTCTCAAGGCCCTTGACGTATATTCTTTTAGCCGTTCTAGCAAGGTTATACAGGTGATAGTGTAATTTTCGTAGTGTTATATAGCCCTCGAACCAGTGTATGCAAAAAAAAATCTGATCAAACATTGAGAGTATAAAGTTATTCACAGGGCCAACTTTGAGATTTTCGCTGGGTGTATCACTAGCTGGTAGTATTTGAAAGGTCAGGTGCAACATGGTGTGCGCGAGATCGATGTAGTGATCAGTTGAACTTGGAATTAAAAATTCCAAGGGTGAGTCACCATCGTCGCTGAGCAACGAAATGGGTTTGTAGTAGAGATAAGCGCTACTTTCGATGGATGTTTGAGTGAGAGGAAGAGTAAAGAGATCTAGGTCGCTCTTTATTCCCTCGCCGCTGCACGCGTGTAGATACGCCATTGTTATTAATTTTTAGGACCGAAAATATCTGTCACACTTCTGATCCGCCTCTTTCTCTTCTTTTTGCGCTCTAATTTCTTGCTTGATTTTTTGCTTACTCGCTTTTTTGATTTTGTCTTGCGACGCACGTTGCGTACCGGTGCACGGCTCTTCTTTGACTGCCGTTTGCTCTTGGTAACAGGACCTATATAGCCGGTGCCGCTCATCATCATTTGATCAAGCTTGTTTTTTGCTTTTCTATTCAAATTTTTACCCGACTCTTTCAGTCGATCGCTGAGGGCTTCTTTGAAATTAGCACCGTTATTGGCGACGTCGTCGATTACATTCAGGCCCGCGCGAATAGCTTCTTTGCCAACCGCTTTGGCACCGCGCGCGAGATAAGGTGCTATTCGACGAAAAATCGAGCCCAGAAAGCTTCCAATACCTGAACCTCGTTGGTAAGTCGCTCCGGTGTATACAGATTTTATGATCGTCTTGGCGGCCGCGGCTCGTGTCTGACTTTACTCGGCGGCGGTGACGTGGCTACTGTATCCGTATTTTTGCGCTTCGCCACCTTTATTCGAGCCGATATTTGTCTAATCATTTTTGAAACGTGCGTATTCCCGACGAATTCATTCGGTGTTTCGGAGCTGGCAATAAACTTTGCAAATTGAAATTGTCCAACGGGCGGATCGTACGGGGTATCTTTTTTTGGCTTTATCAATATATCGCTCAGTAAGTCTGCTATATTCGATTGAGGCACGAGACTACCGTCTATGATAACGCCGCCCGTGTTGTTCCATTTGAGCCGATCGGACTCGTTAGCCTGCCAGTGTTTAAGCAGCAAGTGTGCTTTTTTCTGATGAACTTTTGGCACACTTTCGATAATAGTTTCTTCCGACAGCTGTGTCGCGAGATTCTCATCGCGAGGCTCTTCGAGTTGTTCGCTTTCCTTGAAGAACATAAATCGTCGCAGTGCTTGCAAGTAGTTTTTACACTTTTCCTTCTTCACTGATAAATTTTTTTAAATTAAGAATCTCATACATTTCCACGTCTAGTCGTGATAAGTTATTCCCAGGCGTTTGTACACTGCCCTCGGTTGTTCGTGGTGCTGGTATCGCGTGCTGCTGCTGCTGCTGCTGCTGAACAGTCGTAAGCTGGGTGGTGTTTTGTAAACGTTCGGCCATCGTCTCCGATACAACAATCATTATTCTGGCGTACTCCATGTTAGTGTAAAATTTTTAAAAAAATCGTGCTGATGAGCGGTTCGAGAAGCAGTGGTAAGAAAAAACCACCGCTCTGAATTATAGTGCGTTTTCGACGTTTCCAAGTACCAGCGGTGGCGGTGGCGGTAGCTGTTGCGGCTACCTTACCTTGAGCGGCGGTTGGTGGTTCGATCAACTTTCTCAAGACGCGTTTGTGCTTTTTTAGTCGATGTTTTTCGCACTCCTTGATCTCGACTATTCCGTGTAACACGTTGAGCGCGCACTCGCAGATACACTTGATGAGCTGTTTATCAGCGGTCCGTATCAAAGCAACGCGCAGTTTTGCGTTGGCGTGACAGAGGGCGTTCAAAAGTGCAACGTGTTTTTTTGAAAAATGTTTACCGGATGTTCGTACGGCCATCGTCACAGAGAGACTGCTTTAGTCTCGTTACAATCGGCACATTAAATAATGTTGTGTATCGCACCCTGCATCTATCGTCGAGTCGATTTGCCACGACGAGGCACGTACGCGTATTGCAGCTGATTGTCAGGAAAACACATGTTCGAAAATGAAAGTCGTTCGGCGTATCCTATTTTAGATCCAAGAGTAAATAGCTATGGGGGCGACTACATGCTCCATGTAGGCCTCTTGCAGAAATTTCGAGTCTTCGGGATAAACTTGTCGCGCTAGGTACTGGATTTGCGCACGGTCACGAGGATTCTTGAACAGAACGATGTAATTCGAATTGAGAGACAAATCACGCTGATTTGCACCTTTGTAAAAAAGATTCTGACATAGATATATAGTGGATATGTTTTTGTGATGACAGCCACGTACAAATAAATCGAGTACTACACTGTTAGAAGATTCACGCATCAAGTCGTCTAAAAAAAGCAATTTTTTCTTATCGTTATCGTTGAAATAGTCGCTTGGCTGTGGCAATCCTTCCCGAAACTCTATATTCAAATTACCGGGTATTTTGAATTCGTTCCTATACGTATCTTGCCATTCGCCATGGTAAAATAAGACGCGATCAAAGCGCACGTTGCACATTTCAGGCAGATTAGCTAGAAACCGTTTTACGAATACGATTTTACCACACATCGTTGGGCCTGATATGATGCATGTGAACGGATGCTTCCAACGAATATCCATCTTTATTACTGACAAAAATAAACAACCGTCGACCTGTTTTATTGTCGACGATCCCCGTGGCGGCGGCGCGGTGGCGGCGCGGTCGAGACACGTCACAGTCAGCTCATCGTGTGCCTCGTTATCAGCTGTTTTCCCGGGCGGGCGGGCGCAAGATAAGCTGAAACGACGCGACCGCTGCTCTCTAGCCTACTACACGCGGTGTGATTTTTGGAGTGATGGGTAATGGTAAATATATTTATTTTTTTTACTTTTACAGTATAGATAAGAATACATAAAGGTAAGGTTTTTCTTTTATTTTCAATCATATTTATTGAGATGTAGACATATTTTACAATCTATTAGTTATTTTTTATAACCAAAAGGAAGAGAACAGTTCTTCGACACAAATCGTCTTTTGTGAACTCGTCGCGAGTCACAACCTCGTGAGTAAGTGTGCGCCTGATTGTTGAAAAGTGCACCTTAATTTGACGGTGTCGTTGTCGCTTTTGTCGGCATTTTCACCAAATTCATCGTCAATTAGAGATTTTATGCTGTCAAAATTTATCTTTAAAGAATTATTGTAATTTAGACGTATACCTTTGACTTTACAACATTCTATAGTGGCACCGGTGCCCGGTGTGATTGCCCGAAAAGCGTAAAATTTCGGCGCTGCAGTCGTCATGGTTTCTATGTACGTACCCTCGCCATAACTTCTTAAATCATCCGTCATAGCACCTAAGAGATTGGCGTCTCATATTCGGCCGGGTCGTTTTCATTTTTCACAAAAATGCACGAGTCTGTATCGCAGTATAGTAGGTGCGATCTGAGTTTTTCCAAGTAACCATACAGTTCGAGGCGTGCCTGCGCCGTTGTGTACGCTGCTATGACGACATTCGTATAGGTTGTCGATGTTACAGCTTCTTCTCTGAATTGCCAATTTACATACAGAATATCATCATTGATAGGTAAGATATCGAAAACCTCCTTATCGGTAGTAAATAAAAGCTTCAACAAATTTTCACGTGATTTGACAACAGTGGTTTGTTTCATATTTGTGCGCTGATCGAATTTACCCTATAAGCTATTTAAACAAAGTTTGGCAACAGCCCGTAATCCAGGATTTTTCTTAATTTTTTCACGATCTAGAACGATACCCTCATCGCGCTCGTACTCGGCTAAATATCGCGCTTTCGCATTTTCGTTGATACACCAGCTGGACCAGTCGGACGCTTCTTGTTTTATCTTAAAAAATAGATTTACATACTGCGCAAAGAGCCCACCTTTCGTACCATCGAAGCGCGTCGTGTCGTACTGCGAAATGATGTATATCTCGCTTCTGCGATAACAGAGCTCAACGGCTTTGCGCAGCTCGTCCGCCACCCAAGTACCGGTAAACTCACGATCCGCTATTTGCTCATGATGAAAATCTTCGGTGCGCGCCTCGGCGCAACAAGAGCGGCATAGCGCAAAGAGGAAGCGACCGTGCATTTTAACAGGCAGCAGCGGCATATACAAATTTCGCGGCGGTAAAACTCTGCACTTGACCAAGCCCTCGACACCGTCAAGATTATTGTAATTATCGCCAATCAATTCGCGACACTCTTCACCTTTTGACTTTGTAAAAAGTTATGATGTTTTCTGTTCGCCCTCCAAAAAATGCATCTCGCGGATTTAAAGTTATTCGACTCATTAGAGGATGATTTTTCACGTAGGAGGCGATCTCTTGGTTTCTCAGTTTCATCTCGTCAAACTTGCATTCCCATATACTACGAACATCTTAGCCGGAATCGCGCAGTTTTTGCAATTTAGACATTGTGTTTTCGTATGCGGCGTTAAAGGTGCGACCATAAGCCAGCGATTTCTCACGCGCTTTATCAAAACATTTCGGGCAGCCGTGCGTGTAACAACCCTCGTACTCGTTTACTGTGCCTTTATGCTCTCCATTTAAAGGTGGTAAAAATCCGTCCACTAGAAAACCCTCGGGTAATCGAAACTCTCGAGCGCGCCCCGCGTGAATGATTTCTCGACCACACTCGCGTTTGCACTGAACCAATCACTCTATAGATTTTTGAGACAGATTTTTGAAATAGATTTTTTGGACAGATTTTACCCACATTCAGAAATATCTCTCGAAAAGCAACACAGGCGCATCGCAAAATCTCTACATCCATACGGCAGTATTCTACTATTTCATTTTGAAAATCGACATCGACATAATCACGCCGAGTTTCGTTGTTATACCACGCGTATAACGCTTGTCGCTCTTTGACAGAAATAGAATCTGGCGCGTAAAATCTTTCATCGGGTAGAGGACCGACGTAATTTTCGTTCCCGAGATATTAAACAAATGCGGGAAATAGCCCTTATTCGCCCACGGTGGCAGACCAAAAGTTTCGGGCAATAAACTTAAGCGCATTTATTTTTTCCATTGAGCACGACACGAGGATTGTCATTTTCACACTCTTCGAATAAATACTTCAAAATAAACTGGGCATCGAAACCACTAGCATTGTGCGCTATGCATATAATACGCTCAAACACCGATTTTTCACGAACGTATAAGAAATGCTTTATGGCGCTTTCTCGAAAGATGTGTTCGCGTATACCGCAGGTGTCGCAGCATATTTTCATATAATCGGCGCGTGTCAGACAGTCCGTACACAAATGTTGAACAACGCACAGAGTTGGGGTATGCAAACCCGTATCCGCTCGCATTTATACAGCGTATCTTGTTGTGTTTCAAAATCATAAAACACGTAAAGGTACTTTTTAGATTCTTTTAGCTGTTTTGGAGCGCGCACAATCTGCATGTAACACGCGGCGTTTGTAGAGTGCCGTGACCGACAAATTTTATATTTATATATTATTTAGACCCAACGTTTTTTTCCAAAGCACACAGCTTCTCGGAGATAAAAAGTTATTCTGCTACGGTGCCTTAAAGGACGAAATTCAGTCAAAAACTTTTCTCCGAACCGTATAGTTCGACACGTAGTTCTACGTTCAAAGCTCAGAAAAAAGTAGAAATGGCCTCTTTCGACAACAGTTTAATCGATCAAGTGTGCGCTATGACGGACGCCCAGTACGACCCGGAAGAGTTGGACACCATTCTGCACGAATTGCAGTCCAGGACTGCAACAGAGCCTGCTGCGACCATTACAACTAATGATGTGCCAGAGCGTGAAATATGTGCTGCGTATTTCGACCCGGATACGATACGGGTGTTGACCGAAGCGATAGGCGATCAGTGCGAAGAAGTGAAAAATTATCCGAGTAACGACGCGAGTGAAGTGGCCGACAGCGTCAGTTCAGCGTTCGGCAATGATCCCACTAGTGCAGTGTCTAATGTATGGTCTGAGCAAATTGGCGATAATTTGTTCCAAGAATTATTCGAAGTGCCAGCCGAGGGTGAGCCCATGGATATATCGTCACCTGCTAACGAGTGTCGTGAACCGTGCCCGCGATACCTGCCAGTACCGTCATCAACAAAGTAAACAGTGATAGTGCCGACGTCGATCTCGCAGCGTATAACGAAGAAATGTTTGGTCTCATAACTGCCGATATACTCGCCCTGATTCCACCGACTGATTGTGAAGCAGAGCAGCATCAACAGCAGGCGCAACAGCAGGAGCAACAGCAGCAGCAGCAGACGCAACAGCAGGAGCAACAACAGCAGCTGAAGCAACAACAGCAGGAGCAGCCCCAAGAATTGCAGATATTTCAAGATATTCTGCGCATAGATGAAGGTTTGATGCATAATCAGCACACTGATAGTCTGCGTGTACAAAAGAAAATGCTCCGCCATCACGAGCGACTATTTTCAGGCGCAGATCAAACATACCGCGCCGACCGTGTCCATCGCACACAAGCGTTTTACACGTCCAGTTTGGAATTCTTGGAGCCCTTCAAGAAACTAGAACTTGTGCAAACGCCCCAGCGGACAATAAACAGGAGTGTATCGTGTATTAACACCGCAGTAACGGACTCGTGCTTAAGAAAAGGTCACATGTTTATGTTCGCCTTAGCGCAAAAAATATTAGATGAAAATGCTGCTATCTGCACTCCACCCTTGATGACGCTTTCGTCATCAAGATTTATCAATAGCATTCGCATCGTAACAGACGGATATATTGATTAAAAAAACCTACCACGTGTGACGAGAATAGAGGCGTACAGATTGTTGCACGACCTTTGTATGCTACAAGTATGCTGTACCGCATAGTAAGCATAACTTTTTAAAATTTTTTTTTCTTTATACATAATTTAATAAAAAATATTTGTTTTATGTTACAGCTGCGCAAGATATTCTGGCTCGTGGTTTCGGAAAGCGGCGCAGGAAAACGTTATGCATGTAGCATGGCGGCGCAAATCAGCGCGCTACGAGAGCGATGGCTGGGAGACAACCGTGACCAGTAGGCTGTGGACGGTGCCGTTCAGCGACCACGTTTGCGACGGCCTGATCACGCGTGAAGATATGGAGAGAATCTTCACACCCATTTTCAATTTTCATCTCAAGTAATGAACAAGCCACAATAAAGATATTGGTTGATATTAAGTTTATTTTTGTTAAAGAACACATTTTGCACTATTATAATTATTATTTATGATAATTACTATTATTTAATAGTGATTGTTACATTAATAAAATAATACCAGTTTTGACGCCGGAATATATTTGCCGATTTTGTACATAAAATGTATTATTCTGTTTATGCCTTAATGGATCTCTAACATATTTTAGATAAATCATTTCTTAATTTACGAATAAGTTCATTGATCACCTTAAAATTGTTATGGTTTTAGTGTATTGTTTATGTCGTCGATATCTTCATTTTACATGTATGATACTTTACATAATTATTTGTTTATTTTTTATGTAGTTATAGCTTAAACGGTCATACATTATTTACTATAAATATACTGATAATAACGGGGGACGTTTGGCGCGCTTTAAAATGTTGAGACATGATAGCTTGAGGTAATTTTGATTGCATCGTTTTTAGTGAAAAGTAGGAGATAAAAAAGTAAAGGTAAAATGAAGGAGAAAGAGGAGAGAAAGGAGAAAGAACCGGATAATAAAGCAGAAAAAAGGAAAAAAAGAACAAAATAGGAAAAGGCGAAAAAAACAGAAAGCGACAGAAATAAAAACAAGGAAAGAGAGGAACTGGAATTTAAAACTCCGCAAAGATTTGAACGATCACAAATAGGAGAGGAGATAGGGATAAGAAGAGACACTATGCACTGTAATACATATTCGAAATGATGAATGTGAAATAATATATACCAAAGCTAATAGCAGTAGTACGGTAGCTAATAGTGACGATGAGAAGCAGATGAAGAAGAAGAAGAAGAAGAAAGGAAATGCAACAGAACACGTGCATGAATTTGAAAAATTAGAGTACAGGATGCTTCTTTTCCACCCGGTGTCTACGACAGCCTAAATTAGCAGAGGCTTTAAATAATATACCTAAACTCTACAGACATCTACTTATTGCGCCAGCAAGGTGGAGAAAAGGCTACTACAACCTACGAAAAATCTGCGAATGTAAGGAAGCTCATTATTATAGTTTTAGTAAAAACCGCAAACAATTCTTTGGGACGTATCTTCCTCCAACAAAATTTATAGTTTTAATAGATAAAATATTGTTAAAATATACAGTATATTGATGATTTTTAAAATACTTTCAATCTTAATTATTTTACTGAAGGACAACCCGAAACAATATTTAATTATATAATTTTCATAAAAAAATCAAAACCTTAATATTTTGAATACCATAGGGTCCTCATAACCTTATAAAATCATAATTTTTTTCAAAACATTCTGAACTTCAGTTAGCGAGTTATAAGGTTTAACAAAAATAGTAATCTTCAGTTATATATGATATACAGGGTGAGAGACAAAGAATTTGAAATCTAATACCTCGCAAACAAGTTGGTTCCATAAGCTGCAAAAAGAACTTAGCCAAGGTAAGCTAAAAATATATCGTTTTAAGATTTAGTTGTAACATGGTGAAATTCATCATGTGACAAAGTTCGGGAGAAGCCAGGGCAGAGTGTCCCAAGGTCGAGTAAATGAGTCTGAGTGTATGTGGCTAATAGCATCTGTTTGTTTTCAGTCAAGCGACGTCGAAGTAAGAGAGTTCTTCGGGAAAGGACGAGTTCAAGGAGGGGCGAGAGGGGACGACAGACCGAGTTGGCGCGGCAACAGAGGAGCTAACGGCTCGACAGGGCGCTCAAGTAACAGCACGCGCATTATAAGGCATCGTACGCAGATGGCGGAGCCCTGGTGGAGACTGCCAACACTAGAGTCCGAAGCAGCTAGATTGGCGTTGCAGTATTCCGTAGAGAGCCAGGAACATAAACTGCTACGTATCACGCTCGAAATTTAATAATTGTACACTCGAGTCAAGAGCCCTGACGACAGTGACATTTTGTTGTTTCGGGTTCCGTAATTTAGAGTTGCTAAACTCTGAATTATCTGCGAGCGTATGGCTATCTGGTGTAAGGAACGCGAGAGTTTGAATTTCCTGGGTATCAGCTTAAACAGTTTACGAGTAGAACCGCGCAGCACATGCGCCGCCACACAACGAACGAGAACATCGCGAGCCTGTAGGCGGTGAGCGAGCGCGAGACAGAAGTCCCCCCTGGAGTCATCAAAGGAAGGATTAAGGTCAATGGATCGGTTTTGATTTTCTCACGTCAAGCTTTTCTCGCGAGCTTGCAGCTCCACTTTTTCGGGTTTTCATTACACAATTCAAGCTACCTTGTGCGCGGATATCTCGTGGCGGTCTTCGCTAGATTAAGTCGAACTTCGTAGTTGCCTTTTCGGATAATTCGGGTTTATTTCCGTAACGGGGCCCTTGCTGTAAGTCGTCGGACGCAGGCGAGCGCTACATTGTTCAGCGTCTGTAATATTCGCGGGCAATTAGTTAAGTGTGATCGGGAAAATTGTCGAGAAGAACAAGTAATTTGTGGATATCTTGAAGTGTGAGTGCGCCTGGTTACGATCAAACCTTGGGACAAGCGAGAGTCACGAATAGAGTGTATTATCAGTAGTTGTCTTTGTATCTCGGTTATCTTCGCGGGATTTCGATTATAAGGACATTCGCGGGTAGAATACAGTTAAGTGGTTATCTATGCGAAAATTGGCTATCTAGGAAAATATCGGCTATCTACGAAAATATAGGCTATCTATTGCGTAAAGTCAGCATTAGGTTTTGTCGAGTGTTAAATTGCTGCACGAGTTAATAGTAGTATAAATCGTGGAAAACTGGGTATCTCTGTGTAAAATAATAAAGTGTAAATTGTGAGTAAATTAAATAAACGCGTGCTGAGAATCAAAGACAAGACTTGTCCAAAGTGAAGTGCATTTATCCCCGAACCTCCCTCTCTTCTAAATCGTGATCACAGGGCTGAGCTAGCCGCGCATTCCCACGTTTCGGCGAATCGAGACAAAGAAGTCGCGAGACTTTGGCTCGTCGGCGAGCGCCTGGCGCCCCGGGTATAACTACGAGATTCGACGAGGCGCGGAAGTTGTAACGTTACTTTGAAAAACCAGCAACTTTCCTGTATGTCACCTGCAGGAAAACTCCCGTTATAAACTTAATAAAAGTCTTTTTACTCCCGTAATCTTAAGACATCGAAAACCCATTATTTTGGTTTTCGATTTTTAGCTCAAAAATTAGTGGTCAAAATGGCTAACAAATTTTACAATAATCTATCTTTTACATCCAAATACTATAATAAAAGTATAATATTTAACTCATTTAGATTATTATAAACTAGAAATAAATACGCCTCAAAATCAATTAAAAATAATAATTTCGCGTTGCAATATGACAGACCATGTCGTGAGTTACTGTAATTTTTTCTGGTTTTGTACAACTAATGTTCTATCTCTACTTTGTTGTACAGCAAAATTAAAATTAATTGATTATGGGATGGCCACATTTATTATAATAAATATCTATATATCTTACTAAAAACAGCATTGTATGCAGATTCAGGTATTTTGTTAGTTCCATTGCGTCCAGTGGGTGTCATTCCTCTTAACTGACTTTTATCTATGATCAATTTCATTACTAACAGCAGATGCATCGCTCGGTAATACTCGCTCGGTTGTATATCGATGGCGATCGTATATATAAATACATTTTAAATATTTATATTTATAAATACATTTTGTAGTATTGTAATTTGTAATTACAGATAATATGACACTGTTAAAATAATGTAAAATTATGTTTTGAAACTTATTAAGGGGACAATTATATCTTTAATTTTCAAAAATGTTTTATTTTACATTATTTTAGTATAGATGTTTGCTTGAAATTGTATACCATTTGAGCCGACTAATATATAGTAAATTATTATTTTTGTACAATTAAAAGAAAGTTGAGATCTGCTCTTGTAACCGTGATTTTTAGTTTATAGATTAAAGATAATATGACTTAGTTATTTTTATAGTTGAAGTATTTTTTTTTTCATACTTATACATAGAAATCTTGTTCGCAAATCCCATCTTAATTTAGTAAATTTTAGGCTTGATGCTAGAGAAATAGAAATCATAGAATCAAATACACAAACAGATTTAATAATTTAACAGCGAAAAATAATAGATTTTTATCATAAAAATATTAAAAAATATGAAAATTCTAATTTAAATATGGAAGTAGACAATGATAAATAAAAACTGGTAATGCAAAACTTTACAATTACGTAACAGTAGATTTAGAAATACTTAATTTGAATTATATTAATAAGTATAAAAATAACGAAAATTGTAAAGTAAATGAAGAAAAACTTAAACAAAAACAGCGAGATATGAGAAGGATACTGAAAATGAGTAGTGAAGAATTAATAGAGAAATGTAAAAAAGAAGCTTTGCGAAAATATAGCTTATGAAAAATGTAAAAAAAACAAGAAAAAAAAAATTAACAAAAAAAGAAAAAAAATTGGATAAGATGCAAAAAATGAAAAGCGAAGAGTTAAAAAAAGAACGTGTAAAAGAAGCGCAATGCGCAAAAAAGAAAGTTACTGGGATAAGAAAAGTAATCAGCACAAAAGACTACAAGGAAAAAGACTTAGAATTGAAAAATATTAAATGCCGGAAGAAAACAAAATGTTAAACAATTGAAATAATTATTATTTAAAAAAAATTTTAGAAAGAGGAAGGTTGACAACACTAAATTCAGATATTGAAGAACCAATTGTATTAATAAAAAAATTAAAAATTGCTGAAAATGGAAGTTACAAAAATATATATGATGATTTTGATTTATCAAATAATAAAGACATTAAAAATATAATTAATGCAAGAGTAAAAATGCTTTCAAATGCAAATATTTTAGGTGTAATAGCTAATATAGAATTTGATGAAACTTTAATTACAGAAAATTATTTAGTGCCTATCACTGAAATTTGGGATCATTGCGAAGCTAAACATTTTTGTTTTAAATATACCGTGGATAAAAAATTGTCTAATTGCTGTCATAAAGGAAAAATATATTTACCAGAAAATCCTGATTATCCACGTGAATCAAAGCTATTGGCAACCAGACAATCTAAAGATAGCATCGAGTTCCGTAAAAATATTAGATCATACAATAATGCTTTGGCGTTTGCAAGTTTTAGTTCTAATTTTGACAAATTATCCGCAAGTTATTCGATTTGTGGTCAAATCTATCACAATGTTTATGCTCTGCACCTAAATGAAAGCGAAGTTCGAAAATATGGTCAATTATATGTTCTATATAATGAAATGGCAACAGCTGAACGCAAAATTGATAAAAGCAATTATAATACGAAATTGGAATTATTGAGTAAATTAGATAATTTATTGAGAAAAATTAATCCATATGCCCAAGCTTATAAAATGATATATGAAGTAGAACAAGAAGAATTAATACGATGTAGTAAGACAAATTGCAATCCGAGAAATGTTATTATGTCAATAAAACGAAATGATAAATTAGACAAAAAAAGAAATAATGAAGCTACGTGCAATGAAGTTGCAATAATATTTGTTAGAGAAGATGGTCAACCACTAATAACGTGATATTGTTATATTCAAGACATGATAGAACAATTAGTATCCCACCTATACCTTATAGGTAAACATACTGACCCAATGACATATCCACTTATTTATCCCAATGGAGGTTATAGTTGGATGTCTGATATGAAGTGTAAAATTGGTAATAATAACATTTCAAATTTACAATTTTATAGCTATAGGCTTAGTGTAAGAAGCGGATTCAATCCGTATCTTAATTTACGAAAAATTTCTTAACAGGCTTGATACATTTTTAGAAGTTAAAAGTTCAAGATTATATTTTATAAGAAAAAATTAAAATACATTAAGAGGTGAGTATTATAAAGGCGAATAAAACGATATTTTATTAGATTACTATTGTTGCATGTTAAAGGACCAACGTCATTTGAAGATTTACGTACTGTTGACGGAGTATTGTATTCTACATTTTTTGAAGCTGCTTCAAATTGTAGCAAAACAACTTGTTACTGAAGATGAAGAATGGGGCATATGTTTAAAAGAAAAAAGTACAAATACTATTTCCTATGGCATTGTGTGAGTTATTTGAATTCATTTGCATTTTTCATAATTCTATTATTGTGCGATTTTATATGAAAAATACAAAGATAATTTTTACCATCCTAAATATGAACAGAATATAGGAGAAAATATGGCACTGAATGCAATTGAAAAAGTTTTACAAGTCAATGGATTTACCTTAAGTGACTTTGATTTGCCTAAAATAACTACGCATATTGATGATTGGAATGATGTAACATCAATTAATCAAGAAAGTATAATGCTGAACGTATTAAAAAAAAGTGGAATCGTTAACTATTATCCAAAAAAATATATTTGATACGACTTTACAAAGTTTTGAATGTAAACAGCATAGATGCATTTTTATTGATGGACCAGGTTATGTTCTAATAGACTATTCTAAAATTCATAATATAACATTTTTATGTGTTGCTTGGACAGGCATTGCAGCGAATTTGTTAACTAATGAAAAAACTGTACATACGACATTTAAATTACTATAATTCAACTGACTGTACTATATGTAATGTAAAACCTAACACAAAAGATAGCAGACAATTGAAATGTACAAATTATAATATAGGATGAAATATCAATGACATCCAAATTTGCTTCTAAAGCAGTTAATCGTCTATTACAAGATTTATGTAATGCGAAAGAAATTTTTGAAGGTAAAACCGTAGTTGTATTAGGCGATTTTAGCCAACGTCACCTGTTGTTCGTCATGGTAGTAGTATAGAAGTTATTGAAAATTCTGTCAAACATAGTTGTTTGTGGCTATATTTTGTTCGAATGACATTAAATGAAAATCTTCGCATATGTAATAATGATAATAGTTTAAAAAAATGGCTATTAAGTGTAGGCGATGGCAAATACTGTAATTGGTACGAATAAGAAAATGAGTTAATTGAAATTCCGACCGATATAATATCTAAAAAAGGAGACATTATTAAAGAAATTTTTGGGAATAAAATAACAATAAACAATAAAACATTGAATAATAAAGTAATTTTGGCTCCTAGAAATAATGATATAATTGATATTAATCATAAAATTCTAAATATAATGGAAGGATGCTTTTGAATATTTAAGTATAGATACAGCAGAAGATGATAATGAAGAAAACTTAGATGTTATGTTACCTACAGAATTCTTAAACTCATTAACTCCTAATGGACTTCCTCCACATAGGTTACAATTGAAAGTTGGTGCTATTATAATTTTATTAAGAAATTTAAATATTAATGCAGGTCTTTGTAATAGTACAAGATTAATTGTAAAGCGATTCTTAAAGTATTCAATTCAAGCCGAAATTCTAATTGGAAAAAATATTGGAAAATTAGTTATTATTCTACGAATAACATTATCACCATCTAAGGAAGAAGTGCTTTTTAATATGCGTCGAAAACAATTTCCAATTAGATTAGGTTTTGCAATGACGATCAATAAATCACAAGGATAATCATACAATCAAGTTAGTGTTTATCTACCATCGCCAGTTTTAAGTCACGGTCAATTAGACGTCGCTCTATCTAGGGTAAGAATTAGAGAAAAATTAAAATTGCTACTACTAAATAATGCTAAAATTGAACATAAAACAAAAATTTATACGAAAAATATTGTATATAAAGAAATATAGTAAATATCGGCTGCAGCATTCGTTTGAATGCAGCATTTAAAATGCCAAATTCCGCTGCAGCATTCGTTTGAATGCAACGCTGGAAATGCGAGAATCGGCTGCAGCGTTCGTTTGAATGCAGCGCTGGAAATGCAAAGATCAGCTACAGCGTTCGTTTGAATGCAGCGCTGGAATGACTCTCAAAAAAGTATACCTTACCAGCATGTCCTTGCCGTGAGAGTTAGGCGAAATATCTATTGTTGGCAAACGCTGGAAGGATACTGTTAACTATTTATTTTTTGTTTCTATTTAAGTCTTTAGAACACCACGGAATAACTTCCAGTTCGACGGAACATGTGCAGAAGATCATTTGAAGGTATAATATACAGAATATTACGTCGTTTTTACGGTCACTCCCAGTTATTTCCGATCACTTCCAATTACTTCTGATCACTTCCAGTTTACTTCCGATCACTACCGGTTAACTTCCGCTTCACTTCCGGTTATGAACACCTAACCAAGATAAAATGAGCAACCTCAAAACGATTGGAGAAAAATTGATCGTGCTTAATGTAATGTAGGATTTGCCTTCCTATTTCCTTACTATCTTGTTTCCATTTTTGCTTAATATGTACTATTTCTTTTTCGTCCACATAAATATGATACTCCAGAACGAGACGTACCTATAACGAATACATTAACATTTAATTGTATTGCATTGCTCTTTTTTCACTCGCGTATGTCTAAAAGAATATTCATAACTTAAAAATTTTGAGCGAGGTATAGATCAGTTTTATCAGGAGTATAAAATAGAGTATCTAAATAAAACCGTAATAGTGAAAATGAGCTTAGAGGGTACGAATACGCGTAGAGTGTTCGTGCAATAATATTTCATTACAAAAACTAACCATTACTTTATGTAGATGATTCAAAGAAAAGGTCAGTTCGAAGTTCGGAAGTGTAGGTGATTCCGCACGAGCAGTTAATTTCGAAGGAGAAGAGCAAGCTCGTACCCCTACTGCAGGTAGTTCCACACGAGCAGTTGATTTCGAAACAGACGAGCGAGCTCGTACCCCTACTGCCGGTAGTTCCACACGAGCAGTGGATTTCGAAGGAAACGAGTGAGCTCGTACCCCTACTAAAGATGATTTGCAGTATCGCATTTCAGTTGGAGAAAAAGAGCAAGAACTTGTCGTTCCTGAAGTTAAACAACATCATATTTATTGCTGAACGTCTTGTTGGTAAGGATCACAAGGTTGCTAGAAAATATACAATAATAAAACGTGCGAATAAAAGCTGCTTAGTAAAAAATTATATATAAAATCAAAATACCGTGACGAAAATTATTGAAAATATTGAATATAGCTAGTATATTTACGAGTTTTTGTTGATTTCACTTAAGAAAGTGCATTTGTAGATCCAAGTGTAGGTAATGGGGGCAGCAAACAAGCTCTCACTGCTGGTGTTGGTTGTTCAGAATTTTCTGTTAAATATTTTCACAAAAATTGAAGAAATGAAATTATGTCACTTTTAAGAGTAAAACTTTAATTATTCTTATTCGAATAATATGTTTTATACACGCGCAAAAAACTTTCTTTGATGCATCTAGCTTCTTTAGACTATTAGAGTTCTTTGTAACACCTTCCTCAGAATTTTCAATAATTTTGCCCTCAATAGATACGTGGAGCTTTTGTAATTCCTTTTTACTATCTAAATTAATAATATTAATCTTAGCGGAAAAAAGATACCGGAGGGAAAGCATCGTTAAAATCGTCGATTATATGTGAAAATAGTGAAAACTATTCAGCGCTTTTTGTTCGGTTCTTGAGGAAACGAAAAAAGAATGCCTCACGTATGCGAGTATTTCGCATATCATTTTGCAGACGCAATAACCGCAGTATAGGAAAATAAATTCGCCGACAGTAATTACCGCTGATTTTTAGAATCTTTGCAGGGTACCATTTTCCACGGTACTTGGCCTCTACAGCATCACCAGTACTTCTTGTATTCAGCTTGGCAACTACACTCCACTCTGCCTCTTCAGTTTGCCAAAATATTAAACAATATATTATAAAAAGTTTACCTAGGTTATTTGTCAATACGAGGTTAGTTGTAGAGCAAATATGCAAACTCAAAAGATGACTTCTTCATTTGTCACAAAGATCCGATTTGCCTTACTCCGAAGTTGGTTGTGCGTTAGCGTTTGGGGTAACTTTGAATGCTGATTTTGAGAACTTGTGGGTATGCATTGGGAGTTCGATTGAGAAACGAGAGAAGCTTTCCGACTCCTCGAAATTCGCCGTACGGCAAATGGGTCCCGTAGCTCGCGAACCGCGCGTGCTTGAAATGATAAATTTGAGCAGCTATATGTATATCAAGAAAAATCGTCTGATATATTCAACAAAAGAGCTTCTGACGACGCAATGCGGAAGCGAAAAAAGAGCAAGGTTTTAATTTTACAACGTAATCAAATACAATACCATTATACACGCGTAAAACTAACTACATCGAATTCCGCGTTCTTTAGCGTTGCGACGTATCGCTTTGAGATAAACAACCTTACTCTTGCGTAAATTAGCAAGAATTATTATTGCTGCCGAGGTATCGAAATCCAAACGACGAAGGGGCCCGCGTCATACGACAACGGCATGGAGCTTGCCAGCTCTCCCTTGAACTGATTGAACTTCGAGTTGATGTCGACCTTGGCATTATTGACGCTAAAAAGACATAAAAAGCCTTGAAATTCGCTATTCAGAAAATTCTTGTACACGTGCTTGAGATGAAGTCGCAGCGGGTTACCTCCCTATTGTGGTATCGCCGATATCTCTGGTTTGTTTCCCCATTTCTCTCGCGCAAAATTGGCACAGCTGGCGCCAAATATAGTTAGCAACAAATTTTGTTATCTAAATAATATCAATTAAACATTGCTAGCAACAAAATTTTTTTCTTCTGCTTTCGTTTTGAAAATGTAAATGTAGAATAACATTTTTATTTTACGATCAGCTATATATAGCCCATCAATTATGACTGTTTTTTATCTTTTTCATTGCCATATATATATATATATAACTGATAAAATCAGTAAAATGTTTAATCTGATTCTAAATTTGATAAGACTGTTTATTCATACGCGAGTTGTAAATTTTTATTTAATTTTTCGTAAGAGAATTTAATAAAAAATAATATAAGTTAATATAAATTGATGTGATTGATGAATTATTTGATTATTTCATAAGACATATTATACAGTAGCGTGGGGTGTGTGGTTGCATGGGTTGCAGGATTATAATATAATATCACTATTTATTTTGAAGTTTTTCTGCTATTTCAACTAATTTAATAAAGAAGAGACATCATTTTTAAAAGAAGTTTGATATTAAAATTGAATTCCAATGTCATCGTAGCTGAAAATTATCATATAAGAGCTCATATGAGTACTGATATGACAATCATATGACTACTCATATGCATCTTCATATGACAATTATACGATACTTTCTATCGAATTCTCATATGAGAATCATATAATACTTTCGTCCGAATTCTCATATGAGAATAAATCATTTGAATATGTATATTTATAAAAGAATAGATGTGATAGATGACGCACATTTTTCTGATCAACATTTTGCTTAAAAAATGTTTTAAAAAAAGTAATCTAAAATTTTTACGGTGGAATGAAGGATTGTAAACTTTGGCGCATATACTGTATGACCACGATAATGTGGCCACCTCTCTTGATTTCACTGTTTCGAATATTTTAAAAACCCGTGAAACGTATTTCTATGGTTTTGGGGGTCCAATAAAATCTTCTGTTCATCCAAAATCTGAGAAGAGTTTATTTTAAGTTCAAATCACCCACTTTTTCCATGCGATTGATGAATGCGTTAATTATTTATATTATTTAAAACTCGAGCCGGGAAGCTTGCAAGGACAGCGAGGTTGTTGACTACCAGGCTGTCCGACTCTCAAGCGGCTGGCCCACTTCGTTCGCTTGCGCACCTTCCTATCGTCGAAGCGGTTCGAAATAATATCCGCCCAGGCGCTAGAGAGCGACTTTTTATTGCCCCGTACCTTCGACTCCTTCAATTTCCTGTAGATGGGCAGCATACCCTAGCTCAGCCTGGCCTTGTACTCCATGGTGATTTCGTCGTGAAGCGAAAAATAAACCAGAGTAGGTGCATTTTAATAACCCAAAATGAGAACTTAAGTATATCCCATTTAGTATTTTGGAAAGGGCACCAAATAATATCCCAATAAGTATCCCGAAAAGAGACAGAAGTGTATGCTAGTAGGTATCCCGTAAAGAGAAACGAAAAATTCCTCAGTAATCATCTCGAAAAGAGATCAAGAATAAATACCCCGAAAAGTAAATGAAAATAATAAGTAACTAACTTTGACTTCAAGGTTAGTTTATTAATCACGCAGCGCACTACCTGGACTTCGTCTTCGGCTAACCAAAAGTCTAGATTTCTGCTTCATTGACTTAACGATGCCGTTGATATCTTCTCACTTCTAAACAAACAAATGTTTGGTTATGCGAACGTAGATAATGCAACTTGTTGAGCGCGACACCCATCTGAAGTTGCGCAAGAATATTCTCGATTCTTTTTGTCGAAAAATAAAAAATTGTACTAGAAACAAAAAGTTTTAAATAATATAAATAATTAACGCATTCATCAATCGCATGGAAAAAGTGGGTGATTTGAACTTAAAATAAACTCTTCTCAGATTTTGGATGAACAGAAGATTTTATTGGACCCCCAAAACCATAGAAATACGTTTCACGGGTTTTTAAAATATTCGAAACAGTGAAATCAAGAGAGGTGGCCACATTATCGTGGTCATACAGTATATGCGCCAAAGTTTACAATCCTTCATTCCACCGTAAAAATTTTAGATTACTTTTTTTAAAACATTTTTTAAGCAAAATGTTGATCAGAAAAATGTGCGTCATCTATCACATCTATTCTTTTATAAATATACATATTCAAATGATTTATTCTCATATGAGAATTCGGACGAAAGTATTATATGATTCTCATATGAGAATTCGATAGAAAGTATCGTATAATTGTCATATGAAGATGCATATGAGTAGTCATATGATTGTCATATCAGTACTCATATGAGCTCTTATATGATAATTTTCAGCTACGATGACATTGGAATTCAATTTTAATATCAAACTTCTTTTAAAAATGATGTCTCTTCTTTATTAAATTAGTTGAAATAGCAGAAAAACTTCAAAATAAATAGTGATATTATATTATAATCCTGCAACCCATGCAACCACACACCCCACGCTACTGTATAATATGTCTTATGAAATAATCAAATAATTCATCAATCACATCAATTTATATTAACTTATATTATTTTTTATTAAATTCTCTTACGAAAAATTAAATAAAAATTTACAACTCGCGTATGAATAAACAGTCTTATCAAATTTAGAATCAGATTAAACATTTTACTGATTTTATCAGTTATATATATATATATATATGGCAATGAAAAAGATAAAAAACAGTCATAATTGATGGGCTATATATAGCTGATCGTAAAATAAAAATGTTATTCTACATTTACATTTTCAAAACGAAAGCAGAAGAAAAAAATTTTGTTGCTAGCAATGTTTAATTGATATTATTTAGATAACAAAATTTGTTGCTAACTATATTTGGCGCCAGCTGTGCCAATTTTGCGCGAGAGAAATGGGGAAACAAACCAGAGATATCGGCGATACCACAATAGGGAGGTAACCCGCTGCGACTTCATCTCAAGCACGTGTACAAGAATTTTCTGAATAGCGAATTTCAAGGCTTTTTATGTCTTTTTAGCGTCAATAATGCCAAGGTCG